>NC_134521.1:16320948-17520948 GCF_027942865.1 Odontesthes bonariensis | reverse complement strand
TGCACAAATCTTTCCACTTTTTAATCACTGGAACGTGTTAGAAAGTCCCAAGACTAAAATTTATCCATCTGTCTTAGTACTGGAACTTTTATTTTGTTTGAGGACAAATTATTTTCTATCAAGTCTTGGTGTTTTATTCTTGGGACTGTTCGTTGAGCCACGCCTTTGAGAAATTTTGGTGACACTCACACCGAGTGAATCTATATCTATAATGACACCATAGTGACGTAGAAATAACATACTGAGCTCGAGATGCATTGCAGCTTGCACCTATTGGCCATCTGTGGTACTGTGCTTCAAGGCACTTTGGATTCACTTTTGAGAGTTACCAACTAGTGACTTGGGTGTTTCAGTTTTGGTGAAAATCATGTACAAATAAGCAAAATATTAAACAGGAAGATCAACATGTAAACAACTTTTTTCTTTTTTTTTTAGCATCTCCAAGAACATGTTAGCAAGCTGTAGCATTCAACTCCATCCTTCATACCATCAATGTTTCACATTCACACTAATAAAAAAGCACACAGACAACTTCTTTAAAGGGGGTACATACACCCATGCCATTGGACTGCAAGTCTTTAATAACCAAAAAAAAAATCTCCATACAAAAGTATATGTACATGGTCACTTACTGAACTGTATAGCAGTTTATGGAAATGATCTAACATGGTTCAACTTTCAGTTTTAAATACAATACTTCCCAACAGTCAGCAACCACATTACTGGATCTGAAACACAAAGTCGGCTGCAGGTGGAGAGTCCAACTTCATCATGGCAGGTGATGCAGAGCCGCTGTCCAAGCCAGGACCCCTACACTGGTTATGATATCAGTCTAAGATTTAACAATATTCAAGAGTGACATGATTAGGAAATAAAACTATGTATTGATTTCCTTTGCACACACAGTTGTTGAGAGACATAAATAATGCAATAGTTGGATACCAGTGCAAGAAAGCATTGAGAGGAGGGAGACAAATCACAGGGTGGGCTCTGGCACACTTTCTATTATCGGCGAGAGGAAAGCCTGAGAGAGACATTCAAACAGCACGTGTAAAGAAAAACATTTTTGCTCTACCTAATGTCAAAATCAGTGGATGTTAACAATGAAATCAATGCTGATAGGGCGCAATAAAACAAAGAATAACAGAGGAAAATAAACGAGTGGAAACAGATGGACGACAACACAACTGCACTTTTTCCCTGCCATTTGCTGTGAGATCCAACCTGCCACTCTTCTTCCTCATTTTAAGACCTGAAGGAAAAACTCGGGCCCGTTCGGAGGACGACAGGTGGGTCCGCCTGTCGATGTCGAGGAGATGAAATGTGTCACAGTTAAGGAGACTCCGAACGGGGCCACTGGTTCCAGCTCCCACCTCACGCTGTGAGAGTAAAATCCTCTTGTGTTCAAAGGTCATTGGTGGGATTATTCTAACTGTTCCTGCGTTTGCATGCTAATTTGAAGCACAGATATACATGTGCCCAAGTGCTTCATCCTGCGCTCATCCGCTGTCATGCACCCTGAACGAAAGCTCTGGAATCATGTTTTACAGTCAAAGGTGGAAGTACTGGGACAGCCGGTGAGGAGGGAGGTTTCAAACACGATGTTCTGAGGCTGTTAATCTTCAATGGGGTTTAGAACTGATTTCGTAGAAGAAGTTCAGGGTTGTTATTGCAATGAGAGTTTGAAAGCAAACGCCAGTGACTTCGTCTGAGCAACAAACATTATGAATGGTCCCCGGTAATGTCACAACAGACAACAACAGGCAAACAATACTAATAAATCGTGATTATCAACTAAGGCCAAATCGAAACGTTAATGAAAAAAGCCTGAAATTATTTGTTTTTTCTGTTGTCAAAAATACAGTCATGTTGGCTTTGAAAAAAAAAAAAAAAAGATAATAATAAGTTCATTGTCCCAGTATTTGCACTTTTGACTATTTTCTTTTAAATGGTTACTATGGAAATGTTTACGATAAGTGCAAATGTATTATTCCAGAATATGATTTGGATGCTGCAGTTCAGGAGTGAGGACCACACCTCTCAGTTCCCATCCCTGCCTGCTGCTCCATGTGCAAGTTTTTCCAAGCCTCCCTCTCACCTTAGGTCCTCCGCCTCACTTCTCGGAGTTCTTGCGCGGCCGGCGGAAACTCGACATGTTCTCATTTAGTGCATAGATGCGCCTGGAGAACTCCTCGAAGCCAGCGGCGTCCAGCTCGCCCAGCACCTGTTCATCACACTCCACAGCTACTGCATGGTCCACTGGGATGCAGCGGTAGTCGTCCAGCCGAGCCTCATCTGCTAGCCCCAACCCAAAACCCAGCCCCAGCCCCAGCCCCAGCCCCAGGCCCAAACCCGTGGCCTCTGTGCCCATGATCTCCTCAGCTTGCTCCACAGAGCAGCGCAGCTCAGGGACCAGGCCAACGCTCGCCTGTCCTGGCACCAAGGAGCCGTTCATGGCACCTGTGTGCTGGATGGTGGGACCTGTTTCCCCGCCAACGTCCTGCAGTGCAGAAGACTTGTGTGCAGCAGAGCTGCTCGATGGCTGCTCTACAGCTACTACTTCTTTGTATGTTTCAGTCTCTTTGACAGCCAATTCGCCTTTCTCCTCCTCCACAACTGTGTCCCCACCCTCCGCTGTCTCCTCCTTTTGCGGTCCCTGCTTTTTGGCCTCCGTGATGGTGGTGAGGTTAAGCGAGGCCGTGCTGGTATCGAGGGAGGATGACAGGTTTTTGGATGCTGGTGAAGGCGGTGGCAGGCCTACGGGGGGCTGCTCCTCACCCATGACTGTGTTATAGCTGGGAGGAGGAGTCGGCTTGTACCTGAGAGGTGCCTCAGCCTCCGAGCTCGCCCTCTTCCTCAGGCCTCGGTCCGGAGAGCTGGTGTGGGGGGAAGGGTAGCCCATTTCTGAAGCTGCGGACACACCCAGCTGGGACTTGGTGGGCACAGGAATGGAGCTAGAGACATGGTGTCGGTCGCTGTGTGAAGAAAAGACAAGGACGTTTATTGAGTGAGTACAAAAAGAAAAGCAATGATACACATACTACCTGCATGTAAAGGTCTCTTAAATTCAAGATAAGATTAAGACTGTATTTATTTAAGCAACCAGTCAACAGACAGAGGGGTTCTCTAAGGGGGATAAGGCTTATCAGCACTGTCCATCCAGAGCTCCCTGCTCCTAATCCAGGGACAGCTGCAGCTCTTTGTAAATCACTTCACTTTACAGCATTCAGAAAACATTTGTGCAGCCTGTGAGACTACACTCGTGTTCTGCTGACTGGAGGAGCGCAGCAGGCGTCCACCCAAGTATGTCAGAAATTTTCTTCCAAAACAGATAACAGACTCAAAATCTGGGACACCCCACCCAGCCCCAGGACTGGGGTCATAAATCTACTTAAATGGGGGCCTCACCGCCTCTACCAATAGCCAAGGCCTTGTATAATTCACTGGACTACTTAAGTGCTCTGTTCTACGTGACTGTCCTGCTATCTCAGGAGGCAAGGCCCCATGTAAGAGATTCAAACATGTTGGTTAAAGGCTTGAGGACAAGCGTGTGCTTGTTCAGTTGGAGCTGCAGTTATACCAAATATCCATCCAAATTTACTCCTGTCGCCTGACACCAACTTCCACTAAAAAAAAAAAGCATTACTTATAACATGTATTTACTGTGTAATAACCAACAGTCAGATAGATTATCGGCCCTGGAGCTTAACCGAGGTGGTCCTGACCGGGTTCACAGGCAGGACGCTTTGCTTCAGATCCAGATCCAGCTTGTTCTCAGCATGTAAAAGACTGTGGAACTGGCAATAAGGCGAGAAGGCTGACAGAATCTTTATGCAATCATGGTCATAAACATGCCCCGTCTGCCCTCTAAGCAACCAGAGGAAAACGCACCAACTGCTTCTCCACCTTGCTTGTGTTGGCTTCTCATTTGGGCTGCCTGACTTTGTAAGTGTAGGTGGTGCTCTACAAATTCAAAGCAGAAACCCTTGGTTGGTTTTGCTTGTGATATGTCTAGTTACACAAAAAAATAACAACAAAAGAACCACAATATGAACATGTTAACAAGGTGAGAAAGTAGAGTTTTAGTGGATAGGGACTAAGAAAATAAAGGCACAGAGCAAAGACCTGATCCTTGAGTGTTCCTCTTTAGTGGGCTGAACAGGAGTTAGACTGTGGTTTGCCTGGCAGTACATATCCTCCAAAAGACATGATTTAATGTAACTGCCCCCCCACTAACAATCATGTTTATTACCTACACAGGAAATAAAGCCCCTGTTTACTACCTCATTTTCTGGGATATATAAAAGAAAGAATGGAGAAAAAGATTTACTATCTAAAATGTATCTGACTTTCCAAACAAAACCCACTGCGAGCCCTTTGAAGGTCAGTCCTAAAAAGTCGAAACTATGTTCTGTAGAGGCATACGCCATGAGAAGTCAATTATCATTTGGGAAAATCAAAAATGCTTAGACTCGTTGAAAAGAAAATGCAGGTTTGGTAACTAGAGATCACTGACGTCTGAGATTTCTTTCATTTTAAACAAACGTATGAGGGACTTTTTTTTTTTTTTTCAAGCCTTACTGGGTGAAGTACAACGACACTGGCTGATTAGTTGCCTCCGATTTAAATGAACAGTGATTTTCCTTTTGTCTTCCCTTCTGCAGCCTCCCTCAGAGTCCAGCTGCTCATCTCTGCCACAAACAAATCTTTCATTGACACGAGCAGAAAAGCAAATCCGCATCACAGTAAAATCTTTTTCTTGAAATTAATGTTGTTCCGTATGTGGACGGTATTATTTTGTTCCACCGTGTTGCATTGTTTGTGTCAAGTTGTGCAGCAGAGTAATACAGGAGAGCAGGGAGTGTCTGTGAGGGCCTCAGCCAGGCAAACAGGCAAACCCATGGCCAGTCAACATTTCTCTCTTGAAATATTTTAACTGTTATACCAATTACATGTTTTTCAATACAAGCAACTGAGCTACAAATGCACGGCCACATTGAGGATAAGTGGCGATTAAGCAGGCTGGGAAAGCAGAACAAGGTCAAATAGTTACACCGCCTTGAATAACTGGGTCTCTCGACATTCTTGGTCTGTAACTGCCTTCCCCTTTAATAAATCATTCATACAAGGAGTCAAACTGTTTTCCTAAGAGGTGGAATTAAATTCAAGGCTGAGCAAAGTTGATCAGTCCATCTCTGGTCTACATCTCTGGTCTAGACTTTTGGTAAATATATTTATGTTTTCCAAAAGATGAACTGTAATGACTTTAGGGTGTCTATTAGCCATGGAATGTGATGAATACATTCTCACGTACCCGTTGGGATGAATTTGTGTGTTACTGATGAGATGATGAACGGACCGAAGGCGGCATCAGCATGCCAACACACTTGTGTTGCCATTTAGCTCAGAAGCACGGTAGAGCAGAGCATCACAGGGCTTAAATATTCACTGCTTCAGAGTCCTGTTAAGAAAATATTCGCTCCTGATTTGTTGCCAGGCATCCCTGAGGCATGACACACACACACACATAAATTGATGTCATTCTGTTAGATGCTGCAGCCCATTAGAAGTTCTTATTGTGCATGTAATGATGGTAGTGGGAATATATTCAGCATTCCTCATGTCTGAAGTATGTTAACTTTGATGCTGTAAACCTCTACAAATGTTTAAGCTTTCAGAAATGTTGCTTTCAATTAGGCTTTGCTAATCAGGGGGTTGGATTTCAATGCCTGAAACATGTGTTAAGTATTTAAGATGAGCAAAGTGAATTCATGATAGAGCCTGGTGATGAGAATAAGTAAAGATGCTATGCAGTTGAATAGTGATGTGTTCCCTCCAGTGGTAGCCCAAGCGACTCACAAACAGGAGGCCCTCAGTCTTTCTGCTGTACGACCCAAACTACAACTTGACTGAACACTACAAAGAGGCATCTGCCTTCATCATTAAGTCATGTCGTGCCAGAAATAGCCTTCATTCTTCCAAAGCTTTTTGCCTGCCTGCCTTCTTCCTTTCATGTGCTGATGTCAAATCTGGCATATTTCAAGCGGACTCAGGAATTCAGGAAAAGCCTTTCCAGTGTCCAGTCCTTCCAACAGCCTTCACAGCATGGCCCTGTTCAAATCCAAACTACTAAAAAACCACTGATTGAGGCCAAAACACACAACACCGCAGATACGATTTGGCCGTTTAACGCAGTTTAAGTGATATCTCAATGAAACCCCAAACACTGAACCTTGCAAAATTAAAAAATGATACGCACTGTGGTGGAAGCTAAGTTTTCTTTTTGCTTAAAGGTCCAGTCTTTTTGACTGTCAGGTCTTGGAAGAAAGGGAATAACCAAAGCACAGCCTGCGACCTGACTTTACTCTGCTTTTGGTGCAGTAGGTGACGCCTTAAATCTAAAAGTAAGTAGTGTTTTTACAACAAAAAGTTTACCACACGAGGTGCTTAACATACTCAAAATAGAAATAATATTGTTTCAATCAATCATCAATGCACGATATTCTAGTGCTGTACCTTCTAACACTACGAGACGTTTCATAGAGTTTTATTTATAAAATACAAAGTTATAGTATCTTCTAGAAAAACAAATAATACATTTAGTTGATAAATGGAGAAAAGATTGAACAGAGATTAGATCAAAGAGTGAGAGTATGTGGTGTTCAAGCAGTAAATGCACCTTTACAGAATATCACATGAATAGAAAAATGAAGCATTTCTCACTTATCTTTTCAAAATCATCAGCAGTTATTTGAAATATATTGAATCTACAGGGTACCAGTGAGGCTTAATGTACCTTGTAAAATGCTCATTTCGGGCTTATATAAATTGTGGATTTTTTCCCCCTCTTTTTCATTGACAAGACAGCGGCTGTCAAAATATCACAGCCTTCAGTGTAAATCTCGTAACAGAGGTAATTTAGCTAGGTTTTCACTCACTGTGGGGTTTGGGGGGAAGATTCCCATCCAGCAGCGTCAGTGCTGTCTCTGTCTGGCCAGGCTATGTGCCACACCTTGCCTCCCCTTAACACACAACCCTGCTAGTGGGATTAAAAACCTGTGAACCTGTGCCAGGCTCTCATTGGATGTGGAGCGGCAAAAGGGAGCACGTTGAACCTCGCTGCTTTGATCTCGGCAGACTGTGCAGTTTCACAAAGAACTGCTTTCTGGTACCATCTCAGTCTGCCTCAGGGTGATAGATTCACCATCTTTCAGCTGTTTCTTATCCTTCATCAAGAGTTAAAGGGGAAAAAAACTATACTGTCCATTTCTCTGCAGAGCTGGATTGTATAAACTCTGACAGGTTATGATGTGTTTCTGAGACAACACTGTTTGGAAATGTATAAAGATACCATCAACAGCTTGCAGACGAGCATCATATAGCCTACAGTTAAAAAGAAAAAAAGGTGACAGACTTTGTAGCATGGTCTTCTATTTTCTAATATGCACTGTGCTTGTCCTCAGTATTTCCATTTGGACTGTATAACATGTCCAAGATGATCCCTCTTTGCTCTCATGGTGTGGGTCTTGGCGCTCTGCAAAGTATCTCCCTCCAGACAGGACACATGCTGAATTGGTTATGTATGGAGGAGGGAACTGCTTTTAAAACTGCTCTGGAAGCAGCTCCTTTGGTCATATCCCTCATAACATTATCCCGGTTTGATGCGTGGAAAGCAGAAAGAGGTGGCAAAGAGAGGCAAAGGAGGCAGATTACCCTGTCTCTCAGTCTATAGGAAAATTACCTGCAGCTGCCATATAGCCATTTTATACATCCATATTTCATAAGATGGGCCCCAGTGCGAGACATTGTCTCTGAATTTATTATTTTTCCAACCAGAGGACTGGAACTGATATGGAAAGGAAATAAGTCAACAGCATGTATAAAATGCAAAATGTATAAAATCCCCATTATTACAGGGCTTTGTGAAACCGCTACCATTTTCCCTGGAGGTACTTCTTTCAGGTTAAACAGAAGACGTCATACGAATGCTTCTGCCATGAGGAGGCTGCAAATTTATTGTTCAGTATTATAATTACACACCCCACTTCTGCCAAAATGTATATATTTCTGTCAATGTGTTAATCCACACAGTTTAAATCTACTTATGTTAACTTAATGTTCTGCTGTGTTTTCTTTCCTGCAAAACGATTTGGACTTAAATTTCGTCTTTTGCATCGCTGTAGTGACACTTCCAGAACAGCCTCCGATGCCATCCACCTCACTTCTAAAGCGGCAGCCTGTTTTAGACGTGAGATAGCACTGCTTGGCTGATAGATCTGTCGAAACACTGGTACCCTGGCATAGAGATGTGTTACTTTTACATTAATTCTAATTAAATCTTCACTCAGACAAACCAACAGCAAAAAGAAGACAGGACAGTACATAAAGTAGCAGATACGGAAAATGTTGAAGTTACAACTGCTTTGTCACGTTGATATAAAGATTCATATCAACCTAATGAGCATGCTGTGGTTGTGTGAAGACGCAGAAGCAGCTCAACTATTTGTTTTCCATCTGATTTTTTGTTTAAAAAAGTGTGTGATTGTGGAGGTTTTATCACACTTGCAGCATGAAAGGTTGTTAATAACTGTGAAAAATGTCCTTTCACTTCACCCCAGTTTGAATATTTCCAAATTTGCATTTTTACCTTCTACTGGCTGTGAAAGAGACTCAGCGGAGAGGCTACAGAGCAACAAAGAATGAAACCAAATAACCTCGGCGCAATAAATTCAACATTGCTTTTCACTCGTTCATTTGTCTCAGGTGTTGTAAGGAAATGCTCTGAGGTTGCATCTGTAAATCTTAGGGAAAACCACAGAGGAGGAAAGTTTGGATAACGCTGGTGTTTTTCTTTTTCACAGAAAAATTCAGAAAATCCTTCCAAGATGTAATTTGGAGAAGAGCAGGCACTTTTATAAGAATCACTGGACAAGTGATTGGATGAAGTAACGAGCCATCAGAGCCAGTCAGGGAAGGGAGCCACAGCTGTTAAAGGTCGATTGCTGATATTTTCTCAAACTAAAGCAGCTGTAGCTACTATTGGATGCTGATTGATTCGGAACGGCTACTGTTTCTACCACAAACGGATGGGTCAGAGTCTTGCCAGACGGATTTTCTAGTCTAGTGATTGCGACCTTGTGAATATCAGAGAATCCAGCTGCTTTTCGAGGCATTTTTCAGCCCGTTTGTTAATGCGAATATCCGCTTTTCACACTGGTGATGTGTTGAAAGTAGGGATGCACAGATATATCAGCCCAACATCGCTGTCGGATGAGATTCTGTTTGTTGACTGCCATCGGAAAACAGTATAACATTAATCAATGGCAGTGATCAATATTTACCTGATTATTTTTGTAGTAATTCGGTGTTTCCTCGGCATTAAAGAGATAAATAAACTAAAAAAAACAATCTCTATCGGCCAAATGATTATTTTAACATCATTATTGGCTCAGACTTTCACTGTCAGTCTATAAGTCATGTGAAAACCTTACAAGCCGTAAATATGGCAGTTTTATAATCTGTTCCTGGCCCAATTAACGATTAAAAACATGTAAAGAACATTTTCCAATGCTATTAAGGTAAAAAATGCACGTCAGAATAATTTATGATGACTTTGGGAGCACTCAATTTTAGACAAAAGACTCCAATGTTACTTTGTGTTGCCTTGTTCTATATTGAGCAAGAGAGTTAAAAGTAGCTATCAGTGGATAGCTTTGATTCCAATGAGTATGTTTGCTAAACTTCGCCAGTCAACTTCTTGCTGCTTCATATTTCCTGTACAGAGATGAGAGGAATATCAATCTAATGAGCACTGGGGCTTTCTTCTTTAGTAACGTGGCTCTAGCTTTTTATCTTCTGACAGAGCAAATGTCTGATAAATCAGAAATGGTTGAGTTGCAGTGCTGATCAGGATGATGAAAGAGGCAGTTTCTTCAACTCTGCTGATGGCTCCAGTGACTACAGAGCAGCTTTTGTTCCTGTGGTCTCGCTGTCATACAGGAGTGTGGCTGTGGCAAACCCCCGAAGAACTGTTACACTTCCAACTCCACTTTAAAATCTTTCCAGGCACGTGTACACACATATACACACAAATACATAGCTTCAGGGTTTGAGGACCCATGCTTTCATCTCATGTATCTTTGGGCCCTTCCACTTCCCATTAAGCAGAGGGGCCAGTGGAGAGCTGATTTGGGTGCTCGGGCTTTTCATGGCTTCTTTCCTTTCAAAACAAAAGATTATTCAATTAATGTGTGTAATACACATTTTCCCCTTTGCTGACCCTTGGAGAGGAGTGAAGATCAAAGACAGCTTTGTCTTTTATAGGGCAGTGGAGCTGATGCCTGATGCATACCAACTCCCTGGTTTTAATGGAGGTTACATACAGGCCAAAAGACTGCAGAAGAAGAAAGGACAGATATCTAAGCATTTCATTTTACCGGGACTAAATGGCTGCTTCAGATCTAATCAAACACTGATTTTCAAAATGTCAGGTACTAATGATATGCATTAAACACGGCACAGTGTAGCATACTTTAGTTTTACCAAATAAAATCAAAGGATTTTTAACAGAGTGTAGCTTCGCACTAACATCCTTTTATCAGAGCAGTTTTTTCTAAAAATCTGGGGAAAAAAACTCAATACATAATTAACTCATGCAAACTGTCATTACTGACTAAACTCTAGGTTATATAATCTAATATTCAGTGTTTTGCTAAATACATAAAAAAGGGAGAAAGTGCCCATCACAACTTCTCAGTATGATGTTCGAACAAACATCAAACATCATTCCATCTCTAGATATTCCTGGACTGCGTTTATTTATCTTTATCACACAATTTCTAATTTATAATCAACAAAAATAATTATACTTTCAGCACAAATTTATGTCCGGTGTGGGAAAAGGAAGCCAAAGGGAACTTGAAAGTGTGGATTCTATAGAGTTTCTATATTCTAAAATATTGTATCAAGTGGTGACAATAATAATATCATTTGACACATAACGTTTGTAGGAACAAGCTTTTACCTGAACATCTGTATGATGCTGGAAGTATGGCATTGTCTGTCAAAAAATATGTGACGTATAACATAGTTTGGTTCAACTCTACATGGTTAATCTATAAATATTGTGCTTTGTGGGTGTAGGTCCTAAACAGGTTTAACAGGTGATGTTTTATTCCTTTTTGGTGGATCAGAATTTAATGGGAATTTGTTAAAGTCGTGCATTGTGCACATGTCAGAAGCTGGACTTTCAAATCCTTTTTTAAGTTAAGTTTCATGTAACTTTACATGACAACAAGGTTTCAACTTAATTTTTTTTACGTGTTTGTGCACCAAAATGTGCACAGAAACCCTTGGTTTCACGCAAGACCGGATGAACTGTATTTCCTGCTTATCTTTTGCTGCCGATCAAACTAAGTACTCCGAGCTATCTTTGGCAACAATTTACTCACACGTTGCTGGCTCGACAGCATCAATATGTCATGCAGTATGGAAGTCTACTTTGTCAAATGGACAAAACATGTTTAAACTTTTTTTTATTTCTCTTTTTCAAAGTTGTGAACTGATTTTAATCTTGAAAAATTATGGAATTTTTATGGGAATCATTTCTCTTCTCCCACAGACCTAAAAAGAAAATCAGAAAAAGAACAACAGACAAAAAGCAGCAAATCCAGGCAGCGTCAGGAGGATCAAGGAAGTCCTTCAAGATGATGGACAACCTATCTGCTGAGTGGCATGAAAAACCGCATAAATTAGTAGCAAAAGACTTTTACTGTAATAAGGACAAAGAGTTCCCTTGATTTTCTCTCCAGTTTACTGTTTGCTTTACTTCACGTGCCTGCAGCTTTATACTGTGTACTGTGCCCTGTTTGAAACTGTAAATCTGCACCCCGGCAAGGTGTTCCTTGAAAAAGAGGCTACAGACCTCTAGTATGGAAAAAATTCATTAAACTTACAGCTTTGCTAAATTAATTGTTATGTTTTTGTTACCTTTGAATGAATTACTTTTCACTAATTGTGCAGAGTCGTTCTACACAGAAAGCAGCCGCAGAAGAAGAACACTGTTCAGAGGGTGGTGAAGAGGAAGGAAGTGGAAGAATCAGAGGTGTGGATGCTGTTACGTGTGAAGGTTGAGCGCGCACATCTGATAGAACGAGGATTATACTTATAGTGTAGTTTCAGAACAGGCAACGGGGTGGGAATACACTTTTGTAGCTTTTCATAGAAGGAAATTATTGATGATGAAGTGTGCTGATGAAGTTTGGTATTTCAGTCAGCACAGACCGGAGGAAGAGTCAAAACCTCAAGTTTCAGTTGAAGGATGTGTCCATCGACCAAGTTTTTCAAATAAAATCTATGGACACAAGGTAACAAATTAGCATTCTCACCACTTAATCATATTCGAGCTGTTTGTCTGTACATACAACTTGTTTTTAGTTTAAATCAACATTTAGCTTAGTGTAACTTATTTCACTATACTGGCACATATTACAGGACAATATATACTCAGTGCAATTGATTTTTAATGAAAAGCTAAAACTATTGTTTGTTTATAAGCCATGTTTTAGTTTGTTAATCCGGTCAACATACAGAACAAACGGCTGTACATGAGTCTGTAAAGAAACTGATGGAAGGATCACAGTAAAAAATATCCAGATGAATCCAAGAGCGCCTATGTTAGAACAAATCTGTCAAACATAAAGAGAAGCAAGAGCAAAGAGAAGCAAGAGCAAAGAGAAGCAAGAGCAAAGAGAAGCATTTCAAGTGAAACAGAAAAGGCCTCAAAAGGATCCATTTAGTCTTTAAGATTGCAGTATCTCAGGGAAACTTGTCTAAAGGCGTTTTATATTCTGAAACTATCACTTTGATAAAGCTCGTCTGGTTTTCCAGGTTGTTGTTGTTATTATAGAGTGTCATTTTAAGTTATGTGTTCATGTGGTGGTTCTTTTTGTTTATTCTGAATCTCAGTCAAATTAAACAGCAAAACATTCCAAGTAATCTCTGATCATTTCCCAGGCAAAGTTACTTTTCTAAATATTCAAACTTAGAAACATTTGTGGTGTTAGGATCTTGCTCATTCTTACCATCTCACCATCAGGCCATGTTCCAGGAAGTTCTTCAGGTTGGGTAGTGTCTGCTGCAGGTCTGGGGTGGTCAAGCCATGTTGATATCTCAGCTGCAAGACAAGGGAACACCACATGTATCATTTAGCTAAAATAACATACTACACCGTATTAGGCCACACGTACAGTATGAGGTTGGCTTGCAGAACAGCACATCACTCTGACAGACTTGCACTCCATGTCTGGAGAAGACAGAAATATCACCAACAGAAGATGCCTGAAGTCTACATTCTTTCACTGTGACACATTTCTATTCTCCCTTTCAGACCATTACTCATCTGGACACACACAATGGGCACCTTCTGCTGATAACAGGCACGTGTGATAATATGTGGGGCGTGTTGAAAGACAGGAGATGAGATGTGGGCGGCAAGAAAAACAACTCCGATAACACAAATGGGGCAAGGCGCACATTAGAATCCCCATCACATGCTCTCATGATCTCTCCCACTCTTTTCGGTAGTTCAGCTTCTATAATTGGCCTTGAACAGTCCCTCCCTTGTACCACAGCTCTTTATTTCACGATAGAATCACAATCCAGTTGAGAAAAAAAACAAGGCCACCTCGAAGCTTTAGTTCCAGGGCCAGAAATATCTGCCCCAACAGATGAGTGATGTCACAGCAAAGCCAACTCTTGTCCCAGAGAGTTTATTTAACCTATATGACTGAACAGCAGAGGAGCATCATGCCGCACGTCCAGCGTATATCTCAGAGGCCCCTCTGTCACACATACTGCCTGCACCAGCTGACATCTGTTTTGTTTCCATTTGGGTACCACGGCAACCGCTCGTTTCTCTCTCCACACACACTTCTGGGGAAGAGATGAATCGCACATGACTCTGACAGTCGACTCACTCGGGATAATAGGCTGCTTTTTCATATGAACACAAAACGGATGACTGACTTAGTGATAAGGAATTAAAGAAAAATAGACGTTTGGGCCTCTGAGCTCAAAGGCCATAGGTTGTTGTTAAAAGGGTTTTCTTTTACAGTTAAGGAGAAGACAAATAGTTTTCAGAGTGTCATGATAAGAAATTATATTTACTCTAACAGAGGATCATACTGCTGAAATAAAACCATATTCATATCATCTATTTGAAAGCATCCTTAATAAGGTCTGTAGAAGAGGTAAACACATTTGGCCCATTTTAGCCAGGTCAGCCGACACCTGAGCATACAAAAACCGCACTCCCACAGCAGGAACCTTTACATGGGTCTTCCCTCTCCATTTCAACAACATGAACCAGGGGCTAAAAAGAGTTCCAGGGGAGAAATTTCAGCCCCAAAATGGATCCTGGCAGCGAGGAAGTACATTTAACACCACAGCTGAGATTCAAGCCAGGAACGCGGTTCGTTCTATGGAAGAAATAAAGACCCCCAAAACCCCATAAATGTTGTATAACATAGGCAGATTTTAAGTAAATGCAGCTGAGGTGGACTTCCTGTTTTTACTGTAGGCTCAGTGAGGCAGTGCTAACGCTCCGGGGAGCGCTAACAGGGTAGAGTGACACACTTCCACAGACGTAATCTTCGTAATCTACCCTGAACTTTAAACTTCAACGGAAATGCAGCCAACCCAGGATTGAAATAACCTTTTAGCTCCTGTAGAAAAAAAACGCAGAGTTGGTCAAAATGCACCTTAACCTGATTCACAGGCACATTGGTAGCACAAATATAGTAGCACATTGTTATTGCTGTGCAAATAAAGACAGAAAAAGAAATATGAAACGTGTCACTTGTCATCAACATGTGTTTATATTAAGTGGCGACCTTCAGCCAAAAGCATTGGTGGTGGCTACAAAGAAAATTGTAAAACTGGAGATTAGCATTGATTAGCTCTCCTCTTCACTGCTGCACTTTGTTGTGTTGCAATAAACCACCAAGACATGCATGTTTGACTGTTAAATTGAGTCTGGTTAGAGGGAACTGCCACATAAGAGTTTTCAGTCAAAATTACATTGGTGTAAGGAAGCACGAGACAAAGTCGCTCTCACCATGAATTTTACTTTTGTCTGCTTTCACTAAATTACCAAGTACTAAACTTTATTTATTAAATAAGCCTACAGACTATGGGTCCCATCCAAAGTGATGTATGCCTCTATGACATCATGTGGTCTTGCACATAAGAGCTACAGACTGTAATAAAAGAAAATGGTTATTTTTTTTGTTTCTTTTTTCTGATATGCGAGCCGCACCTGTGAGACAACGACTTCCGGAGAGCCACGACAAAACACAAAAGCCATCCAAACTGTTAACTGCATCTTCTTACTCTGCATTCCACAACACGTGTAATGGAGCAATCCTGACTAAAGAACAGGCTAACCTTAAAACTCAGGGGAACGTCTGTTTTCTTTTTTCCTTTTTTATAATTAGAAATCAATGTATTTTTACTGGTTGTGCATATCATGATAAATAGTTTTACATATAAAAATGGACACATTAAAACAACACGTAAAAAAAGTCACCAACATAAATCGGCCATCGGCTGCCCTGATTTCTAAAGTCATTTCAACCACAGAAAAACTCACACCGTCTGGAGTTTGTAGGCCTGCAGCAGCATTTTGTGATGCTGGAAGTAATCTGTTTGGAAGACATGTGAAAAAGCTTTCATTTTCAAGTTGCTTTTATTCTGAAGCCCTGGGCCGCACTATTTTCAGGAGTGGTTGAGGGGTTTGTCAAGTCACTTGAGAATTGCAGACTGCTCAACTTGGGACAAAATCTCATTGTTTACTGTTGCAAGTCAGTGAAGCGGAACAGGAAAAACTTCAAGTGAACATGGAAAAACATTCAAATTAAATTACATGAAGCAATGTGTATTTCATTAGAAAAATTGAGAATGGGGCATTTTTGAGTTCTGCAAGTGTATTCTGTCACCAGCTTTAGTGGCATAGTTGGCCTCATCAAGCCTAATCAGTGGTGAGGGGGAGTGGCTTAAAAGTAACACCAACAGATCAGAGGAATCCTGGTAAGGCGGCTGTGGCTCAGTTGGAAGAGTGGTAATTTTCCAATCATAAGGTGGGTGATTTGATCCCCAAACAACAAAGTGATGAAGTTTGTGGAACCAAGACAAGAAAGTGTGGACCATTTATCATTCTATGTCAATAACATATACAGTGTAAGGCATATGCACGGCACGTACCAAAGTGTTTGCATCTCTGCATCAGTGTTCCGCTGTGTTTGCATCTATGTGTACTCTGGCTCTAAATGCTCCACATCTGTTAGGGGAGCCACAGAACAACAGACCTGACAGTATCTGATGGAGCTTTTATCAAAAGCAGCTCAGATTGCGGGAGTTGGACCTGGGTGTCACCTCAAAACCCAGCTGGTGGGGGGAACGATCCAAAACCTACGAGAACAACACAGAGATCCATTCATGGCTAAAAGTAAACTTCGGGGTCTGACCAACCGATGACGGAATTGGGTTTGAAACAGGGGGCCAAGATCAATAACACCACCAAAAAACATAGCAGCATAGGGGAAGGAGGTGCTTTTTCTGTTACCAGATGCTATAAAAAGGAAATTCCAAATCGCATGCAAATCTCAGGTTTCTGGTCTAGAAAGTATAAATTAAAAGTCATGAATCAGATATGAGCAAAGAATAAACATTACGGCCTCAGAGAAGGTAAAATGTGTGTTTTCTCTCTCGGTAAGAACGAATAACAAAATGCTATCTTTAAATCCCTTAACTTGGCCTGAGTTCTGAAGTGTGTGGAATAACCACACTCCGTGTCTCCATGTCCAAGAGCCCTATGTCAAATTATACGCCTGCAAGTCTGCGTGTGTGTGGGAGAGGAAGTGCATGACCATGCATCTGTATGCATGCTTCCCTCTCTTTTCCCCCCTCTTACATGTAAAGATGAAGTGTCGAGCGTGCAGAAAATGGATGTGGATTAAAAAAAACAACGCAGCTGACATAACAGGCCTGGTTTGTAATGCACTTTGGTACTGGAGAGCCCATTGTGGGTGAATAGATTTAAAAAAAAAAAGATTCTCAAAAGAAAGTAACTGATCCAAGAGTTTTCATCCGCAGATTTCAAACATCCACCTCCATGCAAGTCTCTGCCAGTCCAGACCACGCTTGAGTTTTGGAGTCTGGTTGGCAGATCAGAACTATCGGTGTAATGAGGTGTGTTAAACACATTTAGAAAGACAGAACACACGCAGCCCAGTGCTCAGCCGGCCAGACTATCAATATTCATAAACCATTCTGGCCCTCCTGGAAGCTGTATGAATTTTCTTGTCAGTGTATGTTATATATACATATATATACACATATACATATATATGTGTGTGTATTGCTCATGACCATCATCTTGCAAAGGCATTTTTACTGGATTCCGACTGTCAAATATGCAAACATCAGTCTTCTCCCTTGTTTTCTGCTCACTTGAGACAAATACAAAAACATTGGTGACCCGGCTAATTCATCTGGAAGAAAAGAGAATGTTGGAGTAGAGGACGAAATGTGCAAGGCAGCTTAATGACAAAAAGCTGGGTGTCATTTGCAACTGTCAGCGCCCTGAAAGCTTGGACTTCAGGATGGAAACAAACAGATGAGTGGGATGGTTTAGATTCGGGTATGTAAACCCAAACTGTTCCTTGGGAGTATGTTGTAAGTTATATGAGGCAATGTGTTTTAACTGACACCGAATAAAAAACGCAATAGTTTGATTCTGTAGCACACACAGAAACAATCATTGTTCCCGTGTCAGCGAACCAGATGATGCACAATGCTCAGAATCCGTCCGCTTGAGAGACGGGTTGTCATTTCCAGTTTCCCTTTCTTACATCCTTGTGATGAAAGCAGGAGTTGTTTGTGTGCTTGTGTATGGATGTGAGCGTTCAAGCTGGCCACAATGCTCTTTGTAACGGGGCACACCAGATCGCGGTGAGAAATTCCCTGGGCCCATTGATGACAGCTGAAAGGCGAGAGCACCATGTTGGTGGGGGTGGAGAGGTAGAGTGGGGACACCCAGTGGGGCTTTTTCACATGATGACACAGTGAAATAGATCTAACCAGGTCTCCTCGCTGCTGCTCACACCTTTGTGTCTGGACACTCCCCTTTTCTGTTTAGCGGTTCAACAAAACCCACTCAGAGCAATAGAGACTGCAGCATGTGTAGTCGGTTATAAGTCACGATGAGAACAAGGTTTGGCATGAGCAAACGAGAGTTTAGAGATGAGTGAAGTTGACCAATCACATCTGAGAATTTGGGAACTCATCCTCATTCACTGCCAAGATAACGCAGCAGCCTAAAGAATGCAGCAATGTATACAAGCCAGGCCTGCCAATCCACTGGAGACATGACCACACACAAACACAGGGAAGTTGACTGCAGCCGGAGGGAATCAGTCAGTTTACAGTACATGCCACCCATTATTTGGCAAAATCTGCTTGTTTGCCCTGAGCTCTGTTCTGAGGCTAAACAAACACAGGCTTGCTTATGCAGCATATTACAGTTTCCCTGAGTTTGTCAGTACTAATCACCTTCAGATTAGCCCTCTAATGTGGGCGGCCTGCTGGAAATTTTGAAGTTGATTGCTGATGATGTGGTGGAGAGGGGTGGCCCAGGTAACAAAGCGCACCTCCCCCTTCCCTGCCTTTTATGCTACAAGGTAGCTGAATACTACAGGAAATGCTTCCAGCGGTCTTTAATTGTAAATAGAGATGGGTAATGGTTGGATTGTAGGACCCAGGATATTTTCATTAAGGGGTTAAAAGTCTTCAAATCAAACTTGGAGTATCCTGTGCATGTCTGACCTGCAGTGGACAATTACCCCGTGATTTATAATCAGCGTGCTTTTGTCCATTGGGGTAAAAATAGAAAGAGTATATGTTTTTCATGCTCCCTGAGGAAGGTAATCAGGGAGCTCATTAGTTCCTATGACAGCTTGTTATAAAAGGGGCTAACCAGGTGTTCCTCCCTCCACCATCCCTCTGGTCAAACTGTGGACTGTAAACTTCAACATTAGTCCATGAGGTTCACAGACATTACTTTCATACACAGATCTCATATGAGACGTGGAGCTTTGGGAGATAACCTGCCAATGGTGATATTTCAGGGCAGACTCTGGTTAGGATGATTGAATCACGAGCAGCTAAAATACATGGGAATGATAAATAACAGTTAATATTAAAAGAGCTGAATGATACATTGGTGTGACGATGTATCTTTGCAATAAAATGGAATCATCAGTGGAAAGGACTTTCTGAAAGATTATTTTAAAAGTTCATGTCACTTCTATCATTTCTACTTATCCTGCCAGAAAATACAACAATACATGGAGACTGTGCTGCTGATCATTAACGCAAAGCTAACAGCGTTGCACTGACCGGCATTCAAAACGCGTAGCCAGTCAAACAGCACTGTCTGCTAGTTTATGGATTAGTATTAAATTCTGTCAAATTATTGTAAAGAATCCCATGAAACAGTACAAACTGTATTGGAACCCAGTGGACCATAGTCTAAGCTCTTACCTCAATTTGGCATGATATGGGTGGTGTGTGTATGTGCCAGCCCTCAAAGATTTTAATACATCCCACCTCAAGTGAGACATGCAATAAAATGGTCAATGAGCAAGTTTCCTGGCTCATTAGAGCAGCTTTTGGGCATTTACTGTCCTTCTGAAGCCGTTTGGCTGGCGCATGAAAACCACACAGTCCACAAACAGTTGGTGTTTTGTGCAGCCAAACCCTCCTCGCAGATGATTTCTTCACATTGGACAACAAGCGCCAACTTCCATGATGGCAGCAGGTGAAAGCCTTGCTCTTCTCATTACAGGTGTCACTACAGTACGTTTATACGTATGATCTTGTTTCAATCCTCTTGTTATTTCTTTCTTTTTTGCAGAACGGGCTCACACAGTGGCACATCACTCCTATTATTGTTAGTTTTTGTTTACAGCTCAGAGCCACATATACGGCTAAGAATCTTTTCATCTGTGTTTTTGTCTTTTAAAATCTATTCTCTAACAGAGTGATTGTTGCCAACTGTTCAAAGGCTGTTTCTAGCTTTGATCAAATAAACAGCTCATCTACACCGCTGAACTGATATGTTGCAAACTTCAGGACATTGTATTTACACACAGGAACATTTCCAGATTTCCATCTGATCTTTTGTTTTCATGTCTAAATGCAGTTTGACTCGTCCAGAAGAGTTACAGCTCTGGCGTTGACTTTTGTGGCCGACCAGCAAAGCAAGACCTTATCAATTTTTGGGTTGTACGGTATATTTACTTCACCCCAAAAACTATTACACAATATAACACATCTACATCTGACCTAACCGTTCAAACTTGCAAACATGCTGGAAAATTTGCTTGACGTTTATCGTCGTATGCGACAGGGATCAACAAGAACGTGGCGTGAGAGATCGCACTTTCTGTTTTTCGTCAGTATTTTCTTCACTATATTAAGCTGTTTGTCCCCCAACAACTTCATTTGATCTGCAGTAGACAGAGCTTCCCCTCTGAGAAGCTCTTTCTAGCTCACTGGTGGATTTGAAATGGTTGATTATGTTTGCTGCAGAGCAGCACTTCAATGATTCCGCTCATCTGGCCTATCCGGGGCACATAATGAAACTCAGCCCATAAAGCCCTCACTCATCCACTAAATGCATTACACTGAAATGTTGACCAGGAAGAACACAAAATGGCCGAGACAAAATGGCTACAGATGGGAGATGAACTGATTTACAGGGTAGCAGGAAATGTAAAGGAAATGTAGAAAATCGTATGTTAATTCTTAATGTGCCCATCCATTTTCATTTGACATGCAGTTGAAGCTATACTAGGTTGTTATTTCCAAACCTGATGTTTGATGCATTTATGACTTTGCTCTGGCTGATGGCAAAACCTCACATGGCGCAATAGAGGTTCAAAACCTCAACAATTATGTGGTACAGCCCAGAATATGAAATACAACTTGATTAATCACTGCAGCCTTTCATGTGTCTCCATAAATATACAGAATAGAGCTGAAAAGTTGTTTGAGTCTGGCGAGGGTCATATAACTCATTCACAACAGGAACTCACTTCTTTTCAACTGCAAGCCGTGTTCTGGCCTTGAATACGTGCCACGGTCATCATCATCCAGTCTCAAAGCCAAACTAAGAATCAGGATTCATAAACACAGGCGAATGCTTACCGCAGAAAATATCTTTCCACATATTTGGAGTGTGAAGAATCACTGCCATCTTAAGCACAACTAGCATAAAATGTTTTGTTTTTTTTCTTTTGGTAAATATGAGCAAAGATTGCAATTCTTATTTCTATTAGCAGTAGTTATTAGTCCAATCAAATACAAAATGCCATATGAAAATGTCATAATTTGTTTGTGTAATAGTCGGGGCAGTGGCCTGATGTTTAGAGAAGTTATAGTTCATCAAAAATAGCCTCCTTTCAAAGAGTCCAAAAAAATAGAGATCTTAAAAGTTTCACATTATCGTTTCCTTTACACAAAGCTGACACATTCAAATAAAAACCTTGACAGCAGATTTTAGACCGACGTGTTCGGTAGAATTCCAGACATTTGTAAAATTGATGCCAAGGAAAACGCAAGCTGTTCTGGCAACACATAGTGACGCAACATCTTAAAGTACACTATGTTGGTTTATTTTAATTTGTCACCTGTCTATACATGTGGATTTAAAAAAAAAAAAATTTTTTTAAAAAACCTTCTAAAAGTATTACGCTCACACAAACCAGGTGTATAGGAAATCATTTCATTCAACTAAAGCATGCAGAAAAAAAGAGAGCCGAAGCTGTCCAGCAGTGACACACACACAATAGATAACCACCTCCAGAAATAGGATTTCTGCATGGACTAACCAGAAGTCTTTCAAGTCATTATAAGATTTTATGTCAATATTGTTGGCAAGTTGTTTAAAATGCTCCTATGAATTCCAGAAATGTGTCAACAACAATATGCAGTAAAAAGAGAAACTGAGCAGTCAGCAAGCGTTTAAAAAGCTGACTTACTGTTATATTTACACTAATCAAATCAATCATCTGCATAATGAAACAACACATGCTTTATATATTCTTAGATGTGTGCTGTTAGTCGCTGATGGAAAACACATGAAGAACATGTTCAGTATTTAGCATTTAAAGCCCATGGTTCCGCTGATCAATGTAGACAAGGAAGTGTACAGTATTAGCTACAGTAAGAACTTTTTAAGGCACTGAAGTTTAGCAAAGTGTTAACAACCGTCTGGAGAGATGTAATAGGACACGCTCTGTGCCGTGTGAAAGTCATGGGTTAATCATTTATGACTTTATCACCCTCCAACATCTAAAGCTCCACAGCTCATTTTACAGTGGTATGTAACTTTTCTACAGCACACATCATGTCTAATAGTCAAAATCCAGACATCTGAGGAAGATTATTAGAGTGGAGCGAAGTTAAAACTGTGGACAAAGAGAGGTAGAATTAATGACCAAATGGAGTTTGGCTCTCAGGTCAATCTAAAGTCTATTAGAGTTTGCAAGTCAGTACATAATGTGTAAAAAACTCCTCTGGTCCTCACAGATCTTAAAATGAGATAAATACAACCTCAGGTGAGCAACAACATGACATATTACACCGTGTCAGTATTTATTGAACAAATGCCAAAAATCAGAAGCAGAGTATAAAAACTAAGCAAATCCTTATGCTAGAGACATAGTTACATTGTTCACTAACCAAGTGGGGCTCTGCAGACGTAAACACTGCTCACACTACAGCTCCCTTCGGCTCAGCTGTGCCAAAGTTTTCCATGCATAGGCTTAAAAGTGTGAGCACCTCTATAAAAGCAGAGGTTTTGTCAGTTTGCTGGTACGGAACATCCAGGTGTGTGTTGAAAAAAATGCTAAGGAGGAAAGAGATCAGCAGTGATCTTAGAAAAGGGTTATAAGGTCATTTCAGATCAATCTATAGTCCATCATTCTACAGTGAGAAAGATTATTCAGAAGGGGAAAACATTCAAAGCAGTTAATAATCTTCCCGTGAGTGGACGCCGCAGCAAGTTCACCCCAAGGTCAGACGGCAATGCTCAAGGAAACTACAAAAAAAACCCAAGAGCTACATCTCAGACTCTACAGGCCTCAATTAGCATGTTAAATGTTCAAGTTCATGACAGCACAATTAGGAAAAAGACTGAACAAGTATGGCTTGTTTGGAAGGGTTGCGGGAGAAAATCTCTTCTCTCTAAAAAGAACATGGCAGCACAGCTGAGGTTTGTAAAGTCTGTAAAGTTATATCTGAAAACACAAGACTTCTGGAACAATGTCCTTTGGACAGATAAGACCAAAGTGGAGATGTTTGGTCATAATGCACAGCAGCACGTTTGGAGAAAACCAAACACAGCATATCAGCACAAACACCTCATACCAGCTGTCAGGCACAGTGTTGGAGGGCTGATAATCTGGGCTTGTTTTGCACCCATACAATCTGGACACCTTGCAGTCACTGAGTCCACCATAAACTCCTCTGTTTACCAAAGTATTCCAGAGTCAAATATGAGGCCGTCTGTCTGACAGCTAAAGCTCGGCTGAAACTGGGCCATCAATAGGACAATGATCCCAAACACAGCAGCAGATCTACAACAGAATGTCTGAAAAAGAAAAGAATCAAGGTGTTACAATGGTCCAGTCAAAGTCCAGAATTAAACTGGACTGACATGCTGTGGTGGGACCTTAAGAGAGTTGTGCATAAACCAGTGCTGCAAACCTCAGTAAATTGAAGCAACATTGTAAAGAAGAGAGGGACAAAATTCCTCCAAAACAATGTAAGAGACTAAAAACATCATACAGAAAAATGACTACTTCAGCTAATTTCTGCTAATTACATTAATATACGACACTGTAATATTTCATGTGTTGTTGTTCATCTGAGGTTGTTTCGCCTCATGTATTGACATGTATTGACAGATTTAGTATTTAAATGTGGTATTTTGAGCGTATTCATTTTCTCATTTCAACCTAGCATTTTAAAACATTTCAGTATTGCACAACGGATGTTCTTCCACTTTATCAAACACCCCTTAACTCTGTTGGATTTCTCCTTTTTCTTTCTCTTCTCCCTCATTTCAGTCTCCTCCATACTGTGGTAATGTAATACCGGTGTGGTGGGCTCACTGAGCCTGAGTCCGCTTCAAATGCAGCTCTAACTCAAACCAGATTCTTGTGTCGCATTACTTGTTGTCGGACTTTGCTGAGTATCATATTGCTGCCAAATTCAGTCAACAGATTTACATAATTACGGGAAAGGCTGTGTGAGATGAATAGGAAATTCAGTTAGTTAGACCACCGGTGACAAGAGACCTACGTTAGTCTCCTGTGACCCCAATCACTGCAGGAAGGGCCTGTGGTATTCGTGGCCATGCCTACCGGGATCATGATGTGGTTACTGAGTCTGTGTTGGTCAGCGGAGGAGGGCAGTAACTCTGGTGTGCTACAGTGACACCTATTGGAAGTGCTACCTTCCCTTGAAGGTTGATCTGGCCCTCAGGGCTAATGACCCTTGCCGCTGTAACACTGAAGTCAAGCAAAGCAGCCCGACACCAGCACAAGCTGACCCTTTGGTGTAGTCATAGCTTTGAGGTTAACTTCCTGTTAGAACTATTGGCATGTCGTACCATCATCAATCCTCTATGACAGCTCTCACAAGACTCCCTGGTGCACACCTTGTATGCTAATTCACTACATAACAGTTTAAAATCAAAAACATACAGAGCTCGTTCCTCTGAAAAGCCACAAAGTTCTGTGGCACGAGGAGTGAACCGTGACAGACAGGGACGGGCAATGAAAAGCGATGGGGTATCAAAGGGGAAATGGCGATCAGCACGTGGCACAAATTCCCTGTATTTCAAAAATGATGCATTAATGGAGGAAAGATTTCCTGAGCAAACGCAGAAAACTTGACCCCAGTTGCAGCACATATTCTCAGTAAACCAGACAAACGCAGCAATTAAGATTTTCTACTTTTCATTTTAGCCAAAAGTCCAATCGCACTCATTTTATCATTTCCATCCAAAGTGATGCGGTATTTTATGAGGAAAATTTTTTTTTATACAAGTTGTTTCCACAAGGCCTCTTGGAAAATAGTAGGGCAGAGAGAGGATGAATATATGGTTTGTGGGCAGGTGCCTATTCTGGCTTCCGCTGCCCACAACTTTTCTCCGACTTAGCTCTACTTCTTGTGAATGGGCATATTATTTCCCTTTCGTTTCCTCTCTATTTGATGGACATGACTGAGATTTTACATGAGCATTGTAACTGAATTAGAGAGTCTGGTTACCACCTTTCAGAGTGACGGCAGTTGAGAGCTACATTATTTATCCGACTGTCTATTTTAAGTCCAAGTATGAGTGGACAAAAAGGAAAATGTGGAATGAATAATAACGGATCAAGCTTCAGCATGGGTGTTACTCACATTTCCATTTAACATCACAGCAAGAGACAGTACGAAGGAGCCAGAGTTTAAAGCTCAGACTTCAATATTTAAGAATTTAGTGAATTCATTATTGTGATCTTTAGCCAGAACTTGCTGCTATTTCACCAGGATCAAATGCACCGGATTAAGCTGCTCTGTGGAGGAATGTGGGTTGGTGAGGATAAAAGTATAAATCAGAGAACAAACAGTCTTTCAGATATCCAAATGGAATAAGAATCAGCATTGAGTATCAAATGAAACATACAAGTTGTAAGTGACTGTAAATATGATACTTTGAATTAGTCAAACTTTTCTTTTGTTGTATAATTATGTTTGTGCGTTGACCTGATAACAATCCCAGGATAAGGCTGTTCATATCAAGCATGAGTCGGACTCTTAATCATAAGCCAACAGATCAACTATGCCCGAGTTCCCACAGAACATGTTGGAGAATGTGGTCAGCTTTTCAAGATCCACTGGAAGCATTACAACTTACATGAAATATGGTACAGATGTACCGTTTGGTGTTTGTTTTAAAAAACACTTGGGAGTTATTAAACACCAAACTCTGCTAAACTACATTGGGAATTCAGTGATGAAAAATGTGATGCTTCCCAATGGAACTATTGAGTGCTACTCTGCTATAGCAAAAAAGGATATAACAGTAATGAAGCAGCCTGGGTAAAAAGAAACAGCCTCCAGTCATGGACGCCAAGTGACAAATTCAACTGTAAACAAATTATGCTGTAAAATGCCATGTTCAGCAAATACAGCAAAGCATGGAAATAACTCTCTGAGAGGGAGGACAAAATATTTTAAGCTGCATAATGGTACAATAAACAAAAACATAAACCTCTGGCTCTCCCTTTGGTAGGTTCTGTGTATCAAATTAAAAGCTGCCACGGTACTGGAAGAGTATAGGCTGTGTCCGGTTTACTTTGGAGCGCCCAGAGCATTCTCTGGTCATCTGGGTTTGTTCAACTGCGACCCTGCACAGTGTTAAAGATGTTAAAATATTTTTTTGTGCTGTCAAAGGGTTGCTGTGTTTGGAAATGAAGCAGTCATAGTCTGATACACAGGTTATTTGATAATGAATGGCTGATTGGAATTGGGGGGGACTGGACTTAGCAATTCATGGCAGAAATGATCTGCAGTATCTAATATTTGGTTTCATTAACGAAACCCGTGGAATACTCGCAACCAAAATGTAACGTTTCTTTAAACAGAAAGGGAGGTGGAAATTATGATTAAAATCGAGGATTTAGGCTCATTCTGTCCTCCGTCAAAGAGTTCAACCTTCTCAACTGCGTGCTTAATAATAACACCTCTTCATTTGTTTGCCTATACAGCGATTAGATTCATTTGCTCCACTTCCTTCCCAGCTGTTGCCAGCCTCCAAGTGCAACAGGAAGACAAAAATATACAAAATCAGTTAAACTCCCTTCCTTTTAAATTTGCACAGTCTGTGTTCAATGAGATGACAGCATGTCACATGCTCCCTCCCACTGTAATGCTGATAATTATACGTCGAAACAAAGACAGAAAGAAAAGTTTTTATAATCCATAAATAGAAATAAAAACACGAGAGGGATTTTGTTTAAATGTGATCCGATTCCCCAATTAACCATATCTGATGAGGATTTAAAGAACGAGGAAGAGAACAAGAAACAAATCGCTATTGTGTGGTTAACCCCCCCACCTCTAACACACATTCCCTTCTGGAGGCCAACAATGTAAATTTTTCCACTAATTCAACGTAGGGGAAAAAGTGTGAGGGCGAATGTGTGGTTTCTAACTCTCTAATGAGCTGGATAAAAGCCACGACTGAACTGAACTGAATGTTACAGTCAAACACAGGTCAAGTCAGGTCCTTTAAAACCAACAATTCATAAAAACTGACCACTTATAAATAAATGAAAACAAACCCCACTTCAAAAAAAAAAAAAAGGTTGGGAGGTTTTTCTAAAATACAACAAACTGTAGGGCTGCATTTCTATTCGACAATGGTGTAAACCTTTTTTGTTAACATGCTATATAGAACAAATTATTTTTAGTGTCTCATACACATACAACAGAATTTGATGCAAACGACACACTTAAAAAAGTTGGGATAGAAGCAGATTTACTATTGTGATCCAACCCTTTTCATTTCCATTACACTTTTTAGCTCTCTGGGAACTAAGGATACTAACCGCTGCAGCTTCTGTCTGTTAAATAAAGGTTTGAACAGATTAACACATTTCAGATTTTGTTGAACTTTGGGAAGTTTAAACTTTTCTGAAATCGGTTTTGTTTAATTACATTACCGTTTACCACCAAAAAACCTACCCAATGTATGAATGAACTGATGCTGTCAGGTGTTGCAGAAAGCTGAGCAGATTACTCAGCGACGACTTAAAGAAACATACTATGACACTGCTGCTGACAGCCGAACTTCTCTGGCTGCTCAGCAGCCATTACAGACACATGAAGGAGCAATTCATTCCTAATCTGAAGAATGACTTTGTGTTCCAAAGTTTGATGGCTGTAGGCAACCGGTCCAAACTCATAAAAGCCAAACATGTGCACTGACATAATATAATTACGGCATGTGTATTTTTGTTTACGTTTGTTGATGGCTACATATTTAGCAGGGGTAAGGGGGAAGTTGCTGTGGACAGCATCCTAATTGCTGTGCAGGAGCCAACAAGGTGGTTGACTTATCTTTCCATTCGGAAACAGCAACACTGGCTGTGATTTGTCCACTTAAACTTTAGACATGCCTGCTTAGCGTCATGATAGATGTGCAGTTGTTATTCAATCCAACTGAATATATAACAGACAAATGTAAAGACAAGTTTCCTGTCACCTTCTATTTAAACTGTTTAAAGAAAGAAAATCCTAAATTAGCAGTCTATTCAGAATGTGTTTGAAAATGCTCAAATCTACAGTGATGACCTGACAGCTGTGGCAAGCCCTGCCAAATATGCTCTTGGTGCTTCGCGTGCTACCAGCCCACCTCCAACCCACAGCTTTGAAGGTGCCCTGAGGGCTCTGGCACAAGGACCTCAGCAGTAGATCCTTTAAGTCCTGTAAGTTGGGAGTTGGAGCCACTGTGGATCAGATGTGTTCCGACACATCCCACCCTCATCCTGCTGTCTCTGACCACTGCAGTCGAGTTTGAAATCTCAGCATTCTGACCCACTCTTCTGTCCATAACGATTACACTCAAAGTTGCAAAGCTCTTTAAACCAATAATACAACTGGCAACAGAAACCAACACTTAAAGGGATACGCCACCCCCAGGCCAAATTAAGTGTATCCCCGCATTCCCGAGACATACATAAGTGTGTGGGGGCGTTTTCCTGGCGACCCAGGCATTGTCCGAATCTCACAGCACTGACCACTGCTTGGTTGCGCGTAATACATACATGCTAGCGTCGCCAATCGGAATATTTCGCCCAACGTGAATTAATTTACTTGATTTACCTTCTAATTACTGTGTGAGTGGTGTACTTTCACATCGAGTGCAAATGACTCAAACAAACCAGCGTGAAGCAGCCAGGGGGTGGGGATTCCCAATGACGTAGCGGGGAGTGTGCTTCGGCTGTGTTTTCCGCACCGGAAACTAGTTCCCAAACCGACATGAGCAAACCAAGCCTTCCGTGTTGATTTACACAGTCATTTGCACTCGATGTGAAAGTACACCACTCACACAGTAATCAGAAGGTAAATCAAGTAAATTAATTCACGTTGGGCGAAATATTTCGATTGGCGACGCTGGCGACGCTAGCATGTATGTATTACGCGCAACCAAGCAGTGGTCAGTGCTGTGAGATTCGGACAATGCCTGGGTCGCCAGGAAAACGCTCCCACACACTTATGTATGTCTCGGGAATGCGGGGATACACTTAATTTGGCCTGGGGGTGGCGTATCCCTTTAACATCTAATATATTCCTGACATTTACAAGCACAATGTATAGTTGTTTCAAGCATCTAGTTGACTTTTGACTATATGAGCAAGGAATTACATTACTTACACAAAGCTCATGATTACATTCCTCAAATAGCAAGGAGACATGTAGATAAAGTGTATTCAGAGAACAGTTTACACTAATTATTTCCAAATGAACAAAAAAAAAAAAAAAAAAAAAGACACCCATTCACAACCTTCTTTCTTAACTTTAACAGGTGTTTATTTAACAGCCGCTTTCATGAGCCACTTAGCCCCTTTTCCCTAATAACTGTAAAACTGTTATGTGACCTCTGGGACAACAGGCCTGGGCTCATCACACACACTTCATTACTGAGGGGAAAGCTATAGTTGGATGACGGAGATTATAACATGACAGAAAGGACACCCAAACCTGCATCTGCTCCTCCTGGCTCGGTAAAGGAAGCTGACATTAAGGGTAGAGAAACTTTACCCTAATGATGTGAACCTTTATGTCACAGAAAGGGGTGTTGACACTACTCGCATAAAGGGAACCGGACTAATTCGGAGATTTACGAGGAAAGAGACGTTCACTTTCTCAGCTCATTGTGGAGTGCCCACGTAAGGACTCTGTCGTACATAGCCTCTGTATTAATTCACATGAAAAGCTGCCGATTGGACAGAATCAAAGGGTCCTAATAGAATCCACATGGAGGGAGGAACAGCATTGGATTGAAGAACTAAAACAGAGCCGTGATGATATTTTTTCAAATACTGACCAGCTGGGGCCAGCATTGTTTTATTCTAAGAGCTGTTTAATTTCATTCAGCCACAATAAAGCCTGCAGTCATGACTGAATACCTCCCAAACACCCAAATGGCAGCACACCAGGGTTTGATGAATTAACAACACAAACAAGTTTTTCTAAACTTGCTGACATAAAATATACTTGGTCTCTGCCCTCTACATTCTTATGACAAGTTAGTGGGGGCCCCAGGAGCTGCACTTGGCCAACCAGAAAAGTCCACAAGCACAGAAAATTCTTCTGTTTGTGTGCCTTGGTTCACTTTCCTTCTACTTTACCGAGGGAAAAACAGACGGGATCCAAAACCTACAGATACTGTAACACACAATGACATAAGTATGATCAAAGAAAGTGATAAAACCCTCTGTGGGAGAGAAAGAAAATACGTGTCTTGCATGCAGCGGGTAGTTTGGTTGGATTTTCTTTCCTTTTATTCACTGAGGAGCCGGTTTACCTTATAACAAAAAGCCAACATTTTAAGGTATTCGCATATTAGCAGGCCTTGATGCTAAAGCTGAGTGGTGTAGCTGACGCCAAACAAACAGACCTCCACTACAAATTCCAAACAGCTGGAAACTGCAGACGCACTATTAAGTAAATGATGGAGCAGAGCAGCCAACACTGTCTAAACACCCTGAATCACAGCAAACCTTTCGATTCGGGAACATTTTGTCAGAAAAATCCACAGCTTGACCTGTGGGAAAACTACATTCTGAGATAATCATAACATGGCTGCTCTGATTACAAAGGATGATACACACAAGCAAATCAAGCAACAGGCGGATCTCAACCAATTTAGTCATTTCTTTTGGAGAAAATACATACTATCATATGCCATTTGGTCCATGGTCTTGGACCTAATCTTTCAATGCTAACAACATTTGGCTTTATTTGACTACCTGTAAACCGGCTTTACTAACCAAGAAAAACTTTACACTTTTACTCACATGAATATTTATTTTTCCAATGTCTCACTTTGACATGGATAAAGGCTAAAAATGTACTATTACCCTTATATTTAGTTGAAGCAGCTTGGTACCTCTTTGCGGTGGTGGACAAACCTGGAACTACCAACCACAAAATGTGGAAATTCAATTAGACCAACTTAAGTGTTTCATAAAGTCATAGGTGGCTGTCCAGAGGAATTCTCATAAAACCCTGGAGCTCAAGCATAATCGCAGTGCACCGACAGCCACACTGCGTACACACATCCAGAAGTGGAAACCACAGAACAGTGACATACACTTAGAAATGCGGTCTTAGACCTGCTGGTAAATCACAGATTCTGACCGACAGAAAATAGTAGCTGCAAGACAACAAAGGCTCCTCTCTTCGGTGTACTCGTCAGCTCGGGAGCATCCACCGATTCCCCTCTTCTTGCTCGTCATAAAAAGTACCTGCGCTTGAGTGGTTAAGGCGCAGCAACGCACCACCACAGACATGCTGCTGCTACTCCGCAGTCTCCTTAATACAGCATTATACTGTAAATAAATTTATGGAAAAGGGCTTCTCGCTTCTGGTTGTTAAAAAGGGTCGCACCAGCAAGCTTCTCTGACCAAAAAGTTGCACTGGATTCAAGCTGTAGCTAACAACAAGAGTTTGTGATGAAAAACAGGGACCACACAGTTAGGCTGTGAAACCCATCGGCATAGTGAGGTGTGCATTGAAGCTTGGGTTTTGGTTAATACACAGCTTGAGAACGGAGTTTCGGGGAAACACAGGGCGACTAAACCACTGGGAGTCCTCTTTTTTTTTTCCCCTTACTCGAGGAGAGAAAAACAATTCTCACCAAAATACAGTTCCTCAGTAGCTCATCTTCCTTCCTCTTGCTCTGAGCCGATTGCATTTCTCATCACAACTCTTCATGCTTGAGCCAAAACACATAGACAGCAAGCTCCTAATTCATGGGTCAAAACACTGAAGTTTCATCAAAGTGTAGGAGTAATAAATACAGCCACTTCTTATTTGATGAAAAAATTATGGATATTCACGAATCTATCAGAATAGAACAAAGGGCGATAATCACAATATACCATTCAGGCATAACTCAACAATTATTCAATGCAAACACACACTCCGATTATCATGATAACTCTGATAGTTCCTGTCCAACACATACAATGTACAATCCAAATTAGTAAACTGGACAATGTAAACCACAGACTTAAAAGTCTTTTGACAGATCTAATCTGGAGTCCAAAACCATAAGAAAGGTTAGTTTCCTCTTCTCTCCTCCTCCTTTTCATTAATCATCAGAGCTGCGGAGGCAGACAGGCGTCAGCCTACAGTCTCTGCTCATGTCAGTCTGTTAACTATTTCAAATCATATCCATACCAGTCTGCAGCGAGCCACTTATAACCTGCCAGAAATGATTTCTTCCTTGAAACATGATGAATAAAGAACACTAATGAAGAGCTTTTTTTTTTTTTTTTTTACTGTCAACGGATCAAAGTGATCCTGAAAAAAGTGGCACCTTAATGGTGTTTAAATGCAGAACATGTTATCTGACACACGCTCTGTAACCTCTCCTCTATTAGATGGCAGAGGGCAGCTATCCACATATGTACAGCACCAGGGCATGTGGGAAGTGGTGCTACAAGCAGAAGAATTTAAACTTTTCTTTAGCGTGCTAAAATGAAAATTGAATGTAAGATATACTCTGATGAGCTGCATTTTCTGGTACTTGTCCTGCCCATTATGTGTTTTATCATGTAAATCTCTAGGAAATGGAAAAAGGATGTTGCCCCTATGGAAAGATGAAGACAGCAGACAGCTTAAAAGGCCTGATGACTTCCAGGTTCTGTCTGTCCTTGAGTAAAGATGGTGGCTGAGCCTAAAAACCATGGTCATGGTTCAGGTAAACAAACAGTGCACACCAGACTGCATTTAGATTTCTGAAGATTTAGGGGCCTTTTTTGTGGAGAGGCAACTAGACAAATAAGTGACAGCTTTTGTTCAGGGGAGCAGTGGAGATGGGTTATTCTTTTCATTCTAGAACATTTTGCAAAACACACCGGGAAGTGAGTCACCAACCACAAGCCTCAGCTGGACAAGGAGAGAAAGACCAACAAACATCTTAGGGAAAACCTCTTAAAGTCTTCAAGAGTTCCATTTCTCAGAAAAAAAACCTGCTGAGAAAACAAGCTGGAGATCCATTTTCTGCTTTCATTCACGAAGATCCAAGCAACAGAGAGGTGAAAAACATTGTGAATAAACAATGCACATATGGCCAGAAGAACTTCTAAAAACAAAATAAAAGACGACACCCTGAAGTTCAAACGATGAATCCTTGTTAGCTATGATCTTTCTTTCCTCACACTCTTAAGTAGACTTAGGGTATTGGGTTTCGCGTCACAGTTTTCACTCCTACTTCAAAGAGCTCCGTCTGGTCAAATCGCTTCAGGAATGACTGCAAGATGTGACATCAGAAAGTGAAATTCCTTAAAATTTTAATACAGTTTTATCACTCACGACAGCAAAGACTTTTTATTTTGAAAGTTTACGTTCGTCTTATTATGCAACAAATAATGATATTTTCAGGAATGTCTACCATGGAAAAACTGTTCATGAAGCAAGTAAAGTAAGGTTCACTCGTTGTTTCCTTATAGAGAGTTTACCGTTGTAAACACTGAACGATCTCCAACATCTGTATTTTCAGAAAAAGAGAAGAAATAAAGTAATGGTTGGAAACAGTTTTTATTAAGAAATCTTAACCATCTTGACCACTTACTCGAGGGCAGCTGTGTAATGTTCACTTTTTGCGTGTCTGTTGGTCATATGGTTTTTATCCAAGCACAATCACATGAGATAATGGCAGCAAAGGGCTATGCCAAGACTCTGTCGCATCTCTTTGGTCTGAGGTCACCAGCTTTGCCGCAGAGGTGAAAGAAGAGCCTAAAGTTCAGCATACAGCATTTGGATTTAGATATGAAACTGAGGAGAAAAAGGGATAAGCAAAAGAGGTGAACAAAAGTGAGGAGGTGGCAGGGTTCGCTCATGCTCTCAACAATAAAAGTGATGCCAAGCGTTCTTTTTTTAATAATGCAAAGAGAGACCCGGCTTTCCAGTCAGTCTGTTTTATTTATAGATCAATCTCTTATTTAACTTTAGTTTGATTGGGGAAAAACAGAAGAAATCTTCCTTGTATTATATCCAGATCTTTAGATTTAAAAACTCTTGTTTTTTACAGTTTAGGCTCAGAAGCCTGTGCATCCCACTGCACTACACCTAAAATTCAATTCTTACACAGAAACTTTGCAGCGTGTAACACTAACTTTTATTCATTTTAGGCATTTTTGACAGTATGAATTCAATACCAAATTCACCTTTTTTGCTATTGCTTTAGATTTTACTGAGCTAATAAAGTAGAGCAGATGAAGAGAGAGTAAATTATGCACGGTGGACAGCACTCGTTTACATATTTTGCATCTAAAAGAGTTTGTACACAGCAACATCTTCCACTTTCAAGGCACATAGTCACTCAACAGAAAACAAACCTTTGTTTATAATGAGTGTAATTTAAAGGAAAAGTTATCCCTGCTCCATCACCTACAACCTTTCCAAACAGCTTCACCGAGAATAACTCCATTTAACCAGATCCTGTTCCGCTTGCTACCACCTCCTATAACCACTAACTATAGTAGGCTACCCAGTGAGTCATAGCTGTGTTTTATGGAGCCACAGTTACCACTCTTTATGGCAACAGGCGCTTTGAAGTATGCACCAGACCACGAGTATGGCACTTTGCCTGTACACACGGTGAGACAAGAGAGACTTTACCCAGTAGACGGAAACATCGGTGAACCCAGAGGTGACCTGGCTGGGCCGCAAAAGATTTTAAGATTCCTAATGCTATGATTCCTATGCTTGAGGCTACAAAGTATGTTAGACTGAGTAAAATGGCCGAGAAGCAACGGTTGCTCTCCTGCTAAGAACCTTGATTTTGTGTAGCATCAGTTGTCACCTAATCAGCCCCACATGCCTGTTTCACAACAACACAGCCAAGTGGATAACTCTAGGATTAAGAGAATGCAGCACATGGCTCTCCTCCAGACAAAAAGCTGCTGGTTTTCCTTTGGAGTCAGCCACACTTACTTGGCTCATTTGTCTCTGAATGAAAGTATAGCACGTTTAACATTTCTGCCCCCCTGTGGATGGCTACTACAGGCCCAGTTACAAGCCAGCACCTACCTGCAAATAATTCTGCGACAAACAGCCCCATGCCAATCTTTAACCAGCTGAGAGAAGAGTCACATTCTCTCTATGGGTTCAGCTTGGACCAAAGAGAAAGCGTGCATGTTAATCAAAAATGAAGTGCCTAGCTGTAGTGACTCGATTGCACAAGAAATAATAGAGGTTTGAAGAGAATGGGTACACTTCAGCCCAAGCATTCCTTGAGGTCTCTTTTCAGCCCTCTATGTCAAACAAATTAACCTCAAGCGGGAACATGGGCGTTTGTTGCCACCTGACCTCCAGTGTGATCTATGAAGCTTCCCTATCTTCAGTCCCCATAGCATGAGCCTTTATGAAAGTAAGCTTCTCCCTCCGCTACATGAAAGCAGAGTCTTCCTGCTGTGGTGCTGATCCTGCGCCAGCTTCCCTGTATCAGTTTCAAACACAGCCACGCAAGGCAATTTAATAAGAAATTGCCAGCTAATGTCTCCAACTCCAGTCAATCAGGCCGTCAAGCTGAGTCTGCTGGGAAACCAGATCTTTACTTTGTTTGACAAAACCAGGCTGGACAGGCTCTGCACGACGTGAATTAATGAAAACTCCGAAGACATGAAGGTAAAAAATTCAATCTAAATACCAACTGCAGCTAAAATGCTGTCAGTTGTTCAAATATATCAGCAATATGAAAACCCAGGAGTAAAACGCCGGGGTCAGTGAAGTAGCCATTTCCTCATGCTCGCCCTCAAACAGCTGGCAGAAAACCTATAGCAGAGCAGGGGTTTGGGCCAGCTTTCCTGATAAAGTTGTTGAGAATGACAAGGTTAGGGAATTTCTGTTATACTGAAAAGCAGAAATTGCATGTAGCGGGAAAAATCTGTTGCTCCATGAATTTATCCAGGCTTAATTTCTAAACCTGAACATTTGTGATGTGAAATCCAAAGCACAGAAAGATCAGGCTCTCAAGACTGAAATGTTTAAAGCTGTGCAGGAGTCATCCAAAGTGGGATGGAGAAGTACTGTCTGCAGTGGATTGTCTTTTATCAAATATGACATGTTAACCACGTCTTCAGTTTTAAAATAATGGCCTATTATCATTATCATATGGAGCTGCGTGATTCATGTGGCAAAATCATATTGTTTTGGAGACAACCTGATAACTCATCCTTAAGAAGGAAGGAGGAGCGGGGCACACATGGAATATATATCAGAGTGCTTTGAATGTAAGCTGAAATTTCAGCCTGTGAAAATACCGATGCGCTCCTGAGCTGTTAAAAGTAGAATGTGTTTTCCTTCATTTGAGGGATGTCATATCATACATTCAAAATACAAAAGATAACAGTTATTCATTATGGATCTGGCAGGCTTACGTTTAGTTACGTGCTGTGCAACCTCTTTTATAACAACAGAACAGTTCAGTGAAAGAAAGTACACCTTTGAACGCTTAAGCTTTTATATGTCAGGACATGAAAGGGGACATATGGAAAAATAACCTTCTTTTGTGTGCTTGAGAGCATTTATTTGGGCGTCTGAAGTCACTATGAATGCAAAAATTCAGAAAAAAACACAACTTTGGCATTTTGTTCTGTGCCACATAGATATTAGATATTCAGGTCTGCAGGTGAAACATATGTCACTCTACATCTTTATGTAGAGCCTCTTCCTCTGCATCTCCACCCAACGTCAAGTTCAGATGATTCGCTGTACCTCAAAGGTCAAACTTTTTTGGCGCTTGCTTTGTGATTAGCTGTTAATGCCAGAACAGCATCATTAGTTATCTAGTTAACTTAATATTAGAAATAGATTTTTTACCATGAGATTTTTAGAAATTCTGACATCTATCCTGAAAGCACCATTAGTTCAGGACCAGTAGCTGCCAGTATAAAAACAAGCACCAGGGAAATATTGGCCATATAAACAACAGTTCCTAAAGTCAGCTTCTGAAAACCGAGACAAAACACTGAAGACCGGAGCGACGGTGAAGTCTAGAGTTTATGGAGCCGATAAATGACAGAGGACTACGAAATAATTTTTTAATGGTGTTTTTAAGCAATCGTGAAATTCCTGAGTGTGTACTTTAACAACATAGGCCAGTTCAACACTTGTGAAGAGACTGTGTCTGAAAGCCTAGCAGCTGTCTATGGTCCAACTGCAGATGAGACAATGTAAGTATTTTAAAGTTAGATTGCCAGTCAAGTATTTTCCTATCAGTTTGGTGTGTATTCTAGGCTCTCAGGCTACTTACTGTATGCCTGATGGATCACAAAAGATGCAGCCCTATGGGAAGAGATAGGGGGAGTGGAGTAGAGTGAGTCACTAAATGCCACCAAAGTGATGTGCTGGAAGAGAGGAGTAAATTAACTTTTCCCCCTTAGCCCTGTGAGAACACACACACACACACACGAGTGCTGCAGACTAACAAACTGTTAAAACTGCTGCTTTAAAAGAGCTGGTTACATTTGCTGATGATCAGTTAAATCATTAGCAGCACCTGAACTCTACTTCCTCTCTAGATTCTTATTAAAGCGGCAGTCGGCAACTTTTTTTTAGTCATATTAGCTTGAACTGTCATGGGATTCTGGAAGTAGAATATTAAATAGGCTGTTTAGGAAAAATAACGAAATCTGTAGCTCCCTCTGAAGCCTGTAATCATGCTTGCGCTCCCGGCTGTTTTTAACCAATCAAGTTAGGGTGGAGGAATCCTACCTGTCAATCACAGCTTGTGCACACGCTGCTGAGCGTGAGTCTGCCCCAGTTTGTGTGCGCTCACACTGGTGTTAACTCACGTGCACAACCTCGTCCACAGAGGGGGAGGGGTTTGGGGGGCGATTCGGAGCTTGTTAGAGGTTGGGGGAGGGACCTGAAAGTTGTGTCAGTTCGAATTTTCCGACTTTAGACTCGTAATTTTGAAAACTTGCCGACTGCAGCTTTAAAGCAGTAAGGGTGTCCTTCTACATGTCGTCTTAGTTTTCTTAAATATATAAAAACAGTGTGTATTCAGTCAAGTGTTGTTCAACTGATCTTGTATGTACCCAATTTTCAGACCAGATGATTACTTCTCATGTCCTGATATGCAAAGTCTTATATAAAATTTAAAGAGCAATTGCCTTGCTTTTCACCTGACTGTTAGCTTGGATCAGGGTTAAATAAGTACAGTATGCTGCCTTTCTATTAATTCATCATTCTGCATTCTTCTTATAAAGTTATCATGCACTCCTCACATGTGCCCACCTGTGTCACATCTGACTTTTTGCACCTGGTTTCTAACATAAAAGTTTGAACCTTTCTGCAGTGGTTCCACGAACACTGGTGTACACGCCCAGCTGCCTGAATCTAATTTTTCATCTCCAGCAGACAGGATTCCTTTGAAGCTCCAAGAATATATGAACTGATGTCTCAGAAAGCCAATTTCATGCATTACAACAAAAAACGGTGTCCTAAGGACTTAGGCATATACGAGAAAAGACCTCTCTCAATAGATCGTGACACCATTTTGACCCAACAAATTCAGCAAAATGATTTCAGATGTGATAAGAGATGTGCTGATTTCAGTCAAGAATATTTCTTCTCAAGGTGCTTACATGTGCCTTCTATCAGCAGGCAAATTAAACTTCCAGCAAGCGTAAGCATGCAACACATGGATGGGATTTGCTAAATTGAAATCTCAGAAAGCAAAGATCATGATGTGTGGCTTTGATCAAGAATATATTTCAAGGGATGGGAGTGGGAATATAAACTGAGATAAGTGCATGCATGATATTTTGAATATAAAGAAGAAAAGAATTCTGCATAACTCTGCAATGTCCAAATATAAAAAATCCTGGATCAAGCTCTGGAACGACATTATAAGTTGAGCACGAAGTTGGGCCATGCCCCACCTATGATCATTTTCTTATGGAAAACATCTTGCAAACAACCAAACAAACCATACCAACCACAGAACTTTAAGTCGTTAACAAAGGGGCTTTAACAATTTCTTGTCAAACAAAATTACAGTTTATAATGGAATTGTCACTCGCCATTTGTCCTGGATTTATTTTCATGCTGCTGTAAAAAGGGCAGCCACAGCAACTCCCACTGAAGATGAAAGTCTGGCAGCACTGTGCCTGCAAATTAACACACAGATTTGTGCACCCGCTCATATACTTGTCTAAAGTATCACCAAAAACCAGAACCAAAAAGTTTCAAGGACATCCACAGTGTGAAGCAGCCAGGACGAGAATTAGCATCTCCAAGTCCGAGGCCACGGTGCTCAGTGCCAGTTGGGGTAAGTTGCTGCCTCAAGTGGAATAGTTTATGTATCTCGGGGTCTTACTCAAAAGTGGGGTTAGAAAGGGAGACAGATGGACGTGGTGAAGGGAGAGCTGAGTCTGAAGGTGAAGCTGTAGATTTACCAGTAGATCCACATTCTAACCCTGACCCACGGTGTTAAGCTGTGTGTAGTGACAGAAAGAATGAGATTGTGAACACAAGCTTAAGAAATTAGCTTCCTCCGAAAGGTGGCTGGTGGCATCGAATGGCCAATTAAGTGCCATTAAACTACAGCAGACGACAGGAGCGTAACAAAATGTCAGTAAAAGGGTGCCAATGATAAAAGTCCACTGTATTAAATAGAAAAAAGCCATGAAAATCACATCTGCTAGTTCCAACTAACTTCTTTCACACTACAGTTGAAGACGATTATGTAAAAAAAATCTTGATCATCTTATATAACCACAACAAAACAGTTATGTAATAATCTACTTGGCCAAGATAAAAATGACAGAGCACATTTAGATCAGTCTCACTCTCGATAAGAAATATGGCTTAAATAAAACATCCTGAATTTCACCTACACGCTTTAAACGAGCACAAGAAACGATTCTTAATTCTTAGAAAAGCCCATGAATTACTTCATACCTTACACAGAAACTTCCATATGATGGATGAGGCACAGTAGGGTCAACCTTTGAGATATATGAGCAGAATGCAACAAAAAAAAAATATTTTGCCAGGTTTAAAACACAGGTGGGAGGATGGCAGACTTGAACGGTGGCCAACAGCTTGTGGTATGGTATTAGAAACAACATGTGCGGTGGTTTGAAATCAGTCGCCTCCTGGGGATAATTGCCCTGCCTTATTCGGTGTGGGGGCCCTTCTTTCTCCCCTGGACAAGGAGCAAAACAGGGTTTGGAATGCAAAGTCAGTGCTAAATGTCTCAGAGATAAATGGAAAGAGTCATTCAGGTCAACATATTAGGTTCACTTTAATAAGCATGTCGAAGTCATCAGTTCAATAAATCACATCAAAGCCCAGCACCGATAATGAATTGATCCAACAAACCAGAATTGGGTGCGCAGCTGAAGCCTGATGAAGCTCATTTTCCTGATGCCCAAAAAGCTTAACAAGACTTTGGATTGAACACACACATCCAAGCAACTTTGTGAGGCTGTAGTAAGTACAGTGGTGCAGTGTGCTCAGCCCCATTACTGCAAATGACTGTATTGTTATCAAGTCTTAACAACACCACCATCATCAGCTTGACTACAAATAATTTTGGCATTCAATTTCGGGAGGAAATCATTAATCTTGTAGATTGATGCACGTATATAAAAAAAAACTGCTGCTCCCTGTCAACAAAAAATTTTCTCTGTCTAATCTTTTTAGTGGCAGAATATTAGATAGTATAGTTCAGAGCATTAAAAAAAGCTTGGATTGTGAAATAAATATAAATCAAACTGCTATGTTTTAAAAAGTTTTCTACTCTTAAATGTAGATGCAACACACATCAGTGGCACATGTGTGTAAGGAATGTGTGGCCATATATTACCTGGGCAATGTTCTTGTTTAGTAAGTAGACACCATATTCGAAATGAAACCGTTCTCCTCTGGGGTACAAAGGAAATCTGTAAAAGACAAAAGAGAGAGAAAAAAAAAAAGCAGGTTTAAACAGGAACAGGTGATTTACTCCACAGGACAGGAACAAGCAGGAATCATACAGACAGAAGACAAAGTAAAGGAGAAACCGAACCCCCGACCTCCATGCTGAGGGGACCTTACGGCTCCGTGTGGCTGGTGAGGATGGCATTTTGGTGATGTGGGTTTGGTCCATTTAGGGGGAAAGGTGACTGCAGAATCAATACAAACTTGTTCTCAGTGATCACCTTTATTTTGGGCATGGGGCTGGTCAATAAATGAGTTTGTGAGAATGAAAAAGAAGCCCATTAAAGAGCCCTCAGTCAACTAATCTGAACTGAACAGAGCTGATCATCTTTTGGGCAATTTTGGCTCAACATCAACAACTTTAAAACACCAATGAGCGAATATCTTCTGGAGCATTGTGTCTCACTCTTCTCTGGAGTTCCACAGACATGTAGAATCATTGCAAAGGCAAACCGAAGCTGTTCAAATGACACGAGGCGTCTCAACGTTACTAAGACTCACTGTGGTGATTTGTCATTTGTCCTCCATCTGTAGGTGTTAAAGCCCTTCCGTGCATTGATTATACCTCTGAAAACTCATCTCCTTTCAGCAAAATTAAGTATCTAAATTCCTAATTTCTATGAAAAAATATTCCTTTATGCCTTAAAATGTAAAAACCTTACATGTAACTTTACAACTTTGTCTCATTTATGGAATATGCTAATTATCCTTTCGATGGAGATACTGGAGAGATGAGAAAGTCAAAGTTTCAGCTGATGATGTGCTCCGAATGTTGACAGGCCCCACTCCACAGGCTGAAAGGACTGGTTAAGCGTGTTGTGTATGAAACCCTGGCTGTCTGAATCCATGGTTTTAAAGCCATGGTTCGTACACTGCACTTTAAAGGTGGACATGTTTAGACAATTTGCTTGTGATATGTCTACTTGCATATACAAAAACATATTATCAAGTTTAAAAAGCTAGATTTTTGAGGCAGTGTGGGCTTTCATACCATTTGCAAACAAAGCACTAAGCATTTTATCCCCGTAATATATCACGATATACCAATGATCTATCCATGTGAACACGTGTGCGAGTAAAAGGGTGTTCATTGCTTGTTAACTTTAAATCTATTCCACTGCAACAGGCAATAAATTATTCACATTGTTGACGTGTCCACTCACGTAGTCACCACCACAGTCAATGAAGTGTACATCACTCAAGGAACTGAGTCTGGGTCTATGATCTCATGCCACAGATCATCCCACCTCAGTACCTTTTTTAACTGAATCGTCAAATAGGAGTGGAGGCGTCCAGACAGCGTGTCCATCCGCCTCCAAGGAGGAACAAAGACAACTTTCTATTCAGCGTGATGGGAAAGTCCCTTAAGTACCAGCTGAATGTCTGAGTCAAGGCCGCACAGGGAGTGCTCATGAAGGATGGAGATCGACCTGAATATTAGAGAGGTGTAGTGATAGGTACACACTGACAAGTTGAGAGGGAAAGTTCACTTTGCCACCAGGGCCTCCCTGTTACTTTGTACTTATACCTGCTTATCTTCCACTGAGGGAGCAAGAATACATTTGAACAGCAGCTCCCATTTCCAATTAAAAGCAAGTTCATAAAGCTTGTATCATTGACTGATGCCATAAGGGGGGGTCTCAGTCTGAGGAGGAGCATAGAGTGGGTCTTATACCCACATAGTGACGCTTCCTCCTTGTGATAACTTCTAACAAATCAATTGGTGACGAGGAGAGGGTGTCAGGATTGGGTGTAAAAGGAGCATCCACCAGATTTAGACTTTCCAAGTAAGGATGGGTTGCGGCTCACTGCTTTGTGCCAAACTCCATCAGAAAATCACAAGCTAAATTATATATTTTTCAATGTAAAATGGCAAAGAACTTGTTTCTACAACATCTACAAGGCTTACAACTGTGAAAAGAATCAGGGAGTCTGGGGAAATCTCACAATGTGAAGCCCAAGGACAGAAACCACTGCTAGAGAGACCTTCCAGCCCTCAGACAGCGCTACATGAGAAATTGTCACGGCACTGTGATCAATTCAGCCACATGGGCTCAGGAGTATCTTTAAAAAACATGATCATTCAACACAGTCCGCCGCTGCATCCAGGAATGTAACGCGAACATGTTTTACAGAAGCAGGAAGCCATAGATCAACTATGCACAAAATTGCAGTAGAGTTCTCTGGACATGAGCTCATTTCAGATGGACAGAAAGAAGGTGGACACGTGTGCTGTGGTCGGATGAGTCCACGTTTCAGTTTATTTTTGGGAAAACAGGTACCCGGTTGATGTATCAAAGTATTCTTGGGTGAGGTGAAATATTCAAAAGCCAGAGTCTCTGTGAAGGTGTGGGGGTGCATCAGTCTCCATTGGATGGATGACTTCATACGTGTGAAAGTGCCACTGATGCAGAGGCGTGTATCGAAATTCTGGAAAGACATATGTTACCATGAAGGAGACGTCTTTTACTGGAAGCTCTGTGGTTATTTCAGCAGGACAATGCCAGACCTCGTTCTGTTTCTATTAAAAAATGTATGAAGCATTATGAATGAAGCATTATAAAAAGGAAAATCAGACAACAACAACCACAAACTGCTGAGCGGCTGAAATCTTGTATTAAGCAACAATAGAAAAAGCCTTTTTTGTAGCTGGCATCAAGCATATTTTCCAAATACAATTAAGCTGGTCAGGGAACACAGTGAAAATAATTATAAAGATTAAAAAAAATGAACAAAATACAAATCTAAGTTTTTGTTGCATTCGCTGTTGCATGGTTTGTGGAGTGACGTTTGTGAAATGGGACATGAGACTATGGGAGCATTCTCAGACAGCACTCTGAACTAGTGAACGCTATGAACACCACGTCACTCACGCAGCACACTGCAGCTCTGGGAAGTTTAAGAGGTAAACCCTTAACAGATGGGGATCATTGCAGCCCTAGAATGAAACCTAACAGGAAGTTGCTGTAAAGTCTGGCAAGTAAAAATTGAGACTGTGGCCAGGGGGCCGTACAGCCATTTACTTGTTCATCCTCCATATCCCTGACATGCAGCCAGGGCTCTGCAGAGAAAGCGACATGCCAGAGGTCATATCTCAGCACTAGGAAATAACTACCAGAGAGAGGAAGATCAACACAACAGGCCCCTACTCTGCTCTGCTGGCATACCCAATATCACTTCCCAACCAACAGACAGGATTTGTTTGGCAATGAACTCATATAAAAAAGGGAAACAGAGCTTCCAACACACACATGCAAACACATGAACACACAGACTAAGTCACCGAGAGGTGATTAATGAGAGCTGTCCGCTGTGCTTGAAATCACGCAGGAGAGACTCCGGTTCACCAAACACCAGGAATTCCTCACGGGGACGTCCAGTAAAGTCAAATATATTATTACAGAGCAACAGGGAGGAAATCTCTGGACGGAGAGGAGGAAAGAGACACCAAAGGAGTACATGATTCACTTAAAGGACAACTCTATTATCTTATATATAATTAAATCTGATTAAGATAGTCCCACTGCAGAGTGACCGGACAAAAATGAACAGTGAAGCAAATGATGTATTTTACAGTCAAAAAAGCCCCCCCCCCCCCTTTTTTTTTTTTTAGATACATATATATATATATATATATATATATATACACACATATACATATATACATATATATATATACATATATACATATACATATATATATATACATATATACATATACATATATATCTTTTTTTTTTTTTTTTTCAGCTTACATCAGCTCCGGCTTTAGGGATAGACGGCCACTGCTGTCATTTCTGCTACAACAGTAAAAACGTTATTGGTGTGCTGGGAGAGACATATGAAAGCAGAGGAAGAGGAGGCGAAGACCATTTTTAATCACTTAGCCAGGAGCAAAAACTGAGGCAGTCCTCTACACTGAACAGGATGATATAAATTACAGTCCTGGTAGACTCTGCAGGACAAAATCAGTACCCTGTCTGTCCGTCAAGATGGAGGCTCCAGAATAAACAAACGCAGAGAGATTCACCCACAAGCCTGTTTGTGGCATTAGTTGTGCTAGCCTGCACTTTCCAAAAAATTTGTTCTTGGGATGGCTGAAATTCGGCCATGCCATTTTGCTTCTTGCACCTTTTGCACAATGTACTCGGTTCCTTTTGTTTAATTTAGTTGTAAATATAAATCAAATCTAATCAGCTCTATCTGAGCCGTCCTCCACGCGTTTCTACACTTTCCTTAAACAAGCCATTTCCTCCGTCAGCCCATCCCTCTCCTGCTCCCCTCTGATGAAGGGCCGTGTCTGCGAAACTAACATAGCAAACTGTATATGACAGGCACAATAATCAACACACCCACTCACTTTCAGGTCTATTCAAAAGACTGATTGCTGAGACATAAAATCTGTTTTCATTTAGCTAATATTCGACTCGGCACGCACCACACAAAGAAGTGAAAAGAAAATGACAGTGATTTGAGAGCAGAAGAAAATCTGTCACTTCTCTTCCTCCCTCAAAGAAAGATTGCCCTCCTCTCTCTCTCTCTCTCTCATCTTCCCTCAGAGTATCCACCGCAGGACGGTTAACGTGCGAGTCCTGTCTCTACGTGAACTCGCAAAATTATATAATTAATAAGTGTGGAGCCGTGACACTGTAAAAATAAACAAAAGCAGCGCCTCATAGGAAAGTCCCCCGTCTTTATGAGTGAAAATATGAACACCCCCAGCTTGCCAGATTTTTAACTGCAGGGTCGAGACATCAGCTATCCACACAGACAACCTTAAAATATAAGGCAGGGACTCTCACTAAAAGGAGGGAACAACCAATAAACAGGCAGCTCCAACGATGAAATGAAGCAATAGGACATTCCCTGCCGCGTCTTCCTGTCCAGGTCGTTTTAAGATCCCTCCTTGCCCTGTCTGTTATTTCTTGAGGGATCGTTTAATAGCAGGCCGAGTAATAATTCTTTCATCTTTGGTTAATCGACCACCACTGTCTACACCGTGTGCACGGACTGGGCCCAGGGGCCTTCTAGCAGGTGTCAGCAGCCCATGATGTCTTTTATAGCTTCTAGTTAAACGGCCACATTTGTGAGCTATTTGTGCAAAGAGAAAAGGTGAAGTTACAACCAACCCAAGGCTTTGGTTAAAGCATTTTGCTTTGTACACAGTCTGTTTGTTTAAAACCATCATGGCTTTCTGGCGTTTCAGAACAATGACAGAGCCAAAATGTTGGGTGCCGAGTCCATCTTGGCTGGGTTTCTTTTCTCTTAAATTAGCCATTGTCTCTGCGGACACCCCTGTTAAAAGCAGTCTTTGGAAGGTTCAAAGCAACAGGGTCAGAGAGTGAAAACTCTCTAAATAAAAAATATTTAGGCATCTTCTATACTGGATTCCTCTGTCTTCCCTCTTGGGTCATTTGTATAAAATGGAAGAGTTTAAAGGAGGACACAGCTATGAGGGTGGGTGGTCGAGCTTGGCTTCGCTGTGGTAATGACAATACGGTGGGAAGGCTTCTAGTGACTGAATGACCTGGTGTAATGTATACAGAGGCTAAGAGCGCCATATGTGTTGGCTTGCCTGTTTAGACACTTTAATTAATAATCCAAATGTGCAAAACAACAGTTATGCCTCATAAGCTGGAGCCTAAGCTCGGTCAGTGCTAACGCCCCTTTCTGTAATGGTAGTGAGCGCTGGTTCTGAGTTTCACAATGTCTTCAATGCGCAATTTCTATTGGCATGGGACCGTAAATCATCTGAGCTGCCTTAAAAAGAGAAAGAAAAAAGCAAAAAAAATATTCAAAAAACAAAACACCTGCCTTGCAATTGTCAAAACTTTGAAGGCTGCGTTCCCAAATATAAATCACATGAGCTGTAATTTTCAAGATCTGAGAAATTATTACACTGAGCATCTGTCATTGAAAGCTATTTTAATGACTGTTCCTGCACTTAAGACCCCGGCATAATCATTTCACCATTTTGGTGTATGCAGTAAAAGTGTCTCCTGAGTGATGTGGCGGCTGCTCGCTCTGTCAAGCCGGGTTTTCATCACAGCTCTTAAGAATATCCAGAGGTCTGCTGACCCCAGCTCCCAAAGCCTGCACTCTCTTTCACTCCTCGCGTTTGTTTTCCTCCTTTTGTTGTAATGATGAGCAGAGATAGAGAGGAGGCGCTTAACTTGCCCCGCATCCTTCATAGTATGCACTGGCCAAACCGAAAAAAATAAATAAAATAAGTGATTTAACAAATTTGAGTCTTCGGTACTAATATCATCTTAACAGTAAGTTAGGTATACAAGTATAACAAGTAGCTAAACTAAAGTTAGAGTAGAACAAATTCAGATTCTTGCTAAAAGTCAGTTGAAGGCAAATTTTGTGTTAAATCATTTCAGAAAACGTGTGGAACCATTACACTTTTGGGGTAGAAATCGATTGTAGATTTGCGCAGAAAAGTTTGTATCTAAAAAGCCAACAAGCTAACCAAACTAAAGTTCCTGCCTTTATGACGCAAATAGGTCCCTGAGCTATAAATGTTAAAGCTAAAGAGAATACAAATATGAGGATTAAGCTGCTGGAAATCCATCAAGTAGCTTTTGAGAGATTAACTTAAACTGTAGGAAAAGCCATGGGATCACCTATTCCCAATTAGCCGTGGCCTGCTTGCCACCACATATCAGTCTCAAATGTAGTGGAGATACATACAACAAATTGTGACATTTTACTAAAGTAAAAGCATCACAGAAAAATCACAGGTTAATCATAAGAAAGTAGTCAGGATTCATCCTATTTGGACCATGCGTGACTGTTCAAAATCTTTCGTAAATTTCCTAAATCCTATAAATTTAGAGACACTTAAATCTGGCCCGAAGAAATGACCGACCACCGGTACCTCTTACTATGGCAATAAAGGGTTAGGTTAGGGTTTTTTTAAAGGTCTCTTGGGCACTAGTTTCCTTTAATTGAAATGAGCTGTCAATTAAGGGGACAGAGAGTCGGGGGAAGACACGAAGCAAAGGGCCCCAGGCTGGGAGTCAAACTCAGGTCGGCTTCTTTTCGAGGAACTACAGCCTCTGCACATGGCCCCCCAGCTCAACCCGTTGAGCTAAACCGTGCCCCAAAAGGTGCATTTTTAAATAAATTTCTTTCCTACCAAAGAACTTAGTTACAATACTATAAAGTGGGCCACTGCTTTCACTCTACAGCATCTTTCAGGAAGCTATTCAACACAGATGCTTCTAGTTATCTTTTAAATGAAGAATGCTAAAAGACCGCTTGAATAGACCACACGACAGCAGGATCCCAAGATGAAGGGCTGCTTATAGAACTAACCTGTCAACCTAGAGGAGACTCCCTTACTTCTTCTGAGCTATTATAAACATACCATTACTGCCATTGTCCTTGAGCGACTTGGCTGAAAACCTCAAAAGACAAGTAAACATTCTGTCCAGTCCCAGAGAGGCTTTGTAGTCGACACAAAGACTTAAATAACTGCCATTTTCAAATTTGATTTAAATCTACTGGCTTCTCAAGCTCATCAACCCACCCATCTCCTTTATGAAAAGTACAATGACTATGCAACCAAACCACCATTAAACACGTGCATATCAATCTGAAACAACAAATAATTGGATTTTCTAATATCTCATATTAGAAAATCTTTTTCTAATATTTCATGTTAGAAAATGGGGAAGACTCAAAAATAAAGAAAAAAAAGAAAAATAACACACATGTTTTACTGACTATAAAGACATATCCTTGCTAAACAAAAGCCTTGAGTTTAGGTTTGTAAAGTGATTAATTCTTGTTGGTTGTGAGTAAATCAAGAAATAATAATATGATGAATAGGCTATTAAAAACATGGAACACATTTCCACACGATGATATGGTTTCATTTTAGCATTGAGCAATTCAGTTGCATCCGATTCAATTGTTTGGGTTGGGTAAACATAATTCATTAGGGTTCAATACATTTACCAACTAGGGCTGGGTCTTAATTTAATTTGGTGGATAGAACTAGTTTTACATCAGTTGTTGAATGAACCAGTATAGATTTCATGAGTTTTACTCAAATCGGTCTTGTTGTTTCAATTAGTTTTCATTCTTTCAACAAGACCGATGCAACATAGACAAAATATAAAACAAGATTATCTTGATCAAACCCATATGTCATAAGTGGACACAACATAATTATTTAATGCTGGACATCAACAAAATTAGAGGGAAAAATGATGGTCAGGTACAAAAACTTGGCCTCCACTGATGTGCACACAGTGCAGCACTGCTCTGGGAGCAGAAATCTCAGGACACTTTGGCTTTGACTTATAGCACGTAAAAATAACAAAGAATAGTTTTGGATTGTTGTTGTTTCTTCATGTGTGGTTTAATTTGGGTGAACTCTTCACTTGTGTACGGATACTAAATCAACTAAAATGGAATTTAAAACCCCAAACTGTTAACTCTTAACTGTGCTTGACTGGCACAGTGCTTTTTGTCATCATTAATGTGCAATTATATGCATTATGACTCGACTGTGCACATTTCCCCCTCCTCTTCTGTGCACCTGGCCCACAGTAAGAGACATGAAACCTCTCAAGCACCTTGGGGCTAACAGGTTTCTCCTCAGGCATTCATGTGGCACTCACCACCTCCACTGACAGTTTCTTTTGTGTTTGAACCAAGTAGAAATCTGTAAATCCCCCTTTCATCAATTTTCCTTTTTGCTGGTGATATAGACATTTTCTTTTTTTTTTTTTTTTTTTTCAAATTTTCTTCAATACTTTCGACCGAGTATATGAGGCAGTTCTTGATTTGTAATGGCTGGGTTCTGGTCTTAATCACATGCTGGACATCTGGATCGCATCTCCGTATTTTCTCCCCCATGCAATCAGAAACATTGGAACGGAGCTCTCCACATGAGCCAATGTGGGTGCAACATGTTGTTAGAGATCTCTGATTGCAGGGAACATCTCTGACCAGGAGGATGTCAATTCTGTGATTCTAAAAAGGCCAAATCGTGCCAAGTGCCAAGCAGCTTAGTCATCTTCCCCACCTTCCTGTCAAACATTCTCATCACAAGGTCAGTTTCAAACTCTGATCCATGTTTAGAAGTGTATCAAAGTTCAGATCAACACAGGCCGTGACTGGTTTTCCTGTGGTAAAATCTGTTAGAAGTTGAAAAGAGGCAGTCATTATTCCTTTCCACAGGTGGGAAGGGCAAAAGTGATATAAACCAAACTCAAAGGGGCGAACTATATTCACATTCTTCTCACCGCGCTGAAGGTCTGGTGCTTGTAATACTCCAATTAACTGTGACACATAGGAACATTCTCTCGCACAACTGTAGCCAGCGCTCTTATATCTACACATTAAGGATTTTGTGTTGGATAGCAACAAGCACAAATCTGGTCTCACAATAGCTGTACTTCCCAGCAGCAGAGCAGCAAAATGGGGCGGCTTAGGCTCAGCTACAAGGATTCGTTAACTCGCCACAAAGATTCACCAAACTGCAGAAGCAGGCATTAGGGAATAAGCCAGGTTAAAACAATTACTACCTAACCGGAGCTTAAAAAAGCAACACGCAAATAAAACCGCATACGTCTCCAAAGTTTTCACCATGACTGACTGCGTAATCCAACCACACATTGAGAAACTGAACCGATGTCACCTCACTTATCACCACTGGTTACCTCTTTCCGACAGTTTAATTACCCCCTTTTTGTAAACTTTCAGACCCCATCTAGTTGCTTTTCATCTCCCCACACATAATTTTGCTTTGTATGTGCTGCCCACCAGGCCCCCAGGGGTCAGAAGCATGAAGATGGAGGGTAAAGCTCGCCGAAGCATCTTGCCCCATTCCGGGACACCAAAGAGCAATGTTGGACTGTCATGTGTGTTCAGTGAGCTCCGGGTAAACTTTTCGCTGCCTGACGTTGATGTAAATATCCTGCTTGGAGGGACTGGAAATGTGTTAAGTGACTCCCGGTGAGCCTCTCCATCTGTTGTCAGACATAATCGCTCACACAAAGAGGTGGCTGCTCAATCCCTGGGTTGTCTGATAAGGTCTCTCTTCGTTACACACACTTTCTTCCAGCTGTTTGTCTTCATATGGAAGTCATATGTGGATGTGAAAGTGTCGGTGCTTATTTAAACATCAGTTCCTTCAATGTAGGTTCACTGAAGACAGGAAGTCATTTGAGTTTAACTATGCATGCAGCAGAAATTGATAAACACAGGGGTTGTATTTTTTGTCTGCCAAGTTAGATCATAAGCAGCTGATCTGAGAGCATTAAAGGACGACATTAAAAGTAAGTAGAAACAAAAGCATAGAGAGGGTTACTGGTCCAGTCCTGCGGTTCACATCTTAGATACTTTCTTGCCCATGTAAATAACTTTATTATTGTGAGTCCACATTTTTACCTGAAAAAACAGCAGATTCACTGGCAACTTTAAAAAAACAGACTTATATAATCAGCCATTTTTAGCAACGTTACAGTATATACAGACATTATGTGAAGAATTGAACTGATGAGGGTAAGCTTGCCTCTTCTCTTCTGCAACTATGGCCATTAGCAACACATCTTGATTGCATCAAATGTTCCCCATTACTCCAACTTTCTCACTTACTGAGGGGGTCTTGCATGTGTGGAATGTCGACAGCATACCACAGCATGTCCATCCCAAGCATGCAATTATCATCACACAGCAGGGTTTTTTTTTAAACATTCCTTCTTGATGCATAGTTACAAGACCATAACACACACAAATAGCAATTTCATTACATTGGCCTTTGCCATAATTACAGCTCCCCTACAATTTATCGCTCGCACAAGCGACCCCGACAAAGCCCCAGGTGAGGTTGGATGATCATTTTATCACTTCCTACGCTCTATGTCAACATAGTTTTCTTTAATCACGAAAAGGACTTGAATCAATACGCTGCAAATATAGGAAGCAAAGTGGTTACCAGCCTGCGGCACGATACAGACACTGGCACAAAATGGCCAGCGTGATTTACAGTCTCAGCTCTCTGAACACCTGGGTAAACTGCAACCATGGCAACACAAAACAACTTGAGATGATAACCAAGATGGGTCTTCCTGTGTTAGCGATGAAACTATGTAGGAGCAACGATGAGACCTTTGATCAGCTGAAAATCCAAGAATCTGAACTGAGGTTATTCTGTAATGTGGCTGATAGATCTTCCGTATTTAATCATCCACACTAACTACTGAAGCCCCAGACATTGAGACATTGAGTGTTTTGCTCATTTGTCTGAAAGAAAATAACTAGTTTGGTACAATTTTCAGTTTTAATAAAGGATGGACATCTATAGACGACGGTACAATCCAGCAGCCTAATGTTACAATCAGGCAACTTTTTACACCAAGAAAGCATGCAAAAGCACGGACTGTAACAGATGCATCGATTCGACCTCCTAAATAGAGCGCACAAGTCGAAAAAAAAACTCATGCCTTTGGTTCTCTTGTACTGAAAAAAAAAAAACAATAAAACATTGGAGCTGGTTAGCTCTATAGAGGCTGTGAAACAGTTGTCCTGGATTTTCTGTTTTAACTCAGACTGAAAACAACAGCTACCAGCTAATGGAAGACAGGATATTGTTTTGAGATGTAGCTCAGGGCGTAGAAAATGTTGTGTTCACATTGCAAGGGAAGCAAACAAAACCCGTCCCTGTGATACTCAAAGTCAAAGAAGGATCCTTCACAGCAACATTATGAGTATGCTGGGTCACTGAATCCCTCAGAGGAATACTCCAACGTCTGGGATCCTTCAAATATTTTGAGTCCTTCATTTAAAGAATTTTCACGGATGCCTGGATGTATCCTGGCTGGCACATACAAGGGTGGGGGCTACTTATGATATACACCAACACAATCCCTCAACTGTGTCCATTATGAGTTCTCTAAATGCTAGAACGGAGTATTTCCCCATTTTCTAAAGGACCCAACATGGATAGACCCGTCCTGTCAAGAAAGCATCCCCAACACTGAGCAACAGTTCTTTCAAAGTAGATTTACACACTCCCAGCATCCATTAAGTCATGGATCAGAGCTGCTAAAATTTGTTGCTCAAATATTTTTTGACCATACTCATTATCAGAGAAAAGTGACAGACGTGAAAAATTAGGGTTAGGGTTAGGGCACCCCATTTATCTTCTGGTTTGCTCTTGAATACATTTTTCGGGACAATCTTGCCGGGCATTCTGAAACTTTAAGCCTATCATGGTTATTTACACACCACCTGAAATTCATTTAACTCCAAATATATTACTTGTGATACCCAAGACTAGCTGAGCAGTAATAATTCCTCCGAAGCTATGCAGCACATGCTCACACACTGAAACCCTACTTTAGATATTTGAATGTATGGTCTGTCAAAACCTTAAATATGGGGCCTCGAGGAGAACAAACCTACAACAAAGCAGGTAATTTGACCGCGATACATCAGATCAATAAAATCTGCCAGCACTGAATTATTTTACATGTCTCCATTGATTTCGACAGATTCCTGACATTGACATGAAGCTGTGGGGCGTCTCTATAGTTCACCTCGTTGAGGGGGCACAAAATGTACCAAAGCTAAGTCTTTGCTGCGGCAGTCCAGATTTAATTCAAACCGGGAACCTTTGCTTTTTGTTATCTTCAATATTTTCCCATTTCCTGGCCATCCACTATAGAATAAAGGCTATGAAAGCTCAAAAATATAAGATAAAGATGTTTAATCGGTTTTGATGTTCTTCCTAAATTCTGGTCTGGCAAGAATAGACTGGACCAACCACAGCATACTAAATCATGAAGCATGAGACTGTCCTCAATCCGTACGTACAGATGCAAAACATGCAGGACAAAGTATATGAGGGCACGGAAATCTTTGGGAGTCACACACAATCATGACTGCAAATGTTTCGATACAAAAACAAATGAGGGTGACAGTAAATGCTCTTTTGTGATATATCAAATCAAATCAAATCAAATGTATTTGTATAGCACATTTCATGTACAAACAAGTCAAAGTGCTTTACATAAAATAAAAGCATTGCAGCAGGGAGTGGAAGAAGCATTAAAATACATAAAAGAATATAAAGAGAAAGAAATAAAATCATTTAAATTAATTTAAAAACAAGCAACAGTCAAGATAAGTTAAAAGATACCGTGCAGATTTCATGCATAGACACATGAGAACAGAAATGTCTTTCACCAAATGTAGACATTTTTAAATCCAGGTTAAAGTTTAATCTCCACTGGCAGTTTGTTCCCTTGTTTGCAGCATAACAGCTAAATGCTGCTTCTCCATGTTTAGTCTGGACTCTGGACTGGACCAGCTGGCCTGAGTCCTTGGATCTAAGAGCTCTGCTGGGTTTATATTCTCTGAACATATCACAGATGTATTTTGGGCCTAAACCGTTCTGGGATTTGTAAACCATCAGCAGGCCTTTAAAATCTATTCTGTGACTGACTGGAAGCCAGTGTAAAGATTTTAAAACTGGTGTGATGTGTTCAGATCTCTTAGTCCGGGTTAAAACTCTAGCAGCAGCGTTCTGGATGAGCTGCAGATGTTTAATGCTCTTTTTGGGAAGTCCAGTTAAAAGAGCGTTACAGTAATCGAGTCTACTGGAGATGAATGCATGGATGAGTTTCTCCTGGTCTTTTTGGGAGAGGAAACCTTTAATTCTGTTGATATTTCTGAGGTGGTAAAAAGCTGCCTTGGTGACAGCTTTGATGTGGCTGCTGAAAGTCAGATCTGAGTCTATCAACACTCCGAGGTTACGAACTTGGTCAGTGATTGTAAGGTCCCGAGTCTCAAGATATTTACCAACGCTGACCCTCTTCTCTTTGCTACCAAACAGAATAATATCAGTTTTGTCTTCATTTAATTGCAGAAAATGATCTCTCATCCAAGTGTTTACTTCCTCCAGACACTGACACAGTACGTCTGCTGGGCTGCAGTCGTCCCGTTACAGAGACACATAAAGTTGTGTATCGTCTGCATAACTGTGATAATTGATGTTAAAGTTCTGCAATATCTGACCCAAAGGGAGCATATACAAGTTAAATAGAAGAGGCCCAAGAATTGACCCCTGGAGGACTCCACAAGTCATGGCCACTCGCTCAGATTCATAGCTGCCAATTGTAACAAAATAACTCCGGCCTTCTAAGTAGGACCTGAACCAGTTAAGGACCGCTCCAGAAAGTCCAACCCAGTTTTCCAGCCTGTGCAACAGGATTCTGTGATCTACAGTATCAAACACAGCGCTGAGGTCTAACAGAACCAGGACTGAAACATTACCAGAATCAGTATTCAACCTGATGTCGTTTAACACTTTGACCAGAGCTGTTTCAGTGCTGTGATGACGTCTGAAGCCTGATTGAAAGTTATCAAGACTTCCACTTTCATTCAGAAAGTCGTTGAGCTGGTAATAATATATAACAATATGGAACAATATATAATTGTTTTGTCAAGGTAGCAAAATTCTGATGATGGAAAAAGACAAGAGCACACAACCAATGTTTGCAAGATGCTTGCAAAGAGTGATAACTTGAATACAAGTGAAGCAAGTTTGGTACTTGGACACCTTTGAGCTCCAGAAATGAATTCACAAACTGAAAAGTAGAACTGCCGGTTCCATCTTGACTTTTAAGCGTTTACGCTTTCCCAAATGTTTCTAGAAATGTAATTTTACAGTTTTACTAACAAAGCAAAACTTTCTTTGTCTTACCTTTGTGCAGCTGAAGCCAAAATCATAACACAAACGGTTTGAAGTCTTTACATGTTTGCATAAACACACAAAATCATCCATAATCTTCCCATTTACATGAGAGTAATGCATACAAGTATTTTTTTTTTTTGGTGCGTTTCTTGTCAAACAAATAATTATCCGTCACCACAATCAAATCTAAATAATTACAGCCATGATTGTAGTACAATAAAAATTACAATCCAGATTGTACAATAAAATGTGATTATTCAAAATATCTGTGCATGTGCATCTTGATATTTTATGCAGCCAGAGGCACGGCCATTGTTTAGCTCACTTGTCACTCAAAGCATCCAAAACAAAGCATACAGTTAGAGCTTAACATAATTCAAAACAGGCGAGACCAAAACTGTTTTGTGTATCAGGCTGTAAACGTGTTTATCTCTGCTGTCAGGTAAGGTATTTTTACCTGGAGGTCTACGGGGATTGGCTCACTGTCGAAACCAACCTCAACTGGCCGGTCAAAGGACTGCGATGTATGACAACTCAGCATTTATTGCTGCTTGGTTCAACCACAAAACTGAAATGCACGGCTTGGTTCATGGTCACAGCACCTCATGTCACAGCCTTTGCATTGCCATAAATAAACAATGTCTCTCTTCTGTGCATCAGAATCCAAATATTTCACCAGAATGAAATGAATAATCTTAATGAATATTAACCCAGCTTTAGTGGGAGCTTTAGAATAGCAAAGCCATCAAAGAAATAATATATGTTTGTTGCTGGTAAGCAAAAACGCAGTTAATTGAAAAAAAAATAAAAAATCATTCGACATAACAACAAAAACAGTATTCCTTCCCCTGTTGATGTGATGAAATACACTTTTGGTTATCCTGCTTGGGTACACCTGTTTGAACTGACTTTATACATCACCTATATGAATCAGATCAGCAAAAAAACTTAATCCTTCATCCTCCACTGTTGAATGTGTTGCCTTAAAAGACAAAAATTGAGGAATCTCGACTAAAAACAGAAGGCAGGCCCAGCAAAAAACAAACAGGACCCGAGAGCTTCTCCCAGAGTAAAACGAGAAAAACTGGAGAGAAACGGCAGCAAGATTTGGTTCACGGACTTATCAGAAAGCATCAGGACTGTTGGCACAGAGAGATACAGCAAAAACTATTCAGATGAAAAGAAAGAAGAATATCCTGCCTGACAGCTTTAAAGGCGGGGTAGGGGATCTTTTTCTGGAACATTTTTTTACATATTGCTTGAAATACTCTTCACACCCCCATTGCAACCAATTAATTAAAAGTTTTGACACAAATATGAAAAGTTTTAGTGGCCTCTAGAATGTACAATCTAGGAAAAACACTATCCAATCATACTGAACGGACCGTTAACAATGATTGGATTCTGATGCCGTCTATCAAACTGCAATCTGCTCCTCCCTCCCCCTCCTTCCCCCTGTGCGCGTACCCTGCTCTGTGAACGAATTACGCGTCCAGAAGCTTGGCAGGAAGCTAAACTAGAGCCAGCTTGGCTAGCACCTAGCATTATTAAACGTATAGTTATCATATACTAAATACGGCAACGATCGATGCTTGCTGTCAGAACAGCGCTCGTGCACCTTCGTGCACGTTCATGTACGTTCATGTACTCTAGAGGCGTGCCTTCGGGGGGAAAGTGAAGAAAAGGGTTGGGACTTTTTACCTGTGTATTTTCAAAATGCAGCTTCGCTGGACTCAAAATCCAGGATCTCCTACCCTACCTTTAAAGTTACTATAACAAATGGAGGTAATGGTATAAGCAAAGGCATCAGTCTCAAAACGCTGTCATTTCACACTGTTGCTACAGTTGCTCCTTCTGCTCAGGTCAGCCTAAAGCAGACCAGTGGCTCTGTTACTCCTTCAGCCGGTCACGGCATTGCTTGTACACGTGAGCCTTTTTATAACTTTAGATCACACAAACTTTTGGGAGAGTTCAAAGGGACCATCAGCTCACTTGTGGAGTGAGCACCGCACAACTGGGGACAATCATTTATTTAATTATCATTTTATTTTTAAATCAAATGGGAGACCCGACACTTCTTTAAACCTTATTTAAAGTAAGGCAAGGCAAGGCAAGGCATACCACAGGCAACTCAATGTGCTTTACATAAAGACAAGGCATTTAAAAGAACAGCATAAAGCAGCAATTTAAAAAAAAAAAAACATACGCACACCGAAAGAGAAATGTTTTTAACCTGGATTTAAAAGTGCTTACAGTTGAGGCTGATTTCAGTTCTGCTGGTAGTTTGTTCCAGTTGTGTGCAGCATAACAGCTAAAAGCTGCTTCACCGTGTCTAGTTTGAACTCTGGGCTCCACTATCTGTAAGTAAGTATCTGTAAGTATCTATAAGTAAAGTAAAGTAAAAGTAAAATCACCAGTAGTGAAATGTGTAAACCAAAACTTCAACAGAAAAAAATTATTTATTCATCCGTTTGTTCATTTGGAATTCTGTGCGAGTATTTGTCGATGGAATCATGAATCAGTGGAAAAATTTTGGAAGCAAACTCAAAGAAATCCCTCCAAAAAATAATTCAAGCAATATACTTGGATCATTCTGCGGGGTAATGACACAAACCATACCAAACAACTTCTGAAAGAATATTCTGTCCAGGCAAACAATGGGTCCCTCCGAGAGCCTTGACCTAAATCTAACAGAACATCTACGAGTGCACAGATAACCTATTTAAGTGTGACTGAACATAGTTTTTAAGAATATGTGTTTTTAAATTGTCCACATTTTTGTATGTGGCTCAAGTTTATGACAAATTAAACCAAAACAAAATTAAAAGTGCATTTGTGTATGTATCCATGTGAATATTCAAAATATGTCATCTGATATTTGGTGTTTTCATGTCAGCAACTGGGTCTACTTACTCCCTCTCCTTCTCAGTGAGCCTGTCAGTGATGGTGTCCTTGATGGAGGAGCGTGAACCTTTGTGGATCACCGGGTAGCGAAGAGGGATCTGAAGGAAGCACGAGATCATCAGGACCAGGTGTGCCGTGTAACCCAAGGCGACCGCCACGCTCCCATCATCCTTTGCTGTAGGATGAATGGGAATTTATGAGCAACGCAGGGTTAAGAAATGTATCTTTTTTTTTCTTTTTAAATCAAGAAGCTTTTAGAGAGTCATCATTAACAGATCAAAACCTCAAAGCTTGTAATTTAAATTGAATCATCATAGATTAGAATTTTACTCTGTCCAAAACTTCTAAGCATACGGCATTCACTAAATGTCTGTTTTCATTGGAATTGTTTTATATGAAAGATGAAAATGTGTTCACGAGATGCACATTGGGATTCTACATCATGTGAATCCAAACAAAAATGCATAATCGTCCGACAAAAGATAGCTTTGAAACTGAGTAGCCACAGAAAGAAGAGCAGTTGCATTCATGTGGGAGCATGTTTTGACAGTGTGACAGAATATGGCAAAGCACACAGTAACAAATACCGTTGGCTGCACAGGGATTCTCACTGTCTTTCAGATATGTGCTTGCAAAGCAACAGCTTTACACGTACTGTAGCTATCCCCCCGTTGGTTCATATAACTTGGGATGGAAACTGGATGCCTTTGTGGACATTTTCAGACAGGCAAAGAATCAACAAACCATCTCGCCTTATGCATGAGAAATACTTTAAAGACAAGATGCCTCGTGGTTTCACATCCATAAACACTAGCTGGACACTACTGGAGGCGAAAAAACTCAAATCAATGTGGTTTTTATCTTAATGCTTCGAAATTATACACTTGGGCAACAGAGTGGCGGAGGACTTGGCTCATATTGTATTGTGTGTTTTCAAAGTTAACACAGAGCATGACATCGTTCTCCATATTATTCTTTATGCCACACAACTAAAGTACCTGGAGGAAACAGCTTCCTCACTGTGGAAATATCAAGTCAACTAAAGGAGCTATTGTGTTATAGAAAGTGAAGTAAGCAAAGGGGTAACAACTTTTCCATCCTTTCTCTATACACCGTATGTTAAAGGGGAACTCCGGGGCATTTGAAGCGTGTTTCCATTGCTAGAGGTTGTCAAATACTGCTAGTAGGACACAGAGAGGTCCAGATCTGTGCTCCCTGTGTGAAGATCGCTCTGTCCGCACAGCATGTCATGCGAGGCTAATACGTGGTGGCTAAGGGGCAAGCGCTAACCCTTCCACGTAAAACAACAACTTGCACACTGCAGAAACGTCACACCACTTTATAACCCATCCGACAATAAAGTCACAAGCCTTACCATCAAAACCATATGCATGGTTCTCACATTACTGGCATGGGGACGTTACAAAACAACTTTATAAACAGCATGTCACTCACCGGCTGGTTGTAGGCTCGCGCATGTGAAAGCCCAAAAGAGTCGATGGAGGATAATCCCATATACAAAACAATTATCTTCTCTAGAAAAACTACATTCAAGTATTTAAAACATTACAACAATATTACTGGGCATGTATTGTTGTAATGTTTTAAATACTTGAACGCAGTTTTTCTAGAGAATATAATTGTTTTGTATATGGGATTATCCTCCACCGACTCTTTTGGGCTTTCACATGCGCGAGCCTACAACCAGCCGGTGAGTGAATTGCTGTTTATAAAGTTGTTTTGTAACGTCCCCATGCCAGTAATGTGAGAACCATGCATATGGTTTTGATGGTAAGGCTTGTGACTTTATTGTCGGATGGGTTATAAAGTGGTGTGACGTTTCTGCAGTGTGCAAGTTGTTGTTTTACGTGGAAGGGTTAGCGCTTGCCCCTTAGCCACCACGTATTAGCCTCGCATGACAGGGTGTGCGGACAGAGCGATCTTCACACAGGGAGCGCAGATACGCATCTCTCTGTGTCCTACTGGCAGTATTTGACAACCTCTAGCAATGGAAACACGCTTCAAATGCCCCGGAGTTCCGCTTTAAGTTTTGTGCCATATTTAAAGGCTGCAGGGGTAGAGTTAGAGTTTAAGTGATACAGTTTGCAAAACCACAAGCCACCTGACCAGGGGGAAGGGCATATGGGAATGGTCAGTAAGCAGTAAGTGCATTTGGATGTTCTCCGTCAGAACTGTGATCTTAAGCAACATCACATGCTCAGTCGTTTACTCGCTTATACATCCACCTATACAGGACTAAAGGCAAAAGCAGACGCAGGCCTGTGCCTTATAGGAACACCAATGGACAGGCTGTCACTATGGTCTACAGCTAAAAAATGTTAACAGGTGGAGTGTGACAGCAGGGAGCGGAGGAGATCAGGAGTGGTATTCTTGAATTATGGACTTTGGGGCCTGAAGGGGCTCACCAGCTGGGAGTAAAGGTAGCTGGAGAATGTTGAGTGTACACTGGCTGGTGTGTTCACAGTTTGTACAAGTACCTCAGGCTAAAGCTAATCATTTATAACCCATTAAATACAATTCATCTGAGCTACTGAGAGGCCATGAAGTCATCAAGTGTTTGCTGCTGTAACAGCAAATCCTTTTTATCACTACACATATGGCGTGACCCCCTTCTCTAACCTTCTCTTCCAAGATGATAACCAGGGATGTGTGGCTGCAGACAAAACTTTTTTCCCTAATGCTCTGTTGCCTCACACTTTGTCTTTGACGTTAAACAATGTGGCCTTTGTGGCTGTGTCTCACTGGCTTGGTGAGTGAAGGTAGATACAAAACCATCTAGTGAAAAGGCTTTACAAGAATGTGGCAGTGATGAACAACTGATCCAACAGCAGCCAACAAAAGAAAAGCTAATTGTACTGAAAAATCCAAAACTGAAACCCATCCTAGTTGCACCCCTGCCCAGCCACCATACAGGGCAAACATTCCAACCTTTTTCCCAGATTAAAGATTCCCGCATCAAATTCTTTCCAATTTTCCTTTTCTTTTAAATATTTATTCAACCTCCTCTTCATTGTTGCAATGATGCACTGGAAAATACTGTTTAATAATGATGGAAAATATATTTTTTGAATATCTGAAGCGAAGAAGCAGAACTAACACACGCAAATGACATCTGTTAATTACTCTTGTAAGAAAAGGACAGCGATGAACTGAGTAGGCGGCACTAAATACAAGTGTGAAAACTCTGATTCAGAGCCGGCTGCTCAGACCACGTTCAGAGGTGGTCTGGGACACTTTTAGTCCCATATTTCAACAGTCTGAACATGAATCCTTCCTGGAATATTTCTGCCTATTAAAACTGAAGGGTGCGGCTACACCAATTCTGTTCCTGATGACATCTCGTACAGAAAAATCTTAAAAATGTCGGTCGGCTAGAAGTGTAGAATATAAGCCGATGCCTGATATTGTGACCAAAATTAAAGAGCTTAAGTGATGACTAACAAATGTCAGACTGTGAAAACTGACGGAAACTCAAAAGATTTGGATTCTTTGGAAGTGTCAGCCAATCCGTGTATTTTGTGCAGAGAGCATCAAACGGCACACAAGCTTCAGACTGTAAAACATCCACCTTTACATTTGTTCAGCATGCGTTTTCACCGCCCGTCCTTCTGTGTCTCGAAGCACACGAGCAGGCACGTGATAAATTACCTTGAAAGTCCTCCGAGTTTGGCAGCTTCACTCCACAAATGACATAATCCGACTGATTGGCCTGTGGATTTACATAAGAAATATTAAGGACAGAAAAACTCACACAAGATGAACTCTAATGAGATGAACATTAGGCTCTGCAGCTGGCAGAGATTTGCTCTAAATCAATGAGTTATCATGCAGTTATGTCAACATTTCAGCATTTAGTTTGTCTGCCAAAAATCTTACAAAACTGGGTGATTTTGAAGCATATTATGAGGTGTCTAGCAGAAATGGGAGGGCCCTGGATGATCTCTGAAAACACTTAAGTGTAAACTGATATGAGGGATTTGACATTACTTTGGAATAGAAATGAAAAATGGACGCACAAATTACAATAACTATCTCCACAATTTCTGCGTTATTAAAGTTGTGGTTCCGTAACCGGTGGCCGTGTCACAAAAATGCGTTATGGAGCAGCGTACGATCAGGCTCCACTTACCACATCAATGGGGTAGATGTAAGAGAGCTCAGAGAGTAGCTGACGACAACGGAAGGTGAGCTGGGCGTTGGACTTGAGGAACTGCTCTCTGAGGAGATGAAAGCACACACAAGGATGGCCCAACGAGCAAGAGACAAGCAGCAGGAAACAAAAAGCGTGGAAGACTTTGGGAGTAGTAAAGCAAAGGCGTGACAAGTAAAAGAATGGCTGAAGCTACTTTAAACTGTTCTGACTAATGTGAAATGAAGATTTGACACTTGTTTTAAACATCAAAGTAAGTAAAAGAAAATAATATTTTTTTTAAAATTGCCAATAATATTACTTGTTCGTATGAATAGTGTGAAAGTATCTTTTTCTTTGGGCTTCCTGTTCAATATTTACACTACAGCTCGTGGAGCAGTGTGGGTAATAGCCCATCATTTCACACAGATGAAAAGTGATTTGGGGGGAAAATGGTAATTGAATGTGATCCATCCTCGCATAAACGCTCCTCCCCCTTTCACTTAAATTTCCTATTCGGCCTTGCCTGTGGTTAGGAATCTCTTATTATTTCAATTTTCTCAGCGTGCAGCCGCTGTGTGTAGGTGAGAGAACAGATAGGCCGATGTGTTTTAGTCGTTTGATCTGAAATCACTCGTGTACAGCAGGCTCAGCCTTACACATCTGGCTAACCCCACTGTAACAGTCCTTTACAAACTTCTTTTTCTAAAACATTCAAAGCTCTCCCCACAGTCCTTCTGAGGAGATGCTGTTTATCTAAGCCTTCTTTCCCGTCTTTCTTGCTGAGCTAACTTGCTGCTTTGCCTTGCAGACATCCATCTTTTCATTCATTAGCATATTTGCCCATAAGAGAAACCCATAAAATGGTATCAGGAGTTTTCTTGGTTAATTGTTATGTGAATAAAAAGTGCAAATAGATTTAGTAGTTAGACTTCCTCTTTAGTATTTTTACAGAATTCCGATTTTGGATATATAGACCTATTTTGGTAGTGATTTAACTGCAACCATCTGAGATGTTCAAAGGGGCAAATGTCTCAACTCATACAGTAGAAGTCTTAAAAGTTACAGACCATAACTGTTTAGTGCTTCTTTTTTTTTTATTAAAGCGCTCTCGAGACAAAAACAGTCAATTGCCATTTAAGAGTTTATGCGTTTTTCTATCAATCTTAATCTACAACAATGAAAAGGATAAAATACTTAAGTACAACTACAGCACTGCGTTGCCTTGAGCCACCCGTCATTTCTTTATATATTGCCAGAAAAAAAGACACAGAATCGGTGACTCATTGAAACGTGCCAAAAATTATAGAAACACAGGGAAGATGGCAAAAACAAAGTTTGTAGAATTCTAACAAGCTTTAAAGTCAATATTTGGTTTGAGCTCCTTTATTCTTCAACACAGCCTGAACCCTCTTAAACAAGCTTTCTGTCATTTCTTTAAGTAGTCTTCAGGAATAGTTCTCCAGGCTTCCTGAAAGACATCCCAAAGCTCTTTTCTCTGGGGAGGATTCATCCCTCCATCAGACCTGTTGCCACTGATTTTCAGCCCACTTCTTGTGTCATTTGGCACAGCTCAGCCTTTTCTCCCCGTTTCCCTTCCTTAAGAATGGCTTCCTGACAGCCACCCTTCCTTGGAGACCATTTCTTATGAGGCTTGGGCCAACAGTAGATGGATCAACTGAAGGTCCAGATGCATCTCTCAGGTCCTGTGTCAGTTCTTTGTTGGTTCATTTTCTCTTTTACCAAGCACATAACTTTCAGAAAATGTTCATCTGCGGTAGGTAGTTTTGTAGGTCTGGCACTTCTTTTGTCTTCCACTTGTCCAGTTTCCTCAATATTTTGAAGAAACACAGCACACCATGCTGAGATATGCCAAGTTTTCAGCTAATAGTTCTTTTGGAATCAACTTGTTGGATTAAAATATTATTTCATGGCTGTCGAGCTGTGTTATCTTGGGCATTTTTGTAGATGCAGCTAAAGAAATGGGAAATAATTCCTTCTCTTTGTGACAGGCTGCTGGTAACAAAGTGCCTAAAAGATACCATTTGAAATTGGTTCTTTGCCATTTGTCTGTTTTGGGTCGACACAACACTGGTTCAGCCCTTGAGTTAGGTTTCTTTTTTAATGCTGGGTTGATTCATAGAACTGTGCTGCGTGGCTTAACAAAAATATGGGGGGGAAAAAAACACCTTCCACTGAAAAGGGTACAAGGACTGAACAGAAGATTTATGAAAAAGCAGCCAATGTCCAAAGGAAAACTTTTACAACTTCAAAAAGCCTGGAGACTTATGGCATGAGACCACTTTAACAGATTATAAGAAACTCTGGTTCCTTGCAAGAGAAATATAATGAAATAAGGGCTGACTCAAGACTTTTTGAAAAAGCCTGTATGTACATATTATACAGTTAAAAGAAAGTACAAACTTAAGTAAATGTACATGTGTACTTTCTAATGCTTGTGACCAAAGCAAAGTTCAACAACTAAAGCAGGCTCCAGAGGGCGAAGTGAAGTAAGTAATTTGATGTTTTCAAAAACACATCTACAACAGCTAAAGATACCACAAACACAGACGCTGTGATATCATTTGTGAGATGAACCCCTTCATGAGGTGCAGCAAAGTATATGCATGACTTGGGGAAAGGCTTAGTAAATGCACAGGCACATTGAGTTGCCTGTGGTATGAAATGCGCTATATAAATAAAGATTGATTGATTGATTGATTGAAATGCCTGCATGGTCAATGCAACTTTTCTCTGGGTAAATGCTGAAGAAGAATTAAATGAGAGGAGAGCTTCCATTAAGAACATAAACAACACATATTTCCAAGGAACTGATGTTGGGCAGATGTAGAAGTGTCTGCACTCATTTCCTGTTTGCTGGGTCTCTCGGCCCCTTCTGGCCTTCACACAACTCTGGTACAGCGACTGGGATTGTCAGGCACATTTCAGATAAACAAAAGCGGCATCAAGGGTTTGCAGATTGCAGTCACCGCAAACATCTCCACACATACCAAGGTAAAAACAGGCCAAAGGCCTTTTTCTGTGCAAAATGTGCTCGCTCTTTCTTGAGAACAAATTAAAAGGATGTGCCAGCAACAAAACCATCTTTTTGTTTTCAAAGAGCAAAGTGAGATGCCAGGAGCAGGGTGTAATCATATCACTTTTAAGATAATTTAGAAACACAACTGAGCCTTGTAGTTCGCACAGCAAGGGTCTGACTGGGATAAACACATTTAGCGTGCGTCTCTGGCAGAAATAAAGCAATAGCTAATTACAGCTTCACACATACCTCTTGGCTGTGCATTCCTTCTGCAACTTAGTCAAGGATTCTTTCTCCTCCTTCAGACTCTCGTGCTGAGCAGAAAACACATCCTCTGACAGAGACAAAAAGAAAAAACGTAAATTATCAGGTTTGTGTACCTATTTGTTACATCTGAACATGCAGGTGAGCTTGAGTTTGGCTGCCTGCCTTCCTCTATTAAACAAGATCAAACAGGATTTTTGATCAGGTCCAAACCATTTCCTTTTGACATCACATAAAACCAAACAACATGTATACAGATTACAGGATTTGTCAGACTGTAAATACAGAACCGGGCACATAAATTAAATTAGAAAGAAACAGTTAGCGGTAGTGATGACACAGCCTCTAAAAAGGAAGTAGTGTAAATGTAATACAGGCAAGCTCAATGCAGCACAAAACCTCAACGATGCAGAATAATATTAAGCACAATTTTGGATTGTAGCCCAGTATTTCTGTTTGTGCCAAAAAATAGCTTTATTCTCTGATTGTGACTGCAGAAATAAGTGGTGAGGTCTCCCATAGGTAGCCAACCCCATCATTTGTGACCTCGTCATTTTTTGGATACGAATCATTGGATCTCCATACTCAGGTGAAACAAGGCAACTTGGTCCCCTCAAAAAAATTAAAAAAGGTACTTTTCATGTGCTTGCGTTTCAAATGAATCACAGACTACCTGATATTCCAGCTTCACTGTGAGAGTCTAATGATCCACCAATCCATCTGTAGGTGTGAGGTCAGAAAGAACCGAAGCTACTTGACATTTTTGCTGGAGGCAAGCAGTTCGCCACCATAATAATCTCTACACACCCAAGGGCTTGGAACCTAAATACTGGCAATCACGCTTAATTATGGGTAATGTAAGCTCCAGGTTTCGACTAAAGAAAGAAACGGGCTTAATAAAAAGGGCCATATTTCTTCACTCCATTTGGAACTGTGCAGCGGTATATGAGGGATTAAAGTTGAACTGATTCAGTTCCCTCTTTTTATTAATTCTGAATTTGTTATAGACAACCAACAAACTGCCAAACAATTTCAATTATTTGAGGCAACACTACTGCAAGGAGCATATACCGTGACATTTTTTTTGGCATAATTATGTAGTGCATGACATTTAATAGCACCCACAGTGGGGGACATTGAGAGTGGACAGAGGTCAGTATGGGCGACGGTTTAAGTGTAAAAGAATGAGGAGAGCTTTACTTTTTCTGTTACCTAGAAGCCCACACTAGGAACGTTTTCACTGTTCTGTGAAACTTATGTCACACTTTTCAGCACTAGCTCTGGTCTGTAAATAATACACATGTGCACAGATGTTCTTGCATAAGCAGCCAGACACACTAGTTTAAAAAAGGTGTCAAAATGTCACGAGGAATCAAAAAGTACATTTCTCAAAAATGAGATGGATAGAAAAATCTCTCACAACATAAATGGATAACTAAGGTGTTAGGTGCTTTTGAAAGTGTGGCCATTTGGTGTTTAATTGAGCATGTAATCCATCCTTAGTCAGATAGGCTGACAACAGATGGTTCAAAACCAGCTTTAAGCTGTTAAGATTATCAAACCACATGTGATGAGATGAATCAGAGGACCTACTTGTTATCACATATTTCCACTTACATGCATGCTTTTTATATAATAAGGGTATAAGGTGAGAGAGTGATTGAGAAAACAGAGGTACTATGAAACATCTCTATCAGAACAGCTGGGAAGACAGATAGCAGATAAGCCAGAGATCAGACAGCCCACCCCTCTGGGGTGAGTGATGACACAAAAACATATTTTAACATGGGCCTGTGCTGCACTACTGCTTTCATGTAATACCCATATCTGTCCTATCTGTTCTGTGCATCAATCTCTTTATCCTTTCATCCCGCTAACCTGTTCCAGTTTGTACAGTGGGATGGTATGGAAAGAAAATCCACAGCAGAGACCATGGCAGTACACATGAAGCCCTCGGTCTGCATGTGTCATAATACATTTCCACATAAAAACATAAAATATACGTTACTACAAATCTCCTGGAGTAGCTTTATAATGAATGTGATGTTGAGAAAAATCACGCTCCATCTATAAATCAGTCATAGCTTTTTTCTAATTGTGAACATAAGCCAAGTGTACAGAGACGTCTTTCTGGCAGCAGATGGTGGACTTCAGAAAGAAATCCAGCAGCAAATACAGCACCTGCTGCTTTTGGAATGAATATAAGTCTGGCCACATGAATTTATGTGTAAAACCGGTCTCTACCTACACAAGGTGATGTTTAAACGGTCAGTTAATTTACATGCACAACTGGGTCAAGCTGCAATTAGAGTTTGGCCCGACCACTTAACATGAACACCGTGCTTATAGCAGCATACATGCACAGGAGGTGAATCTGACTGAGGTATGTTCAATGCTAAAATGCTTATCGTAAGTACAGCTGAATTCACTGCACAGGTGTTGTCCTGAAGTTACTTGATTGATGATTTTGTCAGATGATTTTCATAAGAGCAGAGTAACAGTCCAATGTAATAGTCTCAATGGGCTGATTTTCAGGCACAATTTCAGCCGGCTGACAGAAGAAACAGAAAAATATGTGAATGAGAGGAGCTTCGCTAGTAATTCAGGTGTATTTACATAAACACCTACACTTTACTCTTTATATAAAAAGATACAAAAAGATAGAACTATGGAGCGTGAGTAAAACGCCTCGACCCATTTGAGTCGAGTTGAGTGTTTACACGCAGGAGTGACTCCATCCAGTGTTAGTCCAGTTTTCATTTGATCAACATTAACACCTGTTTTTTCCTATTGCCATGTGGAGATGCTTGTTAATAACAATGCTCTCATGTGAGCATCAGTTTCAAAGTACTTTCTGGTCAAATTGTCTGAGGCCTCCTCAGCGGTTATTTCAAAATGGCCAAAATTCATCACTTATATTCTTAACAAATGCAGCGAAAAAAACAAAAAAAAACAAACCACAATTTAAATACATTTTCAATCTGATCATCAAATACTTTTTAAAAGTATATTGAGACATTAACCTTCGCTACATGACATCATTACTGAGTGACACTTACTTCATGCAGCCTTCAACTCGGCGGTGAAAAAGGTGAAAATAAAAGACGGGCATGAGAGAGTTGTGCATTCCATAGAATCAAATGAAACTACCCATGAAATGCGCCGAGGATCACTTATTAAAAACTTTCGAAGGAATATATTATACAGGTGTCCGAGGGGAAAAAAAATGCACTATGAAAGTTTAATAGTTATGAAAATGGTAAGGGGATCCATAAAAGTGTTCCATGTTATAAAAAAAAAGAACATGTCTTTATTTTCATTTAAAACTATTCCATCAGAGTAGCCTGGTTTTTAATCCAAATTCCTCTATGCTACGTGTTAAAAGCTTTGACCGTGACAGACAGGGCGGGGTGTCAGGGGAAAGAATAATTAAAGAAGAAGAAAAAAAAAAAAAAAAAGGGAAAGAACCATAGAAAGGTGGACTATTGAGTCATTAGGAGGAGTACCTGTCGAACCTTCTGTGGCTGCCAGCTGGTGAAAAGTCAATATATAAAGCCGAGCTTCTACTAAAAGGAGCCCTAATGATGATAGCTTCAATATGAGACCTTTTCTCTGAGGTGACAAGTACCTCCACACACCATACCTTCTCAAAACTGAGTTCCTCACACTTGAGACACTCAGCCTCTGACATTTATTGGTCAGGAGCCCTGGCTGTGAGGCAGACCGTGAGAATAACTACCGTTGCCACGTACAATAAATGCCGCTCACGAGCGTGATTTATGTTGTCTGCTCAAGGTGGAAGTAGGGAAATTAGACAGGAGGAAATTGTGACAAGAGCGTGACCCCACCTAATCCAAACTGATTCATTCCAGGGAGACAAAAGAACTACTTTCATTGTAAACTCACAGCTGTTAAAAAAAAGGGGGGGGGGGGGGGGGGACCTGTGGTCATGCTCATACGTGCCCTGTTCTAAATTGGGTGAAAGACATACAGTAAATGTATTGTACGTAGGTGCATTTGGAGAGGGAAAAGGCAAAGTTTTCCTTGGACTGCTGCTAAGATTTGTGGTAAATCAGCAAGCATTGAACAGCTAGTCGTTGACCTGTCATCAGGATGATTTAGACACCTGATATGTTCTCGTATTTGTTATACTGCCACTGTCCAGAATGGCAAAGAGGAAGAGCATAGACATGACAAAGATATACACAAAACAGGCATCAAGAAACCTGCAGCAACTTTCTAATAAGCACTTCAAAAAAATGTGAACACCTTCATCTCATCTTCTCCTGCCAGCTTACGCACAGACACCTGCAGAGCCTGTGAGTATGTTTGGGTTTTCTGGGCCACTTGTTTTGAGAGAAGCTGAAGCTCACAGGGAATAAAAGATGGATAAGAGATATTTGCTAATGGGCCTGATGAATGTGTGTGAGGCAGGAAGACCACACCGCCGGGTACGGATGAGATCTTAAAGAGCGTGACGAAGAATGGAGATTAAGCCGATACGGCATGTCCCCTGGGGATATAAAGCACGGCAATATAGTCACACACGCTGTTAAACTATCAATAACACTTAAAAAGATACCTGGATTTAATAAACACTGGAATGTGTGAAAAATTCAATAAATTAAACACATGCTTCTAATCTCATCAACACACATACACCAACATTAAAAACACCTGCCTAATATTGTGGAGGACCCCCTAGTGTCACCAAAACAGCTCTGATCTGTTGCGGCATGGACTCCACAAGACCTCTGAGGGAGTCCTGCAGTATCAGGCGCCAATACATTAAGTCCTGTAAGTTGTGAGCTGAGGCCTCCGTGGATTGGGCTTGTTTATCCAGCACATCCCACAGATGGACGATAGGATTGAGGTCTGGGGAATTTGGAGGCCAAGTCAACACCTTTAACACTTTGTCATGTTCCTCAAAGCATTCCTGAACAGATTTTGTGGCAGGGTGAGAGAGTACACCACATTGAGAGAATACTTCTGCCATGACAGGGCGTCTGTGGCGTACAACAATATATAGGTAAGGAGCGCGGAACATAGTTCCATCAACAGGACTGTCAATATGCAAGATTTCCTGGCAGAGCATTTCCAGGAGGATCGCACTGCTCGTGTGGTTTGCCTTTTTTCTATCAGCACTTCCTGCTGCTGTCTCTTCCTCTGGTAGAAGATGCAACCAACTGTCCACATGATGTAAATTAAAACATGATTCATCAGGTATGCCCAGCTTCTTCCAATGCTCCATGGCACAGTTTTCATGCACACATGCCAAGAGTGGGAGTTACTGAGCGCTGCATACTGGTAAACACTGCAGAATACCTGCCATTTTGGCTGGTTCTGAACACAGTCTCACCATCGTAATTTGAGCGGTCTAATTTGCTCTGGTTTTTTATGACTGTTAATGCTGCTTTCAACACCTTACTGTTCACTTAAAGCCTGATTCATTCCACTGAGAGGTGTCACAGTAATGATGTATTCAATGCTTACTTTGACTGGCAATTGCACTTATGTTGAAGCTGATCAATCTATACATCTCACCATTTCCATCGTTTTGTATCGAGTAATTTTTCTTTATCACATTTGTGTATTTTTGGAAAGACCAGCCAAAAGCAAATGTCTAGAGAGAAATCTAATTTAAAAAAAGAAAGAAAGAAAGACATTTTACCTGCTTTCGATAAGATCATATATGTCTCCAAAGTGAAAGATGAGATCAGATGAAAAAAGCACTATATGGTCCAAATATAATCAGACACAACATGAGCTGCTCTGTGAAGCAGTACAAACACGAGTTTTCTGTCTGAAACTTTCTGTCTGTAACTGTAACTGTCTGTATATTTTTTCCCATTCATGTAATTGATTAATGTATTTGGGCAGATTTGAATAGTTAAACAACAAGGTTCAAGCAAAGCAGAGTAAAGCAACATATGGTTCCTGGCTTTTGAGTTACAAGTCTGGGGGAAAAAAAACAACAAGACTGAAGCACAGTCCTACTCAGCTACAGCATGACTATTTCCTTTGAAATACCGCTTTTGTTTTTTCTTTTAACCCGCTAAAAGGTCTTTTTCTTAATAAGCACTTGTCCAGTCTGAAAAAAAGGTCATGAAAGAGCTACATCGCAGTAAACAGCGAGTTCTTTCAGCTGTAGACCGAGTGGTGACAGTTAAAAGGGCAGAGGATTAACAGCCATCTTTTAAAATCGTAGCACAAAGGAAACTTCTCCCAGAGTCTATATTAGTGCTCTCTTGTTATGGGAGTGTGTGTGTTCCTATGTGCAGACTTCATGCTAATCATTAACACGACGTGGCTCAGTGAGGTGCCCTGCCCTCTGGCCAAACAGCAAGCTGACGAGACAAGCCTCCTTTAAGAACCAGTGCTGATGTTTGACAATCGGATGAGAAGATTTTTTAATCACTCCATTCTGGAAATCTGGGTTGGAACAAGTTCAATTTGACGAATGCGATGTTATTTATAAGTGCTAAAGCCCTCCTGAGGTGGTGATGTCACTGTGCAGTACATCAGGTGTACTGAAGCAAAAAGTTGGAAAAAACAGCGATTTAAAATGCTATACAGTAAAGTGAAAAAGAAAATATACCCTCTTTCAATTCTATAGTGTTAGGAATCAGGACACAATCACAAATCACCAGTTCCCAGAAAGTTAATGACAGTACGGAAATAAAAAGACTGGACAAGACTGGAGGAGAAGGCCTATTCTCTTTCTCAAACCATTTCTGGAACAATGAAATAAAGTATTTTAGACAGACGAGACCACAGTGGAGATGTTTGGTGATAATGCAGCGCAGCATGTTTGGAGAAAACCAAACACAGTATATCAGCACAAACACCTCATGCCAACTGTCAAGTACAGTGGTGGAGGGCTGATGTTTTGGGCTTGTTTTGCGAGCACAGAACGTCCACCATGAACTCCTCTGTATACCAAAAATATTCTAGAGCCAAATGTGAGGCCATCTGTCCGACAGCTAAAGCTTGGCTGAAATTGGGTGAAGTCACTGGCCCAAAGTCCAGGCCTCAACCTGATTCAAAGGCTGTGGTGGAGCATTGAGAGAGCTGTGCGTAAATGAATGCCAGCAAAACTCAATTAACTGGAAAAACAATGTGAAGTGGAGTGGGCCAAAATTCCACCGCAATGATGGGAGAGACTGATAACGTCATACAGAAAACAATTACTTCAAGTTACTGCGGCTAGAAATGGTTCTACAAGCTACCGAATCATGGGGTGCATTTAGTTTTTCACACACCGCTTCTGCAGTTTGGCCAAGTTTTTATGAAACAAATCAGCACACAGTGTGATGTGCATTATGCCACGAGTTCTCATTTCATTTTGAGTTGTGTTAAGGGCCAGATTAATTTCTTATTGAAAGTTGAGCACTCTTTTTCCACTTCTGAACATCCAAAGAATTCATGTAATCAGTATATTTGATAAGCTATAATAAAATTGCATTTTTAATTTCTTCTGAAAGAGTAACCATGGCAGAAAAGAAAAATCTTCTTCTGCTCCCAGACATCAAAGCCACGAGCTGAAAACTTCACAAGGTTAACTAAGTTACGGCGGTGCACAAACACTCTTGTTTAACTGGCCTGGAACAAACTGCATAAACCACGGCCGTGCGTTTTATAGTTTGCACATCGTGTTTGAGTTGGGGGGGGGGGGGTGTGTGTGTCCTCTGACCGGGTCCTTTATTTGTGTTTTCTGTAAGTGACGACACTCTTTTGTACTCTCAAATGTACACGCAACCCTTCTGCTGCTGTCAGAAAACCTGTTCGAGTTGTTTAAAACTAAATTATCCAAAACAAAAAAAAAAAGGTTAATAATACAGATGATGTATTTATTTTTCCTAAATCTGAGATGAATTTTATCATTCTCCAGCATAACAACATCCCGGTGAGGCCGGTCCTGTCTGCAACATAAACAAAACAGTCGAACTGTCATAACTACATTTAAATTCTCTTCTCCTTATAATCAGTAGCTGCAGCAAAGCCGTTTGTGGGAAATAATGAAAAGGGTTGGCGAATTTGATGGAATTAGTTGCACATGTTTGAACTATTGTGTTAAGTCTTCTTACCCAAGTTTTTGAGTCAGGCAGCACTATGGGAGACAGCAAAATGAGTTGCAGAAGTGCCTTTCATTTCCTTTACCACTTGTGTGTTCTTGTTAGCTCGAGGAGTAGCATTGGCTTAAAAGAGTACACTTAATGAGCCTATCAAAAAATGCTTCGTTTTGCCAGCTAAGTTGTTTGTGGTTAAAGGCCACTTGTTTTTTCAAACACTTGATGTTTCTCTGCAATTATGAATGCATTCCTGTGTTGTGTGCGCTGCAAAGTAGTTAGGATCAATGCATAACCACTGAGGCAAACCTCCATTTCCTTTTGAAGAGTGGCTTTCTCAACATTAAAAGCTGATTAGTAGAAGGCGATGTGGATTTAATCTGCTGTTCAACTCAGTTTACCTTTCTTTTGCAGCTGTGCCCTCTCCTTCAGTCGAATGTCTATTTCCCTGCCAAGTGCCTTCCTCTGCCGCTGTAGCTCACAACGGAGCACGGCTATACGCAGCTGCATGCACTCCCGCTCCTTCTTCTGCTCAAAGAAGAAAAAAAAAAAATAATAGAAGAAACAGAGAGAGAGGATGAGAGAGAAAATTCAGCATGTGGTCACAGCAAGATTCAAAGTTTATTACATTTTGTGTGGACCCCAAAAATTCCTACAAGCCCTTTCAGAAACAAGCCTTGTTTTTGCAAGCTGATCGCACGTCTCATTGATTTAATACACATCCACTGAGAGAACGCTCACAGTTAATAGTCCAGAATCCACCATCAACAGCTAATGACAAGAAAGATAGAATATGAGCTGACTATTAAAAACTTCTCACTGAGCCCTGAGATCAGGGTTACCGGTGAAACTCCTCAGTAATGAGCCCCAGTCATGGGAACGGCTGGCTGCAAGTTAAGTGGTCTGAAGTTCCGGCTTTTTGACATTCAAACAAGTCAGAACAGGAGCTTCAGGGTCACACCTGGATTTCACATCTTGCAGCATCTTTAGAAACATTAACATATTGATTGCAATGTAATTGTTAATAGTAAAGTAATGAGATGATTACAAGTCCTGCAATTCTGCATTCAACATTTTAACTTGTTGCAGCTGTACGGATTTATGACAAGGTTCACATTTCCTTTGTTAAAGTGACCCACCACACATAACTTTGGTTTCTTCCAGCAATTCTCTCTGAATTATAACAAAGGTCTTCCATCATCCAGGTGTTATAACCTCTTTTGGTAGATTAGATTGATTTCCTAATGAATGGATGTGTTAATACAAGGTTTGTTTTTAATTCCTTTTATTTAAACATACAGCTCCCTCACTCACATTTTGGTTTTGTTACACCTGTGAGGGCTGAACTATGAAAAAAAAAAAAGCATATGAATTACAGATGTTAGTAACAGATGTGTGGGTGATACTCCCAACCTTGGTAATGTGTATGCAGGATCACTGACACGGTCACTGACAACTAATAGCTCCAAGATTTCTTATTTTTCTTTTCTGACCATCTACTTTTAATGATGGTTTATAATTAATTGGTGTTAAGACTGTTAATAAAATAGTGTTGGAGCAGAGCGGTGTGTGTGAACTATGCCCTTTGTCTGCTATTGTGCTGTTCTATCATTGTGACTTTATTTCCATAAATATCATGCTGGAGAGACTTTTATCTTAGTATAAAGTGGAAACTGGGGAAACTCCCACCCCTACCTTCAAGACATCAAGTCAGGCAGGTGTAAACACAAGGCTTTTTTTTTTAACTGATGCAGACCGTGACATTATCAGTGTGTTATCACAGTAAGGAATGTGTTTTGAGTGGCAGCAGAGGAAGTAGAAAATATGTACTGGAATAAATACTGGAAAAATTTGGAGTCCGTAGCTTGTGGCTTGATTCTGTGGATCAGCTGAGAGAATATGAGTTAAATAACTGTATGAGGTTGTGTGCATTGTGAAGAAAGACATTCTTCTCGGAAATCTATGGCACATATAAATGTGCTGAAGCAAGTGATAGACCACAAAACAACCCATCAACTCTATAAGCCTGTGTCTCTTTACCCAAAGCTCTGGCTTCTTTCTACCAATATGCTCCCTGACCCGTAGAAGCATCGGAGTCATTAGTCAAAAGCTTGTGCTCTCTATCGGGCAAGGCTCCATCGGGCTTCATCTATATCTGGCAGGGAGGAGGAGTCCTGGAGTAGGCCAACTATCTAACAAGGAACTGCACAAGGCTTTATGGGCTGATGGATGTGGGAAAAAGTACATAAAAGGGAACAATTTGTGGTAAAAAGTACCAGGCAAAGAAAAAAAATATAAGTTAGGATGAACGGATAACTTCAAAAGACACAAAAATAGAAATAAGAGACATAATTAACAGACCAATGGCAAAGACATGTTTCTGTAATATAAGTTGGAAGACAAAAACATGGATTTAAAATGAAGACTGAGATGGATAATGAAAATTTGGCATGCAGCGAGCTTGTTATTCATCCTGTAAGGACCCTGCAAGTGAAGACAGTGACTTCTCACACACATACACACACTCTTAGATTGTGATCGTAGCGTGAATCTGACGAAACAGATATGCCTCCTCTTGAAGTTTTCTGAGGGCTTTGAGGAAAGAACAGAGGGTGGAATCCGTCACAGGGAGACGACTGATAGAGCCTCCATCTCCAGTGTGTCGCACCCTGATACTTGCATGTTAACCACCGCTGGCTTTGGCACGAACCATGAACCTCCTACACTTTCACTGAGCAGCAAAGTTGACAAGTGGGTCACAGGCATGCCAGTGTGTGCGTCTGTGTGTGTGTGTGAAGGAGAGAGACTGTAAGGGTAAGCCACCACCAGGGTCTGTCAAACTCCTACTGAACATCAAACAGCAGTGGGTCAGCTGAGTAAATAAGCAGCAGGCGTGAGGGTGGGGGGGGGGGCATGTTATAACCCAGCAGATTAATGGCAGAGAGTGGGTGAGAGGGTGAAAGGGCCATGTGCTGGGGTTGGTGGCCTCCACTTTGCCTCCCTTTGATCCAGACTCACTATGATGTGCACATAAGGATACTACAGAGCTCTCAAAGGGCGGAAACCCTTAGAAGAGCCTAACAATGCTCCACTCACTCCAACTTGCAGGGCTCTTACTGAAAGGTAGAAGACGAGGATTATGTGATTTATTAGCTGATTTGAGCCCTGAAAAGGGTTTAAGGGAATGTCTCACTGAGAGAGAAATATCAGAGACAAGTATTTGAAAGGGATCCTTTGTAGCTAAAAGAATGGAGCCTCGATGTTTTAGTGGGAAAGCTCAGGCTGGTGGAGCAGCTTTAATGGGTAGGGTGAAGGTCTGAGGAAAGGAACAAAAAAATGAGGCATTTCAAAAGCTGATGGAGAGCAACAGCTGGAGCAGGTGTCTTAAGAGGCTCACTAAAGAGGCACGAAAATCCTCTAAACTGGGAATCCCTGCATCAGCACGTAGAAACTTTTAAAGATTTTTTTTAAGAACAAGTCTACCTGGAGGATAAAAACAGCATAGCACCACTGCCTCGAGACTTTTATAACAGAAGAAGATAGGGGATGCTTTTGAAGTGAATGTTTAAAATAAACACGAAGTTGAAACTGGGATCAGTGCTCCGTTTTCACAGCTGTGTGGCTGCCAATTCCAAAAATGTTAAATATGCTTTCTGGACTTTGCTGTGGATCCTAGTTGAGGATATGACAGGTGGTAGATACATAAACAGAGGATTTTGGTGCAAGCATTATCACTCAGGTAGTGGGATATTGCTCTTGCTTCATTTCTCAGCTGAGCCAGGAAAACATTCAGTAGCTGCCCAGAGGCTAAAATGGTATCTCACATTGCTTTATGATACAATTACGTCTAAGACTATGAAGCTTTCAAATCCTGGTAAGAATCATGCACAATACAAACTGCAGATGCTTACTATTGCTGGAGAAACCGGTAGGCCTGTTATCGCTGATTACAGTAATTACTGCTCTGCGGTGTCGGTTGTGTTGTTAAACATAACATTTTTTAAAAAAAACATGTCTCTTTATATGTTTTCTGAAGCCACTAATTTCATTTAAGCTTTCCATTTTTTCAGCACGCCATGAGATGATGAAAGAACAATGCCGGCGGCTACGGAAAATAAGTAATCAAGCTTTGCGAAGTGTTTTCATTGTGCCAGTGGGGATATTGCTCTTTGTACTTCTCAGTTGGGCCATGAAAGCAAAAATATTCAAATGCTGCTCAAAGGCTGTAATGATATCTCACAGTGCTTAATGGTGCAATTACATACGTGGCTCTAGGTGATAAAATCTCAATGTCGGTTAGAATGAAAAAGGATGCTTATTATTAGTGGAGCAACTAGCAGGCCTGCTTTTGCTGATCACAGCAATTACTGCTCCATGGTGTTAGTTTGTGTTCTCAGAAAACATATCTGAAAAATCATATAATCCATATACGTTTTCTCAAAATACAAATCCACTTAAACATTTTTCATATCTGCAGTTTGCCGTAAGCTGATTAAATAACATCTACTGTTTCTGACAAAAAGCCCACGAGCTGCCTCAACACAGATGATGAGAAGTTGCTGATGGGCAGGAATTTGTCACCGAAGGGCGCCCGTGCTCACCCGCTCGGTGCAGGTCGCCGTCGTCCTCAGTTTTTCCTCAATCTCCTTCCCAATCCTCTGCACTGTCACTTGGGTCTGCTTGATGGCTCTCTGTGCTGTGTGAAGCCTGCAGGGGCGGCAAGGGGAAGAGAGAGATCTTCATCGTTTCACAACACACTGGACCACAAGAACAACTCTGAGCTGAAACTGCATTTCCAAGAGATCATTAAATTGATTAGCTGAATAAAACTTGAGTCAGTTACGAGTACAGCAACAATTCATTCTGCTCAGCTTGGATGTTTACTGTGACTGTTTATATGACACAATATGAATTATGATTGTTCCCATGTGGGGAACAGTCATTGTGCTTTGCATAGTGTTTTGTTATCCCTCTTTGTTTCTTTTTCTGCAGAAGTTAATGAAGAGTTTTGACATTAAATTATGAACAAAAACTACAATGAGAACATTCCCAATATCAGTCTACAGTCGAGAACAGACAGATCGAGCTCAGAAATAGCACAAAGGAAAACAAAAGTTGAATCCCTACTGTTTGTCTAATGATCTAATTGCAGTACAGTGTGGGATCAATTGTTGTCCAACAGACCTAAACCCATCAGTTCCAGAAAGCAAAGACTCCCAAAATGGCCACTAATTAAGGCAAAGCCACGAAGACCGAGGCCCGTTTCCAAATTCCATGTCTCTGTCATCACTGAAATAGGGAACGGCAACATCAGTACACAAATGACAACCAAACACATTATTTAGACCATCAATCACAGGAGCGGTTAACTTTCCAGAATGTTTGCTTCAAGTCCAGAGTGTATCGAAAGATAGACAAAACCTTCACAGCTCAACCCATTGGACTAAACTCATCCACAAGTAACAATCCCAGATGGTGGGGATGAGTTACAGGACACAGACAAAAGGAATAAATAAATAATCAAATTATTGACAATTATCAAAAGAACTGTCAGGGTAGTGATAGATCATCTCCATCAAGCTAAATGTCCCAGTGCCATCCATACACAGACATGACCTGCTGCGGCATCTTTTAGTTTCTTTGTTTTTTTCACATTACCTCCAGCATTAGTCTTTTAGTTTTTTTTTTTTTTTTTAAACGGTTTAAAAAAAAAAAAAAAAACACCCGTAAACATCACTGGCCTCTCCTGCTCTGGTGATGAATGTTCTTCTTTCCAGAGGAAGCCAACCAAATAGTTTGGTTTGATGAGATTTTATCCAATTTAAACAGATACACATTTACACGGAAGACATGAAAAAAAAAAAGTACGGGACCTGATAATAAACTGCTGTTTATATCTTTTGACGGCTGACGATGTTGACTCACTTCTGGTAAAGTTCAGAAGAAAAAAGCAGAAATTGGACACTGTGATTATTGCAGGCAGGAAGAGGGGATTGTGGTCTGGGTCATAAGGGTGACACGAATAAGGTTTTCTTTTAGGTATGTGCTTGCCTCTTGAGTGGGTTTAGTGTAAGAAGCTCTTTTTAACGGGCTAGCAGCTTGTTTGGGTCATTTCGCTAATCCTAGGGAGCTTTTTCTTATGAAACTCGCATAGTAACCTTTGGTTAATACTGCATCTTTCTGGCAACCGCTCCAGAAAAAAGGCTTCTAAGGAGCAGACGAGATAATCATTTCGTGCTATCTACCCACATTTGGTAATCTGTCTGAGGTGACAGCGATAACATTCAGAGATAGTCCTTTGGAACATCAGGGCAAATCTGTTTTGACAGCTTCATCTGTTCGGGTGATTGAGATGGGAGAATCTGATATGGCCTTTTCCCCCAGGTTAAAGTAGTTATCGTCTCTCTGCTGTTCACGCATGTCTGCCTGCTTATCACCCCCTAAGTCTTGGCCTAATGCCTGCCCATCACCTCAACCTGCAGAGCAGCAAGGGGGCAGGGGTGCTCCCATGTACACCCAGATGGGACAGCACTGGGCAACCGCCTAAAGAACACGGACACCGATCATTGACAAATTTCCTATTTTGTGTATTGAGAGGCACATCACAACTCTGCCACTGATTTTCAGGAAGTAATGGCTGAAGCTGTGCACTCAACTCTTGATCCTGATAAGCATCAGACAAACATAAACATTTGTGTCCGTCAACCATAGAAATAGTTTTTGCAGGGGTGTCAGATCAAGTTATGCTTTTCAGACTTCCAGATTTTTTTGTAAACAGAATATATCTTGTTGAGGTCCTTGCACGGGCTCTTATGGATACAGTCAAATCTGTGTTCGTTAGATAATGAGAAAATACTAAATGAACTAAGAAACGGGGGGGGACAATGAGTAGAAGACTTGGAAACCACTCCATCCAAACAGCATTTGTTTTATGTGAATTTACCTTTACTGATTACCATGATCTAAATATTTGCCGTGGTTTATGTGCCTGGTTGTGGTCCAGCATCTGCCATTTTTGATATCACGGCAGAGAGGGAATCAGTAAATACAGATGTGTCATCTGGCTTACAGAGATAGGCAAAAGAAAAGGGTCAGAAGAAGATGTGAGAGCATAGAGTTTGTCTTCTGAGGGAATATGAAAGTCTGACACATCATAAGACCTCATGCTGCTGTTTCTTTGGAGAATAGAACGATGGAATATCACATTACTATAAAGCTTGTCTAAGTAATTCATGTATGTCTGCTTTGCTTACTTCATACTTCTCCTTCACAGTATTTTAAAGGAAAAAAAAAACAAGTTCACATGAAACTTGACAATTTATCTTTTTTTTTTCCCCAATGAAAACATCTAAAAAGCTTATGAAAGATTTAATCTTGCCAAAAAGTAGAACCCGTCTGCCTCTTTTTAATTAATCGGGCAGTATTATAAAAGCTTAGGGTTATGCTTATAATCTTAATATAAAAAATAAATAAAAATTAAAATAAAATCAAATTCATCTATCATTTGAAAATGTGTCAAATTGCTTCTTTTCCATTGAGTCATTTTGTTTGTTTTGAGGTTTGGCAACAAATCAATGTGATGTTGTTCATTTAAGCTAATAGTTGGATTACCTCTATCAATTCATATCTTAACGTACACATTAATATCCAGTATGCGTCAATAATGATATCAAGATTAGGCTGTAATAAGTTTCACACTTTTACTGCACTGTTCATAACTCTGGGAATGGTCAAAAGGTCGGCTGACAAAGCACAATAAGAATTTACACCAACTGAGGTCTATCGAGGGTATGCTCCATGTCGGTGCTCTGTCTCGACACGCAGAGAGCGCTTGAACTGACAGCCTCGCATTGACAAAACATTCAGCTACTGGGATCTTTGCGACCTTCCTAACAATCTGTGAACCACCGACTTATAGAAGTCTGGATCTCTGGTCATACTTCAGTGAGGGATTTGTCAGCGAAGTCCCACATTCTGGTTGTATACAGAGCGGTTCGTAAGATCTTTTATTTTATTCAACCTTTTTCGACAAAAAACTGTAAGCATGGAATAAATTATACTATAAAATCCAATGTGCAGTCCATATTATGTGCAAGAGCAGTCATGAGACGGCTTACTACTTCATCATGGTCTCTAATAAGCTTTCCATTTTATCTAATTTTTCTGATGTTCTCCAGCCGGTCAAACTGTCTGCAGTCATTTAACCAGCTCTCTTTTTTTTGCCACTCAGTGGGTGTGACCCGAGTGCAGTCACACATCTAATCACATCAGGTGCATTCACACTATAAAGCTTCATGTGACATTAACTTTGGCCATTTGGCAGCACTGTTCACACAGCTTACTTTGTCAGCTCGTCTATGCAACACACATCAATCACATGTGTAAAAATCCCACACAGGTTGATGCAGTTTGTGCAACTGGATTTTTTTTTTTTTCCCCAGCTCTGCCTCATATGCTTAAATGCATAGGATGCCCTACAGGGAGCGATACTCATGGCGTGAGTCCACTTGTTTATCACATGTAGGCAAGCCCAATGTGTTTCTCACACAATCCCGTTTCTAAGGAGAAAAGTTAACAGACTGATAGCTGTACAAACATCATTGCAAGCAACATTGGGAGAACAGAACAGCCAATTAATCAATTCAAAACACCAGAGGAAGGATAATATGCCCCTCAACACCTCTTCCGGGAACACAACAGACAACAGCGGATAATCACAACAAACAACACCTTTTAAATTCTGCCTATGTCTCACTGCAAAAGAATGTCAACACATCTAACCACTTGCTATTCACATCACCTCACCATTGTCTCCATCTACAGGGAACGGAAGATAAGATTACTGAAGTGAAGTTTCTTTGGCAAGCCTGCATGTGCATTTCTACTCCTCCAGGCTGATGTTTTTGTAGTGATCTGCTAACTTGCTATAAGCCATGTTTACATGAAAACTACAGCAAAGACACAGGCAAGGCAAGGAGATCTCAGAAAAAATATGTTTGGTCTTGAAAGGGTCAGAGAGGTCCCATGCAGTTAGCTAATTGCAGATAATTGTAGAAGTTTGGATCCCCATGATGAGTAATGAGTACAAGCTACCTGCACTTGTCTCATAGTACACTGTCAAATTGACCAAAATTGTAAATGATTTTAGTCAATGATCGGTAACAGTGAAGTATTTGTGTGAACTCGGGCTTAGTATTGTAGTATAAATTTAGATGTTGGGGGAATGAACCCTCCATCAATAAGGTGGCATTGCCAAAGAAAGCACAGCGAGGCATTCATCAGAGAGGCTGCACCACTCGAGAAAGAGGGAAAATAAGGCCCAAAGAAAAGGTTTCACCAGTAGATGGCAGTTGAAAGCTTTTAATTTCAACATGTTAAATACCAGAGTGTTGTTAAAAGTAACAAAAATAAAGGTTGTGTGTGTATAGAGCTTACTTCAATTCAGCAAAAGTCAACTCCAGTGGTGTGATATTAAAACATCAATACCTACATCTCCACAGCCATTTTAAGCTAATGCAGCCATGTTTGTGTCTGGTTGCCGTCAGTCAAGACCCTGGGGTCATCCACACACTCAGATCAAGACCATCCTGCGGTTCAGAGCATCCAACCAGCAGGCGAGTGAACCTCAGGGGCTGTATGCAGGAAAGCATTATCCCCTCAACAGTCTCAGGAGGCATGAGACCTCCCACAGAGCTACGCCATCACTACACATAGCTTCTGTTGACGCATACTGTATGTACATGCATACTTCACCTAGGAGCATACACAAGCAAATCAGGAAACATAGGCCACATATGGCTCTGATCACATGAGAAAAAAAAAAGAAAGTTTCCCCTTAAGGCTCCAAGAGTTTGAGACACCGCACTGAACCGTGAAAGTTGCGCCCCAAAAATGATGTTTACCATGTGTCACTGGGTCCACTGTTTTCATTTTCACCATACACAGTGGGTTTGTTGTCATTAAAAAGACTACTCAGTGTCTACAAGTAAGTGTATGACTCTTCAACCTTCAGAGAGCTGCGAGTACCACTCATTTCCACTCAAATACCACTTCAGTCTGCCATTTAAGCAAACAATATGCCACGAAAGATTACTTTGGACAGTTATAAACTGAAACTGTAACCCACTCTGCCTCTCCATCTGCCTCCACTTTTTCTTAATATCCAACAAGCCCATTCCGCTGCTCAATGATGTCAGCTACTAGATTCCACCAGCCCTACCAGGTCATCCTTCCTGTCATACTGTTCACACATCGAGCCTTGCACTGCAAAGCGGGAAAAAAAAAAAAAAAACAGGTTTTGTTGAGCAGCTGGATCTTTTTCGTCACTGTCTGCTTTGGCTTTTCATACTACCCACACAGGGGCCCAGCTTTATGTAGGATGTGGCTTGCCCTCAGCCACCTCAGCCTCTGTGAAAGAGACAAGAGTTTGCTGATTGATGATCTGTGCGCTCCTTCTTCATCTCACCGTCTGAGACATGTTGTGTTTGCAAGCCCACATTCACGATGTTTCACGAGCTGAGGGTGTCATCAAGTGGATCGGCGCTGAAAAGCAGACCGAATCTGCTGACAAATTACCATGATTTATCGAGATCGGTGTGTTCTCAGCAGCTCTCATCTTTTTCCATTGAAGCACCGTGCTAAGCAAGATGTTTTGCACTTAGACAAAGAAGAGTGGGAGGGAGACGGGTGAGACTGTCTGACACTGTGGGTGTCCCCTGTAGACATACATCATTGTTCTTAGAGGGAAAAAGAGACATTTACACCATGAATAAGGCGATCCAATTCTTAGAAGAGAACACTATTCTTCACCCCACTTCAACAAACGATGCAACATCACAAGTGCAATGTGCTGTAAGAAATATATATATCCACAAGCAGCAATCCACCGAATGCTTCAGAAAGTTAAGAATGAAGAGCTCTGAGGGTCAGAAACTAAGTGCATACTGGGAGTGGGGTAGAGTCTAATCCCTGCTGGAGTGCACAATATCTAATTAATCATTCTGCAGCACATAATCATAAACCATGCACACGTGAGTGCACTAGGCCAAGTAAAAACTCTGACAGGGGTGAGGACCTGCAGGCAGAGCAGTGTGAGTGTGTTAAACTCCGCAGAGTCCCATAGGGTGTGGATAGAGTGAAGAGGATGTGAAGGAAGGCTGCAATAATAGAAAAAGTAAGAGCAGAGGTCATAAAAGTTATGGCTCAAATTGTGCTTTTTCTCCTGCAAGCTGCTAGGGAGGCAACAGTCTCCTTTCGTATAAGCATAAACCCTGACCACTTCTTGAATGGGGGCGTACTGTTAAAGTTCAGCTGGCAACTCCCTTTCCTTGATACTGTAAAGTCCTGTGACGCATAGCTGACCCCCTAAAGAGGGAAAATGTTGGTGGAAACTTTCATAGTGCTCCTAATGAAAGGATCCACGTCTTATTTTGGAAATATCTAAACTGAACCTTCCAGATGTACATTTATTTAGGCAACACCGGGTATAATTATGTCGTTATGTGATCAGGCTGCAGGTTAACGAGGGTTTCCCTTGGGGGAAGCCCTTGGTGGTTCTTAAAGTAGTGTTTAGTTTCACCGACATTTAAATAAAGATTCAGAATAGCAAACTTGTGTTTGTCAACAGAAGCCAACATTCCCTTCTGTCTCGGGTTCTTAATTGCCGTCCCAGGGCTGTCTTTTTGACTTACTCTGCAAGTCTGTCGACCTCTTGTGGTGTAAATGGTATGTCAGCCACTTTTCTCTGTCTACATCACCAAGTGCTTTACCTCTGTTCTCAACAATGAGTTTGACAGTGGTCAATTGATAAAGTGGCCCAAATGTGTTTGAAATGTATTCCATTTTGTCCAAGAAACACAACATAGACTGCATGTTTTATGAGCTCATACTAAGTTGGAGGGCCAGCCGAGTCACTGTGAAAATGGCCCCATAAAGTCGGCTTTCATTTGGCACCATCTGCTCACGATAAACATACAAAATGCTAATTTCATAGACGGAAGTCAAATTACAGCATTTATCTATAAAAGCACAGAAAGAAAACCAAAGGATACACTTGATAAATATATATATGTGAACAAATAAAATGTAAAACTATTTGGAGGTTGTGTTTTTTTTCTCTTCTAAATCCACTGCATTTAGATGATGCAATAAATTTGAGAGGTCAGACTTAGTGAAATGATAATATGAAGCAGGACTGCAGGATGGTATGAATCTTACCTGAGCAAAGAGAAAACACTGTAGGAGTTCCTGACTGAACTTTGGTCGACCTGAAGCAGGCTGTAATTCTTCCGCTCCGACTGATCCTGAAAGCGCCACATGTCATTGTTTCAGTGCGGAAGCCAAGTGGTGTCCAAACAGCTAATGAGATTAGGGTTTCGTATTCCATCATGATGAAAAAAAGCTTTGGAAAACAGACAAAAATCTCTACCTTATGATCAAAGTCAGCTGCATAGTAGCCATCGTTCAATCCAAATATGATCTCATTTGGATTTCTGGATCGAATCTGTGGACGAAGCGAGAGGTGCAGAGGATGTAAAGACAGAGACGGGGAGAACAAAGAACAGCAGACATCTGGATGTGCATGAGGCTGTGTTATCTGTTTACGAGCTTTGAATTCAACCTAACTGTGAGGAATGGCAATAGTATTGAGTTTCTCTTCGTGATTTAAGATGAATTTCACAATATTTTAATGTGTGGAGCTGAACAGAGCCAAACAGACTTGCCAAATTCTAAATTTTAAACACAAAAGGACAACTTGAAAAATTCTCAGTTTTAAATGAAATCTTCAGTTGAGATTTCAAAGCATAGACCCCAGATTCAAAGCAACTAAAATGATAGACACTGGCACTGATCATTTTACCACGACTCACTTGAAGTGAATGAAGGGAAATGGACGGAGATTAAAGTTCTTCAATTTTGACTCATTATGAAAATGTTAAAAAACATCATGTCTCTGCACCACATAGAGAAAAGTTATGGATAATAATACAAGTAAAATAAAGGTAAATACATCAGTAAACATGAAGCCTGACAGAAGTGAGATATTGTCCTGAATTAAAACTTTGTGGTTCAAACAGAACAGAAATAAAACGGTAAAACGGTCCAGTGCGCTACCCGCATTTTCCTGTGTAGGAAGGCAGGATTTACAGCAGTGTAACATTATAAAGGAGTGTGGGAATGTAGGATTTACTTCTGTTTAGGATTTACTATATTGCAAAATCAGAAAGGAATGCAGGATTTACCGCGGTGGAAAGTGTAGGATTTACAACCCCATTTCCAAAAAAAGTTGAGACACTGTAAAATGTAAATAAAGACAGAATGCAAGGATTTGTAAATCACTGAAACTTCATATTAAATGGAATTTCAGTGTTTGATTTTCACCTTTGAAGATCATAACCCTTCAGTATATTCTGAAAATCGTATGGACCCGCAGATAGCTCGGCATACTGCATGATAAACATCGTTGTCCTGGAGACGGTGTTTCAGTTCCCCAAGACTCAACTGGAGCACATATCATAACCAAGAGTGACCGGGCAAACCGTTCATGTAATACAGGAAGTACGACTGTCATCTAGCACCAGTGTGTGCAGGTCTGTGATCACAACAGAACGGCAAGTATTTTCTGTGCCGACCATCAGTCACATAACAACTGGGACCTGTTGGTGGTAAAAACCGAAACCGACGGTTCTCGCTCTAAATTGGATGCTTTCCTAAGATTTTCACATAAATAATTTTATTTGATCAGTCTTCTGCTTTTAATTCAATAGGATGTAACCTCAGATTTTGATTGACAGCATTTCCTCTTACTCAAATGACCTGATGAGCTTTCATTGTTGTTCAGTTTCCTTACTGTCAGAGTCCAGCATGTTCAGGTGTATGGACACGTGTCCAGCACCAGGCTTTCAAGCACAAGGTTGTGACCCGTCAGCCTTGCTTTTTACAATGTTCACACAGACGGTTGCAGAACATGTCTGGAAAGCAGTTATATTGACACTGCCCTCCTCCTACTTCCTGAAGTCTCAAACTCAGACCAACAGAGATAATGATAACTTTCTGTATCTTAATAAGTCTTCATTGATTATAGGCGGACTGAGGACACTGAAAAATATATTTAAAAAAATATAGTGAAAGCGTGCTGTGAGGTTACTGGAGTTCAGAGGGTCTTGGGCTCCCGACCGGCCGGTAAGTGTCACTTCTGAGAACTAATCAATATTCCGAGTCCTTTACTCCTTCTGCTGTTTGGCTGCTCAATGCAGACAAAGCTCTTTTTTAAATGATTGCTAACTTAGAGATTTATAGGACTTGTTGTTTAATATTTCTAATTATTGACTGCGTTTATTGTTTTAGTTATCATCTTCATTTATAACTTCTACACATTGGAACTTGCCCAGTGCCCTTTCTGAATGTTTTTCTACTAATGCTTAACGGGATTTTACCGGTTTGGTTTGGACTGGGAAGCTACAAATGAAATGCACATTGGGATTATTGAAGTTGTCCAATACTGTAAAAAAATAAAACACATTTTCTTTCCTTTGAATGAATACTGACCTGCTGTCCTGTGTATCTGAGGCCATCCAGATTGACCTTCCACTCAATGAGGAGCTGGTACTGTTCCTCCTGCCCCCCCCAGATCCTGACCACAAAGCAAGACACTGAAGTGTCCAGAAGGTCTGGGAGCATACCAAAGTCCAGGCTCCGCCAAGTTGGATTCTAACACACACACACAAACACACATGTGAGGATTTGTAGACATCGTGAGAACGAGGAACGCAAAAGTGGATAAATCCGGACTGAATCAGCATAAAGTAGAAGCTGGTTTATTTGATTTTTGTGCTCATCTAAAATTCATAAGTCGATGATTCAGACGATAATGCAGACTCCTGCAGCTCCCATTACACGTGTGTGAGAGTGTGATAAAGTTGACAGCAAAACTGCGTTACCTCTGTTAAAATCATAATGTGATCCCTGTGAATGGCAAAGTAATTGAACCATTCTGTTACGCATTAACCTCAAAGTCCAATCCCAACTTCTATTTGCACTCTGTCCTTGAACTTCCAAAATCCCAGCACGATTACTGGTTAAACAACAGTGCACTGAGGTAGTTTGCATCATTCAATTATGCACAATTATCCCCATATCGGGAAGAAAAATCTCTTGCTTTCAAGGACAGCCAAAGCAGGAATGTTAAAACTAAAAGTACAAAATCACTGGGATGGGGGTATGTGAAGGGGCAGAAAATAAAACTTGAAAAGACAGTGGCGGACACAAAAGGGCATATAAGTTATTATGAAAACAGGAAGACGAACAGGAAAGTGCTCCCAAGACGAACAATGACAAGAAAGACATAGAGTACTAGAAAACTTGTATCAGCAAAGGTTACATTCAGCGGGAGGAAGTTGGGCTGGGAGCTGAAAAGAATCATGACTCCTGGAGAGCATTATGCCTGCCCAGGGTGGTGAATGGCGCAGTGTGCCTAGAGACCAGTTTAGGTCAGCTCATGACTCGGCAGCAAGCCCAACTGTAAAAGCTTGGCTGCCTCTACGCTTCGTGCAGAACTGCATGCAAACGTGAGAGCAGTCAAAAATCACGTCGTAATATACAGCTGGGTTTACACAGCTACAACAGGCCAAGAGGGAAAGTTGTGAAGGGGGAGCACATATCATAGTAAATTCATGTCAAGTCAAGCCTGACATTTACCTCAACCGAGCATGTTTCACAGGACATCAGTGGAAAACTAAATGTTTTGAAACCTGTTCAGATAAACTGCGGTTGAAACAACAACAACAACAAGCTGCTGCAACATGCAAATAAACCAAAATACAAGCACACAGCACACCACCGAGCTGAAAGTAATGGCATCTTGAACCTATCACGGGAAGCAGAGGGGAAAGGTTCGAAGGTTTGCATGAGTATACTCACCAGTGAGTCTCGAATGACTTCACTCTTGTAAAAATCTACAAAGACATAAAAGAATGTTGAATAAAACAAAGCAAGAGACGTACAATGAACAACAATCAATATGTGTAATTCTACCCCGAGATACGTTTCACAAAGGCTCGGCTTTAATGTGAACATCTAAGCCCATTTCTGCACCGTCTGGGGTAGATACGGTGAGGACAGCATGGTGATTAATCTGATCATGCGCTTCCAAAGAAAAAGCACTTTAATGTATTTACCTTAAAAACAAATCTCTCAGCAGTTCTTGGAGGATGAGTCAAATGTATGTCACGGTTCAGCCTCTTTCTCTTAGGAATAAAAAGTTTGTGCTTATAATGTTCACTTCAACCTCTGAAACCACTGGAATACTGCGTTACTTCCATTCTAGGATCCATACTTAATGTGCATACAAAAAGTTCTTGTCTAGTTGTTTGTTCAAAATCTTGTTGATATGAAATTACAGCACTGTGCTAAAGTCTTAAACCACACCCCGTTTCTTTGACAGGAAAATGTAAAACGTGTGCAGTGGTTTATTAAAACTTATTTCAACTAAAACACAGAACACATGTTTAAAATGTAGTCTGTACAATTCAAACAGGCACTTCTCACTTCCCCAGGCTTCTTGAAGGACATTCCAAAGCTCTTCTTTGGCTGTTGGCTGATGATCCCAAACTACTTAAAAAATGTTGAGGTCAGGGATCTGGGGAGGATTCATGAGCAATTTTCTGTCCAGGTTTTGTGTAATTTGGCATAGCTCAGCCTTTTCTCCCCATTTCCCTTCCTTATAAATGGCCTCTTGACAGTCACCCTTCCACAGAGAACCATTTCTGATGAGGTTTCAGCGAACAGCAAATGGATCAAGTGGAGGTCCAGATGCATCTCTCAGGATAGATACTGTCCTCCACTAAAAGTGCCTCAGATTAAGGACAAAGTGCACACCATGCTGAGATGAGATAAGTTTTCTGCTGATGGCTCTTTAAGAATCACCTTGCTAGTGCAAAAATAGTTATCTTTGGTATTTTTGTATATTCAATAAAAGAAATCGGAACAAATTATGTCTTTGTTACTATCAGTCTGTTGCAAAGTACCTGAAGATACTATTTACAAATTGGTTCTTTGCCAAGTTCTCTGTTATGTGTAGAAAACAGCACGGTTTCATAATTCGAGTTGAAATGACCAATTACAAGGACTGGACTGAAACTAAAGAAAATATATCAAGAAAAGCCCTTCAGAAAGCCAGACCACCGCACAAGATTACATGAAAGTCTAGCTCCTTGGAAGCCAAATACAAAGAAACGAAAGGTAGTGCAACAAAAATCCCCAATGGGTCAAGGCTTGTGTGGTAATACTGTTAACACTGACCTCTAGAAATGCGCTCTTCTATACAGAGGTGGAGGGTGAAGTAAGTGTCCAGCAGTGGAGAACCATTCTTGTTGACAATGTTCCTGGCAGCTATGCTCCGGAGATGACGCAACCGTCTCTGTTTGTCAGCGGAAAATACAGAAGGGGATGGAGAGAAAGTGCAGATGCATTAACGAAAATTAAAACATGAAAGCCGTTGCATTCAGTTTCATTTTGCTCATCTAATGGTCATTGGTAAACGCTATCTCAGCAGTGGTGAAGACACCAAACCCTGACACAGTAACTGAGAAGAGATGCCTGTAAAGGCCAGTAAAGTATCAAACTGTCCATTCTACGCATAAAGAGTCGGAAGTGGCAGTTTATTTGTCGTACACAGGGGCAACGCCAGATGTTTTATGTTCAAATAACAGAGACGTGACTTCTTTATGGCAGAGTTAAGCAGCCTGTTAACTAGGGAAGCACAGTCAGTCATGACAATCACATGAGAAAACCTGTAGCATTTTTAGCTCAACGAGTGATTTATCAGAGAATTTACAATGCACAATGATCCAGTAAGAGAAAGGCATTATTCAGAAACATGTGACTTTTCTCACAAGCAGAACCATGTAAAGACATGGAGACGCTTTAAGAGATAAACACCTTTAGAATTAGCTAAAGAGTGTGTGCACCAGGCTGGCGACTTTTGCAATGAATGAATTTAAACTAATTCAATAATACTTTTTTTAATCTAAAAAAGAACAAAGATTAAATCTATATATGGAATCAATTAAGCATGTTATGTGTGTGTGGTAGATGGGGGTAAAAGGACAACATATTAGCAACTTTACACTTTGTGCAAACCACATCACCACTGCCTAACTTTTCTCTCGACCAGCCGACGGAGACCTAAGTCATGGGATTCCCTGTAAGATTACGGACCTCGTGAACAAAAAAAACTGATTGTTCCACAGGGGACTTCCCCCCCTTAAAAATGTCCCTGCACATTTCAGAATGGGCTAGTGTGGGCCACAGGCATAGAAAAAGATCTTTGATTGTACTGCAGCGGTGGATGAGCCTGTGAAAAAGACACCCACACAAATATCAGAGCTCTTATTACAGACTGCAATCACTGCGAAGATCAAAGTTGGTGCCACGGGAAAAAAAGCTTTTAGGACAACAAGCCGTTATATGTACAAATGTAATAAAATGCTCATTTAAGTCTGAGTGTGGTATGTGATCAGTGTGACAAAATGATTAGATGCGTTTAATGATTGGCGCATTCCATCTCCTCAGAAACTGGACAAGAAGAACCTAAAAAAAGGCCAGTGAAGCAGAGCTGCATTTGACCTGGAACAATTTACTTAAAGCACAGACTCTTGTGAGGCTGGGCCACGTGGCCATAAAAACTTGAATCTCTTTATTTTCTACAAATATTCAACAGTATTATGTTGTCTCTGCAGGAACACAATTATAATTTCAGACAATACAAAAATACCAGCTGCATTTATTTAGATCAAGAAAAAATGCTAATGAGGGACTGAAGTTTTGAAGAACAAAATTTACAGGGTGCACGTTAAGCACAGCCTGACATCCCTTGTTTTGCTTTTACACTTAAAGTTGGCACTTTTCGAAACAACGTCGATTCGCAATCTCTCTTAATGGTGATTTTGTCTTTACTTGCATGTAAAATGGGGGGAAAAAAAGAAAGGGAGTGGACATGCGCAACTCAATGTCACGGTCAGAGGTAAAACGAGTGTTTGGGCTGTTTGGGCGACACTGTTAAAAGTACAGCTTGTCCAGAAACTTGCTACATCAACGCTAGCTGCATTTGGAAAAAAGAAGGCAGAAAAAATGTGTTACGTTGCACTTTTACGCCAACAATGGGGAGAAATTTTATGGGCTTCTGCCTTCACAATGTTACTCACAACCAGGTAAAGCTGAGGTGTGCCTGTAGAATGAGGAGAAATTCACACAGTGGCATGACGTTATAGTAGAAACTGATTATTTAACACAGCATGAAACTAATTTATTTACGGTAGTGTCGGGTTTTCAATCTCAATCATACTTCTTCATGCTTCAGTACAACAAACCTGTTACAAAAACCCGACTCAGTATTGGTATCAATGCTAACTTCCTTAATACACAGAGGCACATAAAAAAAGACCATCATCATCATCGCAAAATAACAGGCAGACACTTTAATTTTTACTTTAAATTAAACCTTATAGTACACAGAAGTCCAAAAAATGACTTTCTTCACTAAATGTAATCGATTTCTATGAACATGGTTTGTTTTTTCTTAAAATAACATTCTTTACGATGTTTCAACTCTCAGCTACAAGCTCAGAAGCAACCCCTGCTTCTAAACTCAGCACCTTCTAACTTGACTAAAGTTTGTAGCTGACCATATCAAATAAAAGACCCTCTGGACGAAGGTTTTATGCCAACATAAGACAAACTGCTATAGTTATTTGGCTACCCTACCATCTACTAATCACGGTGTTGGCAGAGTTATGATCTGGGGCCGCATGGTGCCAATGGAATTATTATTTTTGGATGAAACAATTAAGAACGAGGACAGTTTAAACTTTGACACGTCGAAGCTGCTTGTGAAAAAGGTCAGCACACATGTCAGCATAAACACTTGGAGAGGCCTCAATCAGGAAATTAATGTCACACTAATTTTACCAGAACTTACAAGAGGTCCGCTCCTCATGTCTCTCCCAACAAAGTTTCCTATCATCCAAACCTTATCTAGAGTGCCTGATTCTGTGGATTAAACGTTTTCACCCCTTTTCACTGGTATTTTATGTTTTAGAGGGGATCAAATGTTTGCTTGTTCAAATGTTTCAAAAGACAACCATTTCCATTAGTTGTGCTTAGTCTATCACATGACTACACGTGCAACCAGTAATAAGACAGAGCATGTCCCTGCCTTAGGCTTTTATAATATCATAGACCAATCGAGAGAGGGTCAACATGTTCTAAACCAGTAGTAACAGTACTTAGTAATGCAAACATTCTGTTGTTACAAATGATAAATCTCATACATATTTAATGTTTAACCTTTCAGTGCATTCAAGTAGTATGATCCTTTAAAGGAGCAAGAGGAAATATCAAATGAATTACCATCATAGATATATTAGGTCTATTTCTACCTATGAAATGGGGGATGTTAACATTTTTTACAAAACTGCCATGAACACAAACTATATTAGTCAAAACATTAATCAAATATGTTTTGCCAAGGATTAAAGACACTGTGCTTAAGACACTGTAGATTTTCTAATGCCTGATGTGGATTGAAATGTTTGGAAACTGAATAAATACTGCAATTAGTGTTTGCTCCAGAAGCTGCACGACATTTATATAACTCAGCCTAATGTATTAACAAATGCAGAGACCATGTTAGTTGCTACAAATATCTTCAGTACAATGATGTGAGTGTATGCAATGTGTGTGAGAGACTTTAATGTTCTTTGGTTCCAGTGGCCCTTAGCCCCAGTGAACAAGCGCTCTGCCATTTCCATATGAATGAATGAATGAACGGAAGGACGGACGCAAAATGAACATTGAGGACTTTTCTCGAATTCCCCAGCTTAAAAGAGCATGAAGGAAACTTGCTCAAAGTACACACATGATTGAAATCCTAATAAAAACAGCCGCTTGAGCCATTACTGTAACGTCGTACCACGCTACCGCTTCACTTGAACTGAGCTGTCACTTTCATGTTGACTTAACGCCAAGTTATGTTAACATGAGCAGAAACATACGAGCTTTAAACCCAATAAAAGCTGTAACATGCTATATCTACTCAAGATAGAGCAATACAATGCCTGGTTTAGGAATGCGAACGCTAGCCAAATTGCTTCAGGAGAAAATAGTGTGTGAGAACAGGTTCATTTATTTCCTGTAAGCTAGCTAGTAGAAGCTAGCTGTTGCTAGCTCACTAGCTAGCAGCCTGGACGGGCCTGTTTTAAATCTTTAGGCAGCAGTTGTAACTGACGTTGAAAACTGATACACAACACAATAAGGCAGTCAGTCAAACATATCCCCAGTTGGCCTATTTGCAGTTGATGTCAGCATGAACTTTGGGGAATTGCAATTACCTGCTGGGAAGTGAGCTCTACATGCAAGGCTCGAGAGGATGAAGCTCCAGAGTTGGTGACAGAGGCGGCGGGGATAGCAAGAACCCGACCGGTGATGGAGTTCATCCTCCTGTCGGCATCTAACGGGTCCCCTTCATTCAACAAAACATTCCATCCCTGACAAAAGCGACACTCAGCTAAAAGTTCACGAAGCTCCAGGTTACCGTGAGAGGCATTCAGGCAAGCCTGTTGGTGTGAGTAAAGCTGCAGAACAGCTGTCAGCTAACCAGGGGGACGTAAACAAAGTACAAGCTATTTTGCTACATTCGGTTCGGAAATCCGTCTCCGGGTGTGAGGCGCGTCACTCAGAGCCGTGATTAGCTGAAAGCAATGTCCGTCAAGTAAAGGCGGGGCTTGCCTCTGAAAACTCGCGCGGCTATTGGTTGTACTACATGTATGTCATCCAGGAAGAGGCGAGTTTCCGTTGAAATCTGTCAAATCTGCAAATATGAGAAAGTTGCCGAGAACAGCGTGACATGCAGGTGACAGTAATGGGCTCATATAAATGACATTTTACTTCAAATATCTACAAGAGCTAGTTTAAAAAAAAAATCAAATAATTAAATGAAGAAAATAATTCAGATCCAACTGGTTATCAACTCTATTCTGGCTATCAACATTATATCGCTGAGTTTTATGTGCATATACAGTATGCCAGGAACATACCACAGACTGCAGGGGTGGCTTCGGCCAAACTGAGTAGCACAACTTGCTATTTTTTCAAATACCAAAAATAAAAATAAAAATCAGCTTACAGTGAAATAGAGTAGACAAAACCAGAAAATTAGAGATACTGGAAGAGTGGAGATCCTATTCTGTATTTCTCAACTTAAAAGTGATTAGTCTTTTATCAAATTAATCGTTTAATATTTTAACAAACAGTTAACGGATTAATTGACAGATTGTTACAGCTCTTGCATTACATTTGGTTAAATGTGCAGTTGAACGCAACAATAAAGTAATGAAATATAACCAGAAGGGGGCGTCCTTGACCACAAGCAGGCCGTTTCCACAGAAGGCAAAGGACTTTGCATTTACTACTGGTTTTAGTTGGTTTTGTGAATTGTAATAAATCCCTTCTTTTTGCAGGCTTGCTGATCTGGTGGTTTATTTCTGCTGACTATTTTTCAGTGCTCACTTTTTGGACATTTTTTCCCTTTGCTTCACAGCATTTATTTGGTAGAAGCAATAGTGGTCCAAAAACATCACTGCATAAAGTAATCAAAAATTGTTTAAATTGTTTACTTGACTCATGATTCTTGAAATTACATCCATCGTTCATTGTTCTATTGATGATGTATGTGTATGTATATATGCATATTTAATTTAAAACGTTTGACAACAGCTGTATACAGGATGTAACCTTCACCACTCAAAGATCTGATTGTTTGTGCAACGTGAGGTGCAAGTTTGCACATGACAATTGTGTAAGATGTCTCTTGGAACAGGCCTGGCTGCCAAACTTGTTGTGAAATTTCAAATACTCCTACAACTTCGTCATTTTTTTCAATGGGGCTGTGTGAAATACTTATGAGCAGCCAGTGCCTTACCAACTGTTTGAAGTTTTAAGAATCAGGGAGAAATTCTGATGGGAGGAGTTAAGCTAACAGCTTCTTATATTCCAACTAAAACCCAACAAATGTTGTTGTGATTTAAGCAAAAGCTAGTAAAAGTTTATATGTTACTTTTGTATCAGACTTTGTCATTATTTTCTCAATTGATTGCATGCAGGTGGCTACTCAACATACCCTTGTGCAAATCAGCTGAGTCTGTCAGGAGATGCGTCAGACTTATTTGTGCATTACTTTTGCAAAGTTTTAAAAGATAGGAATCTTTGTGCTTTTTCTGGCTTTTCATCATCTTTACTGTTTCTTAGTCGGTATTTTGGGAATAGAGTCACAGCTGATATGTGCAGCAGGCCTTTCCAAACATGAACAAACATGGAGGTTGTTTGTTCATACTCTACTGATAATTAAATATGATCCTATGTGTGAGTATTCAACATGAGTATTTCAACATTAGAGCAGATGTCATTCTCAAGTCATTGATCTACAAAGCCAAAAGGTCCTTATGAGGATGACAAAATTCTTACCCTAACCAATTAATGCTTAACATACCGCGAACATGGTTAGAGCTAAAATAGTGTTTACAAAGCAAGCATCATGGGACATCATTTTCACACTTAACATGCAGCTGCTCTCACAACCACAAGAGTTCACAAATGGACTTCTGACCCACAGAACTGTTTTGGGGAAGACAGTCGATTAGCAGCAGCATCATACATCTGCAGGGAAAATCCAAAAGTAAACAACCGACTTATGCAGCAATTAGATTTTTGTTGCTTGAATTGTTTTAGGATGGCTGATGCCAAACATGTGCTCCTCTGAGTAGTTTTTAGCTTAGTTCTCCAGGAGAATTCCACCCTGATTCTCCAAATGGGAAGGGCCCTGACAGCTATCTGCTACAGTGGCTGCTCATAGGCACATAGACACAAACTGAAGTCTAAGACATCTAAGTTAGATAAGAGATCTTGAATCAATGAAAAATGTGCTTTGTTTTTGGTTTTATGCAAAAGCATTTTACTGAGATCAATTTGTTTGTTTTAAGTACATAAGTAACACATTACCTAGAATAAGCAAAATTATATACCACAGAACAAGCAAATAGATTTATTAAACAAGTACAATTATCTTGAAGAAAAACAAGCATATTTTTCATACTCGATTTCAGTTTTGTGAGTTGGCTGTAGCTCTGGAGGCCATCCACCAATCGGAAGGTCAGTGGTTTGACTCCCAGACCACATGTTGAAGTGTCATTGGGCAAGACACTGAGGCCCACATTGCCTACCAATGCATCCACTGGTGTATGAATGTGTAGCCTGTAATATTGCATAGACTAAGATGTGCTGTATGTGAATTTGGTGAATACAAGTATATACAAGTACAGTCCATTCACCCTCTTACCCCAAATATTTATGCAATCTTCTGATTTCATCATTGCTTTCATACATTCAAATTTCCCAGTAACAGAGGCAGCACTGCTGACTGTAAAGTTCTTCTTAACTTGAAAAACTCTTGAAACAGCTTGAAGCCTTTCCTGTTGTTTTGTATTATCTGGTGTCAGACGACCTTCATCCCTTCATTATTCGCTTATTTGCTCTATCTATTTACTGATTTAATTATCAGTAATAATGTAACTGATATAGTCAGTTCTTATTTTTTTGTTGAGAAGCTTTTTATTTAACTATCCTGATCATACAAAATTGGTGTATTTGCAAAGTGTGTACCTAGAATTCGGGAGTGCCAGTAATCATGATCTGCACTGTAAATGTGAGAAACATGGATAAAAGTTTCCAAAAACAACACACACCTCCTGAAAACATACAAAAGTTTAATTTAAATTTAGGCAGACAGGTGATTTCTTCCATCAAACAGGCATTTCTTACTGTCTATTGCTCTCAGATTTATTGCACTGGGCCATCACTGCTCTTCAGAAGTAGTCACAATGAGACCAGAGGAAATTGCTCTTCAAACGACAATACTGACATTTACTTTCAGTCTTCCTGCCAATCAACATGCCACAAGCTTAGTTATTCTGATGATTCCCGTGACAGATTCTACACATACCATTATATCAGCAAAGGACTAGAGACACCCTCAAATACTGAATAACTTAATACCAATAAGGAATTACCAGGTGTAACTCCCTCATTTTCCAAGATCTCACCCAAGTTATTGTTACAGTGATACACTATATACTGAAATCATCAAATATCAGACTTTTAACCCATAGAACAACTTCATTTTCTTCAAATGCTGCTTAGGAATTTCCCAAAAAAGGCTGGAGCGGGCAAGAAATAATCAATTTTCACAGCATAAATTAATTGTATCCTTCCAGATTAAGACCTGGATACCAGAGTGCCAAAAAGGGGAAATAAAGCCAAGCAGCACAATGACTCTTTTGCAGAAGGAATCTCTTATCAGGCTTTTAATGTGTATGTTTGTGTGTGTGTGTGTTTGTTTGTTTTTTTTACTAAATCTTCAGATGGTAATCAGCAATACATGAGAAAAAAGTGCATGAGAGCGATTCACTGAGGAACAAGCAGTGGATTAGGCTTTTTTCCCCCTCTCTATAGAATATAATTAATACTTTATGGCTTTATACAATCACATGAGTATTTTCCATTCACAATATAAATCCACCCTGCAGAATACTTTCACTTTGAGTACAGTAGAAATCAAGGCATGTGTGGTGACAACATGTGTCTTTGGCTCAATTAACCATTTGGGTTTATCGCCCCAACATTAAAGTGGTACCTTCCATTTGCATTGTTTGTGCGTTTAGCAAGTAATAGGGTCATAAAGCACTTAAAGGGAAGTATATGAATGCACATATTAAAATAAGCCATGCCACAGTCTTCTAAATCCTAAGCTTCCTTACAGCTCCATCTAGTGGAGCTTAGCCCCTTCCGCACTGCTGAGACAGTCAAAACATGATCTTCGTAGAGAAAACCCAGAAGGAAACAAAAAAGGCACAGCTTGTCATGTGGGATTTTGTGTAACTTTTTTAAAACAAGGGTAGCAGTTAAAGGCCACTATTCTCTCAAACCTGCCTTCACCTGAGAGGGAACTATGCTTGTGTGAGTGTGTGTTTGAGGCACTGCAGTAAGCACGTCTTTATTAAATGTCCGCACATGTACAGTTTGCAGTCCAGGGACAAACCGGACACCGAGACAGGAGGAGGAGGAGGAGGGAAAGGGGAACTGCTGCCACAGTTCAGAACTTCGGCACAAGCTCCTTGTCCTCTCACTGGATGTGCAGGATGTCACTTTCTTTCAGACCAAAACGGGCCTTATACTTGTCAAAAAGACTTTGGAGGGACTTAACGTACATCCCATGGTAGAGATTCACCATGTCCTCAGTCGGGTCCTCAATTTTTGGCACTGAAATCGGTTCTCCAACTGAAAAAATATATATAAATACACATGACAGAATTAAAACAAAGTATAGTTCACATATTGGTATTGTTTTCTTAAACTATTTGCTGCTGATTGTCTGGTTATGAACCATCTTAAAAAGTCTGAATAAGTTTAAACCCTGCTCTACAACTCAGAATCTGACCTTACACTTGAATCAAAATCTCAAAAGATAAACTTGCCTATGGTAGTGATGGGGTTGCAATAAGGCACAATTCCCCAGGAGTTGCCAAAGAAAAGACCACATCCATGGAACAGGCACGGGGCAAAACCCAGGATCTTCTGTAACCTCCTTTGCAAAGATCTCCAGTATGTCCCCTCCTGAAATATCACCTGCTTGTAGGCATCGTTCTCTCCAAATGAATACACAGGAACCAGGTCGGACCTGAAGGAGCACAAAGGAAGTAAGCCAACAAATGTCCACATTCACTGAATAATACACAGCAACCCCAACAGTGTCAAGACATAACTCAGATTTAATTCAGTAAAACACTAATCCTAATCACTAATTTCCAGAAGAAATAGGGAACTATTCTAAACTGAAAATAATCCTAAAAAAACTTTTTTTTTTAATCTGCATCTTTATTTAACTGGCAAATCCAAGGAAAAACAATGCATACAATGACCAACTTCTTTGTATTTAGACAATATCAACAAATCAAACATTTGATCCCAGCAACATACTAAAAAGAAAGTTGCTAGAGAGGCAAAAATAGGCAGAAAAGTGTGTACGTTCCAAACTATAAACAGCAAAAAGAACATCTACTGAGTATATAACTGTGCATAGATTTAGGGATTCTGGGAAAATTTTCAGTGCAGCAAGTCCAAGGCAAGAAACCACTGTCAGATGTGTGACCATCAAGCCTTCAGGCGGCACTAATACTGACATACAGAATCAGTTTTGTTGTGTTTCAGTAAACTTAAACTTAACTTTTTTTAAAATGGGGGTTGTCTGTATAGCAACTTAGCCAACATTTTTATGTCAATGTTTATTTAAGATACTTTGCACACATTTGTGTTTTTATTGTTATATGACAGTCATAACTGTAAATCTTTTGGCTTTGAAAACAATTATCACACTGGAGGTTTCAGTAAAGTACCTGGCACACGTGTGAATTTATTATTACACAACTTAGCTATATTTCTCAGACAAGCCAAAATATTCAAAGGAAAGTTTGCCGATTGCCACAAATCAGTTTAGGACACGTAGGCAAGCAGTTTGCGAAAGCCCAATCTATATTCAGTAACATTGCGTTGGGGAGGGGGGGGCACAGTTACGTTTTTGTATTAGTGAGGCATAACAATTATGCAAGGCTATCCGGCATTCTGGAAACTTTGTGGATTTATATGCTGATTTCCAACATGATCTGTGAACAAGCTTAAAATTTAACATTAGACCAGTGCTTGAAGCATTTTCACACTACTGGATCACATTAAATGTCCCTCAACCTACAGGAACCATGACTCATCACATTTTACAATTTTCCCATAAATCTTTCCCATTTTTCATTGAAAAACAATCCATATTTTTACTCATTATCCAACTTTAACTGGTTGTTAACATCAATTCTATTTTATAAGCATTGAACCAAAGCCGTAAAAAAGGTCCATAAAAATGTGTGTCCCACTCCCTACCGACCTGAATACACATTTCAGGCTTATGTTGCCTGAAATGCTAACCTAGTTGTTATGAATGAAGGTCTACATAACTGAATGTCTTTGCCAGCCAGCTCTAAGCTTATTTGGACAAGGTGCACCCAGTGATATGATAATCCTCAGCTGTATTTGAGGGGGAATAAGGCTCGTTTGGACTAGCGAGACAAACCAAGGCCACTTTGCAGTGCATTAAGTAATAGTGATTAATGTAAAGCAAAGGGCAGCTCTTGGCCAGCACACACATTCTGACCTCTCTGAAAGGGAACTACATGCCATAAGTAGCTTGTAGATTCCAAGTGGACAACACTGCACATTCATAAAAGATTTGGCAACACTCTCTGAGGCCTTTTTAACCTTTCTAATAATAATAATCTGGGATTTATTCATTCGAGTGAGTCGCCACGGAGCAAGGAGTGACATTTTCATGTTCATAACAGATTTGGTCAAGGTTGTGTTTTGTCGCCAAGGACTGCACGTGACCTTATGTTTGAGTATTGTTCTGCAAACTCACCCTTTCTGCAGGGCCAGCTTCACAAAGCCTTTCCGGTTCTTCAGGGTGACACAATTCATGCCGGGAGCACAGTGCAAAGACTCTGCTGCTCCTCCGACAACAATGACCACCGCATTTCCTGTCCCGTTACGCGACAGCAGGTAGTCAATAGAGTTCTTGTTCACTGGGCAAATGCCTAAAAGGAGAGGAAAGATTTTGGAAAATTGGCTTCTTGTATGTCTTACATGCTGTAATTCAGTTTTTGTTTTGTTTTCTTCTTTTTAAACACAACCGGATTATACAATGCAACACATTAAGACAACAGCCATAAAATCTGCTATTATATATATATATATATATATATATATATATAAATAAAAATAAAAACAGGATGCCTTTAGTGTCTTTTTCCAATCAAAACTCCATGCACAATGGGGTGCAGTGAACCAGGAGAGTATCCATCCAGTATCTATGGACAAATATTAAGTCTGAAGAGCAAACAGCCCTTCAGAGCAGTTTGAGCCCCATAAATCAGTCAAATCAGCAGATCTAAGTAAACAGAAGCAACTCCAGCTGTGCAATAGGACAAAGGTCTGCTCTCAGACAAACACGGTTATCAGCATCAAACATTTCAAGAACTCAAACGAGATCTCAGGTTTCCCAAGTCCTCTCACCTCCAGACATCAGGTAGTCTCGAAGGACGGGCAGCCGAAAGTTCCCTGCCAAGGTTGCCAAGGAGGGCTTGATGCCGGGGAATTTCTTAGTGAAGCCCGTTGCCTCTGTCCCAAAGTTGCAGAAAGCGCCAAAACAGAAGATGCCATGAGGGTGGTAGCCGAATATGTAGTTCCGGCTGGGCAGCAAATCGTGCGTTTTAATGAGCTGGAAGATAGTAGCACAAAATCATTACATTGCTGCACTGGGGAACATCTGATTCAAAAAAGACATGTTAGAGAGGGATATTGCTAGGAGGCTACACCATAAATAATCTAAGCAAACAGTACAAAGTATGGTGTCTCATGACTAGTAGTTTGACTAGTTTCTGCTTTGGTGTTTTACTTTTGTAGCTTTTTGATTGTTTGGGTTTAGAAGTATCATACAATTCGTGTGTGTAGTACACCACTGATCGATGTGCCGTTGTTTTTCCTCCTGCCAAGGCCAGAGTCGACACATGTTTTTCTCGCTGGCTGGCAGGTAGATTGCATAAAAATGTCATGAAACTTGGTGGAGAGGTGGACAGTAAGAAAAGGAAGATCTGTTGAAAGGTAGGTGCAAATCTAGATAACTTTCATCAAAATAATTAACCGATTAATTTGTCAATTAGTGTATTATTTGGAAGACATTAATGCTCTCCTCCTTCATTTGTCAAATATTCCATTGCAAACACATGATCTATTAAAACTCTTACTAGAAATAGTGTGCTGTATGGATTTGGGAGACAGCCAGTGTTTTAGTAAAAGTAGGACACTCTTATCAGTTCAAACCAGACAGAACTCTCCCCTGCCTGCTCAAGTACAATCATAAAATAATCACCCACTGTGCGTGCTGCGCACCTGTTCAGCCTGGCTGCAATGAACTTTTAACTTTCAGCCACCCCCCTCCCCAAGTTCTGGCTGGAGCTCTCAATGTGCACAATCCCATAATGAAAAGGCACCCAGCTCTGCAGGGCAGACTAAGATCCATCCCTGTGTGTACACAAGGCTTCCATAGTAGGTGGTCGAACAGTTGCACAATCACATTAGCAAAAGCAGATCACATTTAAGATCCTCATAGTACCACAAGACTCCACCTGGCTGGTATAGCACATATGAGGCAATAGGGATGAAGTGATTGGGGGGGGGGGGTTGACACCCCAGATAGTTAGAGCAGAGAGATGGAGAGCGAACAAGATTCACCGTCTGATGCAAAAAAGTAGCAATAATATAAAAGAGGCTTTGTTTCTAGATGAAATTATACTAGCAAGGACGTTTATCTAACAGTTTTCATGAGGGTCACATTTTAGACTTCACACAGTTCTCACTTCAAATTGACTTTGACCAGCCAGCTTCCAACTCATAAATAATAGTCATATCTTCACACTCGATTAGAATGCGATCCTACTAAACCTCTCCAGCATATTATCAGGGGTTTTTTAAAGCTGGAATTATGGAAGAATATCTCTGTGGCTCGTAACTAACATTTTAGCTCCGTGCTCATAGAAAGTTTTTTATTTCAACAATATTGACATTTCTTAAACACGGTGAACCTGACGGATGCCAGCTGACAACAACCGTCTGATCTCATCAGCCCACAAAGACGAGCAGAAACATGGTACAAACAGCACAGATCAATATGATGGACAAAGTTCAGCTACAATCTCAAACCCACTGAAAATAAAACTCTTTCTGGTTGCTTCACTGTGTACAGGTACCGATCTGCCTATTCTACTTATATTTCTAACATTTTCACAACCTGTGCCCATATCATTTTATATTTCAAGCTTATACGAGTCTTAATGCTTTCTTAATCTATGTGAAGAATCTTAAAAAGCAAGCTAGAGATCCAATTAAATGCTGCATGAAAGCAAGTTTATCTACACACCATTAACACACCCTAAACTGAAGGGATTTTATGCACTGAAAACAGCCACAGGTTGACGTTTATTTTGATAACACAAGCACGTGAAAGAAGGATGAAGTCCCCAACCCACAGGTGCTTCATTAGGGGACATTTTAAGAATTCAATCTGCCAAAATTATTCTATTGACCGACTACATCACTAATCTCATTAATCACTTGAAATTGTGAGCTACAAAAACAAAATGCTAAAGCATTAGAAAGTTGCCACTAAGGGATTTGAGCCCTGTAGTTTACACAAGTTAAGGAATTGGCACCGTATGTGCAAAACTGGGGTATTTTCTCTATATTGAGCAAAAAAAGTGGCATATTAATGTTATATATGCTAAAACACACATACAGCCCCAATTACTGTTGCTTTTGCAAGATCTCATAGACATCTGAGACATTTAAAATCTTCTGTCCAAAGAATTTCTATCAATTTCGGTAGTAATTAAAATCAAGATTTTAACTGATTTTAACTGATTTCTTCTCAATATTTCAACACGTTTGACTAACTACCACCAGATCCTGTCAAGATTCTATAAATGGACTTTCAAGTACATGAGGTAAAGGAGTTTTATACATTCAAAGCTGAAGACCAGCTAAGAAAAGAATAGACTAATGAAAGAATTTTGTCTCGTCTAAGCTGTTTAATCTTATTTATTACTGCGTTATCACTCGGTGCCAAAGCTCATGTTCTGGGCTCCAGGTAGTGGATATTTGGACCCATGTCATGAAGTTTCATGCATCTCTGGTATGGCTTACGCAGCAAAATAAAACAGAGATTTGGATCGCCTAAATATCCGGCCAAAGGGCCAAAACCCACAAATACAAGTATTCTAATTATACTCAAAGAGCTCCAAATCCCTCTCTGATTGCAGCATTAAATAACACCTGTTCATTTGCAGAAGAAATGATTATCACATTAGCTAACAGTTATTTTTCTGTTGGTCCAACTAATTCTGTAAGAACATTCAAATTCAATCAAATTCTATGGCGACGACCTAAACAGGCAGTAGGTGATATCCTCCGTTGAAACATGCTCAAGCCTTGACCTTTGGCCTCTTTAGTGGCAGTTTAGTCATGCACAGCTACTCCTCCACCCTCTGCACGCTGTGCGAGTGTGTGTGTGCCAGTCTGCAATAACACACTCCTTTAGCTTGGACAGGGAAAGTCCTCTCAACAGATATCCAAGGGCCATCAAGGAGGACAAAGTGTCAAACTCCAAACCAACGTCAAGCCTTCATCGTTAACACGGGACAAGGGACAGCATGGAGCAGACAGCGGATGCATCCACCCCAGATAAGCCTTATCAACAGTATAATGTAAAACAAATGCACAACTGATGAAGTCATACAGTCCTGACTTTATCAAACATAAATTTCAGGTTTTCAGGATTTATTTCCAGGATTTGTTCCCGAAATGATAAGCTGGACATATTAGAAATGATAGACCAGGAAGGTAACAAATTTACCTACCCTGATTGGGAAGTAGTCTCTGAAATACGTCCACACCGTCCAGCTTCTCACCCAAGAAGATCTTCTGCCTCCTGAAGTATGAAAAATACATTTCTTACAAGTCCCTCAGTCAGTTTGAACTGTTAATTAATCACTTAATTAAAGATATTTCATATTTAAAAAAAGAAAAGAAAAAAAAAAGGCCATCCAAAGACCAAAGTGACTTCTTCATATTGTTTGTTTTATGTAAATTACCATCACGCCTGACTGAACAAGTGATAATAATGGACTGCTCATTAGTAAAGCAGTTTTATTAGGATTTGTTGTACTCACTTTTCCTATACCTGTAGTAGAAAATATGTGCATGACTGTTCTAACTTTTGAAAAAGTTAGGGCGTTTCTTTTGTAGAATTTACTAAATAAGCCCTTTCAGTGTCTGCATAGTGGCTGAATTTAAGTACCGAGACAACTAAGCAGAGCGAGTAACTGCCCAGGGACCCCAGGGACCTAAGAGGCCCCCAAAGCTTCTTTTTTAGGGGGGCAGGGTGGGTAATTTCTGGTGGGTAAAAATGGAAACTTTAAAGAATAATCAGCTTCCAACTTATGGTGTAGGTATTGAAGGGAGCTTCATCTCAAACTTTAGTTTAGGATCTAATTGCTTTAAAAAGAGATGAGTTTTCTGAAGCAGATTTAATGTATTTCTGTGTTAAATAATTGATTGAATTCATGAATTTATTCATTTAATAAGGTTTATGAGTGAAAGTGTCGCTTAAAGCAGGTTATAGGCTATCCTTTGATTAAGCGTCTCTGAGATAGGAGCAGTTGGGGACGTGATGCAGTCCTTGTTTATGCTAACCATTACAAAATATCTTATGCAATGCTGTGGTAACCCAGAGGTCGTCTCCATGTAGTCATTAATATGAAGTCATGCTGATAATAAAGACGTGTCTGTGCAGGTACTCATGTACAGTCATGCTGTATGTAATTTTGTCCATTAATCACTGATCAATGCAATTTATTTAGATGCAGCGATTTTTAGGAACATCATTTTTTTAGTACTTAGTCGCTCTCACTTTTGTCATCATCTGAGCAGTGTTGTTTATTCTCTCGAGGGACAAACTCAAACCATTTAATAACAGTGAGCTTTTCATTTTTAACGTGCCTTACCTTGTTTCGGAGTATTCCAGTCAACAATGAGCCAGGCAGTGTAAATGGCAGTGATCAGCCAGCAATCAGTCCAGAACAAGTAGATCAACAACACAGTACAGGCAACGCCTAGAGAGAAAGATAAAGAATTCAAAGGTTAAGTCAGACTGTCAAAGTATTCATAGGTAGAAAGGGTCTACAGCAGAAGTCACAAAAAAGTAGCTTGATGACTTGATCCTCTCAAATTGACACTAATGAGCTACTGTACACACTCACCCATGGCTAAGAAGGAGAGAACCCACTGCAGCACAGAAATGACCTGCAGATGCTTTTCCATCTTGGACCTGCAGAGCCAGATCGCCGATTGTCGGTCCTGCAGTGCGGAGAGGATACTGGAGCCAGTGCCTGGTCACAAAAGAAAAAAAACATAAGATGAGCCAAATATCCATGGATGTGGAGCACAAAACGAAGAGGAGTTCGTTGATTAATTCAACTTAAAGGTGCAGATTGTACTTTTCTTGAAGAGATGCTGGAGTGGAGTTGAATCAACCACAAAAAAGGACATCAAACTAAATAAAAAGTTAATGATTTACCAGAACACTGCTCCCAATTATCCCACTAGTCTCCAGTACATCATCAAACAGGTCAGCCCGTCGTCAACCACACCGCCTCAGATACTCACCAGTGCTCACTACTAGCTACCCCATACGAGTGAAGCCATGCAGCTACATGTCATGAGGAAGAAGCATAAAATACTGGCCACATTAAGCTCGTCAAACTCGTACCAGTGAGAGCCAATAAGAAGGACAGCTTCCCTCCAGGAAGAACCCTGTCCTCTAATCCCATCTGCGCTCACTGAAAATAACCCAGTACCAGGTAATACTTGTAAACTGTGATGCTGAGACTGCGTAAGTCTCCTAGCGCATCAAAGACAGAGAGTTGGCCAGAATTAAGCTGACGGTGGCTAAATACTGACTGCGCTCCCTCATGGAGCCAGATTAAACAAGTCCCCAGGCAGGTGGAGAGGTAGGCAAACCGTTTCATGGAGCAAACAGGGAGACAGCACTCATCTTTCAGAACCTATCTACTTAAGGTTTAAATGTGTGGAATGTGACATTACTTGGACTGGTTCCCTTGAAGCAGGAACAAGTAGAAAATGGGGGAAAAGCAGAAAGTATTATCTTAAAGAATACAACCATCCTCCTGCAGTTCTATGCTAGGCTCCACCCACCAGATGAGCACCGGCATATCCCCGACCGGATCCAAGACCCAACTGCTCCACATTCGTTTTCAAACCCATTCACTCATAACCCATTTGTTGCTATTTATACTACCCACCTGCTCTGGTCTGAAAAGACCTGTAAATTGGGCAAAAGCTCCACTGTGGGTTAGGTTGTCTAAAGAATCTAGTTTCCACTCTAAATGAATCCCACAATGCTGAAAGACAATCAATTATGTTGCCTTAAGATGACCAAAAAAAACTCTGGGTGTACGGAGGCTGTAAAAAATATTTTACCACCAATTTTTTTGGGGGGGGGGGCATGAAAGGAAACGAAGAAAATCTTTATGAATTTTGCATGATGACACTAAACTCAAATGCTAACAAAGGTACTCAGTTAAAATACTGATTATTTTCTATTAATTAATGTGCAAAGGAGCCGTTACTTTAGAGATTACCTGTCTAACGGAATAATCCTGCTTTAGTGAAACACACACAGCTGGACTCACGCCTCTGGTTGCGTTACATAAGAACATCCCTTGCATCATGAATAGCGACAAATTTTGGACAGTTACAGCCACAAACTCCAATTAGTAGCCCCCTTTTCACTGGATTCACATTCACATTCTCATCTTTGACCATTTCTTAATGCAGTAGTTTCATCTCCTTCTCATAGCAGACTGTTTACTAATGTGTATCTTCTCACTGTTTTGAAGTATTTGGTATAAAAGTTATTTACTGGAAAGAGTGCTGTCCACAATGGCTGTGAAGATTTTTTTGTGTGCAAAAAGTATGTGTACCCAGCTACTAAAGTTCAGCTAAAGTCACTGTGGGGAAGGCGTGGTGAAGAAGAAAATTTCCCACACAAAAGAGAAAAAGATCACTTTGATTTTTGTCATTTTTGTAACTTTAGCCTTCATAATGAATCTTATAGGGACAGAGTAAGAAGAAACAATGACAACAACCCACAGCTTTTTCATCCTGCTTATGCACACGAGTTTAGCATCTGAATAGAAATGATCAAATGAGAACTTTAAATTTACATGAGCCATCATCATAAAAAGAAAAACCTCCCTTTTATACTTTCTAATTGAAGACCTAAAGCAATGCATAAACATCCCAGAATATCTTAGTTTAGTGCAGTTATTGAAGGTATGAGATGATATTTCTCCCGCAAATCGTAAAAACAATTACACAAAAAACATTTTGATTTTAACACAAAGAAAACAGATCAACACTTCCATGACCCGCTGACCTGTTCCACGAACTACCTCTGATTTCGCCCATCTCACACTTTTCAAACCCGTCTTACCTTTGAGGACTCCAGAATATGCAGCAAGAATGGTCTTCATAGCTGAGGCTTCTTGGATGGTGCCCGAGGAAATTAAAAAAGAAAAACCTGAAACCTCAGATGTTTGCTCGCGAGGAGAGGTTCGATCCTACAGGTCGTCTGTCATGACTGCCTTCAACAGCAGCTGACTGAAGAGCGGAACGGGCATTTAATCAGCGCGGGGAGGAGCCAGAGGGACGGAGGACGGAGGAGAAATATGAATGGGAGGCTGTGAGGTGTGGATGCGTCCTCTCTGGGTTTGGGTTTGGGTTGGGTGAAGCTGGAGGAACATTGCCTGTCCTGCGCCTGTCTGTCCGTATTTATGAGTGCAGTCACGTGGGTCAGCTGTCCCTGAAAACACGTATTGATCATTCCTGTTTCACCTCTTCCCCAGGTGGAAGCCTGGATGAGTCTGGAGAGCTGCTTTGCAAACATGAACTACCTATCTATAAAGAGACAGATGAAAGCATTAGAAAGAGCCTACAAAGGACTCAGTTTACCTTAATTTAACACTTCCCTAAAGATTATCCTTTTTATTGCTGTATTGGGGGGGTTCTTGTTTGAGGATTACACAACAAATTCACATGAATTTTCCTATCTTTTCAATTATCACATATCCAGCAGTAAGATTACACTACTTTTAGTCTCATTTTCTATTTTATGTTTACAACATCTCCTACAATGATCCAACTCTCCTATCGCTCTCGATTAATAATAATAACAATACATTGTTTTTTTGCTTTTTTTTTTGGCACCTTTTACCACACTCAAGGACACCTTACAGTTAAGAAACAGTTTTAGGTTCAGTTTCTTCTACCCATCTTATTAACAAGTGAAGCTTTGTTTCACATGCCACACAACTAACAAGTAGTGCTCTTTTCTGTGTTGATCTGCTTGTATAATACAAAGTAACACAATGATTCCAAAAGCATCTCTTGCAAAGATTTGTTACAACTGCCCTGTTCTCTCATAGCACTGAAATGTTGCAGCCTCTCTCACCTGACAGAAATATTTTAAATCCAGTTCAGACTGTGTTCTCAGACAGCGATCCCTCTCTGTGTCCAACAGAGTTTAAGCTGTTATGCCTCCAGGCTCACACTCAAGACTACCAAAGATTAGAGGTTATCGTTACAAATGCTCATTTGTTCCCAGTGCAATCAGATTATCTTCACTTTGGTAGAACTTTTAAAAGCTTAAACAAGGCGTCGGAAATGTCAAATATATTTTGGTTATGTTAGGTTTTGGTATGTGTATGTAACTAAATTTCTTATATGCAATTTTTTGTAAAGACTGAACTATTCTTGTTATACGACATGTAAATCATTCCTGACTCTATGGAAATGGTCCCTGTTTAACACTGTTTAAAAAGTGCCATATGTTCAAGGAAGCTCCCATGTAAATAATGCACTGTGTGGCCACCGACAAGGATCGGTCAGGAGCAGCCGATTAAAGCTCTTTTAATTCTCGAAACGTTGAGGAAAGGAGCTCCAATGCTCCCTGAATGACCTCCTTTAAACCAGGATACACTGAACAAATTCAGTGTTCAAATTTTATCGGGATGCTCAATTTTATTTCATCCAGTCATATAAACTCTGACTCATGCTGATGAATCTGAGGACAGAGGATGAGCATGAGCAGCCTATGACAACACAGTTTTTCACTTTTTTAGATTTTTTTTGATCTTCTTCAGTTAAGAACTTTAATATTGAAGTAATGTTATCTCTAATATGATATATACGACATAGTTTTAATAACGTGACAATGTGATAAGCTTGCAATAGACAAAGGCTCTATAGCACTTTTTGTGGAGAATTTTTCTAACATTTGTAGTTTCTGAGTAGCAGATCCGCATCACATCAATTTTTCGACTATTCGACCGGACCCCTGGTTTTCACGACGACCCACAGAGATACTTGTCACACCAGGTCTTGCTGGAAGTGGAAACATGACCGTACTGCTGCTGGCAAATCGCTGAAAACATGTAATCATTTATTTTACATGGAGCTAAAGTCCTAAGAGCACAATCAAAAAAAAAAGATAGGCAGATGATACTTAAAGATCCAAAAATAAACTTTTCTTTATATAGCAGAAAATGGTTATTGTAGTTGATATGTTACCATAGTGGCCCATTTGCATTTCTTAAACCAAAAACAATGGAATAAACACAGAATAATGGAGCCATCATATCTGAGCTCAGAAGTGTTCAGTTTATCTATTAGTTCAGCTGAAGACGTGATTTTTGATATTTACTCTGACTTCACCCTGAATGACTTTATCAAAATAAATATCATTACCAGTCTGTACTGGACAAAAAATGTATTTTGCACTTTGTATCTGATGCAATTCATCCTAAAACTGATACTGCATATCTAGTGGGACCCAGCCAAGATTCACAAGGGCTTTGGAATAAAATCATACAGTCCTTGACTTGAAGCTGCTGTTGAGAAACAGTAGGGCACGTCAGAAATATAATCATTCAGTCTTGCAATTCAGTTTCTCCTACATTTTATTCTTTTATTTTGTTCACAGACACATCAAATCCTGATTAATTACCTCACGTGGTCCATACCACCTCCATGCATCTTATCAGTTCACATTAGTTGCTTTTGCATCACAAATTCTTATATAATTCATGTTGCTTACACTGTATCGCTACAGTATGAGTGCAATTATCTATTAATATGACATTGTTATCTTCTTTTCATAATTTTGCAAATTTCTCAAAAAAATGTTTTACTCTAACAAAAATGTCCATGTTTTGTAAAGATTACTTATAGATGATGGAGCCACTCTGGCATTATTAAATCAGTAAGTCGATTCATTTGGAAATATCAGAGCTCTGCCATATCAAATAAAGTCCAAGTTCAAAGTTCAAAAACGTTCTTATCATTTTGAAACCCGATCTTAAACTCTGAACTTTTTAAGATCAAATCAAATATCACATACATATTCAGGATGGCTGATCAGATGTCTGAGTGAATAATTTGAATACATTTGAGAATTGGCAGATCGATAATGCACATTTTCAGCATGAGGGACCGTATATGTTTTGTTGTCTGTGCCCAGATAAGATATGCTGTGGGATTCCATAAACACAGGAACTTATTTTGTACTTTGACCAGTGTCTTGAAAAATAAGTCAATAATGCTGTAATCCTGACCTCTGTCATGTTCCTGGAAGATGTGAAAGAGACCAAACCATTATCAGCTGTAGGTGTTTTTTTCCCTTACAATAGGCCCCAGTTTTATCTGATTTACGAATATATCAGCATCATTTTGGTGCCCTTTAATTGCCATGTCAAAGGCACGTATTCCCCTGTTGACTTTTGCATCAGATTCCTGCAGTCATTTTTTTCTCCCATGTCAGCGATTTCTGAAGCCCAACACACCCATACACAAATCTTGTACACACAATGTTGAAAGAATCAGGGCATCGTCCAGTCGGCCAGTCATTTCATTTGGAAATATCAGAACATTGCAATCTCATAAAAAAGATTCACAGACATCCTTATCGGGATGTCCTTACCATTGGAACTGGATCCAAAACCAGACACTGAACTCTTATCTAATACATTTTAACCCAAGTTACACAAATACTGTATTTATCTTTATTTTGTCAGTTGTCTCAGTTTGACTGTGAATTAAAACATCGACTATACAATATTCTATGTTTTTAAGTTTCATAAAGTATAAATCATGTGATAATGACCTACTAAAGGAATACTTTGAGAAATATGCTTCTCTTATTTCGTGCCAAAGTTGAATTTGACTCCAAGAGATGGTAAGCCTAGCTTAGAACATGCAACTTCAGGTAGTTTACGTGTAAAGTTCATTAGAACAAATTAAATCAAAAACTAATGTGTTGATCTTAATTCTTTAATTCATACAAAAACCAAGAGGAAAAACATGCTCTTTTACTACTTTCAGTTATGTGTCATATGTGCCTGATTGTTAGCTGAATTATCACGTCAGAAAATCCTGTCAAAAAGCAAAATAGACTTTTCTGTATTTTCCTAAAAACTTTGTACAACATTTGATATCAAATATAAGATGTACAGGGAAAGATGGGAAGGACAATTCATAATGACAGAACACAATTACAATACCAATGTTTCAGTTAGCATGTTTATTTTAATGGAATGTTCTTTTTAATATTCAATGTTGAATTTTTACATTAGTTATCAAAATAATCAGATGTTGTGATGTGGCAGAAAAGTTCAAACAGATTAGTTCTTGGGGAATTGACTGTTTGATTGACGGTTTTTCAAATACTCTTGGACAAGGTTCCCTGAAAACCCTGTATTTTGTGTAATTTGGAAATGTATCGTAATACGTGGTTATCCTGGCTCACTTGCATGGAATTAAATGACAGAATCAAGATCCTAGTTAACCCGTAGTTTAGCTAAACTAAACAAAAAAGATTGCAATAGTAATGTTCTTTCTCCAGAGTTTACCTGAGGGGAGGCTGACTGTCTCAGACTTTGAAAACCCCTCAGCTAAATAAGTCTGAGACAGTGAATGTTGTTACCATGGGTCTGCAGTGGTAAAGCTGGGAAAAGTCCCAATGTTGGACATTAGATAATATTATCTGCCAGTGAGAGCAAAATTAAACAGTTCTCAGGATGTTTGCGCATGTCCTTTCATATGTTCTGACACAAATCCTAATGAGTATGCCTGGAGGAAAATGACTGGCTAATGTATGCACAATAGCTGTACCAGAATTCTTTGGCTGTGCCTCAACAAATTGTGGTACTCATTATCTGCTTTTCTTTCATAAAGAGTGGATGTATGTATCCTAAACTATGGGAGCTAAGCAAAGACACAGTGAAGTACCCTTCAGTATATGACTGGCTCCCATCACAGCTGCCACTTAGATCATTTCACTCATTTAGTAACCTAATTGTCTCCAGGTCTGTTACCTCTTTTGTTTGTCCTCAGTCAGTTTTCCACACCTCCTAAACATGCATATTCAGCCTCAAAACTACTTATTGCCATTTACACTTCATTTCCAGTTTTTTTGTTAGTTGATTTTTTTTTAAGCCTGTTTTTTTTAGTCCAAGCTCTGGGTCAGTTTATCCACAGGCCTTCAAATTATCGTCAACAGACAGAGAGTGACATCAGTCTTCCTGGAACATTTTTTAACATTTGGCTGTGGTGGAAGTATTCATATAATTTGCATTAATATGTATTTAAAATGAGAAAATATGCAATTATAATATGCACATTTATCTTAACTTGAAAAGTGCAGTTTCTGTGGGGGAAAAAATTGGGTAAAAAATGATAGAATCTTGTTCAGGAAGAATAATAAAACCAGAAATATTGAAGTACAGTACAAGCGTCTCAAAAGTAGAGTATTACTTCTCTTGAGACAAAAGAAGGAAAACTCAGTCAACTTTATGGTATAGCCTTTGGAACAATCTGATACTATGTTTGCTTTTTGATTGCTTTTTTTACCCATGATGTTGCAACTCAACAAAGACCTATGATCTATTTTAGAAAGTGTCAGGCCTTGCACAAAGTCCCAAACCCTGATGCAAGATCGTCTGGGATTGTGTGCAACGACTGACAATTCCACCAACAGCGTGAACCCACAGAACCATGGAAATAAGTACTTTTGTGTGTTTCTCTCTTGTGCAAAAATCTTGTAAAAATCCATGCGTGTTCTCTCATTAACTAAATGTGAATCTGTATGTTTAGATATTTACGTGTTGATTCCACACCTTTTTCTAGTTTCTATTTTGAAACCGCTTATGGGCTTTTCTTTAATTAAAGAAACAAATGTAACACATTAACAAACCTCCCGTCATTTTCATAATTGCGATAACAATCTCAATCACGAAATAATCCATCTGTAGAGTTCTGTTTGGTTCATCTGACTGGTGAAGGATTTCGACAGAGAGATGCTTCATCCAATCATCTCTTGAGTATCTTTTTAAGTGCCTACCCTTTCCCAAACATTTTCTACTAAGTACCCCCCAAATAGTTCTGTGAAATGTCAGGTAAATCATAAAGAGGGCAGGGGTTACATTTAGTACCCACCTGTGTGAAAATTTAGGGAAAGCTATTTTCACACATTAAGCTCAGAGAATGTCAAACAAATTGTTGCTATCAGTGGCTGTGGAAAGTGAACAGGAGGCAGGAGATCACGCAGTGCGCTGTGGGCATCGCCTCATGAAGAATGTTGGACAAAACTGCTGACTCATGACTCTCAGTCTTCATATACTTACCTGTAATATTGACAGACGAGTGGATAGCAACATACAGACAAGCAAGAAATTGTAGAAATTATGTATTTTATCATAATTTTTAAATCTTATCTAATACAATCATTTATCATTATTTATGTCTCATTATTCATCAGAGCGCAACTACGTTTCATCGTAATGTGTTGTCGTATCGTGTAGCCATGTAGTAAGAAGATGACCATTATGGTGATGGTCACATTGCCAAAGGAATGTATTTTAGTTAACAGCAGTCATGATCTGACCCTCATTTGAGTCACACTTCCCTTCCGCCACTTGTATGGGAGGCATTTTAACGGACATCTTTATGAGACGTACAAACAAACTACTTTATACGCCAGTTTCAGTTTGAGGACCTGCTGCTATAAAGACATGATTACACTGGGACATTTTTTAGACTTTACACATGGAGCTGGCTGGGTAAAGTCCAAACTAAGTCTAGTCCATCTGATGCATTCTCACAGGATTCGCAACTTTCAGACCTACAAATCGCATGTGTAACTTAATCCTCTTCTCTAAGTCAGCGGGAGCAGCCTCACATGTTGTCCTTTAATCACTGCAGCACAGTTTGGTGTTGACTGCTGCTGTTAAGCTGTTCGTTGAATTAAAGTGACTATTAACACAGAGTGAGACCTAACTAAAAATGAACTCGTACTGAGACTGATATCTACGTTCAAAGGACTTTAATGATGGAACACATTTAAATCAATGAAACAAGGCAGACATTTACACAGAACATTTAAATTAAGTTGAAAAACATTCTATGGATCAAACTAAGCAGGGCTAAGTATTATACTTAATGAAAAAGAAATCAAGTAAGTAAAAGCAAAAGGTCAGGTGATATTTTATTTGAATCTATTTTAACCTAAACATTTAAGGCAGTCCACCACATACATGTGAACTGAAATGAGAATCAAACTTTTTACAGCATAGTTCAGTCCTACTTTACAAAAACAGACACATCGAGAAGAATGTATGGATTATGTTTTAAATTGGCAGGCTTGGGAGCAAATTAAGATATACATAGCTCATCAAAAGGTAGAATCATCTGGACCTGCAGCACCAGAGCTTTAAAAATAAATAGGCATTCAAATTCCTCTTCCTTTCATGTCCAGCTCAGACAAAGTGCAGGTGTGTGTCTTTGTCCACACCATAGTTGCCTTTGTGCTCCTCAAACAAATTGCTGAGTTCGTCCATGTAGAGCTGGTGAAGATAATCAAGTTCCTCAGCAGTTGGCCTCTCTGTCTTCTCCACCTTAATTGGCCGGCCAACTGCGGAGAGGTGACAAAGTGTAAGACAGCATGCTTAATGCTGTTAAAGGTCTGTTAATCTCACGGGCATTGCCATGTACGAGGGCTGCGTGCCATCCAGCGACAGGGAGCAGCAGTGTCTTTCAGTGACTGCTTGTAGTTACATCAAATCGAGTTTTTTTGTCTGACAGTTATCATTCACTTCAGTGAAACTCGGTAAAATCGGTAAATGCATAACTGTGCTGGAAAATATGTGAAGCGAATGCACTGAATCTGTACATGAAATTATCAAACCTGCTGCATACAGTGATGAATGAACAAAGATGCTTTCTCACCGACTGTATTGATGGGTCGTCTGTAAGGTATGAGGCCAAATGAGTACTGGAAAATGCCACGTGCATGGAAGAGAGGAAGGGAAATGCCCATGATGCTTTGCAGCCGCTCCTGTATCCATCGCAGCCAGGTTCCTCTCTGGTTGTCCACTTGATCAAACAATTCATTCTCTCCAAAGGAGAAGACTGGCACCAAGTGAGCTCTAAAACAGTTAAGATGTGAAAGATGACTTGATTGATAAACCGAAATAGTACATTGCTTGAAATCCTTGCCTTTTATAGCGCTTACTCTTCCTAAACAGAATAAACTGTGTCCTTTTCCAAGAAATACCATGCAAGTGACTTAAATAAGCCTCTGTTTTTATAGTACACGCAATTTTTGAGAAACTTCCAATGAAAAGATGACGCAATCCTTTCAATAGATAGTAAGACTTCAGAGAATAAGCTGCCTCAGAAAGTGTTTCTTATTACCTCAGGGCCATCTGAACTCACCCATGCACCATTGCCATTTTGATAAATCCTTTCTTGTGGGCCAAAAGCACATCGAAAGACCCAGGGTGAGCATCAAGGGCCTCTGGGGCCCCACCAACAGCTATTACAACAGCATTGCCACCGCGCCTTTGGCGAAGGGGATAACTAGCACTTTCTTTGTCTGAAGGAATCAAACCTGCAAAGTTGTAACAGAAAATAAGTCAAAATACCTTATGTTAGCATATATGTTGTAGGCTAAGTGTATAATCCTGAGTTAAAGAGACATCTGAATTAAAAATTTGACTGGAAGTGGGATTCAAATGTTTCCGGCCCATACCTGCACACATGATGTAGTCTCTGAAGAATGGGGCTCTGAACCACAAAGGCAACATGAGCATGTAGCTTCTGAGGCCTGGGAACAGCTGTGTGAAGCCTGTAGTGCAGGTACAGAAATTGGTGAAGGCTCCGGCCACCAGCACACCATGAGGATGGAAGCCAAAGATGTAGTTGTGCCTGGGGTCCAAGTCAGCTGTCTTCACCAACTGAGGGAAGACAAGAAAAGAGACTGTAAAATAAAGAAAATCGATTGTAATCAGTCTGTACTCAGTGTGAATACTGATGTGCACAGTCGTGGTAGAGAGAAAGTACGTCCTCTTTTCATTTTAAAGTTTTACATATCAGAACAATTAAAAAAAATCTGGTCATTATCATGTGTATTAATTTGAAAAATTAAACTTCAAACAAGCAAGAGCATGGGATTTGTCACTTTGTGTCATTATTCATTTAACAATAACAACCTGTCAAAGCCCTCCAACACTGTGCCTGACGGTTGGTATGAGGTGTTTGTGCTGATATGCTGCGTTTGGTTTTCTCCAAACGTGCTGCTGTGCATTATGACCAAACATCGCCACTTTGGTCTGGTCTGTCCAAAGGACATTATTCCAGAAGTCTTGTGGTTTGTTCAGATGTAACTTTACAAACCTTAGCTGTGCTGCCATGTTCTTTTCAGAGAGAAGAGGCTTTTTCCTGCAACCCTTCCAAACAAGCCATACTTATTCAGTCTTTTTCTAATTGAACTGTCATGAACTTTAACTTTTAACATGCCAACTGAGGCCTGTAGAGTCTGAGATATAGCTGCTGGGTATTTTGCAGTTTCTCTGAGCACTGCATGGTCTGACCTTGAGGTGAACTTGCTGAGACGTCCACTCCTGGGAACAGTAGCCACGATCTTGAATGTTTCCCACTTGTGAATAATTTTTCTCTCTGTGGAATGATGGACTCCGAAATGTTTGGAAATCACCTTCTAACCTTTCCAGATTGATTGGCAGCTAATTTTGCTTCTCTAAGATCATTGCTGATGTCTTTCCTCCTTGGCATTGTGTTAACACACGCCTGAATGCTCCAGATCAGCAAAGTGACAAAACCTCTGCCTTTATAGAGGTGCTCACACCTGCTGATGATAAATTAATCAAGTGTGTGTGATTACTATCCCCACGCTAATACTTATACAAATAATCCCTATGGAAGGGGTAAAGGTGTACTCAATCTGCTTCTTCATTTTGGCCTTACATTCAATTTTTTTCCAGTTCTGGTTCATAGGAGGGATGGAGCACATCTCAGCTGTGATGGGGTGAGGGCACAACCAGGATGCCAATCCATCACAGGGCCACAGAGAGACAAACTGGACAAACAACCATGTATGCTCACACTCACTCCTACAGTCAATTTAGCATCACTAATTAACCTCACATACAGGCCCCCCTGGCCGAGATCACAACCAGGAACATTGATGCTGTGAGGCAACAGTGCTGCAATGTCAGTGCAACATTTTTGGCTAAGTTTTTGTTAAATAAATAATTACATAGTGTAATGTGTCATGTTTGCTGGTCATCTGAGGTTGTATTTGCCTAATTTCTAAGACCTGCTAACGACCAGATGATTTTTTTATTGCTCAATATTCAAAACCTTGTAATCGAAAAAGAGTGTGCTTACTTTGACCGTATGTTCAAATATAATCTGAGCCAAAGGCAAATTCATCCAGCGAAATAATTCATTGCATCATCTTATCCGTCCCAGAAGAGCTGACAGCGTTGTACTTGCTGCAACCCAGATGGTTGCTTTTCAAACACGTGACTTGATATCAGTTTCAACACTGTCTTTGACCTGCTGAACCCAGCCGGAGCTGCCCTGACTGTAGAGCCAGCCTTACAGTAGCCAACACTTCAAACAACTAACTCAACTGTGCACATTTTTTATGATTTTGATCTTCTCGCAGTGCTCATCAGAAAAATGAATGTACAGACACATGCACAACGTTTACAAGAGAATGTCTGTGAACCTTCAAATCACCTGTTTGTTTGCATGAATGAATCGCAGATAAAGAGCCTTTTCCAAGTTAAGTTCAAATACATTCAGTTTGTTTTAATAGTTGCTTAAATTAAACCGTGTTTTGAGACAAATCTATACATTATGTGCATTATTCTAAAAGCTTAACAGGCCTCTTATTTAAGGTCTCAAGCCCTTATTTAACATAAGATAGCATCTTTTTTCTAAAAAAAAAAAGGTGTTCAAGGTCTTCATTTTCAAAAATATGTATTATGCCTTGTATGACCCCAGTGTGTCTATTTAGGTGTCTAATTAGATTTTGTTTTATTGCCATAGTTTTATTTCTATTTTACCGTAACAATTTAGCACATTCACTATTTTAAAAGCTTTTTCTGGTCAATACTACTCTGCCTTTTTGTCTGCAGCCTAGTATTAGGCTTATTAGGCGTATCCTTCATCAAGAAAGTAAACAAAAAAGATATTGGACATTGCACTGTAGCAGCAAACACGCAAAGCAATACATTCAGTGTATACTGACTTACTTTCACGGTGAACCTTCAGTCTAACTGGGAGCTTCTGTTGTTTCTGTGTCATGTTTGAGGGGAATTCTGTACACTGGCAAAGTTCCTGAGCACCAGCATCACCCAGATTTATTTCTGGACTCTTCATGACTTCTTATCTTTACACTGTTTGGTTTGATATTCGGGGTGTTTTGCTGATAGCAGCTACTGATGTCACGAGGGCCAAAAAGAAAGAGTGAATGACAACAGGAAAGTGGAAATCTTGCATTTCAAAAGTTGTAACAAACCTTTTCAAAGAATTGCTACTATTGTTTGTGTTTTTAGCTCTTTTAACTGATCACATATAGGATGTTAAAAGAAAATAAATGTACTTTTGTGTTGTATAAACAAGTCATGACTTCCATGGACCTTCACAGAGCTGCTGTGTTCACGCTGTTTGTGCGGTGGGTAACGAGTGCTGGAGGCCCACAGGTCACACTGTTAATCATTGGCTCGAGTTCCTCTAATAAGTCTTCCGATGAAGTTTGCGTCACAACATCCTCCACATTTCTGCTAACCCTGTCGATGTTGTTGATGTTCAAATTTGCTGGATGTTCAAAATTACTCTCATATAAGAGATATCAAATCTTAATTTAGTTGACACATACGTGCATCCAGCCATTCAAGACCATTCAAGATCAGAAATGTGATACACTTCATGTAAAATGGTTAAAAGGCTGCAAGCAGCATGTTTTGTTATTGTAAAAAAAAAACACGGAGGTTTGTCCTCTGATAGCCTTCAACGATGTTTGAATTTGTGTCCTGTCTACATTCATTTTTATCCTCTAAATGTGACTGCACGTCAACTCGGGAGCTTTTTCAGGCAGATGATGGCGTAATTAGAAATGGTGGGAAGAGACACACCAATGCAACCAAATTAGGCTCATGGTTTCTGTTTACCCTTGCATGGACTCTTTGTCTAAAGCTTAATGTGGCGTGCAGTCAGATGATGTGTGACATGATTTCCATTGAACAAGATGGATGAAAAAACTGAGAATTTTTAGATTTTTCCTTTTCCTCTGTAATGGTATTAAGTTCAAACTCCCTTTTCATAAACATTTACAGAACACAGCTTTTGGGAAATTAGCAAAGGAGCAGATGGACAAGCATGTTGTGAGGGTGCTTTGCTGCTTTTTGTAGATTTTTGAGATTCTTATATTTGATATTATAAAATAGATTTTGATTAAAACCAGTAAGTATAAAGTGTTTTAGTCTTATTAATTTAAAAGTACTGTTATCAGTTTTTTACTGCAGTTTTATTGATTGTTTCACACTATTACCTTGGTGCCAGTCTTCTCCTGTCTTCTGTGATAACATGGTGCTTATCTTGCCATTTATTATCATCATTATTACACATTTGTTGTTTTATTGCTCTCATATTTATTGCAGCAGATCCAGTAGAATATATAGAACAAATAAGGTAAAGAAATGCTGAGGTGCCATTAATGTTTTGAGTAAGATATTTCAGTTTTTCATTTAAAGGACAATTTCTTTCTTACATTCTTCTATTAACATGTTCATTTCCATCCCAAGTTCAGAACATTTTATTGTCTGTTTTTAGAATAGGAAGATAACCCAAACTGATTAGTTCAGGTACAACTCATTATTGATTAACACTGGATGACCGGGAAGGTTTATTCACGTAAATACAGGAATGACCCTCATACAGTGAAACAGAACATTGTTTCTTAAATTGTCTGACTTCTAATTCTTATTTTAAGGATATTATAAACTGAGTTTTAAAAATTTAAATTCTTTTGGCTTAAACCGTTTTTTTTTTTGTATTTTTCATAAAGTAATCATTCTAAATTGGATCCATCACATGCATCAAACACTTTCCAGCAACTTAACATCACTTAGGCAGTGATCTTCTCAACTCTGCTGAACTGGTGTTATTGTTGTTGTACTCTGGCTTATCAGTGCAGTCCAAAGTCTCTCGCATGGACAGAAAATATAGCCATTTAAAGTGTAGGATTTTGTTGACGGGGGCTCTGTACTCACAAATGAGATGCTCAGTCAAAAACAAGGAGGCGGACACAGGAAGCTGTTGTTGAACTGAACATGACAAATATGTGGGTGATCAAATGCTTCGTTTTCTGAGGTCATGGAGAGACAGTACTCATGTATGACCACAAGAGGGACCCAAAAGGTTGCACGAGGTGCACTTGTCACGTTGAATGGTAAAGGCAGCAATGCTATGGCTGGTTTGTAAAGTTTAATTATCAGATTTATCACTGCTATTGACAAATATGAGTTTTCTTTCTTTTTGTAGGGTTAAAATTGGACGCTTTCAGTGTGGTGGTGAGAGTTCCAACATGTGTCTGTAACAAAATAATTATCCTCCCAACAGCAACTGGAGGTCATGTTGAGCACTATAAAAACTCTTGTTTGGAGCCGTATCTGCTTAGCGGCAACATTAAATCTACTAGAATACTAGCTGAGCTGCTACAGCATTTTGATACATCTCATGGTTTTGAGTTGGGTGATGAGATTTATGTAACTCTGGTGTCAAATATGATGCTTGAGTAAGGGGGTGATGCTTAGCTTATGTTATTAATATCTCGTGCGGTGAAAAGCAGAAGTAAATTCATGTACCTTTGCTGTCAGACGACTCTTTTGCCAGTAGCAGTGGCTTCCTGGAGTCCTCTGGTAACTCTCAGGTTGCCAGGCAACTATTGGAGACTGCACATACCCCCCAGTGGAGCCACGCAGACAGCAACTAAATCATGTTAGTGTGCCTTTGGCTATTATCTTCTCTTTCCAACCTTCATTCTAAGCTGCGTGAAAGTAACCAACTCCCGGATACAGTTTCACATTTAACAGAAAGATGTTGTGACAGAATTTTTACTTCAGCTCAGATAACTTCTGAGTAAGGTGGAAAAGTAATAGTTCCGAGTCTCACTCAGAGATAACTGTGAGGACACAGCTGTCCTTGATAGAGATAGACTTATCATACCCACAGAATGTAAAGATATTTGTTGTGGGGGTAATACTGGGGAAATTACATGAAGTACTTGGGTGAAATTGTTTACGGCTGAGGAGTTGTTACCCTATAAACTCCTCTCACATATACTGGAAAGAATATCTTCACAATGTAGTAACCACTGCCTGCTCTCTGTACTTTCTACTCCCCTTTACCTCTAACTACAGATCCGGTTCTGGCGTGCTGGTGTCTGACTTTGTGTACATGTAGAGCACATCATGAAATAAACAGGAGTGTGATCAATCTGTGGTTCATTTGCAGCCAATGACAGAGATAAGGACTGTTGCTCCTAGGAGGCTGGATCACAAAGATAAGATCAAAGGATCTGGCAGAGCGAGATGTTCTCTGTTCGCTGACCTTCAATCCCCACACGCACTGGACTTTAGGGCATCCTGTAGAAGTGATTTGCAAAGACATAATGCTTAAGGAGTCTCGAAGCTTTCTCTCACCTTGATGGGGAAGTAATCCCGCATGTGATCCCAAAGCTTGAGGCCACACATGAAGGGCACCCTGCGGCCACCGCGTGAAGGTGTGTCATAGTCAAAGAACCACCAGACGGTGTACAGCACGCTGATCAGCCAGTAGCGGGTAAAGAGCAGGTAAAGGAACAAGAAGATGCAGGTGGGTGCTGAGGAGGGAGAGAATTTGTTAGGTGAGCAGCTGGAACCACACAATGTCAGTAAGTCTGTAAACAATGATCCATCAGACTCTGCAATAGACATTATGTGGATGAAAACTCATCATCAAGAACACATTTGAAAAAAATGTAAAATGGCCAAATTCAATCCGATTTTTTTAGGGTAAATGTCCAAAGTTATCGAACAGCAACAACAAAGAAGATTTAGTCAAATTAAAGTACACAGATATCACCAGTAACCCGTCACAATTATCTATTCCAATTAGCTCAGATGGGCTTAATTTTCACAGTTCACATGTTCTGATTTAACCAGTGAATGACGGCTTTACTGTATAAAAACAAAGTGACCATTTCCACTTTTTTCTCACAAATGAGAGATTGATAGAGAACATCAGAAATGCTATTGTAAAAAACGTAGTTTGAGCCAAAGTTGTTGGGTATTTTAGTCAGTCTGAACAAAAGAATGGTTGGAAAGGAGAAAATTAACTGCTAAAAAGTGTTTCCTACAATAACTGCATTTATTTCTGAATATATTCTGAAACTGATCTTTCTAACCAGGACGGCACCTGTTTTCATTTCTGGTTCAGATATCAGTTTATATCACTTTTAAATCAACTCGAACTCTTTTGGACACTGATGAAGTACATGTGTAAAACATAAATTGTTCTGCTTAAGGATAGTTAATCCCAGCCAAGTGTCTTTCAGTAATCTATTTGAAATGTAATTGTGAAATTTAATTCATGATTTTATTCAATTTAATGTGGCACAAATGACTTATTACCTTTAATATTGCTCAGCCAGACCCTCTTAGGGTTTGAAGAGCGTATCATGGTAAAATAAAATGTTAAAAAATATGGTGACAAGAGGGATGTTCATTATGTTGATGGTCACAATGATCAATAAACTACCAGCTGAAACAGGCAAAGGTTGACATGGCACACCTCCCACCTACCTGAATCAGTTGCAAATAGGTTCAAATAAAATCAAATAAAATTTATTTGTATAGCACATTTCATGTACAAAACAATTCAAAGTGCTTTACATAACATAAAAGCATTGCAGCAGGGAGTGGAAGAAGCATTAAAAATACATAAAATAATATAAAGAGAAACAAACAAAATAATTTAAATGAATTTAAACACAAGCAACAGTCAAGATAAATTAAAAGATACCGTGCAGATTTCATGCATAGACACAAATGTTTTTAACCTGGATTTAAAAATGTCTACATTTGGTGAAAGTTTAATCTCCACTGGCAGTTTGTTCCACTTGTTTGCAGCATAACAGCTAAATGCTGCTTCTCCATGTTTAGTCTGGACTCTGGACTGGACCAGCTGACCTGAGTCCTTGGATCTAAGAGCTCTGCTGGGTTTATATTCTCTGAACATATCACAGATGTATTTTGGGCCTAAACCGTTCTGGGATTTTTTAAACCATCAGCAGGCCTTTAAAATCTATTCTGTGACTGACTGGAAGCCAGAGTAAAGATTTCAAAACTGCTGTGATGTGTTCAGATCTCTTTGTCCTGGTTAAAACTCTAGCAGCAGCGTTCTGGATGAGCTGCAGATGTTTAATGCTCTTTTTGGGAAATCCAGTTAAAGGAGCATTACAGTAATCGAAAACATACATAACAACTCCATGTTTGTTTTTTAGAGATATGTCAGGCCAAAAAGGAAAAGGTTGGGGACTGATGATACAGAGCATCTGCCTTTCAGAGATGAACCAAGAGTATACAGAGAAAAGAAGCTTTCTGCTCAGGTTATGTCATGCTTGGCTCCCTCTTGTGGTCATACAGAATTTCAAGTACTTTGAAAAAACAGTAATCATTCGTATCAACTTATGTTTTAATAACAGCGGGTTATTAAGCATGTTTCAACACCTGTGGCAAACAAATGTAGAAGAACTCAAGCAGAGTTGCACCCTTGTGTGCCTCTCCAGATGTTTCAATTTGACACGCGAACACCAAGACTCACCCAGGCCAATGAAGGAGAAGACCCACTGCAGCACTGTGGCAGTCTGCAGCCTCCTGCGGAGGGGCACATCCAAAGGTGCAAAATCAATGTTCATTTTTTCCATAACAGAAGAGAGACGAAACGACGCGCTGCCGTGGAGGCCGAGAAGAAAAGCCAGAGGAAGAGGGTCCAAAGTCTGCCGCTCTAACCTCTACACCATCACCTCCTATTGACAAGCTTATCTTAAGTCAAGAAATGTTTGATTTCTCAGTCCATATCTACCACCGCAGACTTTTGACCCAGCAAGGAAGCAGCTGCTTGAACACAGAGCTTTCAAACAAGAACACCAAGCCACAAGTCTGTGGGAAAGGGGGATGTAAAAAAAAAAAAATGTACACTGTGTTTTAACTGCATAAGCATTAAAGGCAGTCATTCTTTAGCATGATTATGCAATATTTTGCTCTTTATGGTTGTACATGCAACTCCGTCTGGTTGAGCAATAACGCAGCGGCATTTCAGTGCGGCACACAGAGTGATAAAGGTCCTGTGGAGAGATCTGAAACATTTCTTATCACATCGCGACTTTATCAGTGTTGAAAGGATGTTTTGAATGGATTTCAATATTGTCCTCAGGTACAGTGCTGTGAGTTTTGAACAGTAACCAAACCCATCAAAAGGGTTGACCAAGGCGCTGATGAACAAAGATCATTCAAACACACTGAGGCTGACTCTAAGAGGAGAGTAATCTCTGCTTATTCTCTATTATTTGTCTTTAAGCCATTTGCATGACAGACTGACATTTGTAATGACTGGTGAGTTTGACTGCCTCTCTCTTAGATCGTCTCCTTTGATTATTTTCTCATAAATTATTAATTTATACGGTGCCTGTGTGTCTTAATCATCTCATTATATTGGCTTCTCAGTCAGCCACAGGATCTATTACTTACACCCCCCCCCAAAAAAAAGGAAATATTGTAAACTGAAAAAACAATCATGCCTTAGAAGCTAAGAGCTGTCTCTCATGATTAAGCTGTCAGAAATGACTGTGAAAGTCCTTCTTATCTTACAATGTATATCTCAGATGTCTAAGAAATGTTGGTCCAATTTCAAACATGCCCCCGGGGTTTATAATGAGGACACATTATTCATGTATAGTACTGTTTGCTATCACAGTATGCCATGAAGGGATAGTCTTTGTAAAAAAAACATCACATTCTCTTGACTTAGTGACCTACTTCACCAGGGCTGCAATGTCTATTTTACACAGCTAATATGAATAATATAATACCTTCCTTTCTTGCAGAAAATAGGTCATAAAAACAGCATAATTACGACATAAGGGGGCCAGTATCTCAGAGCTAATTGATCTATTTGCTTTTATTTATTTACAGAAACAAAAGCAGAGATACGAGGACATTAGGATATAGAGGACTTACGTATGTAGGAGAAAAAGGAATGAAACAAAAGCAAAGGAAGATGTGAGGGATTTGTCTTGATTGATAAATTGATGGCAGGCTCCAACATGTTGGGTGAACACAATGTGAGTTAATGAGGTGAGAAGTTCACTGAGGACAAAGCAGGACTAAGAGGCATCAGCTGGATGTATTGCAGGGGAGGGAGGCCAGATTTGATGGAATTAGACTAAATTTACTGTGAGCGTTTTTAAATTTGCACATCCCGCCAAAAGACTGATCCACTGATTTGTTGATATTTTTGTTTTTTTGAAGAATATGGTTTTCTTGGCATCGGTTAATGCTATTGTAACACAGGATTGATCATGTTTGAGTTGTGTCAGTGCAGAGAAGACATCTTAAAGTATGACGGAGGGTAATGGGGGGATACTGAACAGCTACTCCCACCACAACACCTGAACTGATGTGCAGAACCGGATTAAATGAGGGAGATTTTTTATTTCACTGGGACTTTAATTATGCAAAACTCTCTTCCATAGATAGTCTATATGGAAATAATACTAATAGGAAGAACAAATAAAAGAAATAGCATAACTCAAACACTGTTATTATTATAGAAAAATAATAGGTTTTGGCAGTATCATCCAACTCAGACATTCTTAGCATAAATGTCTTTATGATCATTAATGGTCTTTATCTGTAGAAATTTAATGTATTTTTACTTTAAATGCTATAAATATATTCTAAAGAATATGGATAGACATAAAGAGGCTATATCTTTATGTGTGTTTGAGTTTATCTCCCAATACTTGAAAGAAGTGAGAACGAGCTTGGTGATGGATGGACTCATTTCGTCCTGGTACGTAAAGATCATACTCCTATTTCATTATCAAGGCAATAGGACCTGGTTGGGGAGTTTCTTGCTCCAGATGTGCCGTGTAAATTTGCCGACTTATAATTTGCTTCACTTTCAGTAGGCTATGTTGTCTTATTTCTTTCTTTTTTTTTTTCTCCTGATGTTTTCACAATGACATTGTGCCATCCTATTTTTAGGCTGCGGGCTAAACCGGAAGTTAAACTGTCTCCAGCTTGACTCTTATTTTCATCCTCCAGTTTTGTGTCTCCGGGATGCTGGGCAGGCGGGCGGGGCCGCATTTCCTTGCAGTGCGCTGCGCTGGCGTGATGTAGCAGGACAAACTGAGCGGACACAGAGGGTAGCTGAGAAAACGTCTGGAAGGTTGTTGTTGTTTTTAGAAAAACATTTCTTCCAATCCGCACCTTTCCGAAAGCACAATGGATTCACCAACCAATCAGTTTTAACGTCAACAGCATCAGAACTGTCTGCATCCCTCTCGTACGGACATCTTGATTCTCTCACATCAGGATACCGGAGTGTGGAGAAACATTTTCCTCTCGGACCCATTGGATTTAGTGTTGCAGCTCGTGGAAGTGTCCACCCCTCACCATGGCGTGGCCCTGTATCAGCAGGGCGTGCTGCATGGCCCGCTTCTGGAACCAGCTGGACAAGGCTGACATTGCCGTGCCTTTGGTCTACACCAAGTACACGGACGTCTCTGAGATGCAGCACATCCAGCTGCAGCCGCCACTCCACCCGTCCCAGGCCCGGGTCGCTATAGAAACGCAACCGTCTCGTGCAGAAAACCGCACAGCTTCAGCTGCGCGCGGGCCCCGGAGGTGCGTCTCCGAGGAGCGCGTGAGCAGCTCGGTGATGCGCGAGGACTTTAAACACTGGAAAGTGCGACCCGAACCGAGCTGTAAACCAAAGAACGAGTACCACGAGCCGGAAACACCGTTTAACAGCGAGACTCAGTACCAGAAAGACTACAAGCCCTGGCCCATCCCGAAAAGGTACGACCACCCCTGGATAACCAAACCTCCACCCACCGCCGGCGACGACCGGCCACTGGACAGATCCAGGCACTTGAAGCAGCACGCGGCGCAGGCGGTGGCGGAAAGCGGTGTGGAGAAGAGCGCCATCGCCGACAAGGTGCAGGAGAAAGACCTCGTGCAGGGGCAGGAAAGGAAAAAGCGGCCCATCAAGCAGGATGGGGAGAGGAAGGTGGTCCTGAAAGTGGAAGGAGAGGGCAGAGGGAGGGCGGCGGTGGATGCTCTGAACAGACAGATCAAAGAGGAGATTACAGCTGGCAGCTCGTACAAGTGAGTTTATCACGCACTGCCCGCCTCTCACTGGTGTGTGTTGACCACCTCGGAGGCCCACAGGCTTCAGGCGCCGAAGAAGGGGTCAGAGAGGTCTCAACTGTTGTTAGATAGCTAAACAAACTTGTATTAACTTACTAAGGTATCGGAAAGAGCATTATGATCAAATGTGCACATTCTTAATGTCCATCTGTTGGCAAAACACGTTTGGCTGTTTAAAAAAAAATCAAATTTTATTCAACTATTTGGCGAAAAGTGTGCAAAGTATTTCAGATGATGTAGTCCACTTCCGAAGTTCATACAGCAACGACAATCTTAACATGCAGAGTCACTGGATTTTACAGTGACATTGGAATTAACTGTCAAAACTGCTGCACATTCCCATTTTTTGCCATCCAACTACACTGACCACCCTCGGCCTAAGATTGTGTTGAAACAAAGTGATCATTGTGAGGCTTCTTCAGCTCCATGTAACTCAGAGAGATACAGGAGGTCATTTCAGCCAGACTAACAAAACTATGGGAAGATATGCCTGGAGGCCTTAACTAAGAGGAAACCCTGCATGTTAGGTAGTGATTGAAGACCTAAAAACGGATTTATTTCCACATTACAGGACTTATTTGGACCGACTTATAAAAACAGTTGTTTTGCAAACTAGTTCTTCCGTGCCATCTCAAAGCATTAAATGACAGTCAGCTTTGATTTTCCGCACGGAATGTAATTAAATTAAAAGGAAAGGGTTGTACGATGCTGTTGATGTTTAGATCTACACATCTAATCTGTGCTCTATTATGCAATGATCCTGAGAATGATGATGGCTTGTTGGTGGATGAACATTAGTCACGCATGTCACCGCTGCTGCATGCAGGCCTGCTGCAGCTCTGCATCCTTCCTATAGACTGTGTTTATATTGTATGTGAGACTGTGAGATTCTGTGGTGAAATTTGAGACTGGATTATTCTACTTTTTTTTTGCCATTATATGTTTCAAGTCTTTGCCTGCCCAAAGGAAATAGTTTGAATATTTGTAAAACACATTTTCAACATAAGCAGATTTGGCTTGTTAGAGGAGGCTTGGCTGACGTGTGACTCTGCAGGTTGAGGTGGATGGTGCTGTGTGAGATCAGTGACTGAGTGGTGCAGCTGTTTGGTGCCTCTGGGGTATGCCTGTGTTGTTGAGCAGTCAGCAGGGTGCAGCTCAGGACTCTTCCCCCCACATGGCATGAAATGGCTGCATTGTGACAAGCAGAAGCCCAGTCACCCCTCTGTCTTCTTCTACCAGCAGAGCCTCAAAGCAGGTCAACTGTGGGTTAATGCCATACTTGGTGTGCACATGTTTACACAGCACACAAATACAAACACATTAAGAAATTTGTATTTGATGTTTTATATCTTTTCTTAATTACTAAGCAGTGATAGTTAGCCAGTCAGCCATGAGGATGTGGTCAAAAACAGTATCACGATATTAAGAACACCTTTGAAAACATAAACCAAATAAAAGGATAGGACTGCACCAACTTAAGTTTAAACATAGCAAGCAAGATTAAAAATGATGATTCTAAAGAACGTGTTTATGCAAATTAATGCTCTCCACATTCACATATCTGCAAGGGTCTGCATCTTGTTGCTAAATGGTACTGTACAGGTCACCTCAGCACGGCTCTTCCACGCTTCCTTTACCACTACAGATAGTATCCCCTCGATATGGGCAGGATCAGCTGGTTATCATCGCAGCGTGTGAAGCTGCAGCTACACAAAGGAAACACATACAGCTTCACTGTGTGTGTTTATTACATCACGTTGATTTAGCAGGCGCTTTTATTTAAAGCAACTGACAACTGAGGAGTATAGAGTGGTTATGGCTCTGAATCAGTAAGCTGAAGGCTTTTTGTACAGACGTTCGTGAATATCTTTTTGGGAGGGATCACAATGACTGAATGCTACAGAGTTCAACTCTGCTCAGAGGACAAAAAAAGAAAAATTCAATTCAGTTTTATTTATAAATCACCAAATCGCAACATATGTCATCTCAAGGCACTTCAGAGATGCAGTCCAATTCAAGCCAATTACAATCCAATTCATTGTAACACAATCATAATCCAATCAATTCCATTTAATTAAATTCCAGATTAGTCCAATTCATACAGAGCCAATAAAAAAAAAATGTCCCTAGCTAAGGAAACCAATAGATCGCATCTAAACTTGTCTTTGATCCAATCCCCCATGCTGAGCGTGCACAAGGTGACTGTGGAAAGAAAAAATCTCCCTTTAAACAGGAAGAAACCTCTGGCAGAACCAGAACCAGGAAAGGAGCGGCCAGCTGAGTCGACCAGCTGGGTTTAGAGAGGACAGCCAACACCATAAGGGACAGGCCAGGGACACCTGCTGAGAAACAGAAACACAAGTTAATGACAACAATAATGTCGTATGAATATGGAGAGTAAAGAGAGCAGAATAAGGAAAGATGCATCATGGGAGGTCCCCCAGCAATCTAGGCCAATAGCAAGCAGCATAACTATGGGAAGTTTCAGGGTCATCTGAGCAAATCCTGATTACTTGCAGTTAATAAACATGTTCATGTAATCTTTAGTCATGAACACAATATATGATCCTTGTGCACAAATTAGATATCCCTCATTTATGTTATTAATTGTGTGATGGACTTTCAAACAACTTCATAGACCAAGGAAGTGTGTCTGTGTGTGTGCTGCTGCGGAGATGTTGTACGTCCAAAGGCGACGACTCTATCTGACCATCTGTGGTCAGCAGTGTTTCCACATCACTTTATAGCATTAGCCTGGCTTGGTTGGAATTTCGGCCCAAGCAGTACTAAAAATCAGAGTTCAGAGAGACAAAACCAGCCTTACCTTGTAATGGGAAAACACCAAAAGGTTGACAGAACGATTATCCTTTGTGGCCCGTCAAGTTGCAGTGTCAGCACAGAACTTTTGCCAAAACTCTTCAAATGAGTGTGACAAAGATTGAGTCTGTGGTTCTGAGATGGAAACAAGGTGCGCTGGCATAACAGCAGAAGTCAACTGGAGATGAGATGGGAGACAATCTTAAGACAAACACTTTGAAGTTTCAGTCATTGTTTTGGTTAAGTATCCATCACAGATACTCAAGCTTTTTCTAAGCTTTTTCCAAATAATATTTTTTTGGTTAGAAATGCATCATTTTCATTTAAAGGCATGGTTGGTAATCCTGTTCAGAAACACATTTTGTAATACTGGGTGAAATGGTCCGTCTGTCCTGAGAGAAATCTATACAAAATGTATTTAGAAAAAGGGACGAAAATAATCAGACCTCTGTGGCAGCTGCAGGACTGAGAAAAAGCTGACCAATCCGAGATCAGCGTCCCGCTGATCTCGGATTGGAGCGCCTACAAAAACCAATCAGATGCCTCTGCTTTCTGCCTACGCCCCCCTCTGTCGGCTCCCTGCTCCGTGTGCGCATGCGGTTCTACCGGCTTTGGATGAAGCACTGACGGAATGGGGAGGGGGGGGTGGAGCTTAGAGGAGGGGACACTTTCGAATCTTGCTAGCTCTCTTGCTAGCTCTCTAGGATTACCTACCATAGCTTTAACATACTTGTCTTTGACATTAAAAAAATGAAGCTGACATTTTGAATCACAATTTTGCTAAATCTAATCCACAAATAGTGGAGACGAGATTCACATTTAGGTTACAAACATCTTAGGTTATATATGAAGAATATCAGCTTGTTTGTTGTTACTGTCAAACAAGCCCTGTGCTGGTCAGTATGCTTCAGCCCTCCGTACCATTGTGCTGGTTTTCACCTGGTAAATTAAACATGAAGCTCTTTTCCCCTCGTTTTTTTCTTTGGATTTTTATTGGTTGGCAGAAAACTTCCTGAACACAAAGGCCCTTTCTGCAGTGCACCTGGAAAAATGTTAAAGACAGCTGTAGTTCATGTTGACTATTTCTTTTCTTGCATGAATTGGCGCACCGTTATCCACAAACAGCCTTTCAGGCACAACCTTCCTCCTGCTGCCACCTCACCACATTGTGTTTAAAATGCCTTTTTTGTTTTTTTGCACGAGAATAATTGGTGAGGCAGTAACTGCTGTATGAGTCTTTGTTCGTGTTTGCTTTATGCCACAATCCCAGCGGTAAGACAAAGACCATTCTTCATCTTGTCAGTGTTATTTGCTTCATTATGAGATGTGTGTCAGCTAAGAAAAGACACTCAAAGAGCAGGGTGCAGGAAGGATTATCAAGTAAATGAGCCTAAATGTGACAGTAGGGCAGGTTCGCTGAGTTCATGGAGACTGAGGAGGCATGAGCTTTTCATTAGATTTGTGTCACATATACTAGCTCAACATATTTCTCACGGCAATAAAATCTTGGGAGCCTCATCTTTTCATTTTGCTCTTCACCTAAGCACATAGAAACCCTCAATCTCACAGACATGGATGCCTAATAAACTCAAAATGAGTTTGTTTTTTGTGTCACGTTTGCAGAACATGGGCAATGGATTCTGGCAGATAAAATTGAGTCTCTTTAGAAAGCCTGCAAAGCCTCGTGTTTGGATTGACAAGCGGTGGATGCAGAATCTTTCTTTCTGCTTTAGTTCTGAGACAGACACTGAACTGGGAAGGAAGTCCAAAAGTCCCAAGATGGCTACTTTTCTTTAAAACGGCCTTGATTTTTCTTCTTCCTGAAAATAAAAGGGGGCTGTAGTTGTTTCATCAGTTCAGAGTGCTGCTCACTTACACTTAAACTAGCCGTCTTATGTAACTCATTTAATCCAATGTATCATGTCCATCCATGATGATGTGTCCAAGTAGCACCTGGAGGTGTATGTAAGAACAGAAAAAATTACAGTGATATTAAATGGAAATTATGTACATGAATGAATGAATACTGTTACCTAGTTGCTGTTTTTTAACAAATAACCCTAAACTTAAATTGTTACCACTGAAATGTAAAACTTGCATGGGAATCATCCTTTGTGATCCAGTGACAATGCTATATTTTACTCTTTCCGTTGAGCTTGATAAGTTAAAGAGTGGCTGTAGGATTAAGAGGGCAAGTGAGAATAGAGGGAATGCTGACCAGAAGCCCGGATCTGCACTGACTTGCACACCAATAAACACTGTCTGGAAGTGAAGCTGTGGTGCTGTGAGTGGGGAGACCGATGCCCTGGATTAGTGTGAGAGAGCCTGGCTGGTCCTTTATCTCTGGCCAGCGCTGGTGTAGAATTAGAGTTGGAATCATCATGAGAGAAACTTGCCTTAGCAGTGTCATTGCACAAATCTTACAGCTTAGAGAGTGCATTGTAACAGAGCCACAAACACGAGGAAAAGACCACGGAACACTGAAATCAGCCATGAACAGAGATGCAAAATCCTCACATTTGAGACTGAAGGATCAGAGGAAGTTAAATGTGATCAATTTTCAACACTATTGTGTCTGTTTCCCCTCTTTTCCCATAGTATTATATCTAATGTACAACTTTATGGATTATTGTCCAGATTTTGGTTTCAGCCTCTGTTTACCGAGCAAATTTACAGGACACCAAAAAAAAGCCTGCTCGTTATTGTGTTAGTCTGACCAAAACAAGACTTGTAAATCTGACCTAAATCTTACAAAATAAAGCTTCTCAAACACGAAATAACTCATCTAGAAAATGCAGTTGCTGTTCAAAACACTCCTGCATGTAAACTCTCAACCAGACTCAGTCGGTCGTCCAATAACCGGAAGGTTGGCGGTTCGATTCCCACTCTCGCCACTCAAAAAAAAAAGATTGGTGGAACTTATAGCTGGAGGGGTGTCAGTCCACCTCCTTGTCACGGCTGAGGTGCCCTTGAGCAAGGCACCATATCCCGCCATGCTCCCTGGGCGCTTCATGGCTGCCCACCGCTCCAGGTTGGCATCTGTCTCTGAGTGTGTGACCCTGTGCATGTGCATGTGCATGTGTGTGTCAACAGGTGCCAACCTGGATGGGTTAAAAGCGGAGGACACATTTCGTGTGTATGCATGACCAATAAATTGGATCTCAATCTTAATTTACACACAAGCTCCAAACTTTCATCTTCCATGAAACAGGGAACAGAAGTGTATATAACAATACAGCCAAATTCTCCACAAAGCTGCTTTCATATACATATTTTTCTGTTTCTTTTGTCAGACGGCTAAAAGCGTCAGAATTCGGGATTGAAAATCAGCTCATCAAGACTCTGTGTCAACTTGTGGTCATTTATATCTTTACCAGACTGTCGCTCTGCTCTAATAAATCCTGATTTTATAACAACAGCATCATCTGACAAAATCACCATTCAACTAACTTAAAGGGATAATCCGGAGTACCTTTCCGGAAATGTGTCTGCTGCAGCTGCCGCTACAGACCGTGGTGAAGTTGGTTTGACATTGGATATTTGACAGATATTCACAATAAGGAAATAAGGTGTCTTTTTTTTCAAACCAATATCAAACCAACTTCACCACGGTCAGTAGCGGCAGCTGCAGCAGACACATTTTCGGAAAGGTACTGGCTTGATTAAATTCATTCTGGACTCTCTATCCGACCACATGAAGACCTCGGGACACTTCGGTTTGGCTTTAGGGACCCTCTACTCACTACCACGTAAGTGTTATGTTGTTTGGAGCTGTAGAAGAGGTATAAAAATAGCGTTTTGTAGCGGTGACATGATTTGCCCCATTCACTTCCAGGCTAACGACTTTTGGCTAAAAACGGTCAAATCGAAATTCTCAAAACACATCCGAATGACATGATTTTGATGTCAACTCAACGAATGTACTCCCAACATCCCGTAAATTGATCTAAAGTGCATTTTACTCCAGATTATCCCTTTAAAGACAAAGTCTATGTCTGCTATACTTACATGTACGATGATCTCTCACAGTGAAAGTTAGAAGTGGCAGAATGTCTGGAACATTTTCTCACACAGTCCAGAGCATCTCTGTGTCTGACATACTTTAGTTAGTTACTTGAGTCTCCTCCCTTGCATGTATACTGGGAAAGGAATAATGGTTCAGTTAAATGACAATGCTTTTAAGTGGTTAACATCTCAGATGTTGTACCCACAACTTACCTCATGACCTGCTGCACATTATTTTGAAAATACTGTTGCCTGGAAACTGGCAAAAACCTTGCAGACCATTCAGGTTGAACAGAATTGTCCTTCCTCTCGTCCTTCCTCTCGTCCCTCCTTAAAGCTGCAGTCTGCAGGATTTGTTGTTGTCATACGTAAAGTCCTCACTTTTGGCATTTTAAGAGTTTACATGATCTATCAGAACGCTTGAAGTTGAAAACGGTGACCTCCGTAGTCGCAAAATGCAGTAGACTAGCCCGTAATGAAGTTCAATAGTCTAGATAAATAAGCGTGGGGACGAGCCTACCTTGTATCGCACGTGCACAATCGGTGATTGACAGGCAGCAGAGCCCAGCTCGTAACCTGATTGGTTACCTTTTACTGGTCCGGTCTGCAATTTTGTAAACAAACCCGCTGGCTTTGGAGGGACCTAGCGGGACATATAGGGGACCTAGAGAACTCATTTTTTTTGTATTGGGGTATTTAATGTACTACTTTCAGAATCCCCGGACAGTTCCAGGCATTATGCTTGAAAAAGAGTTGCAGACTGCAGCTTTAATTCTCTGCTCTAATCAGACATTCAGTGATAATCGTAGCTGCCATTCCACCTTTGTCACATTGTTTTTGTGGCCTGTGCTGATGCTTTGCTAGCCTGGGAATTCCCATGCTGCTTTGCGCACGATTTCATTCACACTGCAAAGGCAGCCTGGAAACCACCGCTCTTATTTTTGCCTGAGTTAGGGAACCAATCACAGAACGGGGGGGGGGGCGCAGCAAGACGACGACGACGTCTATGCGCGACACCGAAGCTTGTAGAGTGTTACTCCAACATGGCAGCAGACACAACGTTACCGTTCGATGCAGCCTTGGAAAGTGTTTTAAGTAGCTTAGAACGCAAGTTTACTTTTAGAAGAGCAACGTTTGGCGTTGAGAGATTTCATTGCCTTCCTCCTCGTTGAATTTCTGTCGCTCTACATACGTCATCTGGTATAAGTGATACAATTGGCTATGAATCGCGCGCAAAGCAGCATGGGAAGAACCAGACGCCATTTGATAAACATTCGTAGCGCCCAATAAAGGCATTCGTAAACCACGCTTCAAATACAAGAAAATGCACACCTAGTTCCCAGACCACCATCTCATCGAGATGTGGACGCGTCAGCCAGGCTAATGCTTTGGAGCTTTTTGTATCGTCATTGCTGATTGCTGCTCCCTGTGTTTAGTTAAGGGCGGATTATAGTTCTGCGTCTATCGTCTTGACGTGTTGCTTTGCTCTGGTCGCGAACCACTTTTCATGTTATGGTTCTGCAACCTCGGTCTGGAATTTCTCGGGACGCACAGCAGTTTCCCCTCGCGAGAATTTCGGTGGGCGGTGACGAGAACTTCGGGGGCGCCGGCGGAAGTGTTTATTTTTCAAAAAAAAAAAGTGTATACAAGATATGGATCTGGAGTTGCTCGAGATCGAAGAAGAACAGCTTCTTTTATTGGAGTTAGCGAAAATGCAAAGGAGGAAGCCACACAGACAACCGGAAAGGCACACCGAGGACCAATCACAGCAGCTTTTGTCTGCGTACTTCCGTTGGTGGTCTGCGTGCGTCTGTCGCGTAGTCAGGATTTTTCTGAGGTGCACGACAACGCGCGCAGAGCCTCTGCGTGGGGGAGTGGTCAAGATTTTGACGCTCGCAGAGGCTCTGCGTCCGAGCGTCAGAGGCTTTGCGTCTGAAGCATAAATCAGCCTTTAGTCTGCCTAGTTTTTGCAACCTTCTTGCAGTTTTGTAGTATTGTGCAGCTGTGTTCTTGCTTTTACCATCTTGCCTTCAGTGTTGTGCTTTTCTGTCAACAAATCAGAACTCTCAAAGACTGGCCTTCGGTGGATGAATGCTATCGACTTTGGTGGAATTTCATCTTGTGACAAATTGGTTTATATTCTTGTTTTTTAAGTGAAATATTTCATGAAACATGTTGGATTGATGGTGGATTGCCATGAATTATAACAGCTCTGGTGATCTCTAACATCTTTATCTGTACAAATGCAACTGAGTAATTAATCACAAACTAGCCTTTTTTTTCTTCAGGATTTGATTAGATCTTTTTCCGATTTGTACGGATCTGTGAGACCAAAAGTAAGATTAAAGAAAAAGCTCTGAAAGCTCTGACATGAATTGTTCTTATTTTATGTATTATTTCAGGCCTCAGTTTTGGAAAGTGACTGTCCAACTGTGAGCCGTCCAGCTTGTGCCATGTGGGTGCAGGGTTGCATGAACCCCCAGCAGTGCTGTAACCAGGCATGACTCCATCCTGTCAGGGACTGTTGTAGCAACAGTGTGTTTCACTGGGATCAGCCTGCCAAAACAGCTGTGGAAATGGAGTGCGTCTTCCAAAACAGGAAAAGGAAAATAGATGTTCAAACTTAGAACGTGAAAGCTTTTTCAGTCATTTATAAATGTCTGGTTACAGCAGCTCAAAAATAAGAATTTAACTTAGTAGAAATTTGATTAACGTGTTTAAGCATTTTACTGACAGCAAGGCTTTGTCTGTAAAGTACTGTCAGTTAGAAGACATATCACAACTCTTCTCCCTGTCACATATGGGTTATTGTTGACATCAGAGGTTTTCAAAATCTGAGACAGTAAGCTTCCTATCAGGTAAAGTTTCGAAGAAAGTATCAAACTGTCTACCTTTTTGTTTAGTTTTGCTAAGGGTACGTGCCCACGACAACGCTCTGAAGCATAAACGCAGATGTCCGTTTTTTTCCTCCACAATTTATCTGCGTTCTCACGAGCGCTTGGGGGTGGATATCTGTCTATCCATGGGAACAGGGAAAACGTATAAAACTCGCAGTTTGCCGATGTAGAATGCACGCCCCGGACGTAGGTGGCAGTAGCAACAATACCTTTGGTATTGTTATATGAGTTATATTGTTATATATTAATAAATATGAGAAATGCCTGTTTTGTGGCTACTTCCTCCGCGTCAGTTGGAAGAAAATGGCAAAGCGGCGGCAACAACAGTACGCCTTCAAACTTTGTTTGGACAGATGATGAGGTCCAGTTGCTCCTGAACACGACACTGAACTACAAAGCCAGGAAGGCAGTGGATAATGTGGATTGGGAGAGTGTCCAAAATAAATATAGTGAGATATGTGAGTCGTTAATGGAGAACTACCCACTTAACGTGTGCAAAAAAAGCACTTCTGCGTTTTGAACTGTTCCTACAGCGACGAGAGGTTGGATCATTTTCAAGATCTCCACTCTGGAGGGCGTTTGCGTTTACTCCGTTTTGAACTCCTAAAAACGCCGTCGCCGTGTGCAAGATAGGCACATCTGTCGAAATGTTATGCGTTTATCTGTCGTTACCGTTGTCGTGGGCACGTAGCCTAAAGCCCTGGATGCCTGTAGGATCGTAAAACACATATTTTTCTTATTATGTCTGGCAGAATAAGTCGTTTGTATAAACTGTCTAAGCATGTTTCATATGACAGGTTTTTCATTGTGAAACAACAAAAGAAGCCCATACAGAGGCTGCAGTCAAATGTAGTCAAACAAAAATTGACATCTTCAGTGTCTGTCGCTGTTTCTTTGTATTTCACTAAACTGCCTACATAGGCTACTGACGTTGACTCTCTTCTGACTTCCTGAGCAGAGTTAAACCGCCTCATATGAGCCTCAGACTGCTATGTTTTCACGTGTATTTCATGCTGGTAGATGCAGCTTTGTCAAACCCTGAACCAAGAAAGCTTTTCTAACACTTATTTTCAAGTACCAAGAGCACATTGACCTCAGAGACACAGGCTTTATTGTTACACAGTCATATGTTCATGAATAGCGGTGATGTTACAGTACAGGCTGGTGTTCCACACTGTGAACCTTGTCTTCCTTCACAATCTGTCTCTTTTTCCCGCAAACACACACCCTGTGGTGTCATGTGGGCACGCTATACTCTTGGCCTTGGTTGTTGTTGTTGTTGTTGTTGTTGTTGTATAACCTTTCTTTGCATTAAAGCTTTTTGGCCCAGTTCAGCCTTGTAAGTGGACTTCAGTCCTGTTATGCAATGGCTCTCTGTGTGATTTCCACCTCTCCTTTGCACCATTACAGGAAAGGATTTCTGCACTTAGCAGCCCTGGCACTGTCACCAGGCTTTTTATTGTAGATGGACTGCTTTTCACAATATGACAAAATTAGATTTTATCCTTTGGTTTTTGTTTGACACATGAACAGCTTGAATGTTAGAGCCTAATTTAACTTTAGATCAATGAAACTTGAAAACAATGAAAATTAAAGCACCTTAGCTTTGAATTAAATCTGAAAAACAAGATTGTAAATGTCATTTGTCTTCATTTATATTCTTCAAAGACAATACCATAAAGTTTAGATGAAATACGTGAGCAACTTGAGCAAATACACCTTGGATACTAAGATGCTAAACTGATGTGATCTCAACACATGTTAGCATGACAACATTAGCATTTAGCTTAAAGCATCAACTCCAAAAGAGGCTAGCAAAGGTATAAAAGTGAAAAATATCTTGCCATCCACTTGGGACAACATAACTCCAGAATATTTTTTCTACACTTGCACTAGCTGCCAACATTTCACTTTCATCTTTAACCGGGCTCTCAAATGTTGACGTTAGCTTGACGTGACAGTTGGTGCAGGAGTGGGGTGGGATGTCACATTATGCCATGTGTCAGCTGTCCTTAACATCTGTTTGCTTGTCTGTTACTCTCTGTGCTCCCTGATTCTGCATACTAACACAGCCAAATTTCCAAGAAAGTTGCTCTCATTCACATGTTTCTCTTTCCCTTCTCAGATGACTAAATGAGTCAGAAATTGTGACCAAAAAGCAGTCCATCAAGACTAAGACTACACTATTAATCTGCTTTACTAAAATCTTGATTTTTTTTTTTCTGAGCACCATCTGACAATATCAACATCCAAATTATTTAAAGACTATTTCGCAGTTATCGCAAGTATGGAGTCAAAGCAGGCAGAGGTTTTCCAGCAGCAGGAGAGAAACCTGCCAGCCAGTACTTGGGATATCTACCCTAAAAGTTGCTAGATTTGTTGTTAGTTGATGTTTTGAAAAAAAAAAAGTCCCTGAGGGCGTCTGACAGGTAGTTAAATCCAGCATTAAAGTATGAATGTGTGGCGTGAATCTGTGTGAAAATACTCACATTTTTCATTACCTACACAGACAATTGATATGTTTCATAAAGCCTTGGCCGTACCCCTGTGCTGGAATGTGTTTGTGTGCCATTATCAGAAATATTGGCATTGCAAAGTAAAAAAAATTGTGAAGGGATTCGGATCTGAATCCCACACCCAATCAATAAAAGTTCAAGAAAGAGTTGTTCATAAAAAAACTCTAATCAAACTCTATTTGCTGTCATCTGCGTTCCCAAATCATCTTAAAGAACGTAATTCTTTATATGTACATATTCTCTGAATTGTTTTTCTACCCTTTCAATGTTGATTATGATCCCAAATCCTGGTTTTCATCAACCAAATTAACCTTTTCAGAGACCATCTCAGGTCTAAAAACTAAAAGAGTAATGAAAACAGTCAGCTGAATAATCAATAAAAGAAAAGTAATTGCTAACACTGGCTATATCTGTATATTTAGTATTCATCAGATGGATGGGAAATGTTTAGGGAGCAAAACACCTCAGAGAAACAGAATTCATAAGTGACTCATAAGAGTTTTGTAGGGCGATACAGTATGTGCACCTTTGTAAGTGATCGTCCATACACGTTTAAATATAAGCAGAGTGATACAGAGCATGTGCTGCAGGCCTGCCTGCTCGGTGGGAATGTCATACTGCTGACCTTCCTCCGAAGTGCTTTGTGAGGAGTGCACAATAACACACCGTCAGACTGTCGAGCAGACCTCCTCCTCCCACTCACAGTACCTCTCACATATTCTGCTCTTTAGTAGTAATGCATCGCTTACTTGACTTTTTCCTAATATATTGCAAACAGAAGCAGTGACACAGATATTGATATGGTTACCTTGCAATGTATTAGTGATAAACACAGCTACAAAATGCAATATTTAGAAACACAGGTCCTTTTTTTAAAAGATTAGACATTTTGTGTCACACACTTATTTGTTTTGTTGCAGTGATTTAGATGAAATGCTTGATTGCACTTTGATGCATCCAACACATGAATTATTAAGCTAGACCTTGCTTAGCTTAGCTCTGTATATTTAAGCAAACTCCCATTTTAAAATGACAAGTTGGGGTTAATGTGCTGGATTTATTTTTAATTATACGTATGTATATATACATATGTATGTATATGTATATGTATACATATACATATATTTGGCTAGGCGCAGTGACTCCTATCCTATCCTCTATGCCTGAATTTTTTTTCTTTTATCTTATTGGAAAATGAGGTTATGGAAAGATGGTGGGGAAAAACTCTCCCAGGTCGTGGGAGAAGACACCTGCTCTGCAACGTGAATCCAACCTCACTGACACATTTATGTGATGTCTGCAGCACTGAAACTAAAGCTGTTCAATAAATATTCTGCAAAGAGTCCTTTAAATACTTTGTATCTAAAGGTAATTTTATCAATTTGCTACCAGGAGGCGGTTCTTGTGTATTTTATATCAATGTAATAATCTGTTTCGTAATGAAAAAAGGAAAGAAAAAGGCAAAAAAAAGTCAAAGATAATGCTGTTACAGGCTGCTCACTCTCCCTGTACAAATGTGATTGAATGAAAATAATTGAGCGTCATTTTGAAAGTTGCAGACCCACATAATTATGGGACTGAATCACTCCTTTTTATTTCATAAACGATGCTTCTGTGCTGAAGGAGATCATTCAGAAAGCACCGAAGCTCCTTTACTGAGCATTAAGGTAATTCAAACAGCTCTTATAGTGGCTGCTGGTTAGATACTTCTGGGTCATTTCATTCAGTTAGAAACCTTCCAAAGCAAAAAAGACTGTTCAACTGGACCCTCAGACTACTTCCAGCCTATGTGAGAACAGCATCAATCTTTTCATTTTACATTCACTAAGAAGACAATTCATTAACCTACATATAAATACAACTGTTTTCTGATGGCTGATTTCCTGTTTTTCCAAACAGTACCGAGTTCAAGGCTTACAGAGATGTGAAGCCAGTAAAGATGATCCGCGCCAAGTCTCAGTATCTGCCACCGGATGGGAAGACGAGCCTTGAGACCAGCTACAGTGCGACCTTCAAGGGACAAGCCCCGCTGCAGCCTGCTAACAATAAGGCCCTGGAGAGAAGGAGGATACGCAGTTTGTACAGCGAGCCTTACATAGACCCCATTAAACAGGTGAGACGTGCCTTACATTGTAGTATGCTTTTGGATCGATGTGGTGAACGGGAGAGAAATTAGAGCTGATAAATATTCAAAATTGTAAAGTTTTGAGAAATTCTTACCCTGTTCAAAACAGTTCGAACCATAACTGAGGCATTTCACCTCAGGAATCTCTTCTCCGCTATCCGCCATCCTTAGGTTGACAGGTATAGTGCCTCCCGCTCTAAACCCAAAAAGTCTGGAGCCACAGCGGCAGGCCATGGCAAGCCAGCGAAGAAACCCAAAGATAAGCAGAGCGCCGCGCTAAAGGGCTCCAAGAAGACGACCTCGGAGAACCAGCCCGAGAACCGGCCGGCAGTGGGGGACAAGGAGAAAAGTAAAGAGATCAACAACAAACTGGCTGAGGCAAAAGAGTAAAAATAATTTAGCACTACTTCTTCTTTTCTTTATTTTTGGGGAAACGAACACAAAGGCTGCAAAATTACCCCCAGGTTTTCATCTTTGTTCTCATCTGTCTCTTCTTCCCTCTTTAGTCTGTCTGCCTCCTCGCTTCATTCTTCTTCTCTGTCCTCTGTCACTACCTCTTGGCTACATTTGTACAACAATACTCGAATAATATGTCAGGGTTTGAACATGACATGCCATTACTCTTCCCGTCTCACTCTATACTAGATCGCTATAGTAACGAGTGAGCGGGAGCATCCTCCTTCCTGTCTCTGCCATTCGATGCCACCCACCACCCCCACTCTGCTCGCCTCCATCTCCAGGTTGCCATGGCTACTGGCTGCCTGGGCAACCAATGGATGAGTCTTGTTGCATGGGCCCAGTGACATGCAAGTCTGAAGGGTTGGCTTTTATCAGCTGAGCAGATTGCTTTGTTGAGTTTATCAAGGATTTGTTTTCTTTCATTTTTTTTTTTTTTTTTTTTTTGAAGAAACAAATCAATCAAATTGGCACGTTGGATAATATTTCTGCATACAAATGTACAGCAAATCTGAAAATCTTTGATAAATGTCTTGCTTGGTTATTCATGAGTGTCTGATTCCCGGCTCATTCTGTACCTGTTCTGTTATCTTTGGTACTCTTCTCCTTTCGTTGAGCTCCACGTCTGTGTTTGGCAATGCCACTATCAAAGCTTTGGTGAGTGTGACTTTGTAATCCCGCGTTTTATTTTTAATTCTGTTGTCGACAAAACTGTCTTTAATTCATTTGAAGAAAAACCCCTTGCTCTCCCATATGCTTCTTTCATGCAAAGCCCATTGATACAGTGGCAGTTTGTAAACATCAAGGTCCATCTGGGTAGCCATCTGGGTCACGTATAAACCGATTATGCATTAAACACCGATCATTTGCATAGCAGCTAGATATTCTCAGTGAATTAGATAACACAGTCGTGCAGATGTAACCTTTAACAGCAGAGTCATGACGTTTCTCATAATCAGAGAAGGAGAGCCCAAAGGAGCTTGAAAATATCGATTTGAGTGCCGTGGTTTCCTCCCCGTCTTCCCACCTCACAGCGCACACAGCTGTCAGACTCTCTGACTATAATTCAGTGTAATGACCTCCAACACAGTCCTTACCAACAAGACCGGTCCCTCTGTGAAGCCGCAGTTATGCATATGCATTAGCATGCAGTCATATACACACCTCCCTTTGGTTTTTTTGTTATGCACTCTGCTGAGGGTGACCGTAACCAATGTGATTAGGCCGCCACGGGACCATAGCAGACGGCTCATATTGCAGCTTAATGGCACTTTTCACATCACCTAGGAAGAGGGGGGCAGATGGATGGACCAGTTAAATCATGATTATTTTTATTTTTTATGCAAATGATTTTGTTCTGATATGAACAGTGTTGCGATGGTCAGATGGTTAGATTTTAGAATTCCCTACTCTGTTGCTGGATCCATGTTTGATTTGTTTTGGCCAAACAGCATGTTGCGTTGATGACGCTGAAATGTTGGTTTTCCACTGGTGGTGATTGAAATTCTGGTGGGTGAAAATATTCTCAGTGAGAAAAGAGAACATTAAGTAAGTTATGTTGTAACTCTTGGTCTATTAACATTACTATCCATATTATCTGCCTTTAATTTTATCTTATATTTGTCTACACATGGTAACAGGGCTAAATGTCAAGTCTTTACATAGTCCAGAGCATCCGCTTAGAATATTGTTTAGGGTTAGTAGGGAGCTGTATAGTCTTGTCATGGGTCGACCAGTCATTGTGCTGCACTACCACACACACACACACACACCTCACTGTTTTATCTGCTACTCAGCATCTTCCCCTTCATTCTGTTCTGTTTTTGTATCCTTTGGTGTCTGAGAGAGCAGCAACCATCACCCCCACCGCCATAGCTATCCAAGCTGAGCACGCACCCCGTCAGGGACGAGGGTCGGAATCATTAGCATTTTGCAGCCTTTGATTGGTGGGAGGGTGAGGGAGGTGGGGCACTTGGTCATGTAACACAAGGGAGGTGTGGGGGGGCTTGTAGGGGCTGTAAATGTAAACAGTGCGTAGCACACCTCACACACGGTGCTATCTTTGTGTAATTATTAGGCACATAAGGATAGAAAGTATGGTAAAGAAAGCTATGTCTTGGACAAAAAAAAAATGTGACGTGCTTGTGTTCTATCTGCTTGCTCGTATTTAATGAAACATTACAAATAAATGCAAAAAGCAGAAAAAGCAGTGTCTTCTTTGCTTCTTTTTGTTAAGAGGAATGGTTCAAGGTTAGCGGATGCAGGTATCTGTCAGCGTTTCTCCCGTCCCAGTCTTTTGTCTTTGTGACGGACAACATTTATGAATTCTATCCACATGGAAGAGAATTTTTGCTCTCACAGCCTCTTTCTATGCTTATCTAAGATTGCACCGCATTCTGGCATGAGCTGTGACATCTTTTCGAGGCCCTGCATGTTGCCCTCACGTGAGAGCTGAAGAATATATTATTTTTGCATCATGACTCAATATATTCCAAGACCTCATCTGATTCGTAGAGCAACATGCATGGGAAACGATGTCCGGAAACTTATTCCAGAATAACATGTCATGAGCTTTTTCAACCTTTAATTTGTGTACAAATGAAATTAGAAACCAAGCTTAAGCATTTTGCTAAACATGCTATGATCACATTGTTGTCTCTTATATGTTATTTGTTGAGGATTTCACATTTGGATGATGCTGTGTCCAGTCTGTCCTGTGCTAATGAGTGACATTCTGATTCATTTGAAGGGTTGTGCTAAAACAGTACCACTACATACAACTTTGCCAGCCAATCCGAGATATTGGCTGGGTGCAGACTCTAAAGCAACACCTGTGGGGCTGTGCACTACCCAATCCCAGGTAATCACAAGAGCAAGAAAGGCAAATAGAGCCAGAAATGACTCTCATTCTCATTCATACATGCTCATGGAGTTATGATTTACTTTGGTTTTCAATTACAGTGGCACAGTTTGTTTTTCTGGTAAACCACCGCATTATCTTTGGTTGACTCCCCTTTGTATTTCTCTTCCATATGGACACTAAAATGGTCATTAAGGTTCCTTAAGATGGCTTCTCTTAAGGAGGCCTGAGGTTTAGTCCAGCCATCTCCAACCATTCCTGAACAAGCTGCTGTAATGCACCCACTCTCCATGATTTTAAGTTAATTGCATGACTGAATTGTCTCACTTAAAGAGTTCCCCACTCACATAAGAGACAGGTTTCAGGAAACTAGATCACTTTGCATCTTCAGTAAAAGTTCCATATTTTGTGGACATTGTTCTCAAGCATGCTGCCACTGTTTTCTGTTGGACCTGCAATCTGAGTTTATGTTCAGTGACGCGATCCAGGCTTGGCACTCTTATCTGGAACATGTGATGAGTGTAAGCATGGATATAAGATGAGGAATAAGTATGAATGGAATGAGGGAAGCGACGCTGCATTGGAAAGACACATTTCAAAGGAAACTGTAAGTGCATGCTAATGATTTTTCCATTGTTGCACTTCATCTTGCAGTTGTATTCTCAAAGAACACCCCGAGACCCTTGTTGCGCTATTGATTGTTTTGATATTGTGACTAAACTACTGGGTCAATGTATAGATGTAAACCAGTGGCCTGTATTGATATAAATTCAAAGTACATCATTAGAAATAGGTATTCCCACAACTAAGTTAATCTGAAATATATATTTCTTAAGTTTTCAGTGCCACATATGACATAAATTGGAAGTCCTTAATTCTATAGAGATTTTTCTTAGACTGTTTTTCTGTTATACTCGTAGCACGTAAAGAAGCTCACTGCTGTATTTTTGTCTCCCACTGAGTTTTCTCCTGAAATGAGCGGTCACGGGGTGCTCAGCTCAACCCTAAAAACTTGTGCTTCGCCTGAGAGAAAAATGCCTCATCATGTGTATTTTTCTGTCTCCTTCTCTGGTGTCTTAACCATGTGCTGCCTCCTAGAGATGCTAAAGACGAGGTTCTCCGACCCAGTCATCATCATTCCCAGGGTGCTGCTGGAGGAGGACCACAACCACAGCTGGACAGAGCCGAGCCTCGGAGGAGCAGCAGTGTCGTACGCTTTGCCCTTGATGTGAACCAAACTGAGTAGTCCTACCTGTGCGGATTCCCCATTATACTGAGACTGCTGTTCTCTTCTGTAAATATCTAGTGTTTAAGTCGGATTAGTGAAAGAGGTGAATCCCACAAAAGAAATGTTTCACATTCCAAGAGGAAACGCACATATTTGAAACATGCATGTTTGAAGCAGCCTCCGGCTCAAAGGTTCCAGCTGTTTGATCCATGGCATTATCGCAAAGGTGCTACATCATTTTCTGATTTCATGCAGTTTATTTTGAGGGGCTATCTCTGTATTATTAGTACCAGTACCACACCATGAAGTGCTCAATAATTACAAATATATATTAAAAAAAAACTGTACTATACATTAATCACTTTTAGTCCAAATAAATAAGGATAACTTGCAGATTGCCATACTGTATTGTAGTTTTTGTCATTTTCAGGCTGTGGCTTTGTGACCTCTGAGGATAGATTTTCCCTCTAGGTTCTAATGCATAACAAACAGAAAAACAAAATGTATCTTCAGGGGATTGTCTGGAGTTTTTCAAGGACTGGTAGCGCCTTAAAACCTAACTGCTTTTTGAAAAATTCAGACCGACCCATACTTACATTTTGTTGGGTGAAACAGCTACTAATGAAATACCCACTGATTCCTATGTAAGTACACTGGACTAACACGTGGAAAACGTATTGAAGAGCAAACGTTCATTTTAAGTATTTCTGTAAATTCAAGGTAGTTACATTGGAAACTAATTCAAAGTTTGTTGTAAATGGTGTCAACCTTTATCAAATTGTGTCACAAAGGAGAAAAAAATTAACCTACAGCTGCCAAACATACTTAGTCATTCAAATTAACATTATTTGGTCATTTTGTTTGTTGTTTGTCTCCCCATGTGATAATATGAACCACTTTATAACAGTTCAGCATACAAAGGTAGGTTTTTACATATTTCAGAACTTTTATATGAGTCTAGCACCCATTTATCAGTCCTGTCCTTATTCCAAACTAATGAAATATCTTCTAATTCTATGACCACACCTGTTAGTAAACCCATGCTGTGGGGCCATCTTACCTGCTGATGTCACACCCGCAAAATCTGACTTCCTCTACTTTTGATCACTGTCAGTTTATATGCATCACAGACACAACATTTTAGAAAATACTTATTTTATTTCTCTTGCCCCAGCAAGGCATCACCTACTTTCTATAAAAAGTGCTCATTAAGAAAAGCACTCATATTTCACACAAGGTCTTCTACAAGGATGACAGCAATTAAGACAGAGCGTTGGTGGACTTAATAAAGCAGCTGGGGAGAGGTTTAGTTGACCCTGCTTCCTTGTTAAAGTTACATATCTCCTCGTACGATGTCATTCCTGCTCTGTACAGGAAATTACAAAATGTATGTCAATGTTGAAATACCCTCTCATGCCCACAGATAGCCACACAATGTGACCATACAACAAAGCTGAGCTCGCAGTTTCAGATATGGTGTCTCATTACAACTTGCACTGGTGTTACAGATCTCTGGGATTTGTGTAGCACTGGGGGAGGGGATGTAACTCTTAATTTGTCAGTCTTAATCAGCAAATTAGTCTTCTTGATGGAACCCTCTTTTATAATTTAACATCCACGTACGAGTGTGCAAAGAGAGCAGATCACGGCTAATCGTCTTATGTCTGTCTGTTCCACTGGCTCTGTTTGGCATTTCTGGTGATGTTTTGTCATGACACTGGGGATACATTTTTCAAATTAAATGAAGAATGATAAAAGAAAGAATCACTAACCCCCTGGAAAGTGTTGGCCTCGGTCTTAACTGAATTAACGGCAAGTGTTTCAATGGTGGTGGGAGCAGTTATATTCATACATCTCTGACACGCTACTGGAGGGAAGCCCCATTAGATGTGATTACTGACAGTACCGTCTAACACGAGGCTAAAATCTCCCATACATATGCACATGTGCTGACTAAAAAGACTATAGGATGTGATATGATTTTAATAGTCAAACCATCCACTGACCCTCCATCACCTGGATGTGGTTATAGTCCCATTGGAAGACATTACTCCCAGTTAGAAAGAAAAATTTAGTCCAGAATAAAAGGTGAACACTTTTGTATGGACCCTTTCCTTGACAGGGATGAAAAGTATGTGAGCAAAAGACTCCCAAAGCATGGGTGCCATGCCAATCATGTACATGGAGGGAAATACACGAAATTTGTCCTCCGCAGTTAACCCATCCACGTCGGCATCTGTTGAACACACATGCACAGGGTCACACATTCATCGAGACATATGCCATACATTGGAGCGGTGGGCAGCCATTCACAGCACAGGAGCATGGGGGTACGGTGCCTTGCTCGACGGTGACAAGACCAATCAGACCATCTCACTGAAGAAAGTTTTTTTCAAATCTGGGATCTCTAGACTGCAGGATGAAGTACAATTAGTTAAAAAGTTGAACAATAGTATAATAATCTATTGTTATTATTATTGTTGTTGTTGTTAATATTATAATAATCCATATTATAGATTAGGGATGTACCAAATGGATTTTTTCCCATTTATTGCAGAGAAAAATTAAGTATGATTCCTAGAAAATACCTAAACAGTTATATGGTATTTCAGCCCCATATTTTTCCTGTGACTGAGCAGAAATTCATTCATATAAAATGATCGAGTAACGTCTTTTAGACCTTAATTCTTAATGTAAGAATTAAACAAGTAACTAAATTACAGCTTCAAAAGACATTTTTTTGCCTGTTAAACCATCACCAAACTGGGACTTTCTCGGGCCAACAAAATTTTTGTGCCCAGCGAAATCAGATCAACATAATGTCGACAACACTGCGCACTCTTTACACAATCTAGTGATTAAATGAGGGAGTGTGTTCAAACAGAGGCTTCTTCAGCACTTCAGAGAAAGCAGGCATCTGCGAAACAGAAGGTCAATGGTTCGACTCTTGGCTTCCCAAAAATGCATGTTGAAGTATCTTTGGGAAAGACGCTGAACCCACTAATGCATCCATTAGTGTGTGAATGTGTGAAAGAGAGAAAAGCACCGTGTAGCCTTTAACATTAGATAGAATAAGACATCCTGTATGAGTGTGTGTGAGTGGGTGAATGTGGCTTGTAGTGTAAAAGCGTTTTGACTGATCAACAACACTAAGTGTTACATACATGTAAATACAGTCCATTTAGTAATAGCCCTGCACAGTGACTGCTCATAATGACAGTTACTTTTCTTTTCATACTACAATAATATAATTACATGTTGCGACTTCAGAAAACAAACTAAAGGTCGCAATGAGTCTGGAGTTGGGAGTTTGATTTGTCTGGCACGCTGATCAAAACATTCACTGAGATCCAGAAAGATATGTTTGATAAAGAAAATCATCTTAATACAATGTGCCCCAATGAATTAACAAAGAGGCCAGTTATAGCAATCTTAAAAAGAACGAAGGTGGTGGTCAACAAAAAAATATGGCAACAAATGAGCCATGCATATCAATGTCTATGTGACCACCCCATCCAAAGAAATAACTAACCTCTATAAACCTTCATAAAATTCATAACAAAATGACCTTCCTCAAATTCTTGGCTCCCATTTTTCTATTTAGGGATTAATAAAATGTTGTTAAATTCTTTCATTTCAGTTAAATGTCACTCCATCTGTCTCCCACTTTTCTGTCTGTTTCCAGCCATCACTATCACATAACATACTAAGTTATATTCCTCCACTTAAATACATATATGCAGTTAATGTGACTACTGAGAGTCACATTGCTTATAATATTCACCAGATAACACAATCACACCTCTGGTGTTTAAAGTTTACACATCCATTGCTCTGTCCCAGGTGCTTGGAGGAGGTCCTGAGCTGCTCCATAAAAACACAATCAGGACAGTTAATTAGTAATGACCTGTGTGAGAGAAAGCCTTTGGAGATCCCTGCACAGGCAAATATACACCCATGCACCATAAAGCCTGATGATGGATTGTGTCTTAAAGATGTCCTGACCTGGCTGTGCGGAGAGAACAAGGAAGACAGGTGAAAAAACAGGAAGGACTCAGGAGACATGGCTCATGTTACAGCTCTGCAGTCTTCCAGAATATAAACGTACATGAGCAAACATCTCCAATGTCCTCCTCTTAATCTCAAGGGCCTGATTCATTAAAGCGGCAATAACTCCCTAGACTATATTTACCAATGGGGACTGATGCTAGCTGTGGCCAATCTATGTGCATGCGAGGGTTATGAATAATCAAACAGTTGCTCTTTTTAAAATCATTGTCATCCAGAGCAGATTAATGCTGAACTGCGAGGCAGAGGCAATGTGGGGACATCAATAAGTAGTTTCACATCAATTATAAAGAAACACATTTCAGCCAATTTCATGCTTTTTAACAGCAGAAGTCCCCTGTTTTTCATCTTCCCTTTGATTTCTGTTGCTCCGTCTCCCTCTTTTTGTGTGCTGAGTTGTTGCCATGGAGATGGGTTGCCAGGTTTCAGACAGTGAGGCTGAATGGGTTAACCAAGAGGAGGAGCATTTACAGCCCTCCAGATGGTGGTAAGCCCTCCTCCACCACAGGTCTCCAGGGACCTCCGCTCAAAGAGAAAGCTTGTCTTGTTTAGTATTCAACCCCTGATCGTAGTCAGCAGTGTGGGATTCTGGGAAGTGTGCATGGGAAAAAGCTGGATTCTTCCCGTCAACCCTGCTCGACTGAAAAAGGAAAGGATCATTTTCTCAACCACTGATCTGTAGAGAGATGTGATACTCCTACCCCCCTAACTCCCACCCGCCACCCCACAACCTCCACCCAAATCACAGAAAAAGAGAGATGTTGCATATAACATTTTAATTTTCGTATGTGTCCTCATACATTTTGTTAAACGGTGTTGTATAAACTATAACTGTACTGTATTGCAGGTACTATAGGTTCAGTATATTTGAGTATCTGAGGGTGATCATTTTCATGTAGATATGAAATACAAGCTATTTAAGAGCAAATTTATAACGTAAGAGCCATATGTAGTGACATATTCTTCATATTTATCATCATCTGTATTATGAATTCATAATATATTTCATCTTAGCTTCAGTCAAAATGTTTCTCTGAACTTTCAATACATAAACTCTGACAATGTCTTCCATACAAGTTCTTTAATTCATTATCTTTGTTTGTTATTTTTACTTTAAATTAATTCAATCATAGTATAATTCTAATATACTGAATATGTGCAGAAGGGTTTATTGAAATCTGAATATACTCTATATATCATAAATTGTTTAATGTACAAATATTCGCAGTGTTTAGGAACTTAAATAATTCACATTTAATGCAACAATGACACCTAGTGGTAGCTGTACTGTAATAGCCAAGCATACTTTTTCCTGAACTGCTAAGTGTTAAAGACAAGGTAGGTGAAGTTCTCCTGCTTGGGTTTGGTATTGAAATTGTAGTGTCCGATGCGGTTCCTCTGGTAGAAGAAAAGGCAGGCAAATCCAAAGATGAAGAAGAGCGACAGGCCAATTCCAAGACAGGAAAAGCCGACTATATGAAGAATACCAATCGTCTCCTCCAGGTCCTCTGCAAGAATATACGAGTCAGATTAAACCAATGAAAATTTGTAAGTATAAGGTAAAGAGGAAAAATAAATATGCTATAAGAGGCCACACTGTTCATTTACTCACAAATGTTTTCCTAGCAGATACTGTAAAAGTACTCACCTTCATCTCGCCTCAGTATAGGGCCAGAAGAGCCAGAATACATTCCAATGGTGTTTGCAGCCCGAGCTGTTCTTTGTTTACAGTCCTGCAAGAAAACATGAGAATATTGTATAACATGAATATTCCAGCAGAATAGATGCTACATCCTTCAGTCTGAGCCTGGAGTGTCAGTTATTTCAGGCTGTAACGCTGTATCTAATGTGTATGGAATAGAAAGTACTCACAGGAACACAGTCATCAGATCCAATCTGCACACAGATCTGGACCTGGCAGTGCACGTAGACTACATTCAGGTTGACGAAGGAGAATATTTGTACGGACACACGGGAAGTGGTCGAGTTTCCATTCATCAGCACTTGCGTGTAAATGTTCCGGGAGCAGCTATAGAGAAACAGATAAGAAACTGACACCATAACATCGACTAAAGTATGAAACAGTGAAGAAATGTTGACTACTGAATGCAAAGTAATACCCCTTTGTAACTGTTTGTCACTATTTGTTTTTTTAACATTGCACTAAATAGTTTAATTTGAAATTTGGGGCTTCAGGTCAAGCATCAGAAAATGGCATCCTCTCAAAATGGCTGCAGAGTTGCTCCTTCTCAGTGACTGTGGAGAAGGTAATTTCATCACATTTTATATATTGGTGCAATTTATCTCAAGACCGAAGTTGCACAAATGGATGAAGCGTAACTGTGTTACAGTTCAATGAAAATTAAAACATTTTGGGAAATGGACTTTACATTCTTGCAGTAAGGGAACTAATCCCTCCAACAATGTCTACCTGCCAGCACTTCTAAACTTGTTGGTAAATATAATTTATTCAAATTATTCGTGTAAATTTGTAAGTGTAAAATGAAATTATCTTCTTGCGACGAAAAATAATGATAAATAACTTGATTTTGAGATAAAAGATCAAATTAAGAGGCTTTATTATGGATCTCAACCCATTTAGACACTCTATAATTGAGTGAAAGAAAGAGTACATATATTGTGATTATTCCTAGAATTAGTGGTCATAATGTAGCAGGAGCAGACCTGTTCTCAATGAAGGTGTAGATGTAGGAGTCTGCAGGATTTGGGGTGGGAGTTGTCCAACATTTGTTGATGACAACTTTAATCTTCTCTGAGGTGCTGTTCAGGCTGACCTCCACCACCAAAGCTTGCTCTGGGGACAAGCTGTAGTTTTGGGGCAAAGGTGCTGTACCATTCATCAGCTGCACCATCACCTGGAATGATCCCAAGCCTGTGATGACATCTTTGATCATTTCAAACCTACAGATGGGTGAGATTGTAATGCATATACATATTACAAATGGAAAAAGATGGAGTTGAATTAAACAAAATTCAAGAGACTTCTTGCTATTATCCAAATGGCTGTGGTGATGGCTGTTTTCATAACTTTGGGTAACTAACCAAATGAAACACCCAGAACCTTTTTATTGCAAGTAAATAAATACTTTTCAAGGAGTTTGACATTTAGGGAACTTGAGCCAGCGGTCAAGCCATGCTTTGTCACCAGCAGCTATAAACTGATCAATTAACACTCTATATCCCACTTGAATTATCCATTCAAACATTTAAGTGTAAGTAATTATTTCGTATATGAACTTAAAGATTTTACTGATTAGTGATCATAGTTTCCAGAAGGGTCTAGCATGTAACAAAGTACCAAAATATCCTTAACTTTTATGAATTCATGGTAAAACATGGCCTTGCTTAGCTCATAGTAGCTGCAAGGGCTCCTAAAATAAATATAAAACAACAACAGAGAAACAGTTTAATGATAACAGTGGATAAATATTTTTGCTTCAGTAATATAGAAGTATGTAGTTCTTTAGCAACATTTAGTAGTATACACACAGGAGCCTGTTTAAAAGATGAGAGGATAATTAACATTTATCTTGGTATCTCCATTATTTATACAATTGCTGAAACGCTCAGATATGAATCCCTGTGCAGGTGCAACAGTATCTCCGGACACCTGTGTTTCAGTTGTGTAAAATCAGAAATAGAGGAAATAGAGTAAAGACTGGGTTTAAAATCTTTAAACAGATCTTTGTAGATCTTTTCAGTGACATAACTGAATCTTTTGTGTTGTTTTAATCAAACAGTGTTCCGTTCTGAGACAAACTGTAAGAAGTGCACTCTGTGCACACAGTTTTTGAAAGAATGTGTGCTACGACTTAATTTGTACCATTTGTACTTCTTTGAACTATTTTTGAAAAGATGTAAAAACATATAGAGTAATACTAACAGTAGGAGAACCATACCCCATGGAGCCGAAGTCTGTAGAGATTAACATGCTCTTTGTGTAGGTGCACATGATGGGGACTTGGAGCTGTATCCTGGGAACCTCTACTATTCCACTAGGTGATGTGTAAGAATCCATTTTGTTGAACAATGTTACATATGCTGTGTAAGAGGTTTCATTCTGAAAAAGCAGATGAATGAAGCATTGAAAGTCATTCTTAGAGTTCATTTAAGTCATTTTTGGAGACCAAATACATGTTATCTGCTAAAAATGCAAGTATTCAGAAGAAGAAAAAAACTTACATGCACAAGCTGAGTGGCACACTCATCCCAAGCCACTGTCAGCTGAACATGGGTAGCATTGCCTCCATTGATCCCACATCCCCACATGCCCAAGTACAGAGCACTTTCCTGGATGTTGGCGTTCCCAAGAAAATCTCTGGCAACAGTCACAGTGATGGCAGCAATTCTGCACTGGATTGAGAGGACTCCTATCATGGAGACATTAGCGGCTGATCTAAGGGCCAAGGAGGTGGCCGTTGGGGTAGCTGTGGTGACTGTACTGGCCATTGTTGTTGTTGGGGTTGCTGTGGTGACTGTACTGGCAATGGTGGTTGTTGGGGTCGTTGTGGTAACTGCAGGGGCCGTAAAGACTGTTGTTGGAGCTGTAGTGGTTATTGGAGTATTAACGTTTATGGATGAGACTGTAGTTGTCGTTATTGATGTAGGAGTGGTGGTTGTAATGGTTGAGGTGGCGGAAGCTTCAGCAAAAGTTGAGGCTCTTGTGGAAACCACTTCATGTGTCACAGAAACAGGGGTTATAGCTGGATCAGAGGCTGAGGGTATCATCTGAGAGATAGGAGTCGTGCTAAATGTGGGAAACATTGCCATTGGTGGTGCCGGTATGTCCAATGTAGCATTTGCTGAATAAGGCATAACAGTTATTAACATATGTAAAGATATTCTGATATTATCGGCAAATATGATTTGTAAAAAATTTATCTTTTTCACTACTGTACTTTGAGACTCTACCTTGACAGTTGTGTCCAGGCCTTTCTGGGTTGTTGTCTATAAATCCATCATGGCAAACACAAGTGTAGGAGGCCCAGGTGTTTGTGCATGTTGCCCACTGAGAACAGTCATTCTCCCCTGAATCGCACTCATTAAAATCTATTTGAAAAAAACAAAGCAAAATGTTTTTCGATTCACTGTCATTGTTCAGGCACATAAGAGGAAGCACACACCCTTTTGCCACTCATTTTAGTTTATTGCACAAAATATATCCTTGTATGCCCTGACCTGTCTCTGCTCTTCATTAGTGGTGTGCCTACGCTGGAGAATCAAATATAATCTGTAGTCTCAGATTTAGTTTACAGTCAAATTATGACACCTGCACCTCATGTATCAGTGTGATGCCTATAAATCGCAGTCAATCATGTCCAGTCTTGTGTTGTAATGTCTCATTTTTTGGCTGATGTCCAGGCTTACCAGGAAACTTGCCTGCTTGCAAGATTGAACATGCTCTTGAGCTGACTTCAGCTAATTCAGCAGCCTTCTGTTTCATAACTAAGGTTGGAGCTGCCTTAAGTTTCTTCAAAGAATGTTGACGTGCTTTGAAAGCGCGTGATTTCTACAAGCACTATTAAAGGCTACTTGTTAGAAGTGAAATGTGGAGCAGTGTTGAGTAAAAGCTGTTTCTGAGTTGGACGAGAGAGTGTTAAAAATAATATTCCTTAGTATACTACATCATCAGTTAGGATTCAGTGTTTAATTACCTTTTACAAAGGTGTTTAGCTGCCACAAGACATCTATGTCTACTTGACTATATCAGCACCTTTTTACTTTGTACGTTGAATACATCAGTACGTTCCAAGTTATTATTTTGATTTGGATGTTGACATTGATCTTCGTGGGGAAGCTGACAATTATGAAAACCACTATTTGACCTTTTGCCCAGGGTTTGAAGTCTACAACCTCAATTTTCTCTTAGTTCCTCAAAATATGTTGTCCAACTGTTTTCACAAGCTAAACTGCACCAAGTCAACTTTGAGTTGATTTTCTTTTAGACACATAGTTTAGTTCTAATCTAGTTCTTCAAATCATAATCAAAATAAATATTAAAAAGAGACATACCACTGATTCTTGTGTTGTTTATATCCACAGTGTATTTGGAGCTGTTCAGCAAGGAATGCACCAGGGCTGTCGACACATCACTTATGCCTTGGCTTTGACTTGGGCTGAATATTATGGTGAAGTCTACCACCACGCTACCCAGGGAAAAGCCTCTGATTTCAATCCTCATCCCGCCTGAGTCCAACATCTCCTTCACATCAGGAGACAGAGTCTGGTAGATCTGTTGGTGATCAAGGAATCATGACAAGTGTCGGGAGTAATCAGAACTTTTAGAGGCATTATAAAAGATTACATTTAGCCACTGAATAATGCTTATATCAAACCTACCTCCTCAATAAAACTCTCTGTTAGGTTTCTATAGGCCGGGCTGCTGGTGTTACTCAGTTCGGCTGTGAACTGGATGTTGGTAAGTCGTGTTGTGGCGTCAAGAGTCTGAGCATCTACAAAGAAAATCTTTGTTTGGCACAATAACAACATTTTCCACAGTGAAATGTCAACACTCTGTCTTTTCTTTGTCATACATTCAGTCATAAAGGACAATTTTATCACTTTACTTTTACTCCATGAGGGTGGAATCAGTATTTTCAAAATTGTGAGTTAGTCATATCCTTCGTTGGAGGCAAAATACCGTTACAATCTTTTTGTCTTATTACTAAACAAAAGACAGAAGAAATACTTGCACTCACAGATGACAAAAGATTTGGCCTCTCAGACAGGTTGAATCAATCTCAAATCCTCACACTAATATTTACATACAGTCAATATGATATTATCTAGATTATGATGAATAAACGTTAAGAAAAAATACTGAGCATGATAAAAAAATCTTCTTATCAAAGTAAAAATCAGCTCTTACCAGTCCTGACCAACATATGATGAGTGACTCCTTCACCTCCACAGATACAAGGTGTGACAGTGACGTTGTAGAGCACCCCAGACTGCAGTCCGATTATCTCTATCATCATCTGGCTTGTCTCCGAGGAATTAATATATACTGCCCCCCTACTTAGAGTTACCCGGAAAGTCTGGTTTGTGTGAAACTGGCTTGACCAGAAGACACAGATGGAAGTTCCAGTGATGTTGGCAGACCATAAGCTGATGATGCTGGGAGGAGCTGGAAGGGTGTGAGAAGGATGGAGCAGACAGGGGTTATCCATCATTGTATGTGGATGAGGAAATGCCTATGGCTATTTGTTCCATTACAGAGCATTTCATATCAGTGCAGTTAATAATACAGTACCGTTCCCACCTTATTATTGCTCAGGGACACGAAAAAGAGGGAAACAGCTAACCTAACTCTATCTATCTTGTAGCTACAGCCTGACCAATTTGTTGTTTAGTCCCTTTTGACAGTTGTTGACACCCTTGGCTAGGGGTTTAGGTGTTCATTGTACAACTCTACATCTCTCAGGTAGGGAGATAGGTAGAGTTTACTCAGCAATGCTCACAGCTGAGTCGGCAGCAGTGCAGAGTCAAGCAGAGTCCATTTTTTTTCCATTTTCTACTTTATGAGATAGGTATCAGCCTCAGAGAGTTACTCAGAAAAGCTCCGCTGAACCACTGCGCATCCCTATGATAATGTTATGGTAAATTCTATGTGTCTTAGAACTGCTTTAGAAACCCCCACAACAGGTTTTCCAATCTGCATCACCATTTGCCTCATGTACCATGTGCCGAGACACAATAATTGTATTTCAGAGTGTGATGGGTTCACAACAGCTAAGATGCCACTGAGCTCTATAACCAAAAAACATTCTTTATGTGTCATTTCTTTTCATGTCAGCAACTTTCTAATGAAGTTTCTAGACTGAGTCTTACTCAGTTTTGATGGTATTGCTCTGACAAACCTGTCCTCACTGACATATAAAAACCTTGAAAAGCTGCCTGTCAAAGTCATCATTGAACTTACTCAAATCCATTCACACACAGAATGGCAAGATGATACCAAAAGCACCAACGCAGGTGCAGCAGCCAAACGTGTACATGTCAATCTGTGAAGATGAGGGTCGCGACTGTGTTGGAAAAATAAAGTATTTCAGTCCATGATCATTTTCTAGTCCTACGCAATAAGTTTTGATTTTTAACCATGACCAAGTTAAGTTCTTCGCTAAACCCAACCAGGAAGTGACCAGAGCCCTTTTTCACACATCAGTTGCAGCTTATCAGTACAAAAAACATGTCTTTAATCTTCACTGTTCCTCTTTGGTAATACTGAGTGGGATCAGCTCCATATCAACGTGGGCCCACATGCATTAGATGACGCAAAATGCTGCCTTACCCTTTCACACAAAGTCCATTTAGCTTCTGTTACTAACTCCTTTTCATCTCAGAGGCATATAAGCAGCAGATCAACCTTGGCCTCCTATGCCGCCTATGTACTTTCAAAAATTACACTGATGTGCAGCGTAGAAGCACTGGCTCGAAAGTCATATGTAAAATGGCTTCAACTTGGTTACAGGTATCCAATGCCAATGATGCTGGTGGTGGCATCATTAAAAGAATGTATTCTTGCCTAAACCATGATATTTTTCCAACCTTAACAAACTAATATCAATGCTGCCTAAACCTAACCAGGAAGTTGCAAAAGTATTTTAGTAAACATATATGATGTACATGCAGTTTTTCTTTCCATTTAGCATAAGATAATCCGGATAATGTCATTTTCACTGATCAACTGACAACAAAACAGTCTGTGAGTGAGGTAACAAAGATGAGAATTTAAGGTTAAATATATTTCTTTGTAAAATTGGAGAAAAAATATCACAGTTGCTGATATTTACTGCTACTTAATGTACACTGTACACTTGAGTGGTAACATGAAATTGGAAAAGAGTAAACAGTGAACAGCAGCTCTTTGGGTAATGGCAGAGGTGATATTTGTAGGATTTAAAAAGCTTTTCCCAGTGGACATATAAAATGTTCTTTCTCTCAGATAAAAACTAAACCAGCCAACAGCAGTCCCAGTCACATCAGTCATGTGGAAAAACAATTATACCCACTCTCAGCTGTAAGGTTTTCCATATCTGGACATAAATAAAGAATCCCCCATACTTGGTCTTGAGATGAGCTACATTCATCCTCAGATTAACAACACATGACATGTTACACTGTGTTGATATTCATCTGACAAAAACTACGCCAAAATACAAAAATAGTGTGCTATTATAACAATAGATTATAAGGTCATTTCGAAATTATTTGGAATCCATTATTCTCTAGAGAAAAGATTATTCTCAAGTGGAAAGCATTCAATACAGTTGTCGATCTTCCCAGGGGTGGATGTCCCTGCAAGCTCCCCAAGGTCAGACCGTGCAATGCTCCCAGAAACTGTAAAAACTCCAAGAGCTTCATCTCTGACTCTACAGGCCACAGTTACAGCCTTAGTTGTTGAAATGGTCCCTTCCTCAACCTGACTGAAATGCTGTGGTGGAGCCATTAAAGAGCTGGGCATAAATGAGTGCTGCAAACCTCAGTGAACTGATGCAACGTTGTTAAGAAGAGCATGATGCATGCGAGACTGATAACGTCATACAGAAAACAATCATGTCATGTTATTGCTGTTTAAGGTGCTTCTGAAAGCCACTTAATTCGCAGCTTCTGTATTCTGGCTCAGTTTTTGTCTATAACAGTGTAATCTGTCACATTTTGTTGTTCATTTTAAGTTTGCATTTACCTCATTTTAAGGACCTGGTAAGGATCAAATACTTTTTTTATCATGTCCTGATTTTTTACATCTGATAGCTGAAAGGTGTGTTTTCTTTTTCATGATCATTTTACCTGCCAAACTATTTTTGTGATAGTTCTCAGTGTCATGGTTCACAGTTTCCGAGGTTTGCTGAAGATCTTCGGGTTAGTCTTGTTTTACTTATGATTGTTGGTTTTGTGAGCTGTTAGTCTGTGTTCCTTGTATATTCTGTTTAGTCAGTAGTTTTCTTTTGAACTTGAGTTTTGTGTTTGGATCCTGAAGTGTTATTTCCCGTTATCTGCTCTAGATGTCCTCAGTTTCCCTTCCCTTCCCTGCAGATTGCCACATTAGCACCTGTTCTCGGTTCCTGATTTACTCACCTAGTCGTTCCTCCTAATATATTTACTCATTGTTTTTTTTGTTCTCTGCTAGATCCTATCTGAATGTCCCTTATATTTCACTGTTTACTATCAGTAAATAATAAAAAGGGAACTTTTATCTGCAGCTTTGCAACCTTTAATTCGTTTATGTTTTTTATTTATTTTTGGACTTCCTGCTTTGCGGCGCCTTTTGTTCGTTCTTTGATTAAGTTATTAAGCGTATTCTAGTTCTACCAGCACAGCTTCTCGTGTTTAACTCGGCACATGGATTCTAGACGTAAGCATTACACCCAATACAATATGTAAGTCCAGGACCACACGCAAACACAAATGAACGGGCTCACAATGCAAAAACAATAGCCTCATTGTTGCAGCTGAGAACCAGTTGCACAGGCTGAACCAGTCTTTGTCTTTGAGGTCTCTTCCCTCTTCCCTTCATTTCAGATGAAGCTCACCTTTGTGATGCTTGGTGAAGTTTATGTAATGAAGTATCTGCAGATTTTACCACAGAGACATCACCTTCCTTCAGTCTCAGGGGCCTGTAATGACTATAACTAGGGATGTTATTACCTTCTGCCTGCTCCAACACTTGTGATTGTTTCGTCATCATTACAACACATTATGACATTTACACTGTTGTGACAAACCGGCACTTATCCTGAGCACTGCAAAGTCTTTTAACGTGCAGCTTAGTGTGAGGATGTTAAAAGTTATTTACCTCAGGGACCAGACTTTGTGTTGTGTGGGACCATTACAAATGCACTTTGCTCTACTTTTGCTTGTTATTTTAGATTTTTTTAGATTTTTGGTTAGGTTAAGAAATATATCCTGCTTTAGGTTACATACACTCTTCGACAACATTAACCACATGTTTGAGGGGAAACCTTTCTCCTCCATGGCAAGCTTCTTCATCTTAGTTACAGATTAAACAAGATCCACAACAGTCGCTATGCAATTATGGAAACTTTGGCTTCTGTCTCATGGTGTCTATTCCAGATTCTGAGGAACTTCTATTAAAGTCTATCGGACTATCCTATGTTCAGGTCCTAAGGATGTGCTTATATGTGATGAGATGGGGGAAATAAGGGAATAAGATTATGTTATTTGTTGTCTAATTTAATTGTGGATTAGTTGATTTGATTCGTTGCTTCTTGTTTGTTGTGGAAAAGCCACAAGTTAACTTTTTTTAATATCAAATATTTTGAGTAATTGCCACTACATTCCACATATCAGGCATGTGTGTCCTCAAATCACACATCTTTCAGACCATGCTTACAAACGTTTTTATCATTATCTAACCCTGATATGAGGCGGAAATGGAAAAAAGAGCCACATGATTTACAGTAAAACAAAAAAGACATTTTTCAGTGTGATCGTGATTAATATTTCTGATTCTGTTTCCCAGGGACAATTTTAACAGTACACTCTTATTTACAGGGATTGTGGCTGCTATCGTAAATAACTGCAGCCGTGCATTGTGCGTAATGACCATAGAAGTCCTCTCTAGTGAGACTTTAACAAGAAAATAGATATTTATAGATTGGTCTGATTTATTCATATGTTTCTGTAGGGCTGTCAGGCGGTGTGTCCATCCATTGCAGATGAGACAGAAGTTGTCCGCCTCCATCATAAACCTGGTGTATTGTGTGAGCACGTGCACATTTTAGCTGCTGGTTTATAATCCAAAAGTTTTTGTTCCATTTGTTCTTTCAGATCATCAAATAAACGTGCATTTTTTCACTGCCTCCCTGAAGATTGTCTCAGCTTTACGTTTGACGAAACGGAGCTTCTTTACCGTTGCTTTCATGATCATGCCTGTTGGTTCCAGTGCAAACTATGTCTTGATCTACAAATGACAAATTAGAGGAGTGTCCACATCCATTTACAACTAAAAATTAAAAGTGGAAATCAGGTTTGTGCGTATAGTTTCTAGATTATTGAGATTTGTAAAAGAGTACCATGCGGCACACACAGATTTATAAATCTGGAGAGCGGAATGCTTTTGTACATTTCACAGTTTTAGTCATGATTTTACACATAGTTTTATGCATCTGCTCCATGGTTTTGGGGAATTCACTGCACGCTCCCCACACCTTTGAAACTCCTGACAAATCTGTTAAATGAACCATTATTGATCTAAGATAGATTCCATGTTAGAGCACAAGCGCATTCATTCATCTTCATTCGTCCAAGTGTCCAGATCCTTAAAGTGGCATCCAGAAACAGCCCCATAAACAGGTAACTTTATGCTTTTTTTTTAAACTATTTTATAGCTTTACAAAAAAAAGAGTCATTAGTTGATTCTTCATGCTTAAGATGAAAATAAAGTATTTCTTACGACATGTTGCTGATGGCAAAGGCGACTCTGCAGCTGACCTCATGCTGGTGTAAGGTGCAGAAGTTGTCCCCAGTGGAGCATGTGATAAATTACTAGTGACAGAACTGGTGTTCCTCAGAGCTGTCATCATGTTGGTCTCAGAGGATATGAAGATACCCATGGTGCCATTTTCTGGAGGGTCCTGTGTGCTGTTGAAAGTTGGTGTAAAGGTTGTGTTCGTCGGTGGAAGGTGGGTCAGCGGGAGCTCTGTGGTGGTCGGCACCCTGATGTCAGCTGGGAGCAAAGATTACAAATGTTTTATAAGAGTTGCTTGGGTGAAGTCGGTTGCACTCTTTTGTTTATCAGATGTCTCAACACAGGTTTACAGCTTGACTTGTGCACAAGTTGCCATCACAGCAATAACATCTGAGAAATCTGGATTTCAGAACATGAAAAGCATAATATATGAATCCATCCATTTTCATCATAAAACTGCTAAACCAGAACTGTTTAGCAGCAAGAATCCTGTATCAGACAAGAATGGGACAACATTCTTCTCCCAAAGGTCCAGCAAATGGTCTCCTCAGTTTGCAGATGTTTACAGACTGATGTTAAAAGAAGAGGGGGATGCTACACAGTGGCAAAAATGTCCCTGTCACAACTTCTTTGAGCCATGTTGCTGTCATCAAACTCAAGATTAGCTAGAATTCTTTTTCACGAAATAGTAAACTGTCTCACTTTCAACAATTGTTTTCTGTGTTCTTTTTTTAAATAAAATATCTGTTTATTAGATTTGGAAGTCACTGCATTCCATTTATTTTACATTTCATACAGCGTCCCAAATTCATTAGAAATCGAGGTTGCATTTCAAAGAGGTGTCAAAGAGCACTTATCGTTCTTGCTCTAATTTCTTCTGCTCTGGTTTTATGCCAGATGCTGCATTCCCTGTCTCTGGATCACACCATAGAAGATATTTGTATACCAAATTAGAATAGACATAAGGCCTTGCACACACACATCGCCATCAATATATGACAAAGAATACGGAAACTGAAACTGTTTGCATTCAAATGTTTGTGAATCAACTATTAACCTCAAAGAAAAGCTTGATGATGAAGCTTGCGTTGTCACTAACTGTAACATTTGTCAGTTAGAACTGTGTGGGACTTTCCTGTCTTTTTGGAAAGCCCCAAACAAACCCCCAAAGGTGGATGAATCTTAACCCAGTGAACGAGGGATGGCAGAGGTGCCAATGTACACAACAAAGCATCTGTAGTCATGTCAGAAAGGAAGCACACCCTCTTTCATTTCTAGTGTTTTCAGTATCGGATCATAATGGAAAGGGATCTTAATATTACACTGAGAGTCATTTGTATCAGATAATCTCTGCCAAAACGTTGAGGCATTCCACCCTTACTGTTTCCATTAATAAAGAGGGTAAATATCAGCCAGGTGCTGCTAATTCATTTGAACTTGATTAACTGATTGTCAGCAGGTGTGAGCACACAACTGTCCTGTGCAGTGGTGGAGGGCTGATGATTTTAAACTTGTTTTTCAGCCACAGGACCTGGACTGAGACCTTAACAGAGCCGTGCAGAAACAACTGCAGAAAACCTGAATGACATAAAGCAAACTGAAGAAGAGTGGGCTCAAACAATGAGAAACCAATGACGTAATCAGCTACATTTCTCACAAGGCTAAACTTGAGTGTGTTGTATTGTGTGTTCTGCAAGCTGTCAAATCCATGGATGTTGGTACATTTTCACACACTGTTTAAGATGTTTTATTGAATTAATCATGATTGGGAAATGTGTCATGCTTTGCTCTTAATCGTAGGTTATAGCTGATATGTATCTAATCCCTTTTTTCATATTGTTATGATGGAGGAAGAAAGAGGGTGTACTTTCTTTTCCACATGACTGTAATGTGCACAGTGGACTAATATAAGAAATTGTGTCATTGTCACGTTTTACCTTCTTTATGTGTGAAAAGTACACACTGTAGCATGACTTCAACAGAGACGTGACAAAAGATTTTGGTCATGTAACAGGCTTCTAATTATATTTGGATTGGATATAGTGGCAGCTGGTTTTCTAGAGTCAGTCTCATATTACTTTCAAACAATAAACATCTTGTTCTGGACAAATTCTATAAGTTAATTGTGTTATTAATTACATCATTTTTCGAATAATCTTGTATTTTAAATTGCAAACATAATTCACTGGCTGCACACACCCTGCGTAAGATGTATTGCAGTTTAACTTTGTACAGTTTCAATCATATTTGCACCTAATGCAGAAACACGGTCTCACCTGTACAATTAACTCTCGGCTCGTTGGGGTCAACATCAAAATATCCTTGATGGCAGAAACACTGATAGGAACCCATTGTGTTGTTACAGTCGGCCTGAAGAGAGCACTGATGAAGAGCAGGATGTGCACACTCATCCACATCTGCAGTTAAAAATGCAGACATCTAGTCACAAGGACATATGGTAGCTGTTTAATTTATTCAGCAAGGTTTAATAATTGCAAAATGTCATGTGACGTTATCACAAAGATCACAACTGATACTCTTAAATTGCATTATTTTGCACAAAAAACTGATAAAGGTTTAGGGTAAGAAGGCTGCTAGTTCATTTACAATGTGCAAGTCAAATTTGATCCACTTGTCTTCAATGTATCTTTAATTCAAAGGCTAAACCATTCAGACGTGTCTAAAAATAGGTACATTATTACACTCAGCTCAAGCGCTGATTTAAAGCCTTCGGTGTAGAGAAGAAAATTAACAGTCTGCAAGAAAACCTATTTGAAGTCAGCCTAATGTGTGCACATGATGGCAAGCTTGTTACTGTCTTTTGTGCAAACGTAACAAGTATGATTTATGATTCATACCTCTGTGTTTGTGCATGTGTGCATGTGTGCATGTGTGTGTGTGCAACAGCTCTTGTGTTATTTTCCGCTTTTGCAGGAAACATCCCACAGATGACTGTCACTCACACAGAAGTGGTGGGAGACGGAAACGGTGGTGCGACTGAGTCATTTTTTCCTGAACACCGTGTTCTCTGGCTCATGAATCATTCGCAAAACTCTAAAAGAATGTCATTTCTCTGCAGGAAACAAAAAAGCCTCAAGTAGCTTCACGGAGAGATCAGTGCTGCTCTAAAGAACATTGTTGTCTCCTCACCTTGCACCGTTACAGATGACACCTCCTGTATGTGTTTGAGAAGAAAATGCAGCTTTGATGTAATATTGGACATTGAAAGAGTGAGATTGCTCTCAATCAGCAGAGAGGTGGTAGTTCTGAAGGGATACAGGGGCCATGAGTTGAGGTAATAGATTGAAACCTCAGACTGCAGAGCTCCAGTTACCTGTAAGAAAAATAGGCGATAAGCTATTCAAATGTCTAATAAACATTATTTCCAAAGCATTTAAATTGTGGGGTTGGTTAGCCATTTGATCTTAGGATCTGTGTCTTATCACACAATTACCAGAGATCTTAATCAATATGGTGGAACCAGTTTATCAGCATTGGCAGTAGCGTTACCATTGCATGCAGCATTCTTGTGAGATTTAGAAGCCCATTTTCCTTTGACATCAGTTGCTGGTAATCTGTCTTCACTGTCAGTGTTGCATTCCAAAGGCTTTCTCCATTCTCAAAATAACTTCCTGAGCCTGAAAATTAAGCACCGCTTTGATCAAACTGCAGTTTTAAAAGTCATATTTTCCGAAATCAGTCAGATGTAGAAAATTGTTCAATTGAAAATAGACAGCTCAGTATCACAGGAAAACATAATAGGTCTGTTTGTCAACAGACAAAATGTGGTAATTGGTTGAAAAGTGAGAAATGGCTAAGTGCAGCCTGTTTTGTGATGGGGAACTTCCACTGACATGATTGTAACGACATTCTATGAGTTCTAAAATTGCATAAACACTAAAGAATATATTTTTCTACCTCTACCCATCAGCTTTTTATTTTTTACTCCCAACTCAAACCATTCATGAGTGACAGCAAAGAAATAAAGTGAAGACTCATGAGTGTATTGATGAAGGGATTAGTGACGGGTCTCAATCCCAGGATGAGACTCAACAGACTAACGCCATCCCCTACCTGTCCTCCTCCTTATAAGTGGCTAAATTAACAGTGTGTGTATGTTCTCATGAAGAAACAGGGCACAGGTGAACCACGTCATCATGCAGTTGAACGCCATCAACCTAATGCATTTTTCATAACATCATGTAATCATAGTAGTAAGAACATGGATGGACGTTGGAGTGTATACGTCGGGTCGTAGGCTGCTTCTCTGTAAAAACAAAATGAAGTTAGCTTGGAAAATGTGGTCAATTTTCAAGCCTATTTTTGTGAAAGAGCAACATTTTGCTCTGTGGACCAAATGATACACTCTGTTATAAGATCAGGCTGAAAAAGCACAAAGTTTGAACAGTAATGCTTTCCAAACTGATTTGTTCAGTTTTTACTGTCCAAATGGAATAAACTTTTCAAAAAATGAAATTATTGCTCATTGTTTTCATTTTTATTTAATCACAGTTCGACTGCACTACTATTACTCAGCCAGATTGGACCACAACCACTCCCAGAACCAAGCGCACCTATGTTACACATAACGTAATACCAGGCATTCATTTGTACGGCATGTTTAAAGTCATTAATAGGTTATTGTAGACGATGTCAATAGTGTCTTCTCTTATTTATGAGCTATTTTATTGATAAATGTATGAATATTTGTCATAAGCAGGTCTGCAGACTAGAGTAGTTAATAAATGATACACTGGCCTAAAGTAACTAAAAGGATTTCCTTAAATATGGTCAAAATAAGTTAAGTCTCCCTGTTCTTAACTGTTTCACTGCCATGCTTCTTTCTTTCTTTTCAATTTTGGGAGGGAAGCACAACATTTTTATTTATTTTTTTACTCCATTTATGGCTGGTAGGTGTAGTTACTTTAACACATAAGCCGATAAATAAAAAGAACATCATTAATATTGTTTTGAATAACCTAGTAATGAGTAACATACTAAACTTGATAAATGATTATATTGTGCCATAATATTAGCACAGCTGGTTCTGCGGATAACTGTAGTCTCCTGTGGTTTGGCAATAATGTTACAGTCCAACACTACATGCAAACATGGTACTTAAAATAATCAGCAATATTTTTTTTTTTGCGAATCTCCGAAGCAACAACCCAAATGTGACCAATTAAAAATCAAACAGGCAATTAACAATGGTTTGAAAAAATGGAAAATTCTATTTTATTGCCTATTTTTCTTTCTTTTTGGAAAGAAATGTAGATAATAAAAACTGAATAAATTGCTGCAAAGTGTTACATGAACCTTAAAGACATTTTTTTTTTTACTTTATACATAAGACAATCCTTCAATGAGCACTTGTTGCTTCAACCAGTAGCGGGTTTTTATAGTCTAATAATAGTACAATCAGGATGTATACTAACTTGTGGGATCGCAGCAGAGAGTGCAGCCAGATCTCTGGCAGCATTTCTGCCAGCCTGGGCAGTCTATATCGAACTCACAGTCCACAGATCTGGGACACAATCCATCTGAAATTGGACAGGATCCTGGCTTGGCAGAAAACTCGCCACTCCTGTTTACAGCTTCATTCAAAGGAAATAACATGTTACAGGCCATATATTAGCAGAGAGATATTTGTGGCACTGCAGATTCTGCTCCTCCAGCTGGTGTCTTGCACACAGTACCACACAATGAAAGGTCACTCTGACTGCTGGGATGTCTACAGCATGTGATGCTTTATCATCAGAATTTACAAATACACTTCGGCTGTCTAAGAGCAAAGAAATCTGTGCTGTTCTACAGTCATCAAACCAAGAGATGGATGAGTGATGCAGAGTATACTCACGCAGGGCACAGTAACGACCAACTTGGACGTAGCCATCGCAACACCGAGTCACCTGCTCCTTCACTGTCTTGTACTCAACCTGATGCACCATCTTGTAAAGGGTGACTGTGCATGTCGTCCAGAGGAGCCAGCCGCCACAAGGCTTTTTCACAGTATAGGCGACTGTGTGCACAACCAGGGAACTCACAGTCCTTGTTTCATTACGAGTGCATAGATGGTAGCCGGACAAAGACAGGCTATTTCCTGGAGTAAAATACATTTTGTGAATAACATTTATTTGTCACGAACAATACTCCTTGATTTTGACTTATAAAGCATTACAAACAGACTACAGATAGAAAAGCAAGACATAAGAAAACCAAATAAATGCCATGTCATGTTCTAATGTGAAGCTGTCATCAGCGTGGGGGCCTACCTTCAACCACAGTATTTTGTCCCCCACAGAGAACCAGCAGGGCCTCGGCCACCCAGATGGAGAACATCCAACTCATTTTTCACGGATCAGAATCTCAACTGTTCATTTAACCGCCACATTGTAAATGCATGTTTCACTTTGAGATGATGCTAACTCACTGTTCGGGGTGTATTCAAAGAACAAATCCTCTGTGGCTCTGTCTTTCCTCCACCCCTCGTTACAAAAACAGTTCCCTGATGGACCACTAAATACTGGCAGTCAACAGGCAATTATCAGATGAAGGTTAGTACTTTGACTAACATTCATGAATGCACTCAGATTACATCTAATTCCCCAAGAAATTTACAATATTTAGACCGCTCTGTACTGATGAGAAACAGAGAAAAGTATTTAGTCCAACTGGTTTTTGAAAAGAAGATAATGTCAGGTTTTGTTTTAATAAAATAGAAAAATAATTTTTTACTTGTTGTATTGCAGTGTCAGTAAACATGTTTATGGTGCCAGGCAAAGAGATGTGGGATGGGAGGAGTGAAAGTCTCTGATGACTTGGTTTCCACACAGGTAACCATGGCAGTGCTTGTTATGCTGCTGGCATTAACAGCGAACTGTGCTAGCAATTAATGTCATGTAAGGAGGAGTGAGAACTTCCCTGCCATTTTCCCACATGTCTACATTCTCTTAATGTGCAGGAGCAGCAGGATGCTGCAGCTCTTGGAAATGTGATTGATTTCTTAAAAAAGGAAGAAAAAAAAAGGATCAAAGCTTTCTGAATGTTCTACTCATATCACATATATAGACATATATTCATGTGTGAGGACATCTAATTTTTTTGGATCTTCTCATGCAGGTGTTTTCCTTCACAATGAAGGTTGGAAAAAAAATTATGGTAAGGTAATGAAGTGTGTAAATGGGCTTCATTGAACTGAGACTGCTTAAGTGATTAAGGAATAATTACTAAGCATATGTTGGCATGCTGATGCATCTGGGTGCAACGAAATGCAGGGCTTCAGGCCGAGACAACTGCACATGAATACATTCATATCACCGGATAAAAGTCTGCCTAACAAAATGTGGACTGCAGGCCTTTGATGTAACAAAAAAAAGTTCATCAGGAGTGGTACAGTCTTAATCACCCTTGCTGCACCTGATCATGAGACTGTTGCCAGGTACTGTCAGCTTTCCAAAAAGACTTCTGTAGGCCACATACAAACAGCAACAAGTCTGCTGTGCTATAGTGACTCCTTTTGAATCTCAGACCTAATTAGTTTCACTGGGGTTAGGAGCCATCTGCGTCATTAAACCAATTGAGGAAGATCCCTGTTGGCTTTTAGCAGTTATGAATTCAGTTCCCACAAATTAATGTCACAAAGCAGAAATATTCCTCTTAGAAATTAATGGATGGGGCTAGCGTTTTTAGGTTTTCAGAAAATATATAAAAACTCTACATCTCTCAGATAGATAGATAGATAGATAGATAGATAGATAGATAGATAGATAGATAGATAGATAGATAGATAGATAGATAAAACATTTATAAACAAAACAATATTATTAAGAAAGAATTACTAATAACAACAAATAATATTTACAGATGGTCCCAAGATAAGTGAGTTATGTAAAGATGTAATCAGGATTTGTTGTGGTTGGCTGTTTCCTGCCATACAATGTGCGATATTGTTCATCTCTTTTATACTTATTTTGTTTATTTGTTCTAGTTTTATTCCACTATTTTATCGATTATTGTTTAGGAGCTACGCTGCACATACCGACACTTGAGAAACTGTGTTTCGTTCTTATCGTGTCGAGTGGTTTGAATGACAATAACGCTGAGTCTAAAAGGCAGTGCCAGGAAAAATGTATATATCCTCCTGAGGGCCCACTAATGCATTTTTGTCCTCTGTAGGGGACAAATGTTTCACAGCTTTATTCAAAAAACAAAACGGTATACTAGTATAAAACCTGTTGTGCAAAAAATATGGCATATCCCTTTAAATTAGCCCCACTGTGAGGGCTTCTGTTTACCCCGCCTCCTGCTCCTTCACCAGCCAATCAGTGCGCAGTGCACGTGACGAGCGCTCTTCGCGATGACCTCATCCCTGGTGTGGGATGACGTCAAATTCAAGATGGATGGAATCACGATCAGCTCGCAGAAATTTACACAACACTGAATAAAGTCCTGGCTGCGTGGACGGAAGACCGTTCTCACGACGGAACGGGTAAGTGTGGACAGGCTGCCAAACTTATCGTGAAATGAAACGAGCAGGGAGGGTGAAACGCAGCTGGTGGGGTGCTGTTAAGGAGAAGCTTTTTTCCCTTTTCCTCCCTGACGTAACTCGAAAGGGGGATTGTGCTGCTGTAAAACCTGACCAGCCACAACCTGTTTAGCAGGCAGCAACTGTGCCGAGTCGGACCGGGCTGAGCCGAATCTTGAGGGGGTGGGGGGACCGAGAGGAAAACAGCACTTTCACCGAACATAACGGTTATATTCACTATCCCACACACACACACACACACACACACACGCACGCACACTCCGAGCCACTCTGTCCGCACAGTGACTGTTTTCATTTCGGGATTTACGGTCCACAGAAAAGGCGCTCAACTTTTTCTTTTTCTTTAGTTTTTTCCGTCCCTGGTGTTTTCCTCGCGCACTTACAGTAACGTGCGATTGCGTTTCTCACCGAAAGCAACGCTTCTATTTGAGAAGTTATGACAGGAGAAACCGAGCCACGTCTCATGGATGATCTGATGCCGAAAGCCCCCCCCCCCCAGACAGAGGAAGCCGACACGGCGGCACGTTCCGCAGTCCTGAGCTTCGACCACGAGTTTTGATTAAGAGTCAACCGAGCGATTTCTAGTTTAGTTTTTAATGAATGAATGAGCTTCTTCCCATGGACATAAATAGAAAGTGTCAGCTGCTCAATAGAAGTAGCTCCCTTCCGGTTTATGTTTTCAAAAGAGAAATGCTTTGCGAAATCAGAATAATCGAAACAAAAACAAAATTTTATTTTCCTCTTATATTGCCTTTAAACGGGCTGTTGAGGGTACACTGCAGTGTTATAAAACCCACACAGATCCTGATGGGTCTCAGAACACGGTCTTTAGATAATTCTGAAATTTCAGTAGATGATTATTTATCCAAAAAATTATTGCAATCGATTGTCTGTTCATTTTTATGCCACAATCATGCCATAAGCCTACCGTATACTATAATATATATCATATTTATCTATGTGTATATCATATCATATCTCTTATAAATGCATATACATGTATACATATTATATGTATATGCAATGTCACAACATTTATGTCCATCCAGAGTTGCATTAATTTTTCGTCAAGGTCTTGTTGTGATGATGGTCTTCTCGAGCACATCAGTAAAATTCTCAATGGGGTTCTGGTGCTGACTCTGTGGTGGCCGATCCACGTGTGAATATTATGTCTCATGCTACCCGAACCACTCTATCACTCTATAACAGGGTAAATCCGGACTCATCCGACCACATGGACCTTCTTCCACTGCTCGAGGGTCCAATCTTTATGCTCCCTAACAAATTGAAGCCCTTTTTCCCGATCAGCCTCACTTATAAGTGGTGTCCTTAAGGCTCCACAGCTGCTTAGTCCCAATCCCTTGAGTTCCCTCTGGATTGTGCACGTGGAAATGTTCTTACTTTCACCATTTACCACAGCCGTGAGTTCTACTGTTGTTTTTTTTTTTACGATTTGATTTCAGGAAGTGCAGGATTTTTTTCATACAGGTGAATATAGACAATTGTGCAACAATAAACACGATTATCACAATGTAATTTTTTTTCAATCGTGACAGGTCTACTAGTCTACAAGTGGTTGTAAATGGAGCAGAAGCAGCGATGGTCTCCTCTTTGAGCACACATGAAGTTATTCATTATAGACGGGTTTATTGATTAGCCGAATATTACAGAGAACTCTTAATCATTTTATTCCTGAGATCATTCTGTTCTGCAAAATACACCATCAGTATGTCTTATGTTGTACCTTCAGCAGTCAGTCAGCAGTTGGGTTTGTAGTTATACAGAAAATAGATGATCATGCTGTCTTCAGAAATCATTGATTCCATTGAAACCATTACTATTCTTTAAGGATAATCTCTTGTTTCCATATATATCCCAGCTGAAATGAAATATATACCTTAATGCGTTAAAATTCACTCATTAGAAAGAGAGAAAAAAAGAGTACTTTCAAGACCTCTCTGAAAAAATTACAACGTTGATGCAGAACTGCAGTGAAATTTCTTATTTCTGCTTGTTGTTGATTTTTATTATCAATGCTGATATTTATGTAATGTCACATTTAATTGATCATGCAAAGTTGACAATTGCATTCATAGCCTAGTGATGTCTTGTTTCTGTGCTCCTCTCAACTATTATTTTGATTGTGCAACAGTTCATGCACATCTGCATGAAAGCTAATGGAAAAACCCACTTTCTGCACATGTATTCATCAATTTCTTTTTTTCTATATTCCTAAATGAAACGTGTGCTTCTTTTCTTTCAGCCATGGAGAGCCTAGTGCATTACAGTAACCCCTCTCATGCCCTCTCAGTGTTGGGGGTGCTTAATGAGCAGCGGCTGCGGGGCCAAATGTGTGATGTGGTACTGGCTGTGGCAGATCAGAGGTACCAGGCCCATAAGAGTGTTCTTGCTGCCAGCAGTGAGTATTTCCAGTCTCTTTTCACACGGATGGACGCAGAGACACTGAAAGTTGTAAATCTGGACTTCTGTGAGCCTGACGCCTTCGAGATAGTTTTGAATTACATTTACTCCTCCTCACTCTTTGTGGACAAAGGCAGCCTGGCAGCCATTCAGGAGCTGGGGTACAGCCTTGGAATCCCTTTTCTCACAAACATCGTATCAACAAGGCCACATGCATCCTACTGTGTGTCCAGAAAAAGGCTTGAGAATGATGTCCACACAAGAAGTGTCATTGTGTGTCGGGTCCAGAGGGACACAGCCCATGCCTCTCGCTCAAATTATCAGGGAAAAACATCAGAGAGATCATCATCTCCCCACTCTTCTCGGGGAGCAGCTCAGCTTCCATCTGAACACAATTCACATGAATCGACTAGAAACTCTGAGTCCAGCAGGAAATCATCCGAACGGAGTGAAGCTTCTGAGAGGAAGTCCAGCTATCCGTATACCACCATATTAAAAGGGAACTCATCACACATCACATCTGTCAGGCCCCAGCTGACATCATCAGTTTCTTTTAGTGATGCTGAGGTTCAGCACAGCAGGCTGCAGGCTGCCACTGACCAGGACACGAAAGAGCAGAATGAGGAGCCGGAACACCGCTTTCAGGGTCAGGCCAGTGAGCTTAGCCACATCATTGACAGGAGCGGGCCCCTGATAAAAAGCCTTCTCCGAAGATCGCTATCTATGGACAGCCCTGTTCCGGTTTTCTCCCCCACACTGGAGCTCAAAGAGCTGCAAAATCGAGAACAGTCAGTTGTTAGAATGGCTTCAAAAGCATCTGGATTAGAAACATCTGCCCACAATGGCAATTCTACAAGCGCATCGCCTCTGGTTCTCAGGTCAAAGTATTCCAGCAGGTATGATAAAGAAACTCAGGTCGAAGGAGATGTCAGTGTGAAAGCTGAGCCTAGCAGTCCACTCGCTGACCCCATGGACATTATTCGGATCACAGTTGGAGATGCTTTGCCAGTCAGTCTCAAAGACTTCCAAACAAATTATGACCAGGACTCCAGGTCAGACTTCAATCCTTCAGGGAAAAGAAAGGACAGGCCAGACAACAGAAGGTACCCATTCAAGAAGAGTAGATTATTCAAAGAACATGCTCTTTCACTCGATGTGAACATGACCAAAACAGTACCTCAGCATGTCAGCAGTGACCCCAGTGAGAACAGTGGGGAGCAGCCTCAGAACAAGATTTTCAAATGCTGGAATTGTTTGAAAGTTTTCCGGTCCAGCGCTGGACTACATCGTCATGTAAATATGTATCACAACCCGGAAAAGCCGTATGCTTGCGACATCTGCCACAAGCGCTTCCATACCAACTTCAAAGTGTGGACACACTGCCAAACTCAGCATGGTGTAGTACAAAACCCAGCATCATCCTCCAGCTCCTCTGTGCTGGATGAGAAATTTCAAAAGAAGTTGATAGATATTGTGCGGGAGAGAGAAATAAAGAAAGCTTTGCTCTGGAAGCTGAAGAGGAATAAACAAGTTTTGCAGTCTCCTTCACTCGCCAAAAAGAGATCAAGGAACAGCTTCATATGCCCTTACTGTGGGAAATTGTTTGTGTTCCAGTCTCAGTACCGGCAGCATTTAAGGACACATCCTGCTGAAAAGTCTGACCAGGACACAGGCAGCGAGAGCATCCTCTACCAGGAACAGGATGAGATCACTCAGCAGAAAAACACCGGCAGTGATGTGTACTCCTGCCGGCTTTGTAATATGAAGCTGTCATCGCTCTTAGAGCAGGGGGACCATGAGAGAGGCTGCCGTCATGCAACTGTATGCCCTTACTGTGGCCTCCGATTCTCTAGTCCAGTTGTCAAGAAGGACCACGAGGCGCATTGTAAGTACAAGAAACTGACATGCCTGGAATGCATGCGGACCTTCAAGTCCTCCTTCAGCATATGGCGCCACCAGGTGGAGGTCCACAACCAAAACATGATGACTGTTAAAGACCAGATTCACCTGAAGCACCAAGAAGACATCGAGGAGGCGCCTGAAATGCTCAAAGAGGAGCATTACAGCGATGAGCCTACTGCCGCAGGGAGCTTTCCAGAAAACGTCAGTTATAGTGACTCCTCAGGTCCACCCATGTATGATTCAGAAGATTCCTCGTCTTATGTGCCTGAGGACCTGAGCATGAGCCACCATGGTAAACTGGTGGTGAAGGAGGAGCCATTAGAGGAGGCGGTGAGTGACAGAGACAGCACAGAGGCTGCCAAAGCAGAGGAACCTGGGGTGTGGCCGTGTGAAAAATGCGGCAGTCTTTTCAGCTCTCGCAAAGACCTGGAACGACACCAGGAGCTGCTATGCCACATCAAACCATTCATCTGTCACATCTGCAACAAAGCCTTCAGGACCAACTTCCGCCTTTGGAGCCACTTCCAGTCCCACATGTCGACTGCTAACGAACCTGGAACCAAAGAAATGGACAGACATCCATCGCCTCTGTCTCCCTCTCCTCCCCTGACCCCCCAAACCTCGGAGCGTCCCACCCCACAGGCCTCCGTGCTCAAATCCGCTCAGGCGACACCAGTCGCAGCGGAAATGGCCGAGGAGTCCAGCAGCCCAGAGCGCTGTAGCTCAGCAGGATCCAAGTCAAAGAGGCCTGAACTAGAACCCAGCAGCCACAGCCCTCTGTCAAGATCAAACAGCATGGAAAACCCAGGTGGCCCTCATGAATCAGACACATTCTTCTACCACGCGCCATCTCTCTCTGCCCTGACGTTCAAAAGGCAGTACATGTGTAAACTCTGCCACCGAACCTTCAAGACGGCCTTTAGTCTGTGGAGCCACGAGCAGAGTCACAACCACACGTAAACACTTAGAGTTAGAATTAACACACCTCAGCCTACAAAAACAAGACCATGAATGTATAGCTTATCTGCTTGCCTCTGATGTTATATTTTGAAGTGGCCATGTATGTTAGAAGTGTAAACATGAATGTGCAATCAATGCTAGATTCCTCTATTAGATGATTATAAAGGTTAACTCTTTCTTTCAAAATGATCTATAAGAATATATCTGTTTTCTAACATCCTTTATTCGTCTATTTATATTTGCAGTTGTAGGTGTTTTCAGAAAACAAAGTACAGAGTTGCTCCCCAGCTGTGGGACTTTTAACTTAAAGGTGTGGACAAAGAAGGGACAACTGTTGATAAGTGCTTTAAGGTTTTATGGCTGCAGTTCAAGTAAAGAATAATGCTTTTGCATTTATATTAGATCTGTCTTTTGGTGTGAGTGGCATCCCTTAAGATAATATTAGTGGCCTCAACGATGTATTCAATATGCACTTTGATAACAGTTTAGTTTTGTTAATGGAAGACACGGTGCCCATATGGTTTCAGGCTGAAAGAGTACAAATGAGTCTCCTACTGCCTTTCAACGTTTATTTGGGGTATTTCAATCAGACCCCTGGTGTAATAAAAAAAAAAGGATCTAACACATACTGTACTGTCTTTGTTGATCACTTCGGATGGATCTTCCTAATCTTTAGCCTGCTGAATCATTTCCAAATGTATGCATACAAATAAATCAGCTCCATCAACAATCATGATATAAAAGAACGTAAATGTTCACAAATGTTGCTTAAAAAGAAATCTCACCAGCATATTTGCAGCAAGCAGGCTTTCAGACAAGTAAAAAGCTCTGGTGTGTAGGAATCCAATTCATGGTTGCAAAACTGTTCTCAAACAGTAAAGCTTAAATTAGTATTTAGCATATTTTTGCGACAGTTTCTTAATCTCTAAAGTCTGCAGCCACGGTGTCATGAATACAACTTTATTTGCACTTGAGCTCTTTTGGGAATTAATTATGCTTCACGGAGCTTCGATGGCCTTATGCAACTTTAAAGATATATATTTTCAGTCCTGTTTTACATGAAAGCACAACAGAGTTTCAGATGACTTGTGACTCAGGCATTTCGAGGGGGCGAGGTCGAGAGGACGGAAGCACGAGGAAAGCAAATCTTTTATTCTGTGAAAAGTGACACGAGTGTTCCTGCTTCCTAAAGATTTATTATAAAAGATTGTGTTTTGATTGTATTCCAGTTGTATTCTTGTACAAGTATATACTTCTGCTTCAGCTTGATGGATTAGAACTTTGTCATAAATCGTCACGACTGCCGCCACGTGGGAGACCTCCGAGTGCTCCACACAAACAAACTTTCTTTCTTTTTCCCCACTTTAGGAGAAGTGGAAGCTGCGTTGTGATGTGAAATTCTTTGCAGAAGTTCTGTATTGCGAATAGTGCTCTTAAGTTCTTGTGAGAAAAACTATGAAGGTTTCACAGACATGATTAGACTTGTGTACATGGAAGTGTTTGTATTCTCGATTTTTGTACCAATTTTGTTAGTAAACAAAAGTTTGATCTTTTTAGTATTCCTGTGCTCTCACTGCAATAATCAATATTTGTATTAGCATTGGTTGCATTAATGTGGCTTTTTGGAGACTTGCAGCCGTTTTGTGTTTCAGTTTTCTACAGTTTTTGTGCTTCACTTCAGTAATAAAGAGTAATGATGGAGTATATGTGGTTATATACACAGTCAATTGTGGTATTTGAGTTATTTGTTGACTATTCTATACTTAAGATCAGGTTGTCCAGGTCTCAAAGCTACTGAATTTCAACATTAAAACATTTTCAGGTAGACATCAAAGTTGTCTCATTTCAGTCAGACTTTGTCTTCTTGATGAAAAATGTGATAAAGCTGCCTGTAAGAATATCTCACAGTCCAAGTTAATCTGTTCAGAAATTATATTGTTTACAGCTGACGTTTATTATAGATACCGGGTTTATTTAGGTGTATAATAAGTGTTAAAGGGATCCAATCCAATGCAATTTTACAGGCAGGAATTCAGCTTTTGTCTCGAGAAAATATTGACTGTCATTGAAATATTGTGCAGTACACAAAAGTTTAATATACTATCATGTGAAAAGCTTTTATATGTAAGAACATAATAATAGTGACAAATTACAACATTATCAGCAGTCTGTCGGTTTAGCAGCAATAACTTGAAACAATTGTTTTCTATCAGTCTCACATCATTGAGGAGACATTTTTTCCAACTCCTCTTCACAACAATGCTTCAGATCATTGAGGTTTGCAGCCTTTATGCACATCTCTCTTAACAACCCACCACAGCATTTAAATTGGTTGAAGTCTGAACTTTCACTGGATTATTGAAACCCCTTAGTGAGATGTGGGGAATCCCGTAAGATAAGATTTTTATTACCTATATGAACATACGCTGCTATATGAAAGTAACATAAGAAATTATAAGAATCGCAGTCTTTTTCACACACAACCATAGTAATCTCAATACTTTCCTTAGCGTTGCTGCTATAGACTGTCATCTTGTTGATACTGATTTGTGACAAGCTGACACAAACTGTAAAAATGACATATTCTTTTCTGTGTTTGGGATCGTTGTCCTCTTGATGACCTGGTTTCAGCCAAGCTTTAGCTCTCAGACAGATGGCCTCACGTTTGACTCTACAATACTTTGGCATACAGAGGAGTTCATGGTGGACTCAATGACTGCAAGGTGTCCAGGTTCTGTGGCTGCAGAACAAGCCTAAATCATCAGCCCTCCACCACTGTGCTTGACAGCTGATATGCTGTGTTTGGTTTTCTCCAAACATGCTGCTGTGCATTATGACCAAACATCTCCACTTTGGTCTCATCTGTCCAAAGGAGATTGTTCCAGAAGTCTTGTGGTTTGTTCAGATTTAACTTTACAAACCTGGGCTGTGCAAATATCATTTGCTGATGTCTTTCCTCCTTGACATTGTGTTAACACACCTTATTGCTCCAGACCATCAAACTCACACTTACTGATTATCAATTAATCAGTGCACTTGATTGTTAAAATGCATGTTTTTTGTTAAATAATATCAACACTGAGTTGTGTTTCATGTGTTGCCCTCTGATGTCATCATGTGCAGAAACCTTAGACCTGGAAGAGGGTGGACTTTCTTGTTCGAATGATAATACACATGGAATCAAAGTAATCTTAGGCACATGCTGCTTTCCTGCTGGCAGACAGATAACCCTGAGGCCGGGGGGAGCAATTTCAAGCTGTGGGCCACCGTGTCACTTTCTGACTGGAAACCAGGGAGTGCACTTAGGAAGTGTTTGCTGTTACTTGGAAAAACGACAAAATGGAAATCCTGTTCTAACGCATGTGTGTAAGGTCACACTCACCATTAAACTGTATCCAGAGAGGAAGTTTTCCCATGGATGAGGAAATCTGTTTAAAAAAACTCAGCTCTATGTTTTGCATGAAAATCAGACTTTATCTCATCTGTTACAGGGTTGAAGAAGCGATCTGTTCTTTTAAAAAAAAAAAAGCCAATTTGTTGACTCCATTGACACACAAGGAACAACATTTATTGTAAAGATTTTAAATGATTTACAGATGCATAATCAGCAGCGCAACCTATGGAAGGATCTAATCAGTGTATGATGTTATTACTGTGTTTCTAATGTGATCCTCGGCACCAGATGGATGGATGGAGACAGCTTGCCAACATAACATCTTTAAAATAAGGAATACGTCATTGAAAAATTAAGATTCATGCTAGATGGAATCATGGGAGACATCAGAGAAGTGATTATATTGACACTGCCTCGGGGCACAAAGAACAGCCTTTGTTTCTCGACTAAAATAAAGTTGTGAAACATTACTTAAGATACAAATAGATGATCCATGTCTTCTGTGTCAGAGGATCCTCACAGCGCCAGAGTGTCTTTTATCAGCCTTCTCATGGTGGTGCTTACAGAGGTGCCCAGTGAGTCAGTGATCTGGTAAGTGATTTTGTAAAGGTAAGGCTGAACATCTTTCAGACTAGTGTCGAAAACATTGTCCACTTCAGACTGGGTGGGCATCTTTGGCAGGTATTCGTGGCGGTTTATGACCTCAACAACATTGATCACCTTCTCACCCAGCTTTTCACCCACTTTCTCCCTGCAGATCTGTCTCTCCTGCTCATTCGCCAGGTTCACAACGTTAACTTTGATGCTCCACACTTCCCAGGGGATGCACTCGTCAGAAAAGGGCCAGCGAGACTTCTTCTTCTGGTAGAACTCCAGGGAGATCTGCCCCATGCCGTCGCTGCCAGAGTTGCTCAAAGCATCCTATAACCAAAACAGAAACAGCTCAGTCAAAAATAACAGGCCTCTCTCCAGTATGACAGTCAACAATCACGTGCTGAAACCACCAATTACCTTGAATTCAGACACAGCCTTCCTGATCACCCTGTCCAGCTCCTCTGACGACACCCTCACAAAGCTGAAATCAATAAAATCGCAGTCGATGTCCTGTGTGCCCACGGTGCCAATGGAGTAGGTGCCCTCTTTTTTATAGTGAAACTTCCCGGTGCTGCGATGCAGTAAAATGGTGTGCAGCAAGGCCAGCATAGCTTCTTCAACCTGCCGCGCCTCCACCGTCACTTCAAGAACCTCCGAGCGACAATTCATGGCGAAATTAGGCTTGTTTCCATTTACAAACGACGAATGGAGTAGGGTGACTGCAGCTCTTCTTATGACGAAGATATACTTTGTTTACCTCTAGAAATGGGCGGAGACTATCGAGCACCGTATGTTGCTGTTTTTCCCAACAAAACAGCTTTTCTATTCGGAAAACCTTACCTTCTTATCAAATGTATAAGCCCAGAGAGCAAATACATTTCAGCAAAACAAAGCTAGCAATATTTGTTACAACAGCAGGTCAGGATGTGTGTTGATGGCAGTGGGACAATCTACAGGAAGTTACGTAGTCCAAAACAGCAGTGAGTGCTGCAAGTGTTTTTCTCACTGAACTTTGACTTTACATTTAGCTTGATTTATTTTATATAATTTCAAAGATATATTTTTATTTAAAAAAATAATCTTCCAGAAGCCACGTTGCAGCCCCATTCGGGAAAAATACTTCGCATGAGGGCTGAACGAAAGCGGACGCTTGTAGTTCTCGCGTTGCATTCTGGGAGTTACAGTTTGTGCCACATATCCGTTTCTATAAGGTAACTTTGTACAGTCAGACAGAGCCGCAAAACAAATCCAGCGGGACGGACTGAACTCCTCACTTCCAGGATCTTTAACTGGGACTTTTATTTCATACCTGGATGTCGTTCGGTGGAGTGTAACAACGAACATTGGAAATAAGACTTTTTGGGAAAACTTTTGGGGCTTTTTAGCTAATGAGGAATAGCTAGTTTAGCGAACCGTTGCGAAGATTAGCCGACGAAGCTAACAACCGTATTCAATGAAAGGACTGTGTCTTTCTGCTGGGTTGTTTGAACCCAGACTACCTTTGGCTTTTTGACAATGGTCCAGGTCTCTGCATGCAGTTTGCGTAGATTGGGACCTCTGTATAGCTTTTAAAAGCTGCTACATAGCACAGCATGGACAACGATAAACAGAATTTGCATAGGGGGGTTGATATAAGTGCTGTTAGCAGTTAAGGGCGATTGTCTGTATTGATTTCGCCGTTCCTTAACCAAATAACTACTACAAGGATGTCAGGAAATTCCACAACGGAGGTGTGTTAAGCTGTGAGCACTGCTTTCATTTTCAAATAATGTCCGACTTGGAAAATTCCAGCTCCTATTTAGGTTTGGAGGACCCGCAGTGGCTATGCATGGTCACACTGTTTTTCGCATCCCTGGTTACTCTGGTAGTGTATTTCACACAATACTTCCAGCATTGGATTGTAGGGAATAAACACAGAGCAGCAGAGGACAATGCGGCGGAGGAGGACGCAGCCGCTCTGCTGGGATGGGCGCTGTCACTACAAAGCTGGAAAAGTCAGTGGAGGGGAGCCTGGTGCAAGGCTTTAAATGACGAGTCAAAGAAGCGTGGGGTAAGTCTCATGACCACCAAGCCAGCCAATGCCCTGTGTGACAGATGACTTCAGTTAAATCAAGTTTAACGTGTTATGTCATAAGACAGAGTTGCAAAAATCTGATATAATGATACCCTGTGGATTCGCATCCAACATTTTAACATTAGCCAATGTGGCTTCACTACATCTGTTTCTTGGAATTGTTGAGTCAGGACACGTGAGATTTCCAGTGTAAGGAGGTGTTCATTAACTGGCACCATCTTTCGAGATTGTTGTGAAATAATATGAAATAATCTGTTGTTGTTTTAATGGCTCTGCCTTCTTACTCATCAGGGCACTATTTTGTTGATTTTCGAAGAGGATGGTCTTGAGGCATCAGAACTGATGGTCAGCAAAGTTTCCAGCTTTCAGAAGTCTGCCAGGAACAAGGTAAAAATGCTGTAAAAATATATATATATTTACAAAGTTCAGCTGATCAATTAGTTTATTTTTCAAGTGGGCATCTGCATCAAAAATAGCCATCCTCCATCCCAGCTTTCCTCCTCTAATTCAACAGAGGGAACTTCTCAACAGTTAGACTGCTGCATTTCAGCTGGCAGTAGACAAGCACTGACTCATCAACCTAACAGATTTATTGAAGCCCCCCCCCCCTCTCTGAGTTTAGAGTCACCAGATTAATCGCCTTTGCGTTTTTTTTCTCCTGTACTCCGCATGCTCGCTAAGCTAATCGAACCACGCCACAAATGAACACTTCTGCTTTCATCAGTCATACAAATTGTGTCGCAACCTGCTCCAGAATGTGTGCAAACCAAACCGCCGCCAGAGAGCTTATATTTTTTCCGAGAGGTCGGAGAGGGTCAAACTGCTCGCCGTGTTTCCTGACATGGTCGGCTTTGCAGTGCTCCCCATGCAAACTCAGCCCTTTCTTTGTGATTGTCATGATAGAGAGCAGGTGCTCTGTTGTTGAATGTGCAGAGTTTAATGAACAGAGGCTTATTTTACCCACATGCTGTGTGTGTGTGTGTGTGTGTGTGTGTGTGTGTGTGTGTGTGTGTGTGTGTGTGTGTGTGTGTGTGTGTGTGTGTGTGTGTGTGTGTGTGTGTGTGTGTGTGTGTGTGTGTGTGTTTAAGAAGCTTATATAGCTGTGAAGCTCAGTGCTGAGGAGGAGCAGGTGGACAGGAATGCACAAGCACTTATATTTATGTTTTAGTTTCCTCATACTATCTCATTATGAAACTGGCCTCAAAGTCACTCACCCTGTACTGATATCAGCTCGAGGGAACTGACTGAATCTGTTTCTTATAAGAGGATGACACTTTTCCAACAGTGGTAATTTTTTCATTGAAAGGTGCTTTCCATTGGAAGCTGCCATATGTGTGAACAGAAAGTCTATATATGGGATTAGTGTGGAATTATCCAAGGTTTTATTTCACCCTGTTTGTGGGGCAAGCTTCTGGTGTAAGATTTCACACTGAATAAGACTTTATGTATTAGTATTTAATAATGAGACTTAAAAAGCTTTTCACACAGCACCTTATGATTTAAGGTGCTAAGCCTCCTCACAGTAGTGGCACACAATATGTTTCATCGGTGGACGTGATAAATATGGTGAATCTGACGGGCACTAGTCACTTGTCACGTGAGTCAGCCTTGATTGCTGTAGAGGTATGATCATGGATTGCAGTGAATGATACGTTTCATTGGCTTAGGTCAGCCTCAAGCTGACTGATGGCTCTTTTTTCCCTCTGGTACAATCAGCAGTGACATTATGCAGATATGTGAGAGAGACATACACCACATAATGTTGGGGTTTGTCAGCTGTATAAATGTATGTACATGTATGTGTGTGTGTGTGTGTGTGTGTATATATATATATATATATATATATATACATGTGTGTTGTGTGAGAGAGACTGCATCAGTGCTTACATTCTCAGTGGATTTACATTACACTAATGCCTCACTTTGTCTTCCAACAGGCCGCTCGCTGCAGTGTGGTTGGGGAGAAGCTGCAGTTCTCTCTAGGCGCAGCGTCGACAGCCACAGCAGATCCTTGGAAATATACAGCATGTATAGCCCCACTAGAGCTGCAGGTAAATTCTCTATCAAGCTGCGCATTTCATGAATATGCACCGCTTATTTTCTTTTGCGAAATATCCTTTTAATGATGAGCCCCCCCTGAAAACAGAGTTACTTCCTTTGGAAATCATTGTGGTTTAGTTTAATAGGAGAGTTTATTGGACACGGTGCGCTGCCCAGCATTAGCTCACCGCTGGCATCGGCATTAGATTTAATGGTTAGGGTATCTTTCTGTGCTTGGCAAATGTCCCAAAGTGCTCATGAAACATCCACGTCAGGCCATTTGTCGGGGGTCCATACAGGATTGATGACGGTGTAAAGTTATGACCAGATAAGTAATGAGACCTTGTTCTTACTCAGAAATTACTGCAGTTTGTATGATTTTTTTTCCCTCTTCCATCTCTGGATTTGCAGCATGGTTGAAATAAAGTGGAACTAAAGGTGTTGAAGTTTTGCTGTTGGTTATACTGTCCATTAGCCTCCGTTTAGCTTTCGTCCTGTTCATATTTTCAGTGTTGAACCTTCACTGATTGTATAGAGTAAATGGCTACATAAGCTACCCCGATTGTATTAAGACTATCCTTAAGCCAATAAGGTGCTTGTCACTATCCTAACCTCATTGCGCTTTAAATACAACCTGCCTTAAAAGCTAGATGGCTAAAGTCAGGAGTAGTGTTTTTGTTTGTTTTGATCGTGAATCTATTGTTGTTGCAGGGCCATAAAGGAAGCCTCTTTCCTCCTTTTCACTCTCACTGTTTCGGATTAGTCTGGAAAAATCAGACAGCCCTTTGAAATCTTTCCATCCATCCACTGGAGCATTTGATTGACTGAGATCCAAGCTAGAATACTCGTGGTTCGTCCTGTGATAAATGCTGGGATATGCGGGACAGAGGCCCCCAGGCATGTAGTCTTTATGAAGATAATGATGATACAGCCAGTGCACTAGGTGTGCTGCTAAGAGTACTTTGCTTTTTAACGCTCTTCTGCTGCATCACATGGCACGCAGCATGTGATGAGGAGCACCCAGGTCACATGCGTTCTCCTAGTTGTAATATTCATGTATGAAATGCAAGCACTGTGTTTACTCATCTATAGAGTGACTTCATAGCAGACACTTCCCTTTCCAAACCACTACGTTGCCACGTAATCAATTAATGCACGAATGTTCTACATGAGAGGAAAATGTCTGTTCCCATGTATCAAAGGAAAATTCCAGTCATTTCCATATCTATTATGAGTTCTATGATTAAAAGGGCCAAAAACAATTAGAACTGATCCAATACTGAGCACGAACGCTATACCTGGTAACTGCAAAATAGCTACAATGTTTCCCTGCCAGACGTTTGTATTTAATGATCTGCAACAGGTCTCTCCTCATCTTGCTTGCAGTTGGATTTTTCATGAGCTTTGCGAGATCACACTCACTTGAGGATCAATCTCACCGGGCTCCAAGTTAATTCTTTCAGATCAGTCGGAGGTTTTTGGTTTCTTTTGTCGAAATGAGTTTAGACTGCGTTTACTGAAAGAACAACACTGAAGGCTTGTCAAGTGTTAGATCAATAGTGCCTTCAAAACAACTTCCACAGCCAACTTTCCACGGTTTTAATTGCCAACAAACCATCCAATAGGTGTGATATTTCCACTGTTGTAAAACCAAAAGGTGATGTGGCTTCATCATATACACTTATACCTGTTTTGGTAAAAAGTTTCAGAGTTGTGAGACCTCTTCATTCATTGCAAAACTTAATGCTTTCCGACGTGACATTTTAATGCGACTTTGTTGTTTTTGTGACTAGCATTAACGGCTCTGTTCTTTCGCTTTTTCTCTCGTCTTCCTGTAACAGCTCACCTCCTACAAGGTTTCTGAGCAACATCCCTGTCTCTGTAAGGATCCAGTCCATACAGATGTCAGGCACTTAAAATAACAGTCTGAGCCTGTCGTTGGCGAAGACAGGCACTTCACGTTGATGCAAACCGTTTCCCCTTTGGATTACGTCTCAATCGTCTTGCAGTCGTCGTTTACAGTGACAGAAAATAGGGCCCAGGTTTGAAAATACCAGAATTCTCTTTATTGTTATTATTTCAAGTGATTTATGTAAATAGATCCAGCCCTGTAACTATTGGCTATGATGTTCTTCTGCCATCTAAGCATTCCTGTTACTCTCTGACGAGGCCTTTGTTTGGCATCAGATAGGCGCCTGTTCAGTCCTACACTGGAATCCAGACTTGCTGGGGCAGGATGGCCCAGTCTATTTTTCTCTCACTCTCTTTTCTCCCCTGTTTATTTTACAAGCTTCTCTCTCTCTCTCTCTCTCTCTCTCTCTCTCTCTCTCTCTCTCTCTCTCTCTCTCTCTCTCTCTCTGGGAGTGATGTGATGTGGGCGATGATATAGTTGTTGATGTTATATAAGGAACATTTCTCCTGTGTGTCGGGCTCAAGAGGAATTTCTTAGTTTGTCTCTTACAAGTTATTTTTGAGCTTGTGAACAGAGAAGTCATTAGAAAATACATCGTAAAAAAATGAGGATTGTGACGTTTTTGTACAAGTAATTGTGTGTATCAGCAACTTTAATAACAGTGGACTCTCAATACATTCATCATGTTTATGGTTATGCCATCCTAATGGTACAAATTCTTTGTTTTTTGTGAAAAATATTGTAATTAATACCAAATAGATATTGGTATTTGTTTAATTGAATAATCTCACAACAAAGCTGGAAATGTATCTTCAGGTAAGGAACCAAAATTCCACAGTAAACCTTGGATTTATTTTCCCCTCGTGCCCACTCTGAAAACGTCCAGTGAAATAACTTACTGGCACTGCAAGCACGTGTATTAAACACGCATTCACGATGCCATTGTATTGTCTCTTTGTTAGCTTCATCTACATATGCGAGAAGCTGAAGATGAGATTAAGGTGAGCTGGGAAGTTTCTCACCTGGAAACAGAGGAGCTGCAGGTGACGCCCACTTTCACCCAGGTAATTTTGAAGCTGCGCATAAAAAAGACCTGCAAGCTGCGGGTGAAATGTTTAAATCTGACTGAATGACAATGTTTACTTTGTGTTCTAATCCGTGACTCTCATGAAAACCTACTGTCTAAGAGTTGCTACCTTATTTGGGTTGGCATTTCACTGTAACCATAACCAAGCAACACACTGTGGTCAGTCTTTGTCTGTCTTGAGACTGTGAAAAGAAGGAAGTGACTCTGATAGGTTGTCAAAGGTCTAATGAGGAAGTCTAAGTTGGTTTAAAGTATTAAACATTCGATAAGCTTCAAATTTACTTTTAATTTTGATCCTTCAGTACATTTGATAACAAACATCTTCAGGATACACTGACTTACTAATATGAATATCGAAAAATAAGGAAATCTATTGTTATTGTCTTTATATAGGCTGATTATCACCGACCAGTGTCTGAGCAGGGTTAGAGGAGAGGTTTGGGGCAAGATTCTGTTTAGTAAACAAGTAACGGGTTTCACAGCAGTGTGGAGTAGCTCCTGTCGGAGGTAATTGTGTATAGTAAAAGATTAAGATCTTCCTCTTTTATGAAAGAAAGTAAGAACGGTAAAGGGGAGGCAGTGTTTTTTGGATGTTACGTTTCAGTTCGACACTGCAGCAGGGGTGTGATTGTTCTGTTGTTGTCCTCTTTCTCTACCAGGACGCCGCCAACGCTTGCAGTGCAGCAGCCATAAAGGAGCAGTTGAAACAGCTGTTATGTGCGACTCGTCCCTCTGTGCGAATGAGCTGCAGGCCTGCTCAGGCCTCAGAGGTCAGGGTGAGTGGACGACTCATGCCCCAGGCAAGAATGTGCTGGAACCTGGCTGAATTGACTTTTAGCTGCACTTTTCCTTCCAAACTCATCTTTTTTGGGTGACAAACTCAATTTTTATTTCTCACAATAGCAGCTCTAAATGCGTGGTGTTTCCTGTACTTTACTGGGGAAGTAGAAGATTCATTACTGTAGATAAAATGCTTTTACTGAGTTCATTGTGCTCTCGCTCCTTACAAAGGGCTCTTACTTATGTGTTCTTTGGCTAGTAATCACATGATGTCACACCGACTGTTTGAGCACGCCATGCATCGTACATTTATGTAAACAGTAATTAGAAGAGACAGAATAAGCACGACACAGTTATGACATGTTCTAAGTTTATTTTTGTCTCCATGAAGTGCTCCAGTACGTCTTACAGAATCTCATGTTAGAAACCTGTTTTTACCTTCAGCAAATCATTATTTAGCTTCGTTAAATAACACCATATACCCATTAACAAGGCCAAAAGTTATTCATTAAAACTGAGAATATGTAATTAGGAAGTAATGATTCATTCACCACGAATCATCAGCTGTTTTACCGTAGAGTGAATAATCCTTGGTCACTTGATCATCTGAGCTGCTCAAAGATTTGCAGTTCTGGTCAAAATCAGCCTCCGATGCTGTTCAGAGTTCTTCATGATGACACAAGGACTCGTTGTTTGGGCTTTTGGTATTTAAACATTTGTAGTTATGGTGCAAATTGTCCAGGAATTTGCATTAGAACTACTTGAATGCAAACATTTTAAGTACAATAAAAATCATGGACAAGAGGAACTCCTGTACACAGGGTCAATCCGCTCAAGAGTTCTTCACTCATGTTCAAACCATGCTTGTGATTTTGATTTGCAAATGCACATTTAAGAACGCATTTCTTAACAGTGTCGGCACGTGATGATCTCTGAGGCTGTGGTGTGACTTCTGTTTGAAACACCTCTGAATGTATTTCATTGCTCACCTTGTTGAGCTATGGTTCCTCTCATAGGAAGCACACAACAAAGTGGCGTCGCCCCCGAAGCCCCCTCGTGCCCACGACTGGAAGCTGCTTGTGAAAAACATCCGGGTCACACTCAATCACGAGGAGGATGCTGCAGGTTGGTTGCATGTCAACTTATGTATTCGTGTCAATAAAAAAACCATGGGCTGTATTTAACCAAAATGTTTAACTACCCTCCCTTTCACTCGCTTCACTAATCACGGAAGCAGACGGTACATGTTTAAAAAGGGTGTTTGGTTAATCATCTTAGCAGCATGGGACTGTATGTGTCAACCTGACGAATGTTTATCGCTGCAGACTGCGCATCTCTAGAGGCCGAGGAGATTTATTTGTAATCTGCCTTCCTGAACTGAACAGGGTTGGCGTTATGTTACAGTAATAGTACACCCACATCACCAGCACCACACCCAACATGGGGGCTCAGCACAGGACATGCATATCCCTTGGGCTCAGAGGAAAATCAAGGTTAATGATTGCTATTTTGAGTTAATGAGTGGCTGTTTAAAGTATTGTCCAGTGATTCACATTTTAGACCTTAACATCGCCTCCTACAACTTTGTTTTGGTAGTTTCTGTGACGAGTCATCCTCTAATAGTGAGTCAGCTGTTCTCTGGACTCAACACTTCCTCTTCAGCTTTTATCCCAGCTCCTAATCCTCCACAGCAGAGACATGACGCAGCACTCAACTCTACGCTGCATATTTTACAGCCTTCCAGTCAGGAACACTCCCACCTTAGTTTTATGTGGGACGTTTCTTCTTCTCAATCAATACCATTTACTCTCCTTTGACCTATGCATGGTTCATCGTGTATGTATATGCTGACCTCCCTGTTGATGAATGAGTGATTATTGGTGTGTGTTTTTTTTTTTTTTCTTGTTTACAGGCAGCATGAATCCTCTGTGTGTGCTGCAGTTAGACGACCCACCACAGAAGTTTAACACCTCGGTTTTGAAGAACACAAACAATCCTGCTTGGGACCAGCCATTTATCTTGTAAATTTGGCCACATTTTCCATCACTGCATTAGCAGTTTTTTTTTGTTTGTTTTTGTTTTTTTTTAAATAAGCAAAGTGCAGGGGTATGTTCCACAATTCTCTTATTTTTATGTCTCACCAGTGAATTGAATGGACGATCAAAAGAGCTCAATGTTCAGCTGATGGATGATGGACAACCTCCAGAGAGTAAGGAAAACTGAGGCTATTAGTTGTAACTGTCACATGTTTCGGTGCAAACTTACTCAATCAAGTTCCTCCTTTTTGTTCTCAGAGTCCTTACTGGGTCAGGTGTCGGTGCCTTTCGATCTTGTTAAGAAGGAGCCCAAAGGACAGCAGACATTTGCACTCATGACCAAAGACTTCGTGACTGGATCTCTCACTACTGACGTAAGGCCATCAACACAGTGACGTCGCATTTTCCTTAGACATCAACAGATTTGGCAGAATTTTGGGCATCTGTGGTTTTCATTTACACAGAATGTTAACTTTGATCTTTATCTTTAAGTTTACCTACCTGGAGCCCAGTGAGGTGAGGTCCTGGCACCCTCCCACTCCAGCCTCCAATAAGAAGGTGGAGATGGACCGTACAGTCATGCCCTGTGGCACCGTGGTCACCACCATCACTGCAGTGAAGAGTAAACCAGGGCGACCTCCCCCTATCAACATAGGTACAACACCGGAAGGACGGGGATGTTGCCACACCATTCTTCATATGTCGAGAGTAATCTGGAGATTAAACCACGAGATGTCTAATTCAAACTGATAATCTCTTCATGCTCATATAAGACTAGCCTCTATTTGTTCCTCTTGTGTATTAATATGACATTCAAGTGACAGGGCTTCTCTTTTTAAAGCTACTTTTATCAGGATTAAAGCTCCAGTATGGTACTGCATTTCTTGTGTTTTCCTGTTTTGATCTTTAAAGCTATCCTTGTGATACTTATATAACAGTATATTATATATCATAACACTACATTTACATAAGTTTGTGTTGACCTGGGTTTAAATTTCCACATCTCAGTACAATAATAGACATTTTAAATGAGAGTATGTCACTACTAAGCAGCTAGTTCGATAGACTTGCCCGAGAATGGTATCATTGAAGCAGTTTTTGTGTCTCCTCAGATCCTGCCCTGAAGCCGGTAGTCAACAAGCCCAAACTCGCCGAGCGTCGGGTTTCGGAGCAGGTGTCTATGCTCGGAGGCACTGTGAGTAAGGCCTTGTCCTCATCTGACACCGAGCTGCTGATGCTCAACGGAACAGACCCGGTGGCTGAAGCAGCAATCAGGCAGCTCCATCAGTCTGCCAAGCAGAAGCTCAAGTCCCCAGTGAAGAAGAGTACCATCATCATCTCGGGCATTGCCAAAGTAAGGATGAGCTGATAAGATTCTATTTACTATTTTGCGTCTGTTGAGTTTTTCCACGTTTGAATATGTTGGGGCTTGAGGAAGAGGAAGATTTGGTTTCTGTCTGCTGGTTAAAGTCACATAATGCCGAGAGACCTATCAGGAACTTCACAAAATGATTTAAATAAACGCAGCATCTTGTTTTTTTAAAAGGGAGCGTGCTTTATTTCCCAGACGCCCTTGTCTCAGGACGATGAGCTGGCTCTGATGGCGGGCTATGCTGCCGCGATGGACGCCTCGATGTCAGAGAGCAGCTCCACTCAGGATGTGACCATAGCGATTGCATCAGGGACCAGTAGCCCTCCAGAGTCGTCCGAAACCCAGGAGGGTCCCACCGGAGAAGGCCGGCCTCCAGAGGACTGGGAGAGCCAAACCGGAGAGGAACTCAACCATACTTCACTTTCCATGTGTGTATCTGAGGCGAGCTGCAAGAAGAGCAGAGGTAAGAAGTCACAGAGGGAACTCATTGATGGCTCCAACTGCGGATGGACACAACGGTGTCTCATCTTTTTAAGAGCATTATTAGATCATTCATAAATGTTTGTGCCTGGAAGACTGTACTTGGTGAGTTTTATGTTTGGCTGTTGCTCCTCAGTGATGCAGTCTGTTTTTGTGTCCTTTTCTCTTCCCTTCTTACTGTTTGAACCTTTCCTTTTTGAACTTTCACAACTGCCGTCTTAGAGGAGAGCAATGCTAAGCACACATTTTGTCCTGATGAGTAAGTTATTACCTCATGAGCTACTTGTAGCATCCTCGGTACTCTGGTATATGTAGTGTCTTCTAGTACTAGAGTAGAAAACCTGAGTTTTCCCTAATGTCAGATTCATTCTTTGGTTCCTGTGAAATCATTTAGATGATAAAGTTATAGTGGGCTGACCAATATAGTCAAAGTGCTATGAATATTTTTGGCACATTCACATAGATTACAACATATGCTGTGAGTAAAACGCCACACACACAATGAAAATCTGACATCTAACTGAAATTGAAGTCAAATCTAGAATCTGTATATATTGTTCAGCCTGTTTCTGTGGGACTGTTACTGAGACTGGCTGAAGTAATCCATGCAGCTTGAGGATATTCAGATTACTTGAATGCAGAAAGAATGTGGCTGCTACATCTTGCTATAGTTAGAATGTGTTAGCTGGTGATTAAATTACCATTTTAAAGGAATGAATAGTATTTTTTTTTTTTTCTCCAATTAATCAATGCAACGTGTTTCATTTGCAACAATTTCCAACTAACACGAATTCTGTGCCACTGCTGCTTCACTTCTCTTCTGGTCTCGCCCTTTCAGATACTTCACAGCATTAATAGTTACACCTCGTTTGTTTTTTATTTAACTCGCTACTTTTAGCCTTGAGTGGTGTCATCTTGACCGTGTCCTTGTCTCGGGCAGCGTTAAAAGCTGTTTTGTTTTCTACAGGAAGCTTCCTTCAGAAGAGTGCCAAGCTCTTCTTCCGCCGGCGTCACCAGCGCAAAGAACCGGGGATGAGCCAGTCGCACAATGACCTGGTTTACCTCGAGTCTCCGGCTGGAGTGGAGCGGGCCAGCCGAACGGCAACGCTTAGCCGCATGCTTAGCCGCAAGAAAAAGAGTAAGAGCAAAGCTAATGGCTCTACCTCCATGGGGGAGCCACATGCGTGACCCCTCACAGCCCCTCACCTCAGTCCCTCCCACAACTACCATCATCACCTCAGACGTTGCACTGGCAAACATCCCGGCTAACCTCCTCCCCCTAATGCCTGATCTGCATACTGGGGCTCCTGCACTGTGAATGGGAAGGCTGAGCAGATGGAAAAAGCCTTCTTTTATATTTATCCCTCTTCAACACTTCTAATAAGAAGCTGACATTCCACCTAAAGCTAGTGTGTGCATGTGTGGGTGATGGTAACCTGTCCTGGGTCGGTGGCTTTTCGAAGGATGTTACTGTGCATGTTTCTTTTATCTGATTTTATGCAACATTTTGACATCTTAAGTGCTTTTATGACCCGGTTGCGGTCAGACGGGACTCATATGGGTTATCCCTCCTTACCTCACTGATGGTGAAGAGAAAACTCCCTGCTGCGAACCGTACGTTTCCTACGGTGGATCAACAGGGCCAAAGACAAAGAGCAGAGTGGTGCTTGTATGATTTGCACAATTTGAGTACCTTTTATTTAAAGTGCAATGACTGAAGCTACTCTTATCGTTGAGACTTTCCTTTACTTCTTCATGTTAAACACATTCACAAAGGGAGTTCATCTGTTCACCGCACATCTGGCCCAAGTGAGAGGATTATATTACCACTTTGACACTAATTATGAAATAAGTTGTTTTAAAAAAAACTTTAAATGTATCCCAAATAAGACTTGATGAGCTATTTAATATTCATTTGGTGTATTAAGAGTCCTAGATTCATACATTTTATTTCTTATTTTTTATGCTGTAGTCTTTATGCCCGTATCAAAATAAGTCTTGATAAGGGATCAGGCAAACTGCAACTTAATGAAAAAATGGGAGGAGGAGGATGGGGGGGTGTCTGAATACTCTGAAAGCATTTATAAAAACTGTAGAAAGCAGATGTCCTGTGAAAAGATGGCAGAATGAGTTGTTTCGGACTAGGTGCTGACACGGAGATGATGTTTTCATGCACCATAAGTCATTCAAATAAGTTGACGGTTTTCTAAGCAAGAAGCCGAATGCTTTGAAGCTTCTGCAGTGTTTTTAAGTGATGCACAACTTTCTGTTTGTCTTCCGAAGAGGATTCCTTTTGTACACTACTGCTGTCAGCAGGGTTGTTCATGCGTCAAAAGGGAACTGAATGGACCTTTTATCCAGGGACTGTGATGCTACCCATTTTTGCCATATTTGTTAAATTAATTAAACATGTTCTGCTCTCGTTTCATTTCTCTAAAACAGCTGAACGGAAGAAACTCTCCTCTCTGTCATTTCCAGTTTTATTGGTTTTATAACATGTAGGTTGAACACAAGAACAAAACAGTGTGCACAGCTTTGCGGAGCAACCAAGTAGTCTGATTGCTTTTTCCTATTTTTTATTTTTTTTTCATCCAGCTAATGATTGTATTTTTGTGAGCAGCTTGTTTCTGTACATCCTTTTAACTACTGTTAAGTTATTCTGCTCGGAGAACCGAAGCAGCACAGTGACCGAATTGACAAATCGCCTTACAGTTACGCTGAGCTTGATGTCACGACTGCTCTTGACTTGGTCCTGAGGTTTCATCCATCATCAGACAGGCCTGAAGGACTGTAGAGAGCAAGAAGTCTATGCACATATCTGTTTACTGAGTGTTTACATTAATTGGACTACCTGACAATTGGCAACACTTTTTCTTATGACAGCACTCATCTGCAGAAACGGTGCAGGTGACTTTAAGTCGTGGTACATACACGGCGACGCTGCAAGTCATCCACCATCACGGTTTGGAGTAAAAAAAAAAAAAAAAAGAATAAATCCAGGTTCTAACCGAAGAAGATTCGGACAGAAACACCTGCACTCTGAGGAATGGAAGGGAAAACGGGTCTTTTCAATAAACCCTCAGCTACAGAGCCCTCGTTACAGCTTGCAAATATCAGCGACTGTTGTGCATTCAGTAAGGATTAGGGCCATATGTGATTATTAAAGCGCTTCCTTATGTTTGCCGTCTGCTCTGTGCACATAAAAAGTTAAGAGCTGCAGAATGTCAGTTATGTCCCTGCAGGAACTGTAACTAAAACACAAATGAAGAGATTTCATTTTCAGCAATAAATATTGAGTGAATAACTGAGATTGTGATGCCATTTCTTTCACTATTCTAAATGTGGATCACATCAGTTTTACAGAAACTTTTGTACATTTAAACTTGGAGGCTTGTGCGCTCTAACTATATTTCTTTCTGGTTTATGGTGTTTTAAATTACTGCTTTTGAACTTGATTGATGTACCTATGGGTTGTTTGGCAGATTATTTTTCAAATAAAAAATAATCAGCTTCCAAATTGATGCATAGAGTGGGGAAAAGAACATGTGCCAGGGGTCAAGAATATTTTCAAAATTAAAAGTTTTTAAAAGAACTTTTAAAAACAATGTTGTATATTCTAAGGAATGTACGATATATATTTTTGGGACTCCACTACACAAATAAATATTTTATTTTTTTTTTACAGAAAGACATTTATTACGTAGCCTGTTTACACACTAACCATCAATGATAGTCATATAACATAACATATACGAGAAAAATAACTATTTTTGATTACTACTTCTATTGCTCAAAATACCATTCATTATAATACTTGTGTATTTAAGAAATATGAAAATGACTTTAGGATTTGTACTTGTTGTGGAGTATTTAAACAATGTTGTATAGATAATTAAATGTGAAGGATCTGAAAACTCTTCAATCATGTGACCAAAATGGTTTCAATTACCAGAGGTGGCGACTTGGACTCGAGTCCCGATTTTGATGACTTGAGACTTGCTTGACCAAATCAAAAAAAGACTTGGACTCTACTTGGACTTAACCCTCTGGACTCGAGTCAAGTCACATGCAGCAAGCACAAATATTAAAATATTTTTTTAAAGTGTCGAATCAATATTGTAGCAACCAGCCAGAAATCCCAGCCGTCAGTGACACCTGAACGCCGCCTGAACTTCACGCCGCACGTCACGTCACCTTACGCACAGCTAACAGACCAGTGGTTCAACCTGGTCACATCTGGGTGCAGCTGGTTTTGAATGGTGTTTTTTTTTAATGATTTTTTTATGTGCAAGTTTCAGCAAGTTTGTGTAGAAATAAAAGGAGAAATACTTCCCAAAGTCTATTGTCTATTGATTTACAAATGCACTCCTGTTATCAGTCTTGGCTGGATAATTAATGCCAATACACACAAAAAAAAGATATCGCCCAATTTTTTCAATTTCAAATAGCTTTATTGGCACAAGAAGGCAGTGCTTATATTGACGAAGCATCTAAACACAATATTAATAAAAATAAACAAATGAATAAGTGGCAGAACATTAACAATTAAATATAAACAACTTAATTGAGGCATGGTCATGATCCGTATCATTAATTATAATCGATTTGTTAGGACTTGGTTGGGACTCGAAAACAAAAATCCTAGGACTTGGACTTGAGAGCAAAGACTTGAGACTCTACTCGAGACTTGAGAGCAAAGACTTGAGACTCTACTTGGACTTGCAACATAGGGACTTTCTCCCACCTCTGTCAATTACCCATTGAAATGTGGAATTGTGATATGAAACAAACAAAATAATACTATATAAATTGAGTGACCTGGCTAAATTTTGTCCTATCATCAAAAAAGAAAAAAGAAAGTTTTGTGGCAATTTAACACTTTTTCAGCACATTTTTGTGGTAAATTCACGGTAGTTCTATTTCTTTACTGAACTGTGTCTTTTTTTATCGTGGTTCTGCCGGGCCTACAGTTCCCATAATGCACTCGGCGCGGCGCGCTTCCGGTCTTGCGCCGTTTCTGGAGCGGATTGGAACCCGGAGTCAGGACTCGCTAAATGAAGGGTGTTTTGCAGAAAAGGTAACGTGAGTCTTCACAAACGTTCTAAAGTTTTCCACAAAATGGCGACGCAGTTTCGTAGGGAAGGTGCAGCCGATTTGGTCGGTTCGCTCCGCCTTTCCCTGGGCCGCTTCTTTAGCTCACTGCCTGGCGTTAAAAAGCACCGACTCCGGTTTGGGGTTTTGCGTCTCCGGTCCATCCGCCATGCCGACTGTTCTTTGTTACATTTTAGTGAAGAGCAACCGCTCAGATCGGAGTTAAAACCCGGCTAGAGTTAGGGAACGACTGAAATCCTGGATCCCATCTCTTACCCGGCCTGCAGACCTTAATATACACGCTCTTACTGTATAACCTATGAGCAGTTTTTGCTGTCATAACACACTGCTGTGTAGTCAGGAGAGCTAATGCATTCAAGTACAGCTGAGGAGCCCCACATTAAACGTTAAGGAGGCTCGGAAGTTCAGTTTAGTTGGAGTCTAATCCATCTAAAAGTAGCTCCTACAGAAAAAGGAACATTTAAAGTCAGTATGACCTGAATGCTGTCACCCCCCCCTCCTTGTTTCATGACATAAACTCCTCTCCCCTGTGTGTAGGTTTTCATGATGGCTGAACAGATACCAGATGAGTACATCTGTGAGTATGAATCCATCCCTTACTGTACTGTATGGCTGACAGTGTGTGAAACTGTGACCTGAGGTTACAAATAACTATGTTTAGTTATTTTCTGTGTTTACGTTCATTCTTTTATTGCAGTCTGAGAAGACGACAGTAATTGGTCAATTTGGGAAATGAAATTAAACGGATGTGAAATGTTTCTCAGGGTGTGAGGACTGCGGTCAGTACCATGACTCTGAGTGCCCAGAACTGGGGCCTCTGGTAACCGTCCAGGACTCCTTTGTCCTCAGCCGAGCTCGGTGAGTGACAGCTGGGCGTGTCGTACAGTAAATCAAGGACTGTGGAAAACAACAGGGGGGCAGATTCACTCCTCCACTTTGTGACTTGTTGATGACGATAATACAGGCACAGACTTTGCAGAGAGTCCGTGGAAGTATGCATCCCATTCTAGATGATTTATTATTGTCATTTGTCTGTTTGTGGGATCAGGTCATCTCTACCCAACAGCCTGGAGATCAGTGAGGTAGCTAACGGGGTGGAGGGGGTGTTTGTCCTGCGTCGGCTGGTAAAGAGGACCCGGTTTGGACCCTTTGAGGCTAAGAGGGTCCCAATCCTGGAGAACGAAGGAGTTTTTCCTTTAAAGGTGCAGCCTGCTGAATCCTGACAGACACAGTGCATTTGTTTTGTTTTATAAGGGGCGATGTGTCCTTTTTTTAATCCTCCATCTTCCGATGGGCAGATCTTCCCAAAGGATGGCGTTGTGGTGTGTTTTGACTGCAGCAGCGAGGAAGATTGCAACTGGATGATGCTGGTGCGCCCTGCCTCCGACCACAAACACCAGAATCTGACGGCTTATCAGCAGGACGATGATATTTACTTCAACACCTCGCAGGTACCTGCCTCCACCTTAAACCTGAGCATGTCAGGAATGCCCGAATGGGGCATTCTCTCTCCCGAACTCCTGCCTCTGATATGTGTTTTCTAGGATGTGCTACCGGGCGCGGAGCTAAGAGTCTGGTATGGAGCTTTCTATGCCAAGAAGATGGAGAAACCTGTGCTAAGGCCGCCGCTCCAACCACAACTACCTCCACCAGGTCGGTTTGTTTGAGGCCTTACGGCACAGATGCTGTGGTAGGGTGTCTTGGCAACATTTGTAACCTCCGCTTAAATGTGTTTTAATCAGATGCAACAGATGCATCTACTAAAGAAGAGACTTTAGAGAAAAGTGGACTCCACTTGTCCGAAGTGGCTGAGGACAGCAGTGGAGGTAGGATCATTCACATCATCCATCACCTCCAGCCAGTGCAGCTCATATTTTAAGATTTGCTGTCATTTCTGGTAGTTTTCAGCCCCTTTTACATGCTCTGCTTTATTTCTGTTGATGACAGGCAACATGCTGAGTCCCTATAACGAGGTGAAAATGGTAACTGTGCTCCCCGTTGACCCGCTGCTGCCCCAGGAGGAGAGCCCGGCTGGCCCCGATGCAGGAGAGGAGAGGGGCCACTCGGCAGCTCAGCCAAGCCGCAAGAAAGGGCAGAACCGAGCGAGGAGAGCAAGGGGACGCAGGCCCGGAGCTGCTGCTGCCACAGGCAAAAACAAAGGTAAGAAAAGAAGCAGTCGGGCTTAAAACTCCTCTGCAAAATGAAGCAGAGATCCATAAAGAAATGCAAAAATACACACACTCAGGGAAATAAAAAAGGATGACAAAATGCAGAAAGAAGAAATAAAACAGAAGTAAATACATCTATGAATGGAATTCAAATGATCTGTGCTTACAAGCAAGGAAGTCATTGTGGTCTCTGAACACTTGTTCTGTCCTAATACTTCCTTTTGGGTTGTGAGCCATCATTCAGCTTTACACGAGGGTTACCACTGTGTTTTCAATCTAACAGCCACAAATCACTACCCTGCAAACAAGAGTTTGGTATGTGAAACTGTTTATTGATTTACTTACATTTTAAATGCACAATGATTACTGCTCCTAATGAGTTTATAGAGTGTGATAGAATAGTCACATGCTTTTATTCTGCACTTTTCTAATTTACACAATAATAAGTTCACATGTGTTGAACTCCCTGATCATGTCTGTATATGAGTGTGTGCTGCTGTCATGGAGGCGTCTCCAGGGAGCTCTCGCTCAGCACGTAAACATGTCAGTCTGACCAACATTGGACGATACTGAAGCTCTCAAAGCCAGACTCACAAACCCATTCCTGCATATATATGCCCAAGTGAAATTAAATGGCCTTGAGTGCTCTGTACATGCTTCAAAGTAAGGCGCAAATATATACATTTGTAAAACCTGCTCTGATTCATGTAGTTTTCTGTTTGTCAGACGGCTTAACGCGTCAGCACATTGTGACTGAAAACAAGCACATTTCCACTAAGTGCCAACTCGCGGCCACTTAAAGCTTTTCCAGACTGTGGCTGCTCTAATAAAATCCTGATTTTCTAACCGTGATGTTTAAAGCGTGATGATGAGACGTAGCTGATGAGATGCTGAGCTGAATTGGATTTGTGTTTTGAGTTGGCTTAAAGAATACTGGTTGAATATTGATGGTAAAATGGCTCATGTCATTTGGAGCCAAACAAATTGTCTGTCCGACTCATAACCTCAGTTCAGCACCTCGCCATCTGCGTCACATATTTTCCTACAAGTGCACACGTTCTCCGCTCAAGTTTGTGTAGATCCCATCTTTTGCAAGAGAAATGGTCTCCTTCGTCCGTGCACAGCCGTCACATGAGTTTCTGATAGAGCTAGTTTAAAGGGATAGTTCGCCTCTTTGGACATGAAGCTGTATGACATCCCATACGAGCAATATCATTTATGAACATTGACTTACCCCCCTGCTGCGTACTGTGAGCCGAGTTCCAGCCTCGTTTTGGCGTTGACCAAGGTAGTCCGGCTAGTTGGCTGGGGTGTAAAAAAATAAAGCGTTTTGCTTCTCAAAACAATATGTGTTCAAAAGAGTAATACATTTGCATCACAAAATCATTCTCCAGAAAAAGTCAGACCTCACAATCGCTTGACGCTATTTTCTCTCCCTTCATATCAATGTGTGCTGCCGCCTGCCGACAGCCGCGCCTGTTACGGCGTTTACTGCTCGGAAGCAGGGGACTGCTCGGTCTGCACTTCGGTCTGCACGGTCTACACAGCACGCAGTCATACAAGGTAGAGAGAAAATAGCGCCAGTATGCAGCGGGGGGTAAGAAAATGTTCATAAATAATATTGCTAGTATGGGATGTCATACAGCTTCATGTCAAAAGAGGCGAACTATCCCTTTAACCCGTCTCCCCCTGCGTAAGATCGGATCACGTTGAATTTTAGATTAAAAGTGTGATTTTTATGTGTTCTTGTTTGAATATCTCATCTTTATCTGAGATGATCATATTGCCAAGATGTTTCTTCTCAACATAACAACATATTTAGCTTTTATTTTTGGCCAGATGATGTCACTGGTCAGTTCACTGCACACTGAACTATCACAACAACCATCAAACTGATTTGCATGAAATTTCCACCCCCCGGATGGGCTTTAATCTCTTCCGTGATCTGCTGACTTTGAATTAAGAACCATTACCAGGACCTTGGATAAATGTTTGTTTAGAAAATGGAACATATGTCTAATTTGAGTGTCTTCTTTTATCATCAGATTACGCTGTCGCCGACATTGCAGCAGCTTCTGTGAGTTTCTTTTTGACTTTGGATTCCTGATGTGTGCAGATGTGAAGCCCCACGCGGAGAGCTCAGAGCCGGTGGCCTCCGAGGTAGCGGCAGCGGAGAGCAGCAGCCTGCTGAGCGCTGCAGACAACACGGCTGTCCTGAAGAGGCACAAACCCAGAGAGCATAAGAGGGTTTACCGCTGCTCCCTCTGCAACAAGGTCTTCCAGAACAGCAGCAACCTCAACAGACACATCCGATCACATGGTGTGTGCAGACGTGAAAAAGCTGGGTTTGGCTTGAGGGTGGTGGGTGGTTGTGTTCATATATGATATTTAAGATCTCCTTCGGGTATCCTTCCAGGGGACAAGCTGTTCAGGTGTGATGAATGTGATAAGTTATTCAGCCGGAAGGAGAGTCTGAAGCAGCACATCTCTTACAAACACAGCAAGAATGTGGTAAGCAGCTCTCAAAGCTTGTGCCTTCAAGGCTTTAGTTTCTCCACTGGTTAATATCTTTGTTATTTTACGTGCTCCCAACAGCCTGACCAGGACTACAAATATAAATGCAACACCTGCGAGAAATCCTTTCGCCTGGAAAACGCCCTAAAGTTCCACAACTGCCGGACAGGTACGCTACATTGCTTTTTGGCGCAAGTGATCTCATTCAGGCCACATCCGGTCCGGTTTGACAGTCTTTTTTTGCTTCCGTCTCCAGACGACAAGACCTTCCAGTGCGATATCTGCTCGCGATTCTTCTCCACCAACAGCAACCTCTCCAAGCATAAGAAGAAGCACGGCGAGAAGCTTTACTCCTGTGAAATCTGCAACAAAATGTTCTATCGCAAAGACGTGATGCAGGAGCACCACAGGAGGCACAGTGTGGGTGAGTCCTGCAAAGGCTTTATTTGGATGTCTGCTCATTCATTTTCACACTACTACTACAGCTTCATTTTGGCTGTTAGCTTCAGGTCATTGTCTTCCTCTCTTCATGGATCCCCCTGTATTTTCATTCAGTTCCCACCTTTCCTTCCGACCAGTGTCAGCTTCTTAACTTCCTTAACAGACGTGCAGAAACTAGGGATCAAACCGATACGATACCGATACTTGGATCTGAGAACTTTCCGATACCGAGTGCCGATACTTCTACCACAAAAAAAATGCGATGAATTGGAAGACAGGTTTCGGTCTCACTAGCCTAACCACACTGTTCCTGATTAGCTTGAAATTTCCTCTAGCCACCAATCTAAAAAAAATACAACAAAAATGACAAGCCACCCTCTGATCGCGGTCTTCATCCAATAAATTGGTATCGGTTAACTTTAACGAGTACGAGTATATTAGAATAGTATCGGCCCGATACCAGTATCGGTATCGGTGCATCCCTAGCAGAAACGGATCTAAAACTCGTATGTGTGTGATTGTCTTGTACTTTCAGTTGACTTTTCCTCTTTTTTGCCACATTTATTCACGTTATGCATGTGGATAGGACCAAAACCGATGAAAAAAGAGGAGCTGGAGGTCAATGGAGAAGAAGGGACCAAGTACAGGAAGGAGCCGTCACCGTGTCCTATCTGCGGCAAGGTACGCCTTAGATTCCCGGCACTGTCCATGGCAGGTCAAATACACTCGTGCCAATCCAGAAAGGAATAAAATGCAGCGTGGGTGTCCACATGTACTTCATCTGTCACGTGGATGTCTGTGTGCACAGGTGTTCTCCTGCAGGAGTAACATGAACAAGCATCTGTTGACTCATGGTGATAAGAAGTACACCTGTGAGATCTGCGGCCGGAAGTTCTTCCGTGTGGACGTCCTCAGAGATCACATTCATGTGCACTTCAAGGTGATACTGAGACCTGCAAAAAGTTCTTATGTTAGCCTGTTAAGACATCGCCTGTTCTGTCACCATTAAGAATACAAAAAAAAGTGGGATTTAAAGGGCGAAAGCTGCAGCTTACAGATATGTAAATTCCCCATCAATCCCGCCCAAGCAGCAAAGGTTTGACAAACTCCACTAAAACAACCAGTTTTAATGACTTCATGAGAGCTGTTTTTGGTTTCAGGACATTGCTTTAATGAACGAGCAGGAAAGAGAGGGTTTCATCAAGAAGATCGGCATCTCAGCAGACGACAGTGATGAAACGGACGATGACGAAGAGGAAGATGATCCCGAGCACCACAAGTACAACTGCAAGAAATGTCAAGTAAGCTTCATCTTGGCAGGGAAGGAGAAATCCTGTGATTTATCCCCACAAACGAGTTGAAGGCTCTTGAGTAATCAGAACATTGATATGAAAGCCTTTCCATGGTATTTAGCTAAAGGACACAGAGTAATACAGAGCAGCCCGTCACAGTTTGTCCACTTTTGTGTGCCTAGTTGTCGTTCGCAAAGGGCAAAGAGTATCTGAAGCACATCATGGAGCAGCACAAGGAGAAAGGCTACGGCTGTGGGATCTGCGGCCGACGCTTTGCCCTGAAGGCCACGTACAACGCTCACCTGGTCATCCACAGAGAGCAGCTGCCCGACCCTGCGGTGCAGAAGTAAGACGACAGGAAGTGGCATTAAACGCTACTTCTAAGCGTTTGTGCATAAAGTGTAATCACTGCTGAGAAGGTTCAGGTTAGGATTAATGAGAGCTCAAGTTTTTATCATCAGCGCTGCTGCTGAAACTAAATGGTCTCATCAGAACTGAAACGAACATGCTGTAATGTCCTGTTCTGTCCCAAAGGTACATCCATCCATGTGAAATTTGTGGCCGAATCTTCAATAGCATCGGTAACCTTGAAAGACACAAGATCATTCACACGGGTGAGCACATTTAGATACCAAATACCCATAAAAACGGCAAATTTTCTGAATTTTTGTGTTGTGAAAAAAGATTATTATGAAATATGTGAGAAAATTCTCATGTCATCTGCTTCTCGGCCTTTAAAAGTCTAAATAATAGCTAACAGGACTGCCTCGTCTCTTATTGTGCAGGGGTGAAGAGCCACGGCTGTGATACGTGCGGCAAATCATTCGCACGGAAGGACATGCTGAAGGAGCACCTCAGGGTTCACGATGACAACCGTGACTACCTGTGTGCAGAGTGCGGGAAAGGTGCGTCTTTTTTTCTCGTTGTGTAAACAACTCGGGCGAACATCACTCTCATAATCCCTGTTTTCCTCTTCAGGCATGAAGACCAAACATGCCCTGAGGCACCACATGAAGCTTCACAAAGGCATCAAAGAGTACGAGTGCAAAGAATGTAACCGCAAGTTTGCCCAAAAGGTCAACATGTTGAAACACTACAAGAGACATACAGGTGAGTTAGACTGGCGTCACGGGACGCACACAAGCACATTTTATCGCCGTTTGTACCACTACGTGTTTGTTCTCTCGCCACCGTGTCTGCAGGTATAAAGGACTTCATGTGTGAATTATGTGGAAAGACGTTCAGTGAGAGGACGACTCTAGAGACACACAAGCTCATCCACACAGGTAAATATTTAGTGTCAGACCATCGTAAGAACCAGGCTCGGTTAGTTCTGCCCGCTGTTAACGCTCAACATGGCAGCTCTGCCGTGTGGCCTCCTTCCATGTTGATTCAAAGCCTCAAAAGTTGAAAACAAAGCGATTCTGCCACTTTATTTATGCGACTAACAATACATGTGGTGGAATAAAAGAAAAATGAATAGATCTATATGTAGTGGAATGGGACGGAGGGTGATCATAGCTTCTCCCAGCTTGAAAGAGTTGCTGGAGAGGTCTGAAAAGTAGCTCAATGTAATTTAGCAACAGTGCTGTCACATGAAGATGAAAAGCATGCGGCGACGACTAGAGCCGTGTCGTTCAATCAAATTGACCGAAAATCAACAGTTTCATTCATTTGTACGCAGTAGTTGGGTCTGATACACATCTGCTTTTTAAATGAAAGTGTCGGAGACCAAATTTAGAAAAAAATTTTAGCATCGGAGCTAAAGCAGCAAAATTGAAATGAATCCGTTTTAGTGGAACACCTTAAGATTTTTTTTAAAAACAACAGAAAATCAATAATCAACCAGGCTGATGTTTGGTCTTCTCTTAGTTTGTACAAAAACTTGAGCATAACCCCCCCACATTTTGACTGACTTTTCTATTATAATATCTCCTGATTGTCTTGTTTTTAAAAGGTTAAATGGGGCTCATATGTGAGAGCCCAAATTAACATAAGACCAAAAGAATTTTATGAATAGAATAAAGTCAAAAGGAGGCAGTTTTATTTAACCTCCACCTAACCCCTGTCTAATCTATTGCACTTCAAGGTATTGGCATCTTTTTCATTTACAGTACAATTAATTAAAGTATTCAACTGTCTATTTAACAAGCGTGTGCACCTTTATTTTGTAGCTCTGTAATGTAGCCAGCGCTCTAAACAAAATGCTTTCCTGTTACCTGCTGCAGTGGGTAAGACGTGGACATGTGTGACGTGCGATAAGAAATATCTGACGGAGTACATGCTGCAGAAGCACGTCCACCTGACCCATGAAAAGGTGGAGGCCCAGTCGTGTGACCTCTGTGGGACTAAGGTGTCTACACGCGCCTCCATGAACCGACACCTGCGACGCAAACACCCCGAGGTGAGTCTGGACAGGACTGAGGGGAAACGATCCGTGTACCGAACTGACGCCGGTCTCCTTCATGCGTGTAGGTGGTGTCAGCGAGGATGGATGAGTTCGATGATCTTCAGGAAAATTCGGCAATCAATAATTCCTCCATCAGTATTGTACAGGTTGGTGTAGTGGGGCAACAACTAGCAGCCGTACTTTAAGTCCCCCCCACCCCGTCGGTGTCTTTAAGCAGTGGTTAAACATTTGCCCTCCTTCCACAGCCCACGCTGACCCTAGAAAAAGACGGCATGTCGCAGGAGCGCCCTGCCCGACCTTCCCGGCACCCCAAGAAGAAGCCGAGAGTTCAAGCTGAGACTGAGCTGTCCGAGTCCGACGACTATGCCGACTTCGCTGAGCCGAGACACGAGCCCATGACCGAATTCAACACCGTCATCGTCGGTGACGAGACTGAGACGAGTTCTGCGGTGCAGAGCATCCAGCAGGTAGATGTGCATATTACGTCCATATTGATTCATTTAAACGTTAGTCATGAAAATATTTCTTGTCTCTCTTTTGTAAATATGTCAGTCACTGAGTTGCTATAATTGACCTGACTGCTGCTTTTTCAGGTGGTGGTCCTGACGGACCCCAACGCCCCGTCAGCCCCCTCCCCCAACAGCTCAGTGGGACTGACCAACATCACTGTCACGCCCATCACCAGCCACGCCCCCGCCCAGTTCACCAGCCTGCAGCCTGTGGCTGTGGGCCACCTGACGGCCAGTGACCGGCCCCTGACGCTGGACAACTCCATCCTCACCGTCACCTTCGACACCGTCAGCGGCTCCGCCATGCTCCACAACAGACCTGCTGAACTCGTCCCGGAGACGGTGGGTCCCACCAGCGGCACGGCGCCCCAGTCTGTCGCCCACTTCATCAACCTCACCACTCTGGTCAACCCCATGAGCCACCAGCTGGAAGCCCCAACTCTGGCCTGGAGGCCCGTACCAGCCGCTGAGGGCAGCCAGGTCACCCCAGTGGTGGAGGGTGCTCAGGGGGAGAGTCAGGAGGTCCAGAGCCAGGGTATAGAGCCGGGGCGGAGCGGCCAGAGCCAGCCTCCCACCCCACAGCAGCAGAGCGGCTCGGCACAGCAGATGTTCAGCTACTGAGCAGATACGGGAGGTGCAGGTCACCTCACTCTCAGACATTGTTACATAGTAGAGTAGATTTTTATCAGACTGTGCATAGCTTTGATCACCATCACCCAGATGCCTCTCCTGACCCCTGGAAAGCCAATTCAAGTGTAAGGATTTCTCGTTTCCTCTTTTTATGCTGAAAAAACGAAGTAGCTGCTAACAATGAATTAAATATTAAGAGAAAATGGTACGATGAAACCAAAGCAACAAGTCGAATATTGAAATGCCTTACCAGCCTCTGAAATGCATGTTTTTAGGATAAACTGCAACAAAAGAAGGAAATGTACCAACCAGAAGAAGAGGATGAACTCTGACATGTTTAAAAAAACATCTCCATCAGGTTAACTGGTGAAATGTTATTTTTGAATCATGTAAACTGTAATTATTGATCATTTGAAATAAGATTTTTCTTTATTACCATTATTTTTTAACAAAATAGCCTTTGGTTTTTATTTTGTGTGTGTGTGTGTGTGTGTGTGTGTGTGTGTGTGTGTGTGTGTGTGTGTGTGTGTCAGCAGTGATATTCCAGCTGAACAGTCAGCTGGTCCGGATCCCAGGAAATCAGCAGCTGATGGCTTTTCCACACACATCATATTATGATTGGGACACACAATCGAGTTCACGATTGTGTGTTTGTGTTTATCAAGTTGTTGGAAAACAGATTAGTTTTGTTTTTTTTAATTAACTGAACAGACTATTAGAATATAAAACTCCACAGCTACAAGTTTTCTAACCATAAAACAAGAATGAGACCCAATATTTTAATATAGTTTTGCGCTCAAAACTCAGTTTCTCAAATGATAAGGAGATGTTTCATGTCTGAAAGCGTTCTGAGATCAGCATTCAACAATTTATGCTGTTAAAAGAAAGACATGGGGTTTCATATTCAGTTTAGTAAAAGCACGAATACCCCCCCTCCCCCCCCCCAAAAAAAAACACTTCTCACTTTGCCTAAAAGAATACACATCCAGGGACGACACTGGTTCTGATGTTGGATCTCCTGGAAAAATGTATTACAGGAAGCCTATGAATTAATTTAACATGTGCTTCCTCAAATTTGTGGCTTGAATTTTCATTGACCAGAAGCATTTTCATTCAGATCTGCAGTCATGTGAAATTGAAAGTCCATCCTCCTTTACTTCTAATGTTTCACAAATCATCTGATTCTTAACAGGTCTTTAAATGAGGTAAATACAATCTCAGATGAATAACAAATATATTTCACCATGTCATTGTTTATTTCACAAAAACTAACCCCAAATGCAGAAGCAGTGTGTAAAAAAACTTGGTAATAAACTCAAATACATCCTTACTGTTTCCGTAGGAATTAAGAGGGTAAGTAGCAGCGAGGTGCTGCTGATCAATGCACTGATTAATTGATCATCAGTAGGTGTGAGCACCTCTACAGAAGTGTTGTCAGTTTGCTGATCAGGTGTGTGTTAACATGATGCCAAGGAGGAAAGACATCAGCAATGATCTTAGAGAAGTAATAGTTGCTGCCCATCAATCTGGGAAGGGTTATGAGGTCATTTTCACACTATTTGGAGTCCATTATTCTACAGAGAGAACAACAAATCATTGGGTCATGCAACAGGACAATGATCCCAAACAGCAACAAATCAAGAAAATAAAGATGTTCCAATGGTCCATTTGAAGCCCACAACCTGATTGAAATGTTACAGTATGAACTGAAAAGACCTGTGTATAAACAAATACCTTCAAGCCACTAAATCATGGGGTGGACTTAGTTTTTTACACACTGCTTCTGCATTTTGGCTCATTTTTTCTGTTAAATAATGATACAAAGTGTAGTAAGTCATGTGTCGTCTCTTATCTGAGGTTATATTTGCCTGATTTAGAGATTTAGTAAGGACTAGGTGATTTATTTATTTATTTATTTTTTGATACCTGAAACTCGAGAACTGAATAAGGTGAAAAAGTTATTTTTCACAGGACTGTATAACTGCAAAGATGTTCATTTCTGACGAGCAACCGAGAGATGAAATGAATGAAAAAACTGAAATTCACAATCATCCAAACTTTAGAGATACTGAAGAGAAAGTGTTCTAAAGCATCCCTTTCATGCCTAAATTCCTTTCCCACAAGCAGATGGAGAACCAGAATAAGGACCTTCATCACCACACATCACGGTTCAGGTGTTGCCTTCACACTCTTCAAAACAAGAATGAACGTTTAAATTATACATGGCCAAATACGGCCTTTTGTGTTGGAGATGAGTGAAGGTGTAGCCCTGCCCTGGGGTATCTCTGCAGAGACAGGTTTCACGTTTTTGGTATCGCAAATGAGCTTTTCTGTGGTACAAAATAAGCCCTCACTTCTCATCATAAAATGCTTTGTTTAAAATATTCCACTAGATGGCGATGTTTTGTACATTGTTAAGTTCAATACCTATTCGCATTTTTATTTATATATGGGATATCTATTTGTTTTCAGTTTGAAAAATGGGAAATAAGGGCGACAGACCAACAACCACACCCAGACCAGCCACAACTGATGTCAAACTAATACACTTTAGGGTGTAGAACAAAGGAGGATTTAACACATGTGAGGAAAAGTGGAAAGTCCGGTTTCCTTCTTTTAATCAGATGAAAAGAAGCGAATCAATTAACACTTCAATAAAAGCTTATTGTTAATTACGGTGATGAAGAGGTGTGACAACACATTTGCACTTTACACGACGGGCGGAGTAACAGCTCCAGGGGTCTTTAGTTCACATTACTTTCCACTGCGCATGTTAATGCCCCGCGAGAGCTGCAGCCTCGGGGGACCAAACACTGAGCAGTGGCAGAGGGTGGCATCTGAAATGAAGCGTGTCTCCTCACGTACAGCTCGCTGCTTCAGCAGCATCACCGGGACAGTCTCATTAAATCTAAACCCCGGTCCTTCCAGTTTCCTCATTCATGCTGGAGACCAGGGTGGAGTGTGTTGACATCATGTCTCAGATGGAGGTGGATTAAACGGGCTCAGAAAGCACACAACACCGAACAAAAGAAAAAGCACCACAGTTATGTTTGTTGACACTGTACACGTTGTCCACCCACGTGCCAACACTTAGGACCCATAAAACATGTTACACGTGAAGTGACCTCAAAGGGACTGTGTGAAAATTACACTATTTGCAAAAAAGAAGATGCAGGGGGACTGTTCCCTGTCGCAGATTCTTCCTCCCAGGTAAAAAAAAAAACAAAAAAACCGACCTATCTCTAAAAGATTATCAGGAATAACTCGGTTTTGACACTCACTGTACTTTCACCTGAACACAACCACCTAATGAAAGCGACCGCGAAAGTGAATTTTCTTTAAGTGTTAGGGGCTCAGATTTCAGTGACCTTTAAGCCTGGTGTCTGGCTCACAGCAAATTGTTTTCATTAAGAGGGATTTATGCCTTCATGTCTGACTGACATGTACCACTCCAGAGATGTAGCTACAAGTCACGGTGATTGGGCTGCTTGCTTTGCTCAAATACAACGATACTCTGTGTATGTAACAGGCATGTTGATCAAATTAAACCTATACTCCCCCTGCAGCTATGTTCACATTACGTGTGTTTATTTTTCATCTATCTTCTCTCTTTTCTATGTTGCAGTCATGTTTCAGTGACATCGATTGCTGTTAATCAATTATAAACCCCCACGTGCTCACCGCAACGGAGGTAACTTTTTTTTTTCAATTACATTTTTAGAAATCTTGTCTTCAAGCAGGGCTTTGGGAGTCCAAGCTGATGTTGAAGTATACCTCTCATATGACAAATCGCACCCTTTTAACATCCAAACCACATAAATGTGGCATCAGAGGCGTGATAATGGACTGGTTCTAAGATTTGCAGAGCATAAATCATTCAATTTGGCAGCTGAACACCTTGCAGCACAGCTGGGCCCCAAACACTTTATCTTGTATATTGATTACTTATCTGAGGAGTCAGATATCCTTTGATTTTGTTTGTATGATATGCAAATGAGTTATTCTTATTTGCAGATGGCACAAACTGTTTTTGTTTGGAGAATTAATTAGCATATTCATTATCATTACTGCATATATAGAGGGACACGTCTGCTCCAAAGGATCAGATAATTACATGTTAAACTGCAAAGCAATGTTTGTATTGTATTGTTCACTCACGATGGCATACTTGTATGGAGGTTTGCAGCTGTGCACGGGTTATTAATTAGAGATCAGTGGAAATATTGCTGAGGCGAGCGGTTCGATCAATTCAAAACCTCAATCGAAAACACCACAGTAACCATAAACCGATAAAATCTATACAGTTCAAATTAAAAGATGAAAAAACACAAATCCACCAGTGAACTTACAAAAGGGATTTGAACTGAGAGCAGGTCGTGGTGAACAAACATCCTTCAGATGTCACAATGCAAGAACCAGCTAAAAGTAAACGCGCACCAAACTGTGGATTTCACAAGAATAGTGTTTAAAAGATTGTTTGAGGATATCTAAATTCAAAAGAATGAATGTAAAGTGACTAAAATCCAGTTGTGTAAATGCGAAGAGCTCACTTTTCTTTATTATGATCATTATACTATTGTATAATTGTACTATTGAGAGCATACTGTGGTGGATGGTTCACTGGAAGTAATGCAAAATGATGGCGGTATTTTGTGGTGACATTATCATATTAAGTGGCCTAAGAAGGGACAGGAACTATAAAAGCTTTTCATCTTATTCATCTTTAACTTGTTTTCTTCTCTTATTCCTTTCTCAGCAGGTGTTATGGAGCTTTTTGATGTCTCTGTTTGACCCTCAACCAGTGGAGACAGGTCTGGTTTTACTGGAAAAGAGAAATCTTTCCACTGTCCCCTGCTGCCCTGTCCATGCTCAGTGCAGGGAAGTGAAGAGTCAAAGCTAAAACGTTGCTTTCTTTTTCCGGGGCAACTTTGCATGACTTCCACTAACACAGTTATGATGAATTGGATTGATTTAGATTATAATTTGTCTGAATTGGACTATGTTTTAAAAACACCTTGAGACATCTTTTGTTGTGAATTGGCCCCATTATGAATAAAGATAATGAAGTATTCTTGTGCCGGTGCTGTGCAAAGCTTTGTGATTTATTTTCTATTCGCACAAGACATTTATCTAAATCACAGTAAAATGACACTGTTTAGTTGCATGGTGTTGTGTTACTGGTGTATTTATGTGTTGACAGTTCTCAGTTACGACACATTCTCGAACCACTGTCCATATCATATAATCTTCCTTTTGTTATGACATATTGTGTCTCTTTAGCTCAGGGGGTGGTTAGTTGTATAACGGGCTACAGCGGGACAAAAGTGTGTTCATGACATGACACATTCCCTAGTTTCTGGACTCTGGGTTGTTCGAAAGAAAACTGAAGACTACGGGGTATCTGTGAAATAATAGTCTTATAGGTACTCATGTTTCCTCAGCAAACTTTTCCATCTCTTCTCTGTGTTTCAAAACCAGGATGTGATGTCATAGCTGAAGGCCCAGCCCCTCTTTTTACCTGAAGAGAGGGAGGGACCACACTGAGCAAGAGAAGGGGAAAAACAAGGAAGAGCTCACAAGCTGGCAGGTCGGTGTTGGTGAGAGTTCTCTTCCCCACTTTGTGCCTTGGAGACGAACAAAAAAGGAATTTACTCTGTTGGTGGGTCTCTCAACATGGACACCCCAGATTCTCCACAAGGGAATATGGGGCTGTTGAGGACCTTTCATTCCTCTGAGTTTGGCAGCTGGGAGAAAATAGGCTCAGGTGGATTTGGACAAGTATACAAAGTCCGGCATGTACAGTGGAAAACATGGCTGGCTATCAAGTGCCCTCCCTGCCTTCATGTGGATGACAAGTAAGTTACAGCTGTTCAGCCATCTGTGTTGTCAGGTGTAAAGGAATTTAGCTCCATTTGCTCTTCTCAAAGAAACATTTAGGCGTCTTTACTTATCGATATTGTTCTTTAAAGAGCCAAATGCACAAAAATGTCTTTCCATAGTTCTTGTTTCTCTGCTTTATCACTTGATGACCAGTTTATGGGCCAAACGCAGACAGATTTTGAGTAAGTGAACACCAGGTGACATGTGACTCATTCTCTGCCAGTGTGGGCACACAGTGTGGCCGTACAGTGTGCCCATGTACCAGCCACCTTTAGTTATTTCAACACAGCGGAGGTGTGTTGAAGGAGCGCTGACATGCTGATTCATCCCCAGAGCAAGCGTGAGTCCACACTGCTCAGGGTCATAGCTGTTTCTTATCAAACCATCCCTCAACATGAGAGGCCCACAGCTGGTTTACCCCACAGTTTGAGATGTTATCATGCTCTGGCCTCAGGGAAGGGCTCATTAAAATAAATGTATGTTTCAAAGGGAGTAGCAGAGGGGTCTTTTCCCCCAAGGCACTGCGAGAGATTACACAAGCTTCTAGAATATCTAACTCTTTGGGCAACTACTGATCTTTCTTTTGAAATGCAGAGATCTCTCAAAAGAAAAGAAAATCTGAGTTTTATACAGTTAAATCTGTGAGCTACGCTGCTGTGAATGACTGCTAGGATTTTTCTGTAAGTTATTATTTATGAAATAGTTCTGTTAAATAGCATGACAGCCCACCTATCAGTGGACGCTTCCATTCGTCTTAGTTGTGCATGCAAACACATCTTACGTTGTGGAATCCCTTTATTTGGTTAAATATGACAATAAGTCCCCTCTCGCTGTTGAGAACAAGCCTCCAGGCATAATCAGATGATCACCATTCATTTGGTCACTGTCACCAAAACATTTCAAACTTTAAAGACAGAACTTTTTCCAAACTTGTAGTGCAAGTGAAACATCCGCTGAACCTGAGCCAGAGATGTTATCGCCTCCAAATATCTGAAAGGTACATAAACAGTCATTTGACTGCAGCCCTCATTGCCCCACACTTAACAATCAGCAACAGGGACTGAAAGCCACCTTTGTCAGCCTGCTTCTCTTGCTGCCACTGTGTGGCACAGACAATATAAGAAGCCGAAGAACCGGTCTTCCCAGGTGTCTCTGTTAAAGTAGACGCATTGTTTGGTTCAGAAGGGCTGCTCAGGAGCACTTTGGATTAGATGAAGGATTTAGAACACAAGTACTTGCCCAATCTCACATCTGTTGTTTGATTATACCTGCCTGGGCGATCTGGGAGCTTGTGCCTCCTTAACTTGGACTCACTATGAAGGCCAATTATAGCCAGGCTTCATCTCATTGACTCCTTAAGTAATCTGATACACCGTGCACATTATCAACTTGGGACCTCAAATTAGTCTCTCAAGTGCATCTCATTTAACTTAATTTGTAGTTGAGAAGCATAATTCCCAGTCCACTTCACCTACTTCTGCTTTTGAATCTTATCCCTATTAATGTAGCAAAGAATGGGATTTATTTTTTTTATCTGAGCTGTCCTCATTAAGAGGCAGCATTATGAAAGCAACCTGTGCCTTAGATATGTGAACTGAGGTCACGAAAGACCTGCGCAGTTTTGTTTGAGGTATGCTAGCAGGGTCAGTGCACTGATAAAGCTGTTCAGCCCAGGTTGAGCAACAAAGAACTGGAGCCCCACGGACTCTGCAGATGCTTTCCAGGCTGGCCTGGAATGTTCTTTAAGACCTTTAAAGAAGCACTGAGTGGTTAATGACATGATTCGAATATTTGTGATGATCAATGGCAAATTAATTATAGATGCCCACCGAATTCCTGCCCTCACAGCCACTGAGGTTAAGGCTGATAAACATTTTGCATAGTCAAGCGGTCAATGAGGATGATGCATAGTGCGCTGGAATTTAGCTTGGGACAAAAGTTATTCCAAATATTGCTGCTTGGTGAGCAAAGCCTGACCTTCGAATCAGTAGGTTAATGTTTAACGAGACATCGGGTTGAATAAATAACTGAGTCTGGAGATGTGGAACCGTCGATGGGGAAGAAAAATGACCTAAATAAACCAGATTTCAGTTGCAGTTTGTTTGCACTTGTTGAAATAACTCACTCACCCCAGCAGAAGAGGCTGATTCATTGAGGCAGACAAGGTATAACAGAAATGTAATTTAAAAAGTAATCATTTGTTTAACAAAGGGAGCGTTCAGAGCTGCTGGAGGAGGCTAAGAAGATGGAGGCTGCCAAGTTCCGATACATCCTGCCTGTGTATGGGATCTGTGAGGACCCCCAGGGCCTCGTCATGGAGTACATGGAGACCGGATCGCTGGAGAACCTGCTGGCCACCGAACTGCTGCCCTGGGAGCTCAGATTCCGCATAATCCATGAGACTGCGGTGGGAATGAACTTCCTGCACTGCATGAACCCACCTCTTCTTCACCTGGACTTGAAGCCAGCAAACATCCTGCTGGATGCTCACTATCATGTTAAGGTAGGCCACTTTTTGCATTTCACTTTTGTCTAAAAAAAACCTCCAAGTAGTTTTTTTCATTTCTAGTGCCACATAGAACAATTATCATTTAAGATTAAGATTAAGATTAAGAGTTGCAACCTCTTATAGCTATAGTAACATGTAAAAGAATAAATGATTGGGAGAACATATCATCCAGTCACAGAGTTGATGAGCTCAAACTCAAAATGAAGTGACAGTTTTAGGCCTCTAGAAGGAATTTCAGCCATGAGGCACTTTGCCGTTCCCATTTATCTATTTGAAAATGATAGCTCTGCACATGCTGTGGACAGACAGGTGTTTTTCACCTTCTCTGTCCAACCTCTAAACAGCTCAACTGTACAAAGAGAAGCGGGTGGGAACCATGATTTCTAGAGTTTAATACCTGGATGTAAACACCTCTGCCGGGCCTGTTCCGACAGGCTTAATTTAGCTTCTATTAAATCTCCCTCTGTGAATGTGTGTGTTTGTGTGGGTAGGTGTGTACGCTCCTCTCCTGCACGTTGGGACATGGCTGCGTTGCCCTCATACCTCTGAATGCACATAATAAGAGCTTACCTGCCTGTCACACTCACTGGGAAATGTTAGTCATCACTGCTGTAATGTTTCATGAGAAAAGCATCAGGTTTTCTCTGTTTGAGTCTTTAATTTGATATTTATCTGGTTCAGATATCTGATTTCGGCCTGGCCCGGTGGAACGGCCTGTCCCGGGCTGATGACATGAGCAGAGACGGCTTCTGTGGCACCATCGCCTATCTGCCGCCTGAAAGCATCATAGAGAAAGACAGGGTGTCTGACACCAAGCATGACGTGTACAGGTTGGTTTTCTCTCAACTATGCAGGCGAGCTTTTAGCATAAATGCGGGTTATTTGTTTTTGGACTGGGATGTTTCTTTTGTATGTTCAGTCTCTTCTGATACATACTGTTATTAATAACATATTGTAGATGGATTTGGTCTGATATATTGTGTATTTAAATATTAAACTTTCTGTTTCACATTGCACAGACCAAGCATCAGCTGGAAAGCGAGAATATGTTCACTTACATCAATCTATACAATAATTGTGATGCTTATGCTTTAAGTTAAAGACAGGTGCAACTGTCTTGGAAGAGGTACAATGTTTGATGCTTTTCTTAAAATAACCTTTTTCATTTTCCTTTCTCTAGTTTCTCCATTGTGATCTGGGGAATTCTCACGCAAAAGAAACCCTACCAAGGTGAGCCATGTAGTTCCATTAGGAATAAAACTATGATGCCAATGATCAGAAATACAGATGCATGCCATGGTAATTGTAGGGCTGGGCTATAAAGCGGTAACAACAGCTTTTAGAGGCTGCTATCACATGATTATGTTTAGTGGATGTAATGGTTATAGTGAAACATTTACTGATTAATACCAAACACAAATCGGAGTTGAGGCATATTCATTCATTCGACTAATGTTCAGAATTTTACCTGAGCATGATTCTTTTCCATAATTACTTTCCATTTATCTTAACCCCTCGAGGAGTGTGTACAGGAGCTGTTAACATGTTTACTCTGCATTCCTGAGCAGGTAGGGAGACAGAGCCAGACTGGCAACAGGGTGTTTGTTTTTTCATTTTCCCAGGCATATCAGGTAGCTTATTCTAAGTCCAGTGTCTAATGTAGTTAGAGTTGGCACTGGTACTGCCTATGTTGATCCAGACATAATTAAAAAGCAAGAAATGGCCGGGTTACCACTCCTGCCCGTCTTCCTTTTCCATTTGTGAAGGGTATTATGGCTACAATAGGAGGTGAAGTAGCTGTAAGTCTCTACCTGTTTGCTATGAATCACTGACTTGACTGATCCCAATCTAAGATGGAAAGAGGTCAGACCATTTACGCTCCCATGGGAAATAATAAACACATGCTCCTCTATCTGAGCACGCAGGAAGATGGCGAAAAAGCTGTTCAAAGCTGAGTATTCACATGCACTTTGGTGTGTACCACCATCCCAGGTTAGGATGTAATTATGTTGCAACCATGAGTACATGTCACACCACTGGTCCCAAACCATATGTCATAGGAGAACGTATCAGAGTAAATTCATGTGCACCATAAGACTGAAGCAGAATTTGTGCTTTTTGAATTGAACTGAAATGACTGGTTAGTGATTAAAACGGTCATATTTGTTCCTTCAGGTGAAAACAACATCCTGCAGATCATGGTGAAAGTGGTGAAAGGTGTTCGGCCAGACCTGGGGTTAGTGCCACGAAGTCGACCCTCCACCTGTGCAGGTTTCCTGAGCCTCATGCAGCGCTGCTGGGCCACAAAACCTGAGGCCAGACCCAGCTTCCAGGGTGAGTTGGGCCTCTGTTTCCTGCACCAAATGACAGTTAACCGTTCTTTTATTCATATTCCTTAGAATGAACTCTTTTGTTCTTATCTTTTGATTTGATTAATCCCGCTCACTTTTCTTTGCTTTGGTATACTTTAATCCCATCCCTGCTGTTACTGAAGCCTGATCCAGAGCTTTATCCTTACAGAAGTTACATCTGAAGCTGAGGAGCTCTGTTCTAAACCTCAAGAGGAGCCCAAAACACCAACATTGTCATCCTCCTCAGAGCCAGAGCCCATGTCTCCTAATCCACTCACCAGTGACCAGGTACGACATGGTGGCATCTTGTCCATGATTTCTGTCCCGGTTAGAAGATGTACTCGTGCATCTTTGCAAGATTGGTGCAAAGTCGGGGACAAAAGTGTGAGAGATGGTGTGCTGTGACTGGTGCTCAGTTAGAATGGGTTTGGTTGTTGGTTTCTAATAAGTCTTTCCCTTTAGCTGATTACAATCTAGCACCAAACCCAATTCTATCTTAAATCTTAATGTAGCAATTAATTTTGTTTTTAAACCATAGACTAACTACTATATGTCGCTGCTCTTCTTATTCCCATCTCATCTTTAAACTGTTTGACTTACTGTTTTTTCTTTTGCTTCCTTCATTAATGTATAACAACATACCTGAACAACAAGAGCCTTATCTTTAAAGTGCCCCAGACAGGATTATGAGTTTGTAAGTCATATGGGTTGTCCGGAACAACCATTGCATCACAGAGTAGGAATCTTGACTGATGAGACTGTTCAACCTGTTAGCTGCTGTGTCATTTCTGAACTGTTGCGCTGCTAAGTATGTGACGAGAAACAAACATCCTGCTGATGGGAAGTGACAGCTGTTAAGCAGCGTTATCTGTCTGTGGAAAACAGAAGATAAGCTGTTCTTATAATTTCCGATTGTGTCAGATTAACTTTACAAATGATCAGATATTAGATTTAATAGCTATTTTACCATAAGTGGTGTTTCATAGGAATGCACGCTACATAGCTGTGTGTTAATGACATGTACAGAATGGCAAAGAGTTGTTTGTCCACGCACTGTATGCTAATGTGGATTGTTCCACAGGGTGATGACAACAAACCGGTGCGTCCAAAATCAGCCATGCTGCCGGAAAAAGATTACAGCCTGTCAGAGCTGCTGAGCCAGGTGGACTCTGGGATCTCCAAGAGCTTTGATCGACTGAAGGAGGATAGCTGCCACAGCAAAGAGAACACTTGCAAGAGACTGTCTGGCATCTCCTCTGCAGATTCGGCCTTCTCCTCCCAGGACTCCATTACCATGTCCTTTGAGAAAGAAAGCACATTTGGTAAGAGTTGATTCCAGACCTACAACTAGAAGAATGGATCAAATGGCACCTGGTGATTGTGAATGTATGACTTTTCAGCATACCCTCTGTGTATTTTTCAACATGTCTTGTAAAGACCTGTCTGTTTCCTCCTTACTGGCCAGATTCTGCTGAAGTCCAGAAGCGGAAGCTGTGCGAGGCCATCAGAACCAAAGATACTGCCAAGCTGATGAAGATCCTTCAGCCGCAGGATGTTGATCTTCTACTTGATGGAGGAGGCAGCCTCCTCCATCATGCCATCACCTTGGCAAATGAGGAGGCTGTCAAGTTTCTCCTCCTGAACAATGCCAATCCTAATCTCGCAAATGCTCGTGGCTCCACCCCCCTCCACCTGGCCACAGAGAAGCACCTGAAGCCGCTTGCCGAACTTCTGCTTGGTCGGCGCAGCACTAATGTGAATGCCAAAGATGAGGACCAGTACACAGCTTTGCACTGGGCAGCCCAAAACGGAGATGAGGCCATCACACGCCTGCTGCTGGATCGAAGTGCAGCCATCAACGAGACTGATGGCCAGGGACGCACACCGGCTCATGTGGCTTGCCAGCACGGCCAGGAGAATGTAATCAGGGTGCTGCTGAGCCGCGGTGCTGATGTTCGAATCAAGGGCAAAGACAACTGGACGGCGCTCCACTTTGCTTCCTGGCAGGGGCATCTGGGTATCGCGAAGCTGCTGGTCAAACAGGCTGGCGCTGATGTGGATGGCCAAACATCAGATGGCCGCACACCGCTGCATCTGGCATCCCACAGGGGACAGTATAGAGTGGCACGGATTCTGATTGAGCTTGGAGCAGATGTCAGCATGACGTCAGCTGGGCTAACCACACCGCTACACGTGGCGGCAGAAACGGGCCACACCAGCACCTCCCGCCTCTTGATTAAACACCAGGCAGATATACACGCCCAGAACACTCAAGGACTCACACCTCTCCACATGGCCTCGCAGAGGGGCCACCTGGCCACTGTCAAGATGCTGATAGCAGAGGGGGCTGACCCCTACAGATGCACCCAAGCCCTGCGCACGCCCTGCCACCTGGCAGCAGAGAGTGGACACTGTGAAGTTCTGAAAGAGCTGCTCCTTCACTGTCCAGACGGTGGGAACCTGTCGGACGAGCAGGGCCTCAGCCCACTGCACCTGGCAGTGCAGGGCGGACACTCAAACATCATCACTATGCTGCTGCCGCAGCCCTGCCAGGACTTTACAGAGAGCACAGAGCAGCCAGCGGCCGAGGAGCCCACACCACTGGAGGCCAAGCAGCTCCCAAGGAAAGTTGTCATTCTCAAACTGACGGAGCACAAAGACAAAGACTCCCCACAATCCCCCAGCTCACAGTGTGCTTCAGCACCTTGCTAACAAGAGCAATGACACGTCCCGAATTGTACAGAACTGACTTCCATGTAACTTTTTTAATCAACTCTTGGCTGCCTCACACTTGGGTAGGGGATTATTATTCCAATCTTAAGTGACTCTTTGGATGCTGGAAGCACTGTAGGTATTTCCTAATGGTTGTGAAAGCTCAGATGTAAATAGAACCACTGTAAATAGAAACTATAAATACCTGTATTTTGTTTTTTGTTTACTTTTTACTAAACAAGCAATTTCTTTTTACTTGGCGAGCACAAGATGTGTATGCAATTTGTTGATTGATTTGGAAAATCTGTGTCCTTTATGGACCTTTTTTTGTTATTCCACACTGTAGTCTGTCTCCAATATTTAATAGAACACAAGCAGTTGTTCTAAGATTTATACAGAACATCATCAGAACCGTTGCATTCAGAAAAATCTTGTAGGTTCTGTACCTGTTACAAAGCAGCCATCATCCATTAAAACAGTTTAAAACCTTTGTTTTGTTTGATCTTTTAATTCTTTCTAACCTGGTCTCTGAAAAATCTTTTTGATAGCATCGACTCATTTTAAAATGTTCATGCAACACTGAGAATGTTAAAGCTTTCACTTTCCTAACCACAAAATATTGTGTTAGATCACGGCACATGTAAGCTTTTTTTTCTTCCTCCTTTCAACTAATATTTGTTCTTCAAATCTTATTTTTGCAGAACTTTTAACAGCACGTGTTACCGCAGGCTTGCCAGAGAAAGTCTCTTGTTTCAGAGTCAGCTTGCTGCTGCTCCGTCTGCACGTGTGCAGGAGTGATCGGTCTTGAGGTTGGCTAGAGTTGGCATGTCTGCATCTGCAGCCCCACCTGGAGTGTTATTATCTTTCTGCCTCCGCTCAGGAGCATGCTCAGGTTGGCACAGACCATGGGAACTGCCCCTGAGGGGGATCACAGGCTGAAAGATGATGGATGGGTGAGAAGGGGCGCTGATGTACTACCTGTAATTCCAGCCTGTTGGCTAATTCCTAAGACCACTTTAACTTTTCATCACTCTCTAAAACCAACACACCATCCCATGACGCCTCAAGGGCTCGGCTTTTCATAACAAGCGAAACCCCATGCGGGTGGCTGGAGCTTTAATTGTGCTGTTTTTATGGTTTGTGTTTGCACAGTCCCGGAAAATGACTCTGTGAAATATGTGTAATCTGAGGCCTCTGTTCTGTGTACTCTGCACTCTATTCTGCCTGTCGCCTGTTGATTTGTTTCATCATGAGCAAGGGGAGGATAATGGGATCTTGTTGGCCAATATCAGCTCCCATCTCCTGTTAACATTGCTGTTCAGTTGGCTGGACTATTTGGTTACGTTTGTGTTGCACATTACATTACAGCATTTGTGGGTTTTTTTAGGGAGGCATTGCACTTCTGTCTTTTCTATATTTCACCAGTTTCCAGCACTTTTTTATTTGTTTATAAGGCTGAAAATGTCTACTTTTTTAGTTTAACCACATGTATACCTGAGTCATTTCCTTTTAAGTTGGTCTGATTGGTTCTCATTAGCTCAGAGTCTAGTCTGATCTAGTACCTTACTCCTTGATGCATGATGGATGAAGTCAGTCCTCACCATCACGTTAGTCATGTTTCTGAGGGGGAGATAATCCACCTTGGGGCTCACACTCACTATTCTAGTAAAGAGCAACCCAACAGCAGCTCAGAAATTGAAAGGAGCTGTCAATGAGTTTTACTTCTACTGAGAGAAAATGGTTCAACCTGCCGTTCAAAATGTCTGCCACATTATGTCGTATCACTCATGTCTTAATCGCAAATGGCCACAAAGAGAAGAGATTTCCTCAGGGCAAAATCTGCATTAAGTAATTCAAAATATAGAGTTCAACTGAGGGAAACCTTTTCTCTAAATTGAATGACAACCCCGAGGGATTCTGTTGTACTATATGACAGCTGCACCATCGTAGTTTTGTGGACGGGATTCTGGGCAGGCCTGTATGATCGGTCCCAATTATTGTCAGGCTTCCTTCTTGTCAGAGGAAGCGTCGTGCTGCTCCTTTGTCTGACAATGTCAGGGACTTTTCCATTTGGCTGAGTCACACCTCACCGCTCTGTCAGACTGACAGACAGCAAAGCCCTTATGAATCACAGAACTAATACTGGACTGATGCAAGGTCTTTATAAGGACAATGGAATATAATGGAATACAAAATTAAATATCACTACATATACATTAAAAATTATCTGAACGCAAAACTATTACCCACACCTGTTCCACATTCTGTTACTTATCTGCTGTGGGCTGACTTTCCTTTTGCTCCCCCCACCCCCCTCTCCCCTCATCTTAACCCCACAGAACTTGCTCAACAAGATCGGAGATCACGTCTCTGAGCAGTGAGGCAAGCTCCAACATGTGGCCGTGGCCTCAGAGATGAGTGCGCACTCAGAACTGATGAATTATGATGTTTGTTGGTACTAAGGATGAAAACACTGCTCAAAAGTTAATTAAAGTAACTTCACCTGGGAAGGCAGTTTAGGTTCAGAAGACAGTAGACAGTATTTTTATTCTTATCATAAAAAGATAAAAGTAGTTTCCTGGAAAGGCTGAGAGCATGATTACTGAAATATGGCAAGGTTAAAGTCCACACTTTGATGGAGAAACATCTGTGAAGAGGAAAATGTTCCCATATCACCATACGGTTACAGGAGCTCTGCCACCGTGTCTCTATGTCACTCCTGTTTGTTAATGGGGCAGCGGAGGGACATGTCAGGATTTGTTTGTAGATGACATCAGTTGTTGCATATTTAACTCGAGCTTTGCACGGAACTGACTTGTCTGTGTTCACAAAGTCTTTACTGTAGACGTGCTGTTATGATGAGAGGTCCACACTGTTTCAGCGTTTAGAAATTCAGTCCCATACGCCTGCATATAAAATGTCTGTGTGTAATTTTGCAATGATTAAACACTGAAGGTGGCCTTGAAGGTCCCTGAACCATCAGGCTCACAAAACACTGAGCCTGACTCTTGGCTTTGTGTTCGGGGACATGCAATGGGCTGATATGCTGTAAAACAGTGCAACTATTCTGAAAGAAGTTTAACATATCACGGCGACATGTCAGAACAGGATTGTTTGGTTCTGGGCCAAAGAAAAATGCCGGGGGCTGTAAAACTGCATGTTGACCAGGAGATGGCGCTTTTTGCATGACTAAGAGGTTTTTTGTTTGACTAAGAGGTTTTGTTTTATTCTAGCACAGTCCAGAGCTTCATCAAGACAACAGTCAATGAATAGAACAATATTACATTTATCATAATATTTTCAGTGGAAGTCAGATCATATTATTCTAGTCCATTAATTTGTTTGTTTGTACCTTACTGTAAGTAACTGACATTTTTTATTTTACCATGATTAAGTAAGGTGAAACCAAAGCTGCTTTCGGACAGAGCCCTTCTAAGAACGCAGTTCTAAGAACGGTCCTCCTCGAATTTCGTTCTGATAACTGTCCTTCCGCCGGGGGAACTGTTTCAGTCTGCATTCGCACATGAGTCGGGACCTGATAGGGACTGATGCGACACAACCGTCTGCGACAGTGACGTGTTACTTTAGCGCCACATTCAACAACAAAACAAAACAAAACCCGGTAAAAGTAAGGAGAGAAGAAAAAACACCACAAAGAAGCTAATATGGAGAGCGGGGAGGCCACCATGTTCATGGTCTGCATGATGGTGATATTAATCATGGACGATCACATCAGGCGTCTAATATCGAGGCTGGAAGAGCACACAGAGAGAGTCAGGAGATATTTTTTCATTTCATGAAGGAAGAAAGGAGAGCAGAGCGCTGCAGACAAAAGAGACAACATGTAAGTTTAACTTAAACACCCGCAGGTTCTGTCTGTGTGGTATGAGGAAACATTTCAGCCGTGATAGCATGACATGGGGCGTAGCTACCGACCACCAAACGCCTCCGTCAGATGTGTTCCTATAGAACCCAGAAAAGACCCGACCTCGGAGAAGGAGCTGAAAGGGTTATAGGAACTGAGGGAGATGGTCCCGAGTTCCTGTATGTCCGAATGCGGGAGAAAACGGCCCCGCGGATTAAAAGGTTATTAGATCTGCCAAAGGTTCCTACAGTCTGAAAGCGGCTCAAGCCACCCAGATGAGTCTTTGCTGTTGCAACCCGCCGATTGCACAGCTGTGGTCCACAGTACATAACACACTCTCCTATCCACTGAGTTGAAAACAGGCTGTTTTGACATGACCATCTGCTGGAAGTTTATGAAATACATTGCACATGCATGGCACATGTCACATGTCACATACAGGGCAAAGATAATAACATACCACTGACTCATTCATGAAGTTGTAGCCTTGAGCAGTTTGGCATTTACAACCAATGGCAGTTCTCGAGGCTTTTCAGGGCCTTTGAGTCAAACCAAAAGGCAGCCCCTGCTTATAATAAGGTATAAACAGTAAAATGAACGACAACTTTTACACACGACAGACTTTAGTGGCTTTCCACTGAACCCTCCATCACTTCAACTGATATAACGATTGCAGCTTTTGCTATTTTGCCATTTAAAAGAATATTAGATATGCATCAGTATGGAAACGGTGAACTCTTTGATATCAGTGCCATTTCGACAATAATTGTGTCACTGTTATTATTAATTTGTTAATGTGATCTAATCTCTTGGAGGTGGAAGGTGTGTGAGGGAGGGGTTTCAGATGTGTCCTCTCTCTTTTACCAGTACCAATTCTCCTCTGGAGAAAGTAGTGAAGCAAACAGCTGTTGGGCAAAGGTGAATCGGTTAATCCCATTCAGCAATGGTGAAATAAATAGAGCCGACAAACTCTCGTACTTTCGCGGGAATTCCACACGCGTCACTTCACGTGTGGGTGAATGTAAACGGAACAAAAATACTGATGGTTGTCGTCTAATTAAAACATATTTGGATACATGAAACGGTGAATTCCACAAGGAGAAATGATTTACTTACACTCTTTCGGGAAAGTTTGTATATGTTTAGCTAAACCTATTCAATTTATCCAACGCGAATGTTTTGATGACACTAGGAGGGAAGACTTGACTTTCTTTAATCGTAGGGGTTCATCCGCGGCCAATATTGCCACTGGGGATTTTCAGAACATAATCAATCATTTTTATGAGCGAATTCTTTAAGATAAAAGTGTCCAATATTTGTATAATGTATTTTGCTTCATATTAAGAGATGAATATTAAATATTTAAACTAGAATTGACCCTGTTCACCCTCAAACAGTAGTGGTACGTTCCGGGCAATCGCGCCTCCTGTAGCTTCTGTGGATTTACCGTGACGCTCATACTTGTTAACGTCTGGGAGACCTCTGAGGCGGATCAGAACCGAGGTGTCCACACAAAACGAACAGCCCTACGAAGGTCCCCGCCAGGTTAAAGGTAAGTTTATCAAAGTGGTGTCCTAAAGCATTTGTGAAATCCTTGTTTTCTGTCATGCCGTACTGTTTAGCAACGTCAAAATAACGGTCACGAATCATTCCGACCAGAGAAGTCGAAGGATGCCAGTGTGCTGCTAGCTTAACTTCTTGTTAGCAGTCATTTGTTTAACGCTATGCAGTATAGTGTCCGGACGCATTAATCAATTGGAAAAAAAACTACCGTCGAGCTAACAGTTCGTGATTTGTTAGGCATTTCAACTTTCGATTGAAAGAAAAGGAGACGGTACTAAAGGTTATGGACATTGTGTGCTTTCACCAAAGTGGAAAGTTCTCATGCGAACCGAGCCTTGACAGTGTTACAGTATTCATTGTCTGCCTGTAACGCCGATTTTCAACAAATGCAACTTGTGATATTCGGACTATTGACAGCTGAATTGACGTCCTTCAGTTTTTCAGGTGTTACTGGTGGCGTTTGTCTTTCAAGGGGTTTTCTGCACCTACTTGCTATCCTTGACATGATCATTTGTAGCCACTCTGAGGAGATAAAGGAAAGCAAAGGATGCGTTGCTCTGTTGTCCGGTTGATCTGTTTTTCCATTCCTTTTTCATCTTGTGGCAGAGCTGTGTTCTCTCATAGTTATCGAGGACCTCGAATGCCCTTTTTCAATGTAACTGGTAAAGCAGGAAAACAACCCAAAACTAAGCTGTACATCGATGCATATTCTGCTCAGTTGGCCAGGAAATGAGCAATACAATTACCATTGACAGTAACATTGCCATATAATCCGTGAGAGGAACAAAAACTGAACAGATCTTTCATTTTATCTCTAAAGCTAATCTGCTTCTGGGAAATCTTGGTTTTTAACTAGATGGATGGTTATTGCAGTTGTTTTAAATGATTGTACCTGTGAACACCTTTTTGTGTGTAAGCTTGTCCCAGTGATTGGGAAGAGAGTGTTCGATCCATATCAGCAATTTGTCAATACATTATTGTACATTTAAAAAAAGGCAGCTGCCTCTCTTACTCTTGACCAAAAATGGTGTGAACGCAGAATTCCTTCCTCTTGATAAACAGAAAAACAGATTTTCTTCTTGTTTTTATTACCATTACTAAAAGTTCCTTCTTATAACTTTTAGTAATGGCGGTTTATAACCTACTGCCACAATTTGCTGTTTTTATATTTTAAGCCTAAAGTGAAGCACATTTTTCAAGATGGGCTACTTACTGTTTGTTTTTGTTTTTTTCAAAAGCATTGCTAAACATGAGGACAAGCCAATATGTTAACAAAAAATAAACTCAGTGTTTAAACTCTCAGAGTTTTCTTTTTCTCTTCAGAGGCTGAGAAATAATTTTTTAAAAAAAGATTGCTTTATGTTATTCAGTTTTCTATAAAAACCCTAATGTTTTTTTTTTTTTTTTCAGTGGCTTGTTTTTAAGCAAAGCCTTTAAACCACTCAGTCTTTCATTGGTTGTCTTTCCACAGAGGCACTATGGATGAAGAGGAGCAGTTTGTGAACATTGACCTGAATGAGGACAACATCTGCAGCGTCTGTAAATTAGAGACAGAGACGGGGACCTTATCTTTCTGCCACGTGTGCTTTGAACTCAGTATTGAAGGTAAGATGCTGGATTTCAGGCTGCCTTTTTGTTTATTTGTGAAGAGCGAAATGAGTGAATCAAAGGAAATGTACAAGATAACAGAGCTCTTTGCTTTTAAAAGCCACAGTGTAAACCCTCCGTTCTCCCTCTGAACACGCGTTCACATCTAGTAAAGTGTGCACGTCTGATGGGATGCTTAATTACAATCGCTCATCATCTCTGGCTGGCTTCACATAGAAGCAGTCACGTGTGGATATGTTGTCCCTGGTCTTGGCTGCTAAGTATGTAAACAGCCTTTACAGAAACATCCAGTTTATTCCTGAATATCACTCCCCCCTCTTTGCAAAAGTACATCCTCGGATAATTTAATTTTGTCATCTGTTTTGGTGACTTCCACAAGCAACTATTTCACCCCCTTCAGGAACAGCGTATGTAGCATATATACAGGGTAATGGGCCCCTTAGGACCAAAGCTCTTCCCTTAGCAGGCTACTGTAATTCTCCTGTTTGATGTGCCACTCCAACTTAAGAGCAAGTTTTTTTTCATCTCTTAATTAATGAGCGGCTTATTTGAAGAAGAATGGGGAATCATAAGGGGTTGGATGTGCCTCTCATTTGGCATTCATCTCACAGATGCACAAAGGCTCTATTCTGCAGCGATGAAGTGTGTGTTTCTCCGTGTACGGTATGATTGTGCACGCCTCGTAAAATGGCAATGCACGGTTCTAGGAGCTGACGTTTTATAAGTTGATATTTGAAAGCGCATTAATTATCATTCAGCAGGGAAAAAACAATCTTAACCGTGGCATTCACTTCAGCCTGAGCTTGTACAAAGACTAATGTCAGAATTTAAGCGTTACTGATTATAAGACCACTTACATACTGCTTCACCAGCAGCTGGCCGCTCTGCTTGTTGATACATCTTATGAAACCAGATTTTTGTTGTTCACCAGCATTATTATAGATTACTGAATATATCGAGAGAATAAATGAATGTTTGCATGCTCTGTTCAGTGATTCTGCGACATATATAAATATAAATGTTTGTTGAGATAACAGCAAGTCAGCTTGTAAAGAATGAAATGAAAATGAAAGAAGACCTCGATACTGCCTCTCACATGCTATCCCTACCATTGTGTGCTTGTCGAGGTACGGGTTGTTGTTTTTTTTTTTTTCTTTCGTGGTAATGAATTGGCTGCTATGTTGTGAAAAGTGTTTGTTTCTGATGCAGCTTAACATCATTGTTGCAAGGAGAGCACGCCATGCTTCATGTGACCACTTTCAGCACGGGTGCTTGGAAACTAAGGCTGAGCCATGTGCCTGCTGACTGCTCATGTAGACTTTAATGGCTGGTTTGTTAAAGTGGTGAGAACAGTCTTTATTCTTGTCACACACGAGAGCACCCTCCCATGTCCTAAACCAGTTCATGCTTATCTCGAGGGTAATTGCTGCCGGTGAATATTCATCGCCTTCTTGCTGTTTGCTTACTTTGAATATTTATTAGAAGCAACGGAGATGGAGTTGCTTCCTGTTTTTGTTTTTCCAAATGTGGCGCTTATTTAGACAATTGTCTAAAAGTCAATTCATTGGTGATTTAGTGTTTGGTACTTGATTTGTACACACTGTTAACACAGGGGTCTTCTATCTGTGCCCAGTCAGAATTTAGCTTGCCGCATTAAGATATACATGTTGCTCATATTTGTACGATAACTGCTAAGGAGGAGTCGATGTATGAATTCATAAGAATGAAGTACTAGCTTGTAATCTATCACCACTATTGCAGCAAGTATTGTTGTGTAGAAGAGCCCCTGTGTGACTGGTGCATCCAAAGACAGTAAAAAGCATCTTGTTTTTGTTTTCCTTCTCCTCGTACAGTTTGTATCTCACTTTTTATGTTGAACATCGACCCCTGTTATGAGTAGATCAAACCTCACTGGTGTGGTGGCTTATCACCACCTACTTTCTTCCACAGTAATTTTAGTCACCGAAGAGGCTGCACCCATAAGAGAGAGTGGGTTTAAAGCCTTTACTTAAGTTTTCATTTCAGCCCACAACTGCACGGTTGCCTTGTTCGAAGGCTCGCGTGAAACGGAGATGTTCAGACTTGTCAGCTGCTGACGCAAGCTGCTTTTGTTGACTACGTGCCGAGTTGTTTGTCACAGAGGCTTCAGCTCACACTAGCGCCAGGTGCAGATGTACATGTGAGGGCTTTCTATGGTATGTGCGCAGTTTTAAGTCGGGTGAATGCTCAGGAAGTGGCGGCTTTATTGTTGCTCCAAGTGGTTGTTTCCTGAGGAAACTCTTTTGACCTGTGCGCTGGTTCCATTTAAAAAAAAAAAAAAAAAGTAGACGTTTATCATACAATCTCTTCTTGATCTGATATTTTTACTTGCAGTCCTTTATTTGCTCTTTTCTTGCACCATCTCAACTGTGTACCACACGTGCCTACGTGCCTTTGAGCTACAAAACAGCTTAGATTAAAGGAACTCCTGCAGTCCCACAGCAAACACCAAAAGCCAGTCTAGCTGGTCTCCAGCTATTTCTAGTCTTCTGTGGAAGAGCTGTTGTAAGCTAAAGGAAGGTGTAATTGACAGGAAGTCTTATAATCTTGGTTTCTTCGTTATTGCTGGTAGGAATCCAAAACTAACGCAGCCCTAAAATGACTTTGTTCCCAAAGATTTTAAGATTTTGGTTCTGTAGCCAAGAAAGTCAAGCCGTGGCTTCCAGGAACAGTAGTATTTCAGCAATGTCCTCTTATTTTGTTGTTTCTTGGCAGGCATGTCATTCATTGTTGTATGTGATCATATTTGCTGTCTGAAGGCATATTAGAGGAACTTATGACTAGGGGTGTGACTTTCAGTCCAAAACACTGTTCGAAATTCCCTGGACACTATTCGAATATTATTCGAAAATCGACCCCCCCCCCCCCAAAAAAAAATAAATAAACACACACACACACACACACACACGCGCTCACGTGCGACATCCCCCTCCTTCAACCACCACACACACACGATAGAAAGGGTAGACTTAACCAAACAGTTTACTGAATCAACAAGAACATTACAGAACGGTATAACGGGCATATTCCCTGAGCGATTTATCTCAGCTACTGCATGACAACAAACAAACAGTTTTACAATTGCAACCGCTGCGCTGTTTTTCATTTAACTGCCTGTTAGGTGAAATCGGGTGAAACAGTTTCAGCAACAAGATTGAATGGATTTAACAGAAATAGTGAAGTAAACCTATTGCATATTTTTATTCAGAAAAATCAACATGTCAACGTGTTCGGGGTGGAGACGTGTGCGCAGCCTATTAACTATTAAGCCGGCAGCGGAGAACATGCGCTCCGACGGCACGGACGTTGCAGGCACACACAAGTAGGCGCTCGCCAACTTTGCCAGGCGGGGGTATCTTTTTTGGTTTGCTTTCCACCATGTCAGTGGGTCAGTGTGGAGCGGTGGGCACACATCCTGGCAGTACTTAGTCAGTTCAGTGGTCTATTGCCCCTTTTCCACCACCAAGCTAGCCCTACTCTACTCGGTTCGATATAGCCCAACACTACACTACACGACACGGCACCAGTAACATTTCCTTTTCCACCCAAACTGTGGCCTGGAAGTGGGCGGAGTCGGCCCGTTCACCACTAACGTGACGTCGGTTTCAGGTGACTACAAAGTGTCACGCCGCGGTTAGTCAAAAGTAAACACAAGATCGAGTGTAATGTGTAATGCAGTTGACAATCCATATTGTTTAGTTAAACCAAGCTCTTTATTAAAAAAGACAGCACAAAAGTAAACAGCAGGAGTTCTCTCAGATACAGGCGACGCCAGTGTTGGTGCCGTTGGAATGCAGATAGCAGCTGTTGCCTCAGCTGCAGATTGCGATGCCAGTGTCGGTTCTGAAGCCTGCAGGATTGGAGGATCTTCGCTGACCTCAGCAACCGAACACTCATCGGTTGCACAAACCGAGTCTTGAGTGAAAAAAAATAAAAAGTGTGAACATACGAAACGCATACACGTAACCGCATAGGTGAGACACTGTGCTAGCCTTCCAAAACAGTGTTGTTTGCTAGCTCACTCAGAACAACTTATGAGACGTCTGTGTAACTTTTTACACAAGTTAAAGACTGAACATGTACGATATAAAACATGCATTTGTTAAGACATATGCGTTGCACCAATGGGATAAGAACAACTTACCATTTTTCATCGCCTCCAACAAAGACGTCGCCGTATCCACGCCGTTCGCCGGGCTGTGACCGTAAATGCCGTCCATTTGGTCAAACCACTTCCATGTCTTTCGGTTTGACCCACTCCGGCTGTTGTGGTCCTTTACCTGCCGGTAATAGCTCTTCAGCTTGTCTCGGCACTGCTGAGAATTCCGGTGATAGCATGGCTAGCCATCAGCTTGGTTATATCCTGGAACACCTTCTCATTTCATGTCGCTCCGTCCAGTTCCTTCTGCACGCGGTCCTCAGCCACCACACACAGAAAGGTCTGCACCTCGCTCACTGTCCATGGGCTGGCTTTCTTTCTCTGGTCTTCCATCTTCACAATTCTGTTTATTCTCTGGTTCTCTCGCAGTTGTGTTTTCATACATGGCGGGTGTTTCATACATAAAGCTCCCCGAGCTTCGTTGCGTGTATGACGTAATTTCACCTGACCAATCAGTGGACAGCACTGATCATGTGACGTTTTAGCACCGACAAGTACCTACTAGACCCACCTCTGAAGCAGGGACTTGCCGGGGCTCAAAACTGTAACGGGTCCCACCTTCAACCCGCGGTGGAAAAGCTCCCAACCAGGGTAGAGTGGGACCGTGTAGAGCTGTGTTGGTACAAAAATGTTCGGTGGAAAAGGGGCATATGTTGTTGCCCCCTCTGCACTGTACTCCTCCCCAAATAGGACCGCGATTGCCGCTGCAGATAAGCCATCCTTTCGGGATGAAACGCAATACTAGTGCGGCATTCGAAATGAGTATTCTTTATCTTTACAGGGTTTGATCTGACCCTGTTTCTCCTGAAATCTACAATCATCTCCTTTGTTTTGTTAACATTCAAGATGAGATGATTGCTCCCACACCATGCCACAAAGCGGTCCACCAGCTCTCTGTACTCAGCTTCTTGTCCATCTCTGATACACCTGACAACTGCAGAGTCATCTGAATATTTCTGTAGATGACAGGAGTCTGACTTGTACTGGAAGTCTGAAGTGTACAGAGTGAAAAGGAATGGTGAGAGTACAGTCCCCTGTGGTGCTCCTGTGCTGCTGATCACCTGGTTAGACACAATTCTTCAGTCTGACGAACTGTGGTCTGTTTGTCAGGTAGTCATTAATCCAGGTGGTTGTTGAGGCCTCCACCTGAGTCTTCTGGAGTTTCCATGGCACTGAAAGGATCGGATAATTGGCTAAATTACAATAAGATTGAGTTATTAGGTGCATGTAGACACCTTAATCTGACAAGAAATTGGATCGGATTGGATTACTCGCGATCGGATTAAGACCCCGAGATAACTCGGTTGAAAGTCAAATTAAACGTGTTGCAGACGGGTGAAGCTCGTGGTGAATTAGACTTTGCGTTCTGTGCATGCTCGAGATTTTTTCCCGGGGTCGTGAACCGGAAGTCGGAAGAGACGATATTACTGTTGTCGTTGCCGTCAGAAAGAAACGAAGAACGCGATGGAGAATGCGCCGTTGTGCATCACGTTTGTGCAACAAGCAGCTCATCACAAACAAAATGTTGAGGGACGTAGCTTCATCTTGCTCTTTGTTCGCCATTTTCTCGAATGACTGAGTTTGATTCGATTCATTCACCGCCATATATCCAAGGATAATTACCCTTGCTCAACTCATTCTTATTGTAATTTAGCCAATTATCCGATCCTTTCAGTTCCATGTAACCCCACTGACTTACTCGATTTCAATCACTTTTTTTTTTTTTACTTTGTTATTCATTATCCATATTAGACTCTCCTCTCTGGGTCCAGCTGTGCAGTTAAGTGCATCTTTATTTAGTCGGAGCATTTATTTTCCATGTTGAGGTGGTCTTGCTGGATGTTACAAGGCGTTCTTGATGACACAACAGAGTCTCCTTTTACTGGTCTTTTGGCCATCTCTGGCTGCTTGTTAGACAAGGCCACTGCTGAGCTGCCATGTTCAGCTCAAGCCCAGCAGCATTCCTGTATATGCTTGCATAATGCAGATGGATTTTTGCTGAGGCCCGGAGCAATCACCAACTTGGTTCGGAGTGAATAAAGAGAAAATTCCTCCAGCAGAAGGCTGGAATAACACAGTTGGTGCTGATTCTGGCTGCTTTACAGAGACTATTGTTCATCCTCATATAAACAACTCATTTATTGTGGGTGAACTCTTCACCCTGGGGTGTATAGAGAAGCCTAATCATGTTGTTGCCTGTGGTAGCTGTACACACAGTTAAAGTCCCGGGTTTTACAGAACCTGCCGTACATTAAACTCTGCTGAGCCCTCGTATTTAGTGCTAACTCACTGGGTTCATGGTTATTGAATGTAACGCTGAAATAATTAGCTTGAAGTTTAAGGCTCCCTTTAATCCAAAAATAGAAATGCTTCTGTTAATATTTTACATCGCAAGGTATTAGACAGAAACATATGATCAAATCTGCACATTCTACATTTATTGATGCAGCTGTACTTTTACAACCTTAACCTGTCTGAGGGAGCGAGTATTAAAGGGAATGTTGCACACGTGCCATCTCTTTGACTGGCCAAATGGCTGCCTGTTCCCACCTGCGTTGAGGTCTGGTCTCTGGGGATGATCCCGACGGCCCTCATTCACACCCACTTCAGCTCTTTATTGCAGCTCACATAAAGGACAACGTCGTGCCCCAGCAGACACTGCATCACCGCAGCTGTATAGATGGCATCAGAAGAAACTGAGCTGTTCTGTCCACCAAGGAGCTGCTTGTGGTGGATTTCTAGAGAGACAGACCGTTGCTCCACTGATTTATTTATTTGTTTTTCTCTTCACTGAGACACATGTTGTGTGATGCAGCCCATTTGTCCAGTTGCTCAGCTTCCTTCACCATTAAATTAGTGGTTCGAGAAAGTCCAGTCTGTCTCCTGTCTAAAACAGTAACACAGGTGGAATCACTGTAGATGCTACTTTCCTCCACCCTTTGCCTTCTTGCAGTCATACAGCTGAACATTTCAGTTTAACAGTCCAGGGAAAAGCTCTATGTTGGTTTGGTGTTGCAATAAGTGGCCAATTTGAGAATGTTACCCATTGATCTTGTTGCTTCTTACAATTACATTAAATAATTGGGCCATGAACAGAAGAGGCATATCCTCGTTGTGTTTCTTTTAAGTACTTTTGTTTTCTTTCTAATAGTATGCAATTATTTTGTTGTTCCGTTATGCTAGTGGACATATGGTGCTTTGTAAGTCTCTGTAACCTTTAGCTTTCATCCAGGCTAAAGCAGATGGTAAAGCTTTTGTTAAGTTTCAGTTTAGTTGGTGTGGTTTCCTGCGACTGTGAGATAGTAGCCGGCGAGTCTGTAGCGAGTGTTGTGGAGGGTCTGCAGAGGTTAACCGGTGGTGGAATTCTCGTGTCAGTAAGTTCACAGTTGTTCATGTGAGCTCTGTGCTGGTATCCGAGTCGGCCTGTTCAGCTGCTGACACAATCTGCTGAGCCTTGCCATGCAGCTCTGTTTAACACCACTGATAACCTCCGTCCCACTTGTCTCCTAAAGTATGTCAAGGATCCAGTGTCCTTCCCCTGAATCTACGCAGAGCAAAACAACCCGTCTGCGCATCGTAGCTCCAGATGATGGACACGCGTTACCTTGTACTTGCACTTTGGTCCAAAATAGATTATGCCAAGCAAGCCATGCCTTAATGGGGCAAACACAGTTGGAACTTAAAACTTAGATTCCTTTCAATGATAGTTTGAAGAGGGCAGAGTTAAAGCAGGAGGATGTGTATTTGATTCGTTGCTTAACCCAGTTTTCACTTTAAAAGTTCTTGTTGCTAAAACTATGTGATTCTGTTGGCTTTTATACAGCTGCATACATACAAGATGGCCTCTGTTTAATGTTCTGAGTTTTGTATGGATTTGTTTTGTTATAGTTTTTATAGGGTTGAACCTAAAAAGGTTGAGAACCACTGTACTAGATGGCAGCCATCTTGAATTTTGCGGTCAAAACAAAGTTGTAATATCAAAATGATGTCAGATTTGGAATCCTCATGGTTGACTTGTATGAAAACGTGCCCTCATACATGATTCTAGGTCATTCAGGTAGTTCAGTAGAATTATTTAAAGTGAACAGTCTAAAACTCATAAATAACATTAGTTGTTTATGCCTTGGGCTGTACGGTGTATGCGCTGGTTCTCTCTGGATGCTCTGGCTTCCTCCAGCCATTCATAAAAATGCATGTTGGGTTGATTGGTGACTCTAGATTGTCCCTAGGAGTGAGTGTGAGCGTGCATGGTTGTGTGTCTTGTTTGTCTCTGTGTGGCCCTGTGATGGACTGTCAACCTTTCCCAGGGTGTACCCCGGCTCTCGCCCAATGGCAGCTGGGATACGCTCCAGCGCCCCACCCGCGACCCTGAATTGGATTAAGTGGGTTTAGAAAATGGATGGAAGCTTACGCCTTAGATTTCTTTTTTCAGATCTAACCTGGCGTATCTATGCTTTGTCTTTTTGGTAAACTTTACTCCTCCCTCGCATTAGTATTGGTCATCATCTTGCATAATCTCCAGTTGTCACAGCGGAACAATGTTGGTTTCACCTTCAGTGGATAGTCCATGTGTGCATGTACCACCATGAAAGACAGTAGTGCTAAGCTGCTTAGCTGAAGTGAGGTCTTTGGCTGGTTGTTCACTGCCTTGGTTCTGGGCCAATGATTTTTCTGCTAGGCTACTGGGAGTTAGTGTGTTTATATGTTACTATAAAGACTGTGACTGATCAGATTATGACATGGCGGTTTGACTGGCAGAAAGCTCTTGCAGGCATTAGTAAAGATTCATTGACCTTTTATCCATCAGTTTTCGTGGAAACAACCCCAGTTACATACTGTGCTAAAATGCTTCCCTCGGAAGGCTAATCCACTGTAAAAATCTTTCTTTTCAAGGCACTTTGGGCTCAAAGAAGCTAAGAATAGATGCCCACACACACAGTTGTCTGATGGTGTAAAACCATAATGTGTGCTGAGGGACAAAGGGTCCATTAATGGGGACCGTCCCAAATTAAGCAAGGACCACTCGATGTGATTCCTCAGGCTATTAAAACTAAAGCTTTGAAAAGATGTGGAAGTAAAGGCTGCTGGAAGAAAATATTCCCTTTTAAAATGAAGAAATAGTCCATTGACTTCTGCTGTTGGATTTCAAAGCAAATAGTTACACCAGGCAAACACACACACACACACACATAGAGACAGGGAAGTGGATTTCACATAACTTAAGCAAGTTTTCTCAAGTATTGTTTGTAGGAAGTCCTGGTTGAGGCTTGTTGACATGATTTGTAGGTCACTTCCTTATCAAAAGGCTATTTTTTTAAACCACCCAGCACATGATACCGATGAACCTAGAAGCTGTGAATAAACCGCTAGAAATAGCTTTTAGAGTAATTTCTAATCATCTAAAGAGTTTATTTTTAGTTGACATGTGCAACTGTTTAAATAACTTAAGAAGGCCCTCTACTACAAACATGAGGACCTGACCACTGGTGTCTGTCTGTGGGGAAAGTGCAGAGATGTTTGTGAGTTAAACCTGCTGAAGCGAGCTGCCAAATCTAAATAAACACCAGTGACTAATCTTCTCACATCAGGCTCCAGCGCGTACATCTGTCTGCTGAGAAATGTAGGCCATGAGAAGAAGGTGACCACACAAACACCTGTGCATCTCACGGGTTTAGTTTGTGTCTAACACACACACACACACACACACACACACACACACACACACACAAGCTTTTCACTCTCGTTTCACCTTCTGCCTCCCTTTGTTTGTCCGGCCCATTTTGCTCAGTTTATTTTAAACCTCTTACTGCAGACGATTCGTTTTCTTTCTCTTTGTGTCTGAGGTCCATCTTCTGTTGAGACTCAGGATAAGCATCGACTGTTGTGGATGCTTTTTAAACTTGTATTTGAGTTCTTCTTATTGCGTCTCAGGTACGTCGTGTATATTTCAAAGGTACATTTACATTAGTTGATGTAAATGAGAGGCTACGTGTTGGCAGAGGGCACTCTGTTCTCCTGATGCTCAGAAAACTTTTTCTAGAGGTGCCTTATATTTGCATTGCGACTGGGTTTATCTGTTATCCCTGCTTCTCAGCGCTCTGCTGGCTAAGCCACAGCATACTAAGCAGCTTTCACAGAGAGATTGCAATAGGTCGGTCTCTCATTTTTAGCCTACATTCAAACTGGTTGACTTTTATTTGATGTGGCAAGTTCCGTAGTTTGGTAATCTGATCTGTTGATCTGCATTTAAGCTCTCTTATCTGTGGCAGTTTTTGTTGTGTGTCGGTAGTCTTCAGTCATACTGTAAGTGTCACGTTAACTCATTGACTTCTGTCTCTGTGAATGCAGGGGTCTCTACTGCCACCTTGTTACACTCAAAGTCCCTGCGTGGCCACAGAGACTGCTTTGAGAAATGTCACCTCATTGCCAACCAGAAGTTGTCACATTCCAAGGTCTCCCGAAGTGCCTATGAGGGCATGAAGCTGGCCTTCAGCCAGAAGCTGAACCGTATCATTCAGTTCGCCCAGAACAAAGACTCTGTCTCCTCCAACGGCTGCACCAGACGCGGGGCAAAGCTTCTTTGTTACAGCCAGCAGAGTGACCGCAAGCTGCTGCCCCAGTCCGACGCCCAGGTCCCCCGCTATACTCCCTGCTGGGACAGGGGCAAAGCAGCGGGGCTGCCTGAATACACAATGGGGATGCTGGAGTGTCAGACAGCAGAGGAGCTGGGGCTGCTGCAGGGGTTGCAGTCTGACGTCTGGACCAGTGATGGAAGGAAAGGTCTGCACAGCAGGAGCCATTCATCAGGAGGACCGATGCAGCGTGGACACCAGGGCCACACCAGAGATGAATGTGAGCATATTTATTTTGCTTTCTCAGTGTGTAACTGCAACACTTGTGGAAGGTTTTTTGTTCCTTGTTGGAGAAAGTATGTCAACAGAAATATAAAGTTATTCTTCCCTGCATCTCTTCCCTCTTACTTTGTTTAATGTAATCTATCCAGTTATGTTCTTACCTCGTCCTTCTCTCTCTTTAACAGCGATCTCTCCAGAGACTGGCTTATTTTCCTATAACCTTGTGGCAAATTGTGTCCTTGGTGTTCTCATGTAAAGCTGCTTGTGATGACAAATCCTGCAGGAATGTGAGATGCCTCTGAAGGCTCCCATTTAAAAGAAAATCTTTACTTTGAAACGAAAAGTTACAGGCAAATAACTAGTGATGCTCCGATCAGCATTTTTTGGACCGATCACCCATCACCAACATCATGATCTGCCCGATTGCCGATCACGGAAGGAATCGGACATTTCCATGCCTTTCATCTAGCAGAGAGTGCACCCTTTATAGAAATTAAACCGCCAGATGTAGCTGGGGACATGTAGAACAAGAATCTGGTGGAGTTTGCAGAAAACAACGTTTTTTTTTTTCTATTAATATTTTAATCAGCCCACATACATCATCCATTGGGTATCATTTCAGCATCAGATTATTAAACAATGATGCAGTGAAATGACTTGAAAATCACCACAGAGGTAGCTGGGGACATGTAGAACAAGAATCTGGTGGAGTCGGCAGAGAACATTTTGATTTGGTTCTAAATTAAGTTTTCAAATCTGACTATGCAGAAATGAGTTTGATTCTGAATATGCTTCAATAATTTTGTTCTATCATTTTGTTTTAATCATTAAAAAGAATGTAGTAAAAAAACAACCAAGTAATGACCGGTATTCCAACAAATGAAAAATCAACTTCGATATAGATTTCTGAGTTTACGGGGTGCACTTGAATGCACCATAAATCGCTCACACGCTTTACCGTACGACGCGATGTAAACGGGCACTCGATTTTCAAGTGTAGCTAGCGCGACCGTGGCTCTCCGAAGCGCAGATGGCGTGACCGCAGTAAGTTTCACATCTTTCTGACACACTTTGAAGAAATTTCAGACAGGAGAGGTCATGTTGTCGAGATGCACTGTAGAGGTTTCGCCTGTTAGGTTCTGTACACACGTCACGTACCACATTAGAAAGTGGTCGCTAGTAATTTACGTCACTTGATCGGCATATTTTTCCAATCGCTGATCAGGCCATTTTTGGGCATTATCGGCCGATCATGATTGGTAGCCGATCGATCGGAGCATCACTACAAATAACAGTTATACCATTTGTAGTTATTTGTGTTCATACACAATTTCTTTCGGCATCAATAAAGTATTTTTCTATCTCTATCCATCTTTTCGGGTTGAGCCAGTGCTGAAGGCTGACCTACATCATGATGTTGAGTCCTGCATGCACCCTTTTAAGCACACATTAGGCAGCACAGATAGAAAATCAGAACGGGCACTGTAAGATATGAAGAAGTTACTCAAACTGACCTTATGTTGGGAACGCATTAGGCATGGGCCGGTATGAGATTCTGACGGTATGATAACCTTAGGCAAAAAAATCCTTGTTTCACGGTATTATGATTACAGCTCTAAAATGTGTATATATATTATAGAATAATTATAGATCGGTTTTATTTAGCGCTTTTCATAATACTCAAAGCCACTTCCAGTGAATGAAACAACAGCAAATTCCCCAAAGTTCTGCCAATCTCCGCCAACGAGTTCTGGGAGTTGACGTGGTCACCATTGAGTTTCAGTGCAGTGTTGTACAGGTGCCTGTACCGCACTTCTTCGCTGAGTCTGGATTCGAATTGGTCCATCCTGTTTGTCGTTTTCCGCACGTGCCAATATACAAATTTGACTGGTGCACGACTACGCGGCAACCAAAAAACAGACCGGGGGGCATCGTACAACCTGCAGAGCTGCCTGCTTGTCACTCACAGCAAGCGGAGGTGCACGGCGTGAGGGACCTCCACTTTCTCTCTGACCAGACGCCACATAAAAGAAAAACGCTCATACCGCAGGGACGGTATGACAGAAAATTTTGGTGGTTTTGAAACCTTGACTTTTTAATACCTTGAAACCGGTAACCAGCCCATGCCTAGAACACATACTAACTGGTAGCTGAATGACATGTCTTTTTTGTACCTCTTAAACACTTAATAAAAACACCATCTTTTCCTTTAGTGACTAAAATGAGCGTGGATGAGCTCCATCAGCTGAACGGCCAGCTGCTGAAGCAGATTCAAAGTAAGTGTCTTCTGTTTTATTATCTCTGATTCAACAGTCTTTTTAGCCAGCTTCAAAATGCAAAGCTTGCCCATTAGAAAACCCCCAAATGAGACTTTTATTTCTTTAGGGATGACTGTAACAGCTAAAAGCAGTTAACTTGCAGCATATTCCCAGAGTTTTAGATAATCTATTCAGAATATAGGCTAATACAGACTTAAAGTCCTTTTAGTGTTCTTTCAAGCACCAGCTCCACTGATTAGAGCAGCGTGTAGCGCTCACTCATGTGATTACACAAGATTTGATAGATATTTGGCAACTTTAACAACAAACATCTCATGTGAATTTCTTACCTCCTTAAGTTCAAGCACCCTGTGCAACACAGCCTTGGCCTAACTTTGGAACAATGCATCGGATGGTAAAATCATCACAGTCGTTTACACACAAATTTTTCTCTAGTTTGCGCATCTTCTAATTTCATTACTTTTACTCTGATCCAACATCCCAGGCAAGGAGGTTATTGCTCAGATTGAATATATTTGTAGAACAAATGTCCACAATTCTATAATCTACAGTACTTTTCATGGCAGTTGTGTTTCCATACACTTTTTCAGCTGCCTTTGAGTGATTTTCGTCTCTCGTGTTAACAGACGGTCTCTCATTTGCTTGCTGCTCTTTCAGAAATCGGTACAATCGATTTTCTTGATCTTGTTTGTTTCTTCCAGCGTCTTGTTTGAGTGAGCCGACCTCGGGTGTGTGAATGAAAGACCTGACCCCACTGCTCTCTCTCTCTCTTTACTCAGAGGTCTTCGAGGAGCTGACGGCCACCGTGCAGGAGAAAGACTCCTTGGCGTCAGAGCTGCACGTGCGTCACGTCGCCATCGAGCAGCTCTTCAAGAACTGTGCCAAACTGCCCTGGCTGCACATTAGCAGGGCCGGGGTGAAGGCCAGCAACAGTGGCAGCCCTGTTGAATGAGATGCTGGAAAAAGACCTGGATTCTGAGTGATTTCCACAACACTAAAGTGACTTTAGGTTGTTAGCTCTGAAATAGAGCAGCATTAAGGGCTGGGTTGACACAGTCTGTATTCGTGGTTGCAGTGATGATGCAAGGATTAATGATGGTTTGCAAATAAATTGCTGGTCTGGCACGTGGCCTGAATTCCACATAACCCAAGTACCCAGGATGCATATTATTACATGTGGCCCAGAGGCTCGGCTGTTGGAGCTGGATGAGGATCTGCGCTTAATGGACAAGATCCCTTATTTTTCAAGGAAAAAAACTTTAATTAAGACAAGAAAAAAAGAGCAGAAATGCTTACTTATCTTTTGGGTGTTGGCTTTATTTTATTTTATTTTATTTGGTCTGCTCTCAGACGTTCATGTTTCTGTTGTTGCATTTCATTGTAACACATTATGTTAGACATGGCTATTCAAGTATGCCTTTCATCACTTCTCAGCAGTCCTTACATCATCTGATCTTTTCCTGTAGAAAGTGATAACAGTATTTATCAAGGGTGTAAAACAAATGCCGTCCCTCATGTTCATATGGTCAGGTTTAAGCTTTATCTTGCAGCTGCACACTCACAAAGTAATGGCTTGAATTATGAGTTTTTAGGTTGCCTTCAAGCTGTTCTGATTGACCCTGAAAAGATATTTCACACGTGTTATTCAATATCAGACATTTCAGGAGTTGGAAAGAATTAATTTGGTCCTCGGAATACATGAAAGCACCACCAAAAATCTCCAAATCAAGGACAAATAGAAGTTTTGGACATCTTTGGAAAATGAAAAGCTGCATATCCAGAAACGGCATCCTTTCCGATCAGGTTTCAGTTTGTAGGGCTGACTATTACGACGAGGGAGTTCAGAAACCTGTACTGGTTGGTTTACAAGCAGCAAGTGAAAACGGTTAACACACACCCTCCCTGGCTTAAAGTGTAGCTTTGTATGTTTTATTTAGCTTTCATGTTTATGGCAGATATTATTCCTGGTGGGATTTACTTGATATTTAAGACAGCTGTTTGTTGTCTGTTGGGTAGCCATCAAGCACAAGTTGTATGAAAGGCTGATTGAGCACTGTCAGAAGAGGGAAACCCAAACTATTTAAAAGAAGAGATCAAGCTTAAAAACCAAAGTCTGTATTTGCTGTCTGTTTTATACATGAATCACGAGCATTTGGCATTAACGGATGACGCCGACGATGCAATATCAAACGGATTTTAAAATGTATGTGGCTTATACATAACCAGTTTTTGCAGAAATTGTACAGCGAGTGCTTTATGATTCATTTTCTGTTAACTTCGTTTGCCCTCTCTCCTGTTTTCATGTTGCGAGAGCTAATTTGATGTCATAGCAATACAAACAGGGCAGTTTGGTCTACTGTGCCTATGAAAGTCAACAAAGGGAGACCTGGAAGGTGCAGGAACTCTATGCAAGATGCAGGCTTATAAATCAATTTATTCTTACTTATAGAGTAGGACTATTTTCTGAGCTTTCCTCAGATCACAGAAGTTGAGCGTTATAAGCAGGGGATGGAAGAGACAAATTATAAACAGTTTAATGTTTAGAAAAATAGCATTGGCGATGTATTTTTGCACTCTCTTTGTAAGAGATTAGGCATATGACCCTTTTTGGGGTTTACAGAAAGATTTTAGCTCCATTTTAGACTTCTATCATGGTTTTATTTGGATAAATGGTATTGAGTGTGAATGAGTGTTTGTGAATATGTAGATAATTGGTCCTTAATGCAGAATTTTTCAGTCTTCAGTTGAACATTTCTTTTTTGCGTTTGTTTTTATTTATGAATGCTGTGCTGTTTTGTTTTCTGTATGTTGTTGAAACGCAAGGAGGCCGATCCCTAAGCTCAGCACAAAAAAAAGCAGGCTGTGTGTTTTGGGGTTATCTGATTTTTGAAGATGTTACACTTCCACCGCTGTTCTCACTTGACTCTTCGTTTCTAATTTTGAACATGGCTGAGTTTGTGTTTTTGACGTTTCACATTATATTTATTGTGTGTTATTGGACCATATACTGGTTGTGTGATTTGTGCTTAAGTGACATTTCTTTTTTTTTTTTTTTAATAAAATTTAATTGTTTCTAGATTTTGACTTGCTGTTTTTACTGATTGTGGCCTCACCAGCATAGGAAAGTCGGTACGTTTTTCTGGTTGTGGTGGTTTATACACAGATGTGTAGCCTTGATACTTTTAATTATGAAAGATGAATTCAGGGCGCCACCGTGTGGACAGAATGGCTTTGTGGGTTGTAATGGCTGTGGGTGTGATTTACGGGAAGTGTTCTCACTTTTCTGTTAAGCGTCACGAAAATATCATTATATATCTGATATTCTGTTAAAGTCGTGTACTAGAATAATGTGATTTAATCAAATGCTAGTTCTAAAATGCAACCACAGGCCTTCAGACCTACAGACTTCACCTAATGATTTCCATCACAAACAACGATTCAGATTGAGAAACTATTTTAAAAGAGGACTGGCGAATTAAATTTACGAATTGATCATTTTCTTCTCTGTAAATCATGTGGTTTATATATGTTTGGATTCGCCATTTTAATGTTTTACGATTACACCCTGGGATGCAATCATTGTGTGACAAACGCAATAAGCATACCTAACAACATGAGTCATAATAAGCGGCATGACTCTTCCTTGACTGGCATTTCCTTGACCAATGAACGCGCCAGAAAGGTTGTCATGAACCAATGAAAATGATGTAGGGGCGGGGTTAGGTTCGTAACAGGTGGAGCCAGCAATAGAAGCGCTAACGTTGTTCTGTTGCCAACTTCGAGCCATTCATTATAGCCCACGAGCTGGGGCACATTTCAAAAAGAGGTAAGCTGAGTTGTGTTTATACGTCTCTGTAACATTAATTTATAGATGGTATCGAATATGGCCGGGGTTTCAGTATTTAACTGTATACTTTAGAAATTTAAAACAGACATTTTTCTCGGGCATGTTAGCATCATAAGGCTATTAGCCTTAACGTAGCATGTTAACTGTTTGGCTATTGGCTACAGCTTAAATCTTTGTTTTTCTCGAGGTAAGTATCTTCATAGGTTTTTACCAAAGCGTTCGGTTTACCATCAAAGCTACTTTAATCCTAATTTAGGCTGAGTTTAAATGGATTTATGGGTGAATCAAGTGTTTACTTCCACGCGTTAGCCTCATAAGCTAAATTCAATACAGTAGCCCTTGTTAAGGAGCGTGAACAAACAGACCTTATGCGTCATTGCCCGCCTTCTTCTGGGTGAATAATCGCCAGACCGTTAACTGTGATTATCACCTGAAATAGCTTTAACGTTAAATAAGTAACCTTATTCCCCATTATCTATTGATTATTATTGAGCAGGTCTTGCCACGTGCACACAGACATTCGAATTTGTTTAAATGGAGCTTAGAAATGTTTTCTTTCAAAAACCGATTATTCAGAGATTATTATTTTAATAAATCAGGAAACTATGACATCTTAAATTTGAAATATCATTGCAATGTGTATTCTTAATTCTGGCCCCTAAAATAAATGTGTATGAGATATTTTGAAGTGATATTTCAGAAACCTTTTTTGCCATTCAAGAGCTGCCCGTCTGACCAAAGTTGATATTCTTTCAGAGGCTGACTGGACGTAATGATACACCTGTGAAATATGAGGAGGGAGATTGCAGCAGTGGTATTCTTCCTGAAGAGGCTTGTAAAAAAAGGGGAGAAGCTGGATTTGCACAAGATTGAGCTGTTTGTCGAGAGGCTGGCTGTTGCACTACAGGAGAAGTTTAAGGGGCACTGGTACCCCGAAAACCCCAGCAAGGGACAGGCATACAGGTGCTGCTCTTTATCCTTTGGAGTGCCCACTTACTGCTTTTTAATAAGGATGCTCAAGGAGGCAAATAAGTGGACCCTAATGTTTTGAGTGGCTTAAGCTGAAAGTAGTTTTTGTTTGCTTTTCTTATCAGGTGCATCCGAGTGAACAGACTCTACAGGCAGGATGCAGTGCTCTTTCGGGCCTGCCAGGAAAGCGGGTTACAGTACAGTGACCTGGGACTGCCTCAGGAACTCACGTTGTGGGTGGACCCTGGAGAGGTTTGTTGCAGGTGAGACTTTGGAACCAAATAAAATAATTAATTGCTTCTTAAAGCAACACTAGGAACGTTTGTGAACCTTTAAACGATGTGCTTCTGAGTTGTTTCAAAGTACACTGACGTCTCTTATGTACAAACCTGGAGCGTCCTGGGGCTGAGATACAGCAATTCACAACTTAAGTTTCCCGCCCTGCACCACACTGATTTGCTTTATGGTCAACAAATACACGTGCAAGACGGAGATTTGTTTTTATGAACGCGGTGTTGCATCCCTGTGGAGGGAAAAAAGAGCAAAAACAAATTCCCAAATCCTCTTGCGATACTTTTGATATATCTGTGCATTTTTATGTTCCATGTTCAGACTGATTTCTTGCTTGGTGTGTTTGGTGTTTTAAATTCCCCCTCCCATCTTTTCCAACTGTCAGGTATGGAGAGCAAAATCCTTGCTTCTCGGTTGCCACTTTCTCGAGTGACGACGAAGACGACAAAGGCGTTGCAAAGAAAGTGACCAGCGCTCTGGAGAGGGTGACGTCAGACTACCACTCGGGTTCCTCTTCTGATGAGGAGAGCACTCATCCTTCCCCGCTTACCATCCCCAGCAGCCACTGGGCTCACCAGGTACTGTGACACAGTTTTGGATTTCTATGAAAATACTGCAACAACACAATTTCCCTTTGGGATAAAAACAGTACTTTTAATTTAATTAATTATTCTTTGTTTCGTGCAGAGATTGTGATATTCATTTTTTTAAATTTTTTTTTAAGCAAATGAATCCAGCCGCTCCTTTGTGGCACCCCAAAAAGATGGTACCAGGCAAGGGTCTCATCCTCCCACAGCCTCACTACAGCTACAGGCCTCACAGCAGAGCACCCCATACTTCGAGGCATAATCTTTGGATCCCTCCCGTCTACAAGGGAAGACCTGCATTCTGGGACACAAAGCAAAATCCATCTCACTGTTACAGTTAGGAGTTATGGTGCTTATTGTTCACACTGGACATTAAATCCGAAGACCACTTTAATGAACGACCAATTTCTTTCTCTCTCTCTCTCTCTTTTTTTTTTTTTTTTTTAACGTGAATTTTTACAACTTAAATATTGTAAGTCTTTTTTGCACTTTAGACCTTTTCGTTATAGTTTGAATAAATCACTTGTATGACATTTAGTTATCAAGATTGGAATACTACACTTGTAATGTTGACGTACTGTGTTTTTTACTGCGGCAGACGTTGGTCTACGCCACCTAATGTCCTTCGCGATCGAACGTTTTATTTATTCGGTGTAGAATTGTCAGATGTGTAGGCTTATAGTCGAGAAAAAACTTTTCCAAGCACTGCGATGCTATGTGTAACCTTTGGATGTCCCCTGTTCATATTGTGGTTGACCTGTATTTAATACTTACTTTTGTTCTTAATTTCTAGTGGGGGGTTATTTTACTATTTGAAGTAGTCTATAGCTGCCATTAGGTGAAATCAAAATTAGAACATTTACTCTTAACTCAGGTTGACTATGCTTTTTGACTAAATCTGTCACTAATTAAATTATTTAACGTGCGTTCTTGTGGTTATGCTTAAATTAGAATAATTTCCTATTTCCCTTAATGTGCTGCTAGGATTTTAATCATACATTGTTGTTTATTTCGGCTCACAAAAGTGTTTTGTAAGTATTTGGTGAGCAGACTCTTTACAGGGTGTCTGCGGCCCACATTCCTTTAGACAAATCGACGATCATGGCATTCTCAGCAGATTTTGTTAAGTGAATCAGTATTAAACTCAGACGAGAGACTCCTGTTGGCCCAGATTGTTTGTAAAGAAAGGGCTTTATTCGGGTGCTAGAAATCTTTGAAAATTTGTGAGTTTTTTAGCAAGATGTTTTAGATGCAGTGCTTGAAACTAACTGCATCGGTTTTGTAACAAAATGCCGATTTAGTCTTTTTTAAAATGTTTTTAGATGAAGCAATATAGACACAGTCAGTACAGTAAAGAAGCAGCAGGTATTCTGTCCCATTTCTAATTTTCTCTGTGCGTTGTTCAGTGTATTTTTATTTAAGAATATAAAGGGAATTTGCACCAACTCGTCTGGTTTTCAGTTCATTGATAGCCCAGTGTGTTCCTCATGCGGTGTGTTAGAGGGTCCAAGATGACGGCGTGCAGAACATTCACTATTTGTTTTGTTTTTAAACAATAAAGAGCTTATGTCAGCTCAAGATTTGTATATATTTTATACAAAAAAGGCCCACGGAGCTGATGGACCGCCTTCATCATATCTTCACATTTTCAATTCATCAAAAGTAAAATTGGATATTCAAACAGGTGACATGTCTCTCTTAGACTTAGACAGACTTTATTGTCATTCAAAACCACATTCACATAGTACAATTGAGTGAGATTGGGATGCGAGGCTCCAGAAGACTAGAAAAACAAACAAAAAAAACTATATATAAAGTAGAATAAAAATGTATGACTTATTTACAGAAATTATATGTGGCAGCAGGAGGTATTATAACAGTGAATAAACAGTATGAAAAGTGCAAATATATATATATAGCAGGAGGATGTATTGTAACAGTGAAACCGAAAGTATGAGTAGTGTTTTACATCCTTCAATAGAGCACTATCACAAAATGTGTTTTTTGTTATGATTATTAAGTGAAATGATCATGGTGAGGTGTTGAAAATCTGAAAAATTCACCATGAAAATGTTTTAAAAAATGGTTGACTTTTTAGCCAAAGTGATCTAATGTTTTGTCATGGCCTTGTTTTACTGTCAGTGATTTAATAGTTTTTTGGGCTTCGTGACAGTAGCAACTGAAAACATACTGCTGAAGTGAAGTATGGCAGGGATGTCCAAAGTCGGTCTTCAAGGACCGCTGTCCTGCAGGTTTTCGATTTTTCCTAATGCAACATTAGCAGGTTTGTGCAGAACATAACAGTCTTTTGAAGAGATCCCTTTCATCTGAATCAGGTGTGTTGAAGCAGGGAAGTATCTAAGACTTGCAGGACAGCGGCCTTCGAGAACTGACTTTAGACATCACTGAAGTATGGAATCATCATCCCATTAAGCTTTTTCAAAGTAACCTTTAGCTACATTTGTGACACAATTTAATCAAATCGGTCATGACAATGTGGATCTAACCAGTTGCGTTGAAATTTTAAGTGTACCCCGAAGACAGGAAGGGAAAGTGACCCAAAGTGCTAATCGTTGCGGTGATTATATCTACGGTTACCATTGTTGCCATGGTAAACAGTGGTGAAGTTCCGTGTTGCTGCCGGCAGAGGGCGTCACTACATTTAGAATCGAACGTCCAACCGTTTGGTCACGTGACACCCTGCTGCGCGCTTCGGCTGTGCACCTGCACCAAGAGTGGCGGCGGAGGAGGAGGAGGAGGAGGAGGAGTGGAATTTGGATGCTTTGGTTGGGCTGAGCTGATCTGAGCTACCGCTTTTCACTCGAATTCAGTACAAGTTCCTCGACCAAGTTTCTCTTAAGAAGTGTTGGACTAGCTAAAAACAGAAATGGAGCTTTCGACAGCCCGGCTTTGCTTCACAATGTTGGGCCTTTTGGCAGGTAAGTTTTCCAACACCAGGCGACGCGGAGCCAGTTTGATATAATGATGTTTCTGTTTTTCGTTCAGTAAAACGGCAGCGAGCGGTCCCGCAGACCGGTCAGTTTTGTAAACGAGGTGTGTTACCGCTCTTGTTGAGTTTAAAACACGCTGAACTTTAGGTCGTGTTTTTATTACTCCAAAGTTAATGATCGATAAATAGCGTCGGTGATTAACCTTCTCACATTTTAAAGCACTTTCGTGAAACTCCGACCCAAGGTCCGTTTAGTTGCCGAACCCACCAGAACAAAGCTACCAAAACGGGTTCAAATCGAAATAGTAAAACTCTTATAAAGTTATTTTTATCTGTAAGAAGAGTTTGTTTCTGTCTTTTTTTTTTTTTTAATCCAAATATTTGTTTGCCTTATCACCAAAAAAAAAAGAGAAACGTGAGGAAAATTTGATCTGGCGATTTATTTGAGCTTGCTTACGCCATTTTATGCGTTATTTTTTAAATAATATATATTTATATACATCTCAATAACCCCAATAGAATAACACTTGGTTGACTCTTCTCATTTGGCTTCCCATGTGGTCGTTTTAAGGGAGTTTTAATTATCGGATTGGTTGTTACAGAAATAGGAAGGCAGATTAATTTAAGGGAGGGTTCAATGCGAGAGATTCACACTCTTCCTGAGTGTGATTTCTTTTGGTTTATCGTGTGGTGGTTAACACAATAGCTTTATCCGCTTTTAAACCTGTGGCTGAAGGACTTCAAAGTGCTGGATTGTTTTATTTTTTTCTGGTCTGCCATCTGCCCACAGTTTGAACCCCCCCACACCCTTCATCCCCTTCCCCTGTCTGAAATCCTCTCTATCACATCCATTTAAATACATGCATGCTTGTGTTGACAGATCTTTTTATGCAGATTTACATGATTCAAAGGTAGACTTATTGGTGTGTTAGTTGTTGACACTTTTTTTTTTTTTTTTAGTGGTAAACATCTGACTGGATTAGTTGCAATTTACAGTCAACGATTTAACTGAAATTCAGATGATTTATCATTTGGCTATGAAGCCGTGAGAGCCAAACCACATCTTTAAATCTAATTTGGACAAATATCTTTGAGGCTTTTTACTTGGGGGAAGTAATATTACATAACAAAATACTTTCACACAACTACATGCGATTATTAGAGATGGATTTTTTTAAATGCACGATAAGGAATGATTTAACCACTGGCGTCTCTCTTGTGTGCTGGAATTTACACTGAAACTACAAGCTTGCTCCTCCTACTTTGAGTAATGGTGTGAAACTTCAGCTCTGGGGTTGTCTTCTGGCCTCGCTCAGTGGTAGTTATTGAAATATTTTCTCTGCAATGGGTCGAAGCCACAGAGCCCCAATCAGGGCAGTGACATTCCTCTCTTCTGATTAGTTTGAGGTTTAATGCGGTGATTAAATGCTTTTAGTTTAGGATCTCGGAGCACATCTCTCCATGTCAAACTCTTGTGTTATTGTGTGCAATATAAGTCTGACATACTGTGTTGTTTACTGTCTTTTGTCTCGTGATTCACATTGTTGCGTACACTAGTCTGGGCTCATTACCATTTAAATGGCACCATGGTCTCATTATTAGAGCGCTGTTCCACTTCACCACACACGAACAGTAACTGCCAGACTCATAGCAGTCTTTTAACTTGGCTTAGAAAAATACATGGTGCTATACAAACCTTTCTTTAATGGCAACATAACAAGTCGGGTGTTTCTGCTCCAAATTCTATGCCCTATTTGTCCTGTTTGTATGAGGTACTTAATTCATATCCAACCCTGACAAAAGAAGGACATTACTAATAGGGAGAGTAAGGCAATGTATGTGTTTTTGTTAGACAAAACATCACACTAAAATAGTTCTGTATATTTAGGCTATATGTCATATTTGCAATATAAATACCAGTTGCAAAATAAATGTTTTTTACGTTGAAAATAATTCAAAATCGCGTACTTAACATTGGAGAAAGATTGAATATTTTCCAGAGAAGTGAAATAAAGGAGCATCTTCTCCACTTGTAATATTCGTGTTTGTGGCTCCTTGGTTCATACTAATGAATTGTTTTCACCATTTTAACAGAGCCACCATATTGTTTTTTTTTATGATGTATAAAAAGCTGCCATCATCTCTGAAGTTCTTTACACCGGTTTCTTTAACAACGGTGTGCTTTTTAGGAGGAGAGGCCGCCTGAATTTTGAATTTTCCCCCATTGGGGTATGAATAAAGTATTATTCTATTCTGAAGATGAAGAGCTTTCAGATCTTTGTCTCTTCTGAAAGGAGCTGGTGCAGGCTCTGCTGCTACTTGCACGACAGCCAATCACACGGGCAGAAATTGTCACCCTAGTAACCAAAAAATGGAGGAGAAGCCATTCTGATCATGTTTATCTCCAAGTTGTATTTGTGTGTTGTGTACAGAAATAGAATAATAGTAAATGTGGGAAAGCTAATTTTTTGTGACGTTTATGTGACATTAGGGGAAAAAAATAATTATTGTTTAAGTCTCACCAAAATTGGACTTTTGAAATTAATGTAAGCATGTTAGTGTGACTGAAATCGTACCAAAATCGAGTGCTCAAACCCGGATTTACCCACACTGACGATTGGGGATTGAATCATGCCTGCATGTCTACGTTCAGCTCGCCTCGAATGGGCCTGGGCGCCCTGCACATGCAGTTCCAATTAAATGTATATTAAAACAGTCGTATTCACAAGGAAACGGCTCTCAGTCAGATGTTTCTTTTTGTGAGTAACAGAAAATCAGCCTGTTAAACCCACGTGTAAACTAGTGATTTCTCACCATTCGAGGAACTTAAACACAATGTCTGTGCAGTGAGTTCTGCTATACTTGCGTGTGCGGTGATCTCCCACAGAGACAGTTTGAAGTGACTTGATGTTTTGTGTGTTTTTTTTCACACAGTCCACAGCATTGCGGCGTCAGACTTGCTTCATTTATTAGCCCGACTCCACGCCTGTATGTGTAAAATGTTAGAGCCACGGTGGTTCGATTAAATGGCTCAGTCGAGCTGAAACTTGAGCTTAAATCAGCTGTGTGTGTGAGAGCACGGAGGGTGTGAGCTGCTAGCTGATTGTGAGCTACTTTTCTGATTGGAAAGAAATGAATTATTAGACTTAAACCCTAATTTGTTTCTTTGAATACATCATCCATAAGATCACCCAAAAAACACTGTTTGCTGTGGTTAGCCCAGACTGGTATGCCTGGTCACTTCCCCAGTACTGTTTAGATCAAAGTGAAGTGTTTTTGACTTGGGAGGTGAGCAGCTACAAAACACAGTTGCCTTATAAGCCTAAAACCAAAGGCCCTGGCCAAACACTTGTTGCTTAGTTACTATTTCAAAACAGACGCACACACACAGGGAGTGTGCTGGTGCTCGAGAGGGCTACCCTCCCCCTTGTTTCCTCGAAGTATCAGCTCCTCATTTATAGTATCTTACACAATAGTTATTGTAGATATATTGAATATCTTGGAAGTTGTAGAGGTTTTATCACAACAACTGTTAGATATTCTACCAAGCCAATCAGTGTTAATTTCGTCAACCAGGACGATGACGAATATATTTCGTTAACGCCCCTTTTTCCCGTGACGATGACGCACAAAATTGCTTCCAGAAAATAAAAATATGACGAGAATAAAAAATGATTTTCGTTATTGAGACTAAGACGAGACGAAATTTACAAGCCATGGACGAATGGACATTAAAAAATGTAATTGTTTATAATTAATTTGTAATTTGTAATTGTTAATATAAATGTTTCTTGAACTTCAGAAGATTACGCGCTGTTGCCCTGTTTGTCCCTGCACGGCGCCTGTCCCACAGTGCCTCGCGCAGCTCAATCAGTCAAGTAACGTAGCCGATAGCAAGCTATAACTTAACCATAGCTAGTTCAACTTTGCAGTCCAGTCATGGCGTCGGGCTCGGATACCGGTATACGGTTTGTTGGAGCTGGGCGAAAACAACGCCTGGATGTATGGAGCCATTTCGTTTACAACGCGAAGGACAACAAAACAACCTGCATGATAATGATTGATCATGCCGCCGATGCCGGTGGTGGCCAAGATGAGAAGTTCTATTCTGCACAGTGTTATATAAATAAAATAGAGAAAAAGAGAAGCAGTGTGTGGAGAAGTTCTATTATGTACAGTGTTGTAGCCTAGCAAGCCAGACCCGTACAGCAAATAGCTGTACAGGGGTCTAGTGACGCTGGATAGCAGTGTGGGCGGGATAAACGGCTGTCTGTCAAGTTCAACGCCACACAATAGGATGGCGCAACAACCAATCAGAGCGATGAAGAAGTTTTACGTAGTCAACGCGATGTGGTTTGTAGTCTATGGCCTGAAAAGCTGATTTCTCTTAAGCTCTAAACTCTGTAAATATATAACTTTAGCAACATTTGAAACATTTTCAGGCGAGAAAGTAGTCGTTTAGACCCCCAAGGTGTTGAAAATCTGACAAAATACCGGCTATTTACAATTTTGTTCAGACGAATTCAGCGCTGCTAAAGCTAGCCGCAGTGAGTAACGCATTTCCGGTTTTGACTGCTCTCGTCCCGTTAACGGAATTTGACCGTTCAAATGCCTTACCGGAGAGTTTTGTCAGCTCTGAGACGAAGATCGGCCCGCCGTCTTCGGTACATCATGCTCGCAATCGACTGGGGAAAGCCTGTTCGCCGGGCGCAGCCATTGTTTACCTCTCTCTTGAACTTTTTTTTTTTTTTTTTTTTTAAACTTCTCTCTGGAACTACACACTGAAACGTCGCACCTCTGTCGTCACTAGGTAGCCCGGCCTCCGACCCCGCTCCTCACGATTTGATTGGCTCGATCAACTATTGATTTGGAACGTTGCAAAACGACCACAAGTGACTAGACTAGCCCCGGAGCAAATTCCATTTGCGGCCGCTAGGGGCGTCTAGATTTCTAGGCTAACAGTGTTGACTAAAATGACTAAAATTTGACGAAGACTAAAATTGATTTTCGACATTGTGACTAAGACTAAATTAAAAAAAGCTGACGAAATTAACACTGAAGCCAATATGGTATGTCAAGATGTCACCCAGAGCTGTTGGGTGGAGGCACAAACAGCTCCACCCGAGCCTTTGTCATTGGCCTCACGCAGACGTTAATGACAGGAGGTCACATTTACTTGTCATGATCCAGCAGTGTAATGCCACGACTTGCCTCCTGTTGGCTGAATCATGTTGCCACCACAGCTTCACCCACAGCCAAGCGCCTCTCTACCCAGAGCAGCTTGTCCTTGAGAGTGAAACAGGGATGTGTAGAATCGGATTACTTCTCGGGACATTGCTCTGTCCTCCACAATCTCATGACGGGGACAACCGCCCATGAATATTCACAGCCTCGGACGTTAATATTTTAACATGCCAGCCCTGTCAAAGCCCCGTGCCAAGTCCTGTTCACCTATACCGATCCCACCTTTATTTCAACACATTACCCTACCTCTATCCTCTCCTCCACCCTCCATTTCATATCAGAATTACCAAATGAACAAATTACTACCTTCCAGAGCATCAGTGAATATGATTGATCGTGGTTCTTGCTTCAGAGTCCGGTTAATGGTTGTGCAGCCACTTTGTATTCAGAGCTCATTCTTTTTTCATAGGTAGGGAGTAAAACTGCGTTCTAGGGCTGCTGCCAAAGCATTTTTGTGGGAAGATATATTGGCAAGATTCTGCTTTAACCCCATGGTCATAAAGTCAATGTTACATTTGACAGATGCCTCAGGTTGGTGTGTCTCATCTGTCAAACTCTTGTAACATGTTGGCTACAGTATTGACCTTACTGAAGCCATTGGGCTCTTCAGTTGCATGCAAATTACAGGCATGCAAACTTGCCACCTTTCGGCGAAATTCGCCGTTTTGAAATCAAAATGGGTCATTCTTCTGAATCGCGTAGATCCGAGGAGAAAAAAAAATGGGGGGGGGGGGGGGGGGGGGGGGGGGTGAGCATGTCAACTAGCGAGTGGAACTGTGAACCTCAAAACTACACTAGACCTATGTGACAACAAATGACTGACAAGAGTGGCGTGTGAGAGAACCACTATCACCAATCAGAAGTGAGGAGGGCGAACCCCTATTCACACCCCCCCCCCCCGGACCACCCCCCTGCTACAATTTGACTGATGTCCTGAAATAGTCTTCATAACGAATTGTGTCGTTAGATCAATTAATGTGCTTTTAATAGTGTCTTTGATACAAGTGTCAGCTAAATGTCTTGATAACAGACTTGAAATAGTCTACAATTCCTCGATATTTCACCGCCTCACAGAACGCTGTTTGTGTTAGTGCTACTCGAGGTAACTGTAGAGTGGCTAACTAGCGCCTTCCACACAAGTTCAGGGCTTTGCTAATACTTTTAGCCAACGTCAATGGAGACCTTAATTGTCGCCGGACTTGGCTTTTTAACGAGGTATGCCCCTTCATAATACCCTCCGATAATCACGGAAAGGGAACATTTTGCCCATTTGAGGAGGTCGTTTCATTCGTCGTGAGTTTATCAATGCAGAGTCCGGAGAGCTCTGCCACAGGTCGTATTTGAGAGTGCGACCCCCATCCCCTCGCTGTTCGCCCACACCCCCGTTGATACCCCCGTTGATGATGACAGCCTACAGGTGCACTCGTGTTCATCCAGTATGATGCACCATCAATCGAAGTTAAAAGGGGGCACAATGTAGGATTACGTAGTGCTCGTGGCATGCATGTCTCAAAACTTACACTGTCATGAAAAATGCCGTTTAACTAAGCTTGCCGCGAGAATGTTTTTCTGTTAGAGTGCCAGCTGTCGATACAAATTTGTCTCTGGCGGTACGTCAAGTGAATTGCTGATATAAGTTTTTCCCGTGGAGCTCGTTTGGCTCGGCATGCCAAACGTTCACTTTCGTGGTTTAATGACAGCGGACCGCGAAAGTGGTCGGGAGAGTCATCGTTCAGGCTATTACTAAGCATAGGCTGTCTTGGGGCAGTAATTAATTAAACGTTTAATCCTACATACTTGTAGTATCCCTTTAAGGACCATGGGACTAAATTTTTCGTTAAATTTAATGTAATTAAATGTATGATACTACAGTTAAATGCTTTTGAAGACCTGTGATGTTATATATCAAACACATAATAGTACAGTAAATGCAATTGATAGGCCTACTGTACCTATAAATTCATCTTTTATGCTGCACAGCTGTTCTCTACTTAATGCAAATGGGACATACTGTATATTTTATAATATATATTTTGTATAATTTACAACTTAATGCGTCTCATGTTTCCGCTTTTCCGCGCGTGCCGTGTGTCCGTGTACCCTTCTCACCTTTTTCACCCCTGACCAGTTTGCATGCCTGAAATTAAACTGGGAGAGAAATTACTGGCTGATCATTTTCTTAATGTGAAAATTAAGACCTGGTGCAGCATGTGAATGTAATTGCATCCTTGTTTAGATGGTGTCTCGGGTCTTAAAGGGTTGGTGCGAGTCAGCCTGCATCATGTTTCTGTCGGCTGGTTTGTTTTATCTGACTTTCTCTCTGTTCTAAATTTTCAAAAGCAAGCACGATCATACACCTTTAAAAGTATCAGTTCCAAAAAATATTTGTATTTTATTTGAGTGGAATAGCAGCAATGTTCTTGGGAGTGACCGTGAGTTGACTTGAAGTCTTAATTGGCTGCTTTTCAGGAACAATTTCAGACCTGTTTCGCCATCTGCCCGAGAGAACTAAGGAATATGTGAATGAGAGCAGCTTTATTCTGAATTTGGCTATATTTTGTATATGTGAGCGCAGGGAGCAGGAGAGAAGCACATTATGTACATACATATAGTACAAATGCTACAGTTTACCATTAGCTTCAGTTTTTACTCTACATTAGCTTAACATTAAGTTAATTTCCCCTTTATTTATTTCTCTAAGCTTATTTTTACATCAGATCATCAGACAGTATTTTTAGTTTTAGATTTTTTTTTGTTTATCTATTATTTGCTTCATGTATTTCCTCCCATCTTTTTTTCAGCATAAACCCATTTATTTCCATGTTTTCTGTTTGTACGGTCAACCGAAAGTGGTGAGGGCTAGAGGCTAGCTTAGCTCTGTATTCTGTAAAGAGCAAATATACTTTGGGCTGATCAAATCGTCACCCCCCCTGGTATGTTTTTATAGATTAATTATCTTATAATTAGAAAAGTGGAAAAGTGAGTTTGACGAATGGGAAATCAGTCAGTCCTCCAGTAATCTTAGTGTATGGCTGTATAGCTAAAGAAAAGGCAGTACTAGGGTTATATATTTAAATGAAATTGAAGAGTGACATTTGAAAAGTCTCCAAAGTGTCAAAAAGTAGATTGAAATACTGCATTTATATTTGTTTGCATCATTTAGAGGAAGGTTTCTGTTTCCATTCAACATTCTTGTCTGCCACTGTTTTTCATAAGTTAACACGAGATGTGGCAGACATTATGTTTTTGCTGAATGAGGTTAAACTATATTTTTCTCATTGATGTTGCGATGTGTAATAAACGCAGCGACCTGTTGAGATTGTTTAACATTTAAACACTTCTGTTTTTCTTTATTACCACCAACAGAGATTTAATAGGCTGATAATAGAGACGCAAAGCACAGATGACAAGAGGTTTTGCACAGTGGCAGAAATTGTGTAAAATATGAGCTGAAAAGAGATTGTCGTAAAAGATAGGGAACAAGAATAACAGTGGGCCTGTATATCAGTTAAAACAAGGTCACAGCGGTGCTGATTTTCCTCGCTCTCTTGAGTCCATCGGTCATCATCACTGTGTCGCTCTGTGAGGGCGATAAACAACCCCGAGCACATTCATCACTTAGCCACCTTACGCCCGGCTCTGAAGTGCCCACAAAGCCCTCCATCCTAATGAGGAATAAGAGGCTCCGTTACAAATAAGCTGTTCTCAGTGATAAGTTTTCACGTCCGTTATATCTCAAACGAACATTACCAGGGTGTGCTTTTTCTATTATTAAAAGCCTAAATAAATAATATCAATAACTACTTGCATCAGAAGATGCTATTGAGATTGTTTTGACAGACAAAACAACTAAAACCTGATGTGTATTACAACCAATCTGCCTAATTAATAGAAGAAATCAAATCAAACCTGAAGCTGAGGCGTAAAGCCATTTGGCTTTCCTTTTTTTTCCTCTTGCCATTCCACATATGTTGGATGTTTGGGAAGACTGCAGCTGCGTTTATAATTGCAGTTTGATGCTGTGATAATTTTTAAGCTGGTGATTACGAAACCCTTTTAACAATGAAAACGGTGTGCATAAGCAGTGACTGCTGTTTGAGGCGTTAGATATCAGACTTAAAGGGATAGTTCGCCTCTTTTGACATGAAGCTGTATGACATCCCATCTTAGCAATATCGTTTATGAACATTGACTTACCCCCTGCTGCGTCCTGTGAGCCGAGTTCCAGCCTCGTTTTGGCGATGACAAAAGTAGTCCTGCTAGTTGTCTGGGGTTTCAAAAATAAAGGGTTTTGCTTCTCAAAACAATATGTGTTCAAAAGAGTTTGCATCACAAAATCGTTCTCCAGGAAAAAGTCAGACCTTACAATCGCTTGGCGCTATTTTCTCTCCCTTCGTATCACTGCGTGCTGCCGACAGCCGCGCCTGTTACGGCGTTTACTCCTCGATCTGCACGGGTAACACAGCACGCATTGATAGGAAGGGAGAGAAAATAGCGCCAAGCGATTGTGAGGTCTGACTTTTTCCTGGAGAACGATTTTGTGATGCAAATATATTACTCGCATTAACGCATATTGTTTTGAGAAGCAAAACGCTTTATTTTTTAAACCCCAGCCAACTAGCCGGACTACTTTTGTCACCTCAAAGCGAGACTTGAACTCGGCTCACAGGACGCAGCAGGGGGTAAATGATATTGCTAGTATGGGATGTCATACAGCTTCATGTCAAAAGAGGCGAACTATCCCTTTAAGATAGAATGAGATGGTGATGTAACTGTGGGAGAAGGACAACTTTCTCCCTGCACTAAGCTCCAACTCAACAGCAGTGCAGAAGAAAACAGAAGAGGGGGTTCAAACAAAACAAAAGCGCTGTTTGAACAGATGTATACAGTGTTACACAATGACTTTACTGTACATAGCTCTGTAGCCAGTGGAAACTCGGAAGAAAACCAACCTTTACCTGCACGCTGCACATGCACTTCCTTCCAAGTTCTTTCCAAGGCGCCATGTGGGTGTGAGCAATAGTTCTCCAGACTTTCTGAAGACTTTTCAAAGTTTTTCTTTGGACTCTGGCTGCTTTTCAACTCATATTCAGTCCAGTCCTGGTACTCTTTCAGGACATTTTTGTTAAGCTACTTCATACTGATCTATTAAACATTCAAGGCACCTCACTCAAGGGATGAACCAGCGTTGTGTCTAAAAAAACAACAAAAAAAAATAGTTGCAAACAACCACTTTTTCAAGATAATACAGTTTGACGGGCTTTAAATTGTATTTTTTGTTCCAACAAGTTGAAGAAACTGAACAAGAGTAGGATAAAAGAAGTGTCAGGCTTAAAAAACTATGTACAGCAGATGAACCATATCTGAAAGGGATGTCCTTAAGAAAGTGGACCTGACACAGGACCTGAGAGATGCATCTGGACCTTCAGTTGATCCATCTACTGTTGGCCCAAGCCTCATCAGAAATGGTCTCCATGGAAGGGTGGCTGTCAAGAAGCCATTCTTAAGGAAGGGAAACGGGGAGAAAAAGGCTGAGCTATGCCAAATGTCACAAGAAGTGGACTGAAAATCAGTGGCAACAGGTCTGATGGAGGGATGAATCCTCCCCAACCCAGCCAACATCCAAAGAAAAGCTTTGGGATGTTCTTTAAGACGAATGGAGAACTTTTCCTGAAGACTACTTCAAGAAATAACAAGAAAGCTCTTGTTATTGTGTTAAGAAAACACACACATAAACACCCTGAACTAGATGTCTCAGTGTAAAGATACAGTGTGATATGCATGTTCCCAGGGTGCTGATGTGCTGCTCACTCCCTGCACACCTGCTAGCCAGGTGTCATCTCAGCTCTTAACATACTTGAGCCTCTGAGAGATTATTTGTTGTGTAGCGTTATTGTGTCGGGCACAATGTGGCTTTATCATGTACAACAGTCTTTAAAATGTATCATGACGATACATTGTTGGTCTGTAGTTTTGGCTTCCAGTCGAAGCGTCTTTATATATTTTATTGTGTGTCAGACCTGAGTTCTGAGAGTGGTTTTATTTTGTCCTCCAGCAGTATAAACAGAAGGTGAGGGGAATTTGGTGGATAGGGGGTTGGAGGTAGAGCAGCTGTTGAAGGAGCCATTTATAGCCCCTTATCTCATTGAAAAACATAGCGTATAGTTGGTATTGTGAAAAAGACAAATGAGTGTTGTATGTCACATTCTTGATTTGCTCTGTTGATTTTTCTCCTTGTGTTGCTTCGATTCAAATTAGTCTCTGTGTGTCAGTTGAATGTTTGATGTTAACTGCTATAGATATGTAATGCCTTGTGTTTCTGTAAAAAGGGATTTGTTATGGAAAAGATGCCTTAAAGGGCCTTACAGGCCTTAAAGTTGCCATGCACATAATCCTGCTATGAACCATTTTTAAAGAGCTACGATTGCTCGTATAATGATTTTTAGAATTAAATTCAATCTTTTGTGTGGTGAATTTTTATGATGCGGTGTGAATCTCGTTAGGAGGGTAAAATTAGAACGGATCCCGGAAAATCCCATTTATTGTGACATTTTTACCCTTCATAAGCAAAACTGTTGCTAAACTGAAGCCAGAGGCTGCGTTGAAAAGCCTCAGAATTTGCAAAAAGTATCAACTTTAGGGTTTAAATGCCTTGTTGACTTTGTTCCAGTATCGGTCCTCTGTCTGCACTGTCATGCAAGATTTATAGTTTTTTTTTTTTTTTTTTTCAAACTACTAAATGTGCTCCATAAAATTAGTTGGTGGCATCCTTCTTATAAATAGACAGTATTTGAATAAAATATAAATAGTGTCTGCTTGCCTTTCGGGCTTTCTAAACATAAATGGCACATGGCTCGTATGGCGTGCCGCATCCGTCGGCTCCAGAGGATTGAAATGAGGTAACGCAGCTTCGCTGAGTTTCCGTTTCAACATGTCTTGAAAGTGCGAACTTCAAACTATGAATCAGTTTTATAGTTTTAAATGATATTTATAGGCCAAGTAAAAACAGACTTATGATCATTATTTATGCTTTTTTCTGAATATTGTCGTTTGGTCCAGGAAAAAACGGTAAAAAAATGGCTATGATTTTCACGGTAACAATTTGTAGTCCAATGTGTTTATACAGTATGTTGAAATAAAAAAAGTAGTTGTAAAGTCACACATGTGAGGTTGAAATATATGAAGGTAAAATTAGTTATACCTCAGACCCCAGAGGGTTAAAAAGACTTAAAGTCAAGCTGTCTCTCAGGTGGAAAACAAACTGACATTTCTGTCCGTTTCAACCTGCTATTTTCAATATTTATGTTATGCAGCCATCATCAAGGTTAGCTCCAATAATTACACAATTTAATTGTGACAGGCTTGAAAAATGTCTCTAAATTGTGACTAAATGGTCTAGTTTGGAGCGTTGCTGTATATCTATGACCTCCATTTGCCCATAATGGTTTTCAAGTAGGTGTTCAAACAGTGTGAATATTTGCCACCACCCCTGTCCTTTATTAATATTCTCCTCCGCTGACGTTTTTTGCTCCTGGATCTCTGTTGGATGTGTAGGTATGATGACCAGCACAGCTGCTGCTGTGGGGTATAGAGCAGGCTCAGAGCCCAAACTAGACCAAGGTCAGCAAGCCACAACAGACATTTAATTACTGTAGTGCATCTCGTCACCATGTGAGGAAATCGGCATCTGGCACCGTTGATGAGATTGAAGTGAGAATAGCTCTATGACTGGCTGGTTTATGGTGGTCAAAATGCACATTACTGCACAACTTTAATGACAAGTGCTGCTGTTTTAATAAGCGGGCACACAGAGGCAGCCACGCTGTAGCTTTTGCTGTTAAGTTCCAGAGGAACCAGCTGTTAAGTATCTTAATGGATTCCATGTATAATTCATGGGCACACACAGAGCTGCGTGGCTGGCTGACTTTTTCTGGGTGGCTAATAATTAGAAAAAGAGTAAATCCGTCACACAGGCTCTCACCACAACGGCTTCTTTCACAAGGTGTAGGGGGGAGCATTGCCTTTATTTTTAGAACAGAACATCCACCTGAGGAGAATTTAAAATTACTACCTCGGTGCTTGAGTTGTAAATGAATGACCTGCAGACGTTTAAAAAGATCCCCTCACTGTCTGCAGTGTCACCTGAAGTAATGCCTCTTTCACACGGTGATATTCAACGTCTATTGGTCCCTTTCCACATTCGTATTGTTAGATAGCAGTTGATTCTTCGTTGTTGCCATTAATGCTAGATGAAGGTCCAGCAAGCTGCAGCATTTGATATGTATCACTATCCACATGGGCTTCAGTGTTGATGAGCGGTAAAGGTTGATGTTGCATGTACTTGAGCACACGTTGCCAGAAACTCTCTCTTTATTATTGTTGTATTTACAAACCACATTACAGTAGGTTAAAAGTCATTGTGCTGTGTCTCAGACGCTTCACTGAGATTATCTACTTGTCAGCTTGATCCAACGTGTCCTATAAGCAGTGTTTGGCTGACTGTCTAGACTACTCTGAGTTCAGACCTTTTTAGATGTCATTAGAGCCATCAGGAAGTTGGCTTGTACAGCAGGTTTCAGGCAAAAGCACTTTACTACAGGCACTACATGCTTAACAGCCACATGACCTTGCATAATCTACACTGTCAGGTGCCAGGCTTCTTGTAAGGTTTTTTACTTTTTACTACGTATGCTGGATTAATCAACAAACTCTTTGTCCTAACAGAACATTTCCAGTCCTTTTCTAAGGAATATAACGGCTGCTTGAAACAAGGGTTTGTTTTTTTATTGAATCGCAGCCCAATTTTGAAATCTTTATATTCTTCATTTTATCTTTAGTAGCCGTGCTTTTCTTTTACATGGAGTTATTGTTCTTTACGTGGTATTTATTGGTTACAGAGGACTCTTAATATTCCTATCTGGACTTCACAACGTAAACAAATTAACGGGAAAACAATGTAGCGCATAATCGAGCGCAATTGTGCCACATTAATGTAGTTGTACAGGTGTGGTTGTGTTTCTGGTGATACAAATCTGACATTTCAGGAGCCACTTTCAATTAAAAGCACTCAGTTTTAATGTGGAGCTTCCACAAAGAGCATGATGCTCATCTCAAATTGTCATCAATAATCTGTGCGAGAGACAAGGCTTCTGTTTGCTTTTACCGGCCTCTTGAGTTTTGCAAGCGCGCCCGTGGATCCCGAACGCCAATTGTGACCTGTTGACCTGACTAGAAACACTGGGCAGGACCATGAATGAGGTCACGGTTTGCAGGTCCAATCGACTCTCTCAGTAAACCTAACTGATCCTGTTGGGCCTTGCTGTGAACAGACACACACAGGCTGTTCCTTTGTTGCAGTTTGGACAAGGTAAGTGTTCACTTGGCTCGCTGTAGACTTAAACACTTTTCTTGCTGTTACCATGGTAACACAGTCTGTACCCAGATCAGCTGTTTGTTTGTGCTCCCTTTATTAACCAGAGAATACTACAGCAGCGTATTTTTGATTTGCCATTTGTAAGCGTCTTCAACAGCAAATCATGAAAGATGTGTGGGTAGCGGCTCATAATCTAGGTGGATGTGGGTCTCTAGTGTTAGCTTTTGCCACCACTGCTCTTTGACTTGGTGTCAGTTTCATGCTCTGGAGTTTAACATTCATTGGGAGTAACATATATGTTGACACAAAGGGTTTTTAATGTTCTCTAAAGGGAGTTTCTGTCCACTTTGCACCAATCAGATCTTAAACATTCTTGCTTGAATCTAATCGAATGGATCTAATTAGCCTTTCGGGGTTGAAATAACTTTCTTTTTTTGCTACAGCACACAGCATAACTCCTAGAATGTTGGATGCCTTCAAAGATCAGCTCTCCGTCTTAAATGGGCTTTACTGCTTTTATCTCTAGTGTCCAGATTCTCTGCTTTTCTTCCAGTGTGACTTGCCTCATCTCATGCACAATTAAAGAACACAACATGCAGATTAAATGCCAGTGGTGCTGCTTTTTTTGTGTGTGCAAGATAGCCGAGCCGGTGCAGCAAAGTTATTTTTAACATTTGCATTCGTGTCTTGTCTGTTGTCGTTGTAAGTCTACAAGCCCGGCCGTTTAGAACTCTCTCCTCATGTTGAGGCTGAGAGTGCGAGCTGGAGGCATGAATAAACCCAGCGGTTTTAGTTAAGCTGTAACAACAACTGACAGTTTTCGCCTACAGCGTCCTACAAGACTCTCCACTCAGGTGCATTTACTACACCTGGCTTCAAGAACCTCCGAGTGAATCGGTTTCTCTGCCTGTGCAGAGTAAAAAGAGAAAGGGAAAAAGGGATTATCCATCTGGTTATCTTTTAACAGCAGCCTTATCTTGATGTCCTGCTGTAGTGTCTCCACCACACAGAGGACAGGAAGGCACTGTCTCTGTTGTTACACCTCCACAAAGACCCCATTCTGCCTGCTGTGATCGCTTTGGACAGGATGAGCAGGGTTTAGAGCGAATGGATGTTTTTAAATGCATTTGAAAAGGAATTGATGTTTCAGCGGTTATTACAAAGTACTTTGTCAACATGCCACTTTTGCTCGAGTCCTCAGGCAGGTTTCACCAGCAATCAGATATATATTTTCAATGAAATGCGCTACATTGGCCCTGCTGCGTATTGATGGCACGCTGTTGGAATAAAATGAATATAGGGCTCTGTATTTTTGACCAATGTCCAGAGCTTCTACAATCATGCAATGTCCTTCAGGCAGGGGGCCTAATTTTAGACACGAACCCAGAGGAAATTCATGAGCAAAGCAGACACATTGACTGCCTCCTGGCCAATACAGCTGATAGCCATACGTGCCTCTGCACTACATGGAAAATAGGTTACTATGTAAATATAGCATAGGCAGAGGTAAAGTGTTAAGGGAGTTAGTCTTTGCTAGTCTACAGAAAGCTGAAGAACATTGTTAAAATCACGATGCAAAACGCCTGCTGAAATTGCTTACTTTTATTTATCATTTACCTCCTAAAAAAAGTTGGAAAATATTATGGTTAGTGAGCTCTCATTGAAAGTAAGTCATTTCCAATCATGCTCAAAATATGCTGAGCTCCATCTGAAGGAACAAGGGAGGAAACCAGGAATTCAGCTGGAGCCATTTGTGTTTAGATTCTTGATATTTTATACTTGCCACTTAACTGTCTGCAATTTGTACTGACTCCTTAATCCTTTCAGCGGTCTGGCAGCGGTCCATGAGTCTTTCGGTCTTCATAGGTGTTTTCCTGACATTCACTTTGTGTGTGGCTGCGCTTACCGCAGCACCTTTAAAGTTAAATAAAAACAAGCCTTCAGATGACTGGGCCAACAGGGTAGAGTTGTTGGTGTGATTTGATCCAGTCGGTATGAGGAAGTAGTTTGTTATCACATGTGAGACTAAAACTCTGTTCATTCTCACGATTCCTGGTGAACATTTCTTAGTCAAACATCCAACACTCCTCTGACTGAGGAGATAAATTTGCTGAGCTCTGGAAATTCCAGTGTTGTGAAATTATTATTTTTTTTGTGGAGTCTTCAGGTTTTTGTAGACTTACATCTGTGTTTCAACGAAAATCTTCCATTGTGATATCCACACTCTGCTGATTTAAGCTGACTTTTTGAGTGTTCACCTTTCCGCCATAAGCACAGTCACAAGGAACTCGTTTGCCTCTTTTTAGTGTTTTTTTTTTTTTTCTGCACTTGTGAGTTGTAATATTTCCACTCGGAGTCCATCAACAGTCCGACCGAAGTAGCTGCAATCTGCTGCACTTGAGTCTCAGTGTTTGATCAGCAAAGTTGCCTCCTGATCACAGTTGGCACGGTGCCCTGGGGCCCAAGCAAGGGCCGGGGCGCCGACAGGAGCCTGGGTTGTATCAGACGCTTTATTTGTTTTGGGGGCTGAGAGGGATAGGATAGGCATTAACATGGCTGCCTCCCCCCTTGTTCATAGAAACTCCTGTGTCAGGAGAGAAAAGCCCCGTGGCTCTACCCCACTGAGACATGTGGTTCTCATTTCTCTGGTTCACAGTAAGCTGCTGAAAGCTTAGACAGCAAATACCTGCATTTATTAGACATTGTTTTCTTTTAACAGCCTTACCCAGCCCTCATTTGTTATTTGTTTTACCCAAAAAAATTTGGTAACTACAGGTTGTCTTTTTTTTTTTACTTTGACACAGACTCTTGATTAAACATATTCTCATGATTGATTTAAAACTTTTGATGCAAAAATAAAAATGCATTTGAATATTTTTATTTCGCACAAGTGTTCGCTTACTGCTTGCAGAGATGTTTCAAAATATTTTTGCCTCCTTGCAAAATGAGGAGAACATGATTTTCTAATTACCCTGCTGGCATCTTTGACTGTTGAAAAAAAATCTTTTTCTGTGTGACATCTTTTTCTACATTCAGGCATTTTTAGAAACGTGGTGTTTTTTTGGGTCTATTGAATGCCTCATATTTCGTGTCAGTTCCTTTGTTTTATTTTCCTCCCTGCATGACTCTATTGGCATGACTGCTATTGTTTCCCCCGAGGATGTTATCAGAAGTTATCTGTTTGCCGCTCCTTGCACTGGCTTCTTGCCTATCAGCTTTATGGCAGAGGCAGCCCCCACATTGTCATCAGCTCACCATGTCCCTGGGCTTCAACAAATCCTGAAGGACAGAGGCCTTTTTTATGTGTGCATGCATGCGCGTCTTTTCGCAGGTCTGAGATACTACAGATGCTGGGTATTGTTATCATACTCTTCAGGGGGCTTCAGATAAATTTGCTCTCCCCTCCCAGGGAGGGAGTTGGAGTTGCTGGGAGGGAGAGATGAGTAAACAAAGTTGCTTTTAGTGGTCTTGAGTGTAGCTTTAGAGCAGTTCATGGTGGTAGAGAAATAAGATCCTCTGTAGTACTAAAGAATGCTAATTTGATCACTTTTACTAGGACTTACAAATTCCACAGTGACGAATCGTCATGATGAAGACTTGAACTTTATTAAATGAATTGGTGTGAATTTGTCCTTCCTATACTTACCTTTCTCACTACTTCGAACCAGGGGTTCCTGCGTTCTCACGGTTGCTCAAAGACTTCCCTTTTTAACAAATTTGTAAGACTCCAAATGAATTAGTGTTATCTGTTTCTTACAGAAGAACAATAAAGTCATTGTAATCATATCAGTGTTAAGTTCATAGGCAGATAATTGGTCGTATGCTGTGGACATTCACAGATATTTTATCGAATGCGTCACCCACAGGCTTGTCTAAAAGCTGTCAAACGCTCAGGCGACCATTTAAAGTGCTCATCATTCATCATTTAATGTTCAATTATGTCAAAATAGCCTTTAAGTCATCCTCACTGGGGATTGATGGCAGCTCTGTGTGGCAAGTGGAGCTTTCAGGCTGCATTACAACACAATCAGTATGGTTCAACAATCCCAGCTCTCTGCTACACTAAATAAACCACAGCCAAACTCGCTCTCATGGTGCTCGTATTTCCTCAAATTGAATAGTTCCAGCGGGAGCACTGGGGCGAGCTTTCGGTCTCTTCTTTTAGAGCCGCAAAAACCTTAAGAGGGTATCTTCTCCTGTGCCTGAAATAATTGATGTTCCTCAGCGTGGTTACGGGGTTTGGCTTGCTTGTGTATGATTGGGAGATTGTCTTTGCAGCGCTCTGGAATGAGCAAATTAAACAGCAGACTGCAGATTTACTGTAATGAATCATTAATGTTCGTCGCTCTGTTATTGCCCATCCAGAAAAATGTGACACAGTCTTCAAACGTCCCTGCTGTTTTAGTGGTTGTTCTGGCAAAATTAGAGGGTTTTCTTTACTCCTTTATTGAAAATATTACTCTATTTCCAAGATGTTGGTTTTCAAAGATAATATATGGAAATTCATGCTTGTCAGGCCTTAATTCTTAGATCCATCCTTAGGTTCCTGTGTTTTTTGGTTTTCAGCTGATTGGCAGAAACACTTAAACCCTGACAGAAATAGTGAACCACAGCTGTCACTACTGCTGAAGCTTGTATTAACCCAAATGCGTAGTGTAACTGGATTAAGGATATGTAAACCTTAAAGAAGGGTAAACAGGAGTATGTCCTCTCGCAGTGTAATTCACCTCTTTTACCCAGCCAAGCTTTTTTTTTTGTCACTGTTGATGCCTTTGAGCCTGAAATAGCTGCTGCCTTTATCTCTCAATGGTAGGACTTGGTGTTCCAGGCTTCAGAAGAAGCTTATGATCTGCTGTGGTTCCTGCCAAGACTCCGAGGGTCTTGAGCTTGGGTCAAGAGAGGTTAACTTGTCAAACTGTCTCCTGGTTTCAGGCTTTATTGCCGTCTGCTGAAGCTACTCCCTGTAACACGCAGCTTAGCCTCGTGTCTGTCTGGAAGACCTCTGACCAAACATTTCAGTATAAACGCTCTCCACGCTTTGAAATCCGTGTACAACTCACTGAGAAACTAATCTTTCCTGGCTGCTAGATGGATGACTTGTCCAGGCCAAATATATTTAGCTCGCTGAAAAGAAAAATAAATGTTTTGAAGCGATTTAGTGACTTAGTTAAGCAAGGATTATAGCTAATGCTTTGGTCATCGCTCTATCCTTAAACCATAGGTGTTGTTTCTGAGAAAATGACACAACATGCAGGAAGAGGAGAAGTCACACAGGAAATACATCATTTATATACAAACAAAACTACACTGTTTCAACTTATTTGTTTCCCTTAAAGCTTCTTTGTTATATTTACAGTAGTCATGCTTTAGGTTTCAATAGGTCATACAGATCGTTATAGAGATGGACTTCCTTGTACACTGCTTCCTGTTTATTCACACACACACACACACACACGCACACACATATCATCAATCAATACATTTTCACAGTGACCATAAGTGTGAAAGCGTCATCCCGAGGAAGCTACTTAAATCTTTCAATAGGGGCCCCAGTTTTCTACAATAAAGTAGTTATGGGTCAGATATTTTTGAATATAATAACATTTACATAAACATATAACAAACAGATAGTCCCTGCATTCTGGTTACATTAGATTAGTAGATATGGTCAAGATATAACAGCAAAAATGTGTGCAACACTAATGGAGAGAAATCAGTAGAATAAATGGAAGAAAATGTCTTAATATAATCAGTATGTTAATTGTATAATGCTCGGAGTTGCATTTTTAGCTTCTCTTCAGTCTCATTCCACATCTGCTGTCCTCTGCACACAATACTAAAGCTTCTGTTTTCATTCTTGAGGTGTGTAGGAAGGAAGATTGGAATGAGGTCACACAGTTCAAGGTTGAGTTTGTGAACAACCTGGTTCATTACACAAGCATTGTGGTGGTGATTATACGCAGCAAGCCTTAGAAGATTGTGACGATGGAAGAGTAGTCTAGAAGAAGAATTGGACTAGGACCTGATGATGCATATATGCAACTTTCTTTTGAAGAATTTCTAGCTTTGTTTGGTGAGTTGGAAATGTGTTACATCATATATGATATTACAATAGTGTCAATGTGGCTCAAATAAAGTTTTATAAAGGGTGAGAAGCACAGTAAGTGGGGGAAATATATCTCAACTTTAAACAAACATAACATTGATTACTATAAGCTAAGCAGTGACTTGATTGTTCAGCCACACAATATGTTGGTTAAAATAAGATTAAAGCGATTTGTTGGTAGTTTGGTTAAGTTTTTCTTATTGTTGTTATTTATATTTATGTCTTTGTGAATTAATGGCTAAAATAGAGACAGGTGTTAAAGGGAAACTATCATAGCTGCAGCTATGAAATTGTCAGGAAACATGATCTAAAATTCCAGCGTAAAAGAAGGGAAAAGTCTGTTGTTTAAAGTGTCCTAATAGTTTTTAAATCTGTACAATACAAAACAAGTCTGTTTATATGGAAGTTGTAGGGTTTAATAACTCCTGTTCCAGGACTTTTCTTTCATTGTGCTCTGCAATATTAAACTTGTTCTGTTCATGTTATTGTATTCGGGTCTTGGGCCAGCAGCTGTTCGAGTTTTTAGACATTTTTTAGTCGAGTATTCTTTATTTAACTTTTCCATGCTACCGTAACATAACCAATAATTATCATTAAAATAATGAAGCCCAAAATATGTTGCTCATGTCATGTTTCTGTTTAGTTATATTGGCTTCATTTCCACAAATCTGGTCAATCAAGCGTGGGTACAGGAACATTTTAAACCCACATTACTCTCGCTGTGTGTTTGGAATTGTAAATCCCACAGCAGGAGAACAACAGACACCGATCCACAAGTTGTGAACGCAGTCTGATTAGTGGACAGACTCATGAGGAAGCATTTCGAATGGCAAGTGGACTGCTAGTATCGCTAACTCAATTTTCAACGCAAACAAATAGGTGAACGCATCATATATAGTTCTCACTTTGATTTGGGACCTCGGTGGACATTTTATCAATGAGTTTGTGCTCCCCACTACTAGTTTCATGTATTATTTATTAGATCAGACACAGTATAAAGTCAATTTTTATGAATTTTGAGTGAATTACCGTAAAGCAGGGTATCCATTAAGACAGACTGTTTCCCAGTCTGATCTTTGATCTTTGCTTGAGTCGCAACTTTGGAGCAAGATGGTGAGCTGAACTCCTTTAAAAACATGAATCGGGGTGATGTCACAATGTTCATTCATCTTTTACAGTCTTTAAACAAAGCCGACAGAAATATCTTTGGCACTCCATAGCTGTGTGTTTTCAGACGTTAATATTATGGATATTTCTATTTTAAGATGGGAATCATCGGTTTAAAAAAGTTTCACAAAGATGGCCAAAATGTCATTTTAACTTAAAAAATACTCATTGGGTTTATTTAATTAGCTTTAGGATTGATAATCTTATCATGTAATGGTTTCTTATCAAACTCTGCCAGTGTTCACGTGGTTTCTCTGACCTCCACAAATGCTTTTAACTTCTCTTGTCATCAGTCTCCCTTTTGTGTCCTCCTGCTTGACCTCTTTCTCCTGCTCCTTACCTCCCTCACTGTCTATCTGCCTCTTTCTTTTTCTCTCTCTGTCTCTTGTCACGTTGTCTCTTAAGCACCACAGCAACCTTCGTCAAGGGATTGGTTGCCAGGAGACAGGATTCATTCCCCATTGTATGCCGACAAAGGTGGAGGGGGTGGGTGGCGGGGTAACAATCAGCAGTGCCGCAGAGAATTGGAGGCCAGGGGGCTTGCACTCCACAATCACGGCTGTGTTAAAGAACAGGAAGACGGGGACTGGCAGCAGGGAAGGTAGTGGGTGAATGAGATGGTGGCAGTCGGGGTGTAGGGTGGAGCACACTGACACCCCGAATTCCTTTAGCTCATTCCAGGTCTCCCAGTAACCATGCTGGCGTGTGCTGTGTCACAGTGTGGTGAAGACTGGAGGGAATGAGCGTCTCACAGAGACATGGGCAGTCATGAATGGTTATTAAAACAGACTTTTTAATTAGCCACGGTGTCCTCCACCCACGACTCGGCTCCCACCCACAGATCCACATGTGAAAGCCACACATACTGACATGCATATAACGTGAACAGCAGACACTGAGCTGTAGAAAATAGATGAGTGTGCCTGCTGTGCATGCATGACCGTGTTTACTTGCCGTCTGTTTTCCATTTTTCATAGTTCCCCATGAGCTGTAATGATGGCTTCTTATTATCCGTCGATCATATTACCTGTAAGAAAGAAGGTCAGTTTACTTTAGCTCTGATGCCATTTTTCTCAATAAAGACCGGTGCTCACGCAGTATAAGCCAGTGGTCATATCCACCACCCTCTCACTGCTGCAGACCTATAGCCCAGTAAGATCATTTCTGTTCCAGAGTAACAAACCCCAGGGTTGACATACTGTAAACGGTCTCTGCTGATAACCGATGGTTACTGATAAACACTGTGAGCTGTGTTTCTTTCTGCATACCAACATTGTTTGTGTTATTCCACGAGGAGAAACCAGTCAAAATGATAAAAATGCCATTTACTGTTGGGGTTTTTTTGGTTGTTTTTTTTAAGTCATTTTTGTTCCCTTCATTGTTTATTGGTTAAACTTAAAGACCCCAAAGTTTACTTTTTGATTTAAATTACTACTTCCTGCATTATTGTACACATTCATTGTGAAACAATTCATTTAAAAATTTACATATTTAATTCTTATCTTTCCCATCTTAGGGTGTTGTGTGATTTAAGGATGTAGCTATGAGGATGTATGATGTGATTAAATGAATGTTAAATGCTGTTTAAAGATGATGAAGCCTTAATTGTACTTATATTTGAAATCAAATCAAATCATCCATCAGTCTGACTGGGCTTAGGGGGCCACAGCATCTGTTTTCCTGTATTCCTGTCTCATTCACAGACCCATTACCTTAACATGTTGGTAAAATGACCAGTGATCATTACCAGTTGAGCTTTGCTTCCTTCCAGTCAGTAATATATGAAGAATCTCTCACTAGAAACAGTTCAGCAGAACAGAAAACAGTGGAGCCAGTGGATTATAATTGGATTATAGTGGAAATGGATGTTGGAGACCGTTACCCACCTGCTTTGCCATTTACCCTCATTTGAATGAACCGTTTCTGGTTAATTTCAGGTGTTTTTGCCTTGTTTTTCCTCTGCTTTAATTTACAGTTATGGGAGTGAATAAGTTTCTTAAAGTTCTTGGGGGGATTGAACGTGCTGGTTTTGATGGGTAATCAACTTGCATTAGACTCCTGGTGTTGGTTGTTTGCTTGGTTTTTGTGCATATTTCTGCATCTACTATCACATAAGCAGTCAACCACTCAGGTGTATAAACAAGCGAATCAGTGTGCCTACTGAAGGGATGATATCCTGAAGTTGTAGCTTCTGTTGAAAAGGCTTCAAGCTGCACCGTGATTTAAACAAATAGTACCCAAAGCCAGGGAGGAGGTCATTGATCAGATGGATCTATCAGACGGTGTGCTTTATTACCTGTAAGAAATCAGACTCTCTGTTCCTGCTGGATACTTTCTTTTCCTCTCGCAATATAATTTTCTCCCCTTTCAAGGCAACTGTGAATTATGCCCTGCCTTCTCTAAATGTGTGATGAGTTGACACCGCTTTCCCTCATGCAGATGACAAGCCGAATATGCACTTTGACAGTGATGGGCACATATCTCTGTTTCCTCTCTTTTGCTTCCCGTTTCTCCTGCTCCTGCTGGAGGCGATGGATCGCTCCCATCAAGGACGTCTGTCAGAATCTGTGCGCTCAAACGACCAGCTGCAGCACCAGCGGTCGGGAAATGAAACCGAGCTGGTGCTTTGCAACAATATTAAATGCTCACAGGCTCTGAGCTTCAGTGGCAGTGGATGTTACTGAGATTTCTCATGCTGTATGTGTACGGTCCCCTGTGGTGTATCTCATTTAGTTGTCTGCCGAAGGGAGTTTTGGGGCTGAAAGAGAGCTGATTGACGGGCGCATCAACCTGTAGCTCACACCCTCTAAACCCCCGAGGGTCTGGATGTACAAACTTGATCTGTAAAATGATCCGTCTCAATATCCTAATTACTACAAAAACATCAGAATCAACTTTGAATGAGATTATGCTCTATTGTCAAACTAAAAAACAAGTGCTATATATTTTTTTTAGCTAATCAGACAGAGGATGTCTGTGGCCCAGGATGAACCAATGCTTGAGGAACTTGTTGGATCTTGTTCATACTCCCTTGTGTGTGCCTGGATCTATATATGCACTCTCATTTGTTTGTCCTTTATGGAGACCTAATCAACAAAAGAAAAGCTCTCCCAGGAAGAAAAGCAGTTAATTTTCTTCTTAACAAAAGTGTTCACAGTTGCAAGTTTTGGCTTCTCTTTCCCCAATTATCTTTTCGCGTTAGCCTCAGCCCCATCCGTCTGTGTAAAAGCACCTAAATGAGATGCAGATGCAGCTGAGGTAAATGCCATGGCTTTTATGTTTTAGATGGAGTGAAAAGGTTCTTTTGTTAGGAGCAGATAATTTCTGTTGGCTAAGTGTGATTGGTGCCATTTATGCAACGGTCGTTACCCATTTATGGTGTTTTCCAGCAGCAACAATTGTGTTTATTCATTAATTTGTTTGATATTCTGCCCCCCGCTCTTTGGTTGGAAGGTATTGGGCCGTCAGAAGGATTTTAAGGATTATGGCAGCATGTGACAGCTCGATTCACTACGGACTGTTCCTCATGGAGCTGAAATCTCATTTTGAATAGAAATCTAGTTGATGTCATATGGAAATTCTGTTTATTCAGCCTAAGAATAAATTATTTAACGTTGTGATTGGACGCAGTTTCTCTTCATTCCTTCAGTTAAACTGTGTTCTGTTGTATTGGTCTTATGCATCTTATTCTTAGAACTGCATTTATTTTGTGACATCTTATTATTTACATTTTTCTGTAGATCTGAGATTCGTTGACATTTTTGCTCATTAACCAAAGTGATTGTTAGCAGAGGCGCAGCGATCGGACCATGTTCGTAGGCTCTATAACTCAAGTTTTAGCAAAGATGAAAAATTTGAGTAAAAGGTGTGTTCCTGATAGAAAAGTAGGATGATCTTTAGGATTAAAATAACATGTAAATTTATAGTTTTTTTTTTTTTTTTTTTTTTTTTACTGAATTTGAAATGATTTAGCATTTAACTTGCTGATGCAGTTAGTATCTTCTCTCCTTGCCTGTCTGATTTATCTGTGGGTCTTTTCTTATTTTCTCCCCACACACATTGGCTTAACTGGTGATTCTTAATTAACTGTAGGTGTGAGGGTGACCAGTGACAAAGTAATTGCCGTGTTCACTTGTGCTTAAGGTCTGTGTGAGGTCATTTTTGTCATCTGCACCAATCTGCTGACCGCGTGCAGCCCTGAAATTTTGTAACCAAGCAGACTGCGTACTAATTATGCATGTGTCTGGAACAATTTCCTTTATTTCAAAAGAACAAAGACACACCAGACTAACTAAACAAGGAAGCAGAAGAATCTACAGAAGGTTTCTGTTGGTGACCTGGCAGATGTTATGCATGCTAGAAGTGTCATCCTCTATTTTTGTCAGCGTGTTTTCACCCTTTATACTGAATCTTGCTATCTTAATTATCATGTTTGTTACAGCCTTGACTTTAATGTGTTCTCTTTATACCCTTCTGTCTAGGCCTGGCCTCGGGTCTAGAGATTACGTCTACAGGACAACAACCCATGGAGAAGGCCAAAGGTCAGAGTGTCAAGCTGGATTGCCAGTTCGCCTTGGCCCCAGAGGATTCTGGACCACTGGATATTGAATGGAGCTTGCTGGCCTCTGACAACCAGAAAGAGGACAAAGTGGTATGTGTTGAAGTTCAAATATCTATTTGTCTTTCCCTTGGCACAGTCGAGCTTTGTTCTTTCCTTTTTGATTGGTAATTGATATGATTTCACTCTGTGTAGCTTTTCATGCACCTGTTCATCGGATGTGGATTAAAGCATTCAAGTTTAGTGCGACATGTGACATGCAATACAGGTTGTCTGGGACCTGTTGTCTTTTCTAGGTGTTGCATTGTAACTTGGGAAGCACGCGATAAGCAAGACAAATGTAATCTGAGCCACCCGCACCTCTGTGGAGCATTTGTTTTGTGCCATGCTCTCTCAGCCACATACAGGAGGAGCAGTAGGTCCCATTTTTAACCGAGACAGTCTTTACTTTGTAGCGTGGCCCTCAGCCATATAAAGGGAGGGCTGCACAGCTCTACAGGATATCCGCACACCCTCTGAGCTTTAACAGCCATGGAGACAGCTTCTTGCCATAGATCGCTTCAGTGGTGTGGTCCTCTCCCCTGGCACTCGGCTCCCCCACCTCCCACCTGTCACAAAGCCTTTTCATCTCTCTCTTCTTTCTTCCTCCCCTGTGTCCTGTGGCTTTAGTGTTTTTTTTTGCTTCTTTATTTTAACTTTTAATGTTAGAAATAGGTCACGGCCTCATCATTAAACACCCACTTTCCTCTCAGCCAGGTAGAGAGCTCTCTCCTCATGCCTCTCTTCAGCATTTTCTGAGCTGCACTGCAGTTTAAACATGTCCTTATTTTTCTTATTGATACTACAAATGAGAGGCAGTTGGTGGTTCGCTTTGGCCTCTTCCTTACCATGTCTGAATGCAGATGTAGAAGTACATAAATTTGTCTTTTTACTATGTGAACACACTTAATGTTTCCAAATATTCAAAGGAATTTAAACAGTCCAGACATCTCTCTATGAACACATTTGTTCTCCTTGACCTATTACATTTTGTCTGCTATATTCACATGCTCACATTCTTGTAGCTATTAAGCAACATGTAGCCATGCACGGTGAAAATTCTTGGCAATTAGTAACACATTAATTCCAAGTGGCTGTTTTTTAATAAATGTGACAGGGTTCAGTAGAAGTAGGCCACTCTGCTTGCACCAAAGTTACCACACCAGGCAAAGAAATGAGAAGGGAGGCTAACTTTGTAGCCAGAGGCTCCCAGATGCTCAGATGCCACGGTGAGCCGTTTACTTACATGGCTTGAGATGAGCAAATCTAGGCTGGACTTAAAGGAACAGCCACCTTTTACATTTGTGCAGTGGATAACTGTTAAACAGGATCCCTTCTCCAATGCCACAAAATGTGAACTGGAATAGCTTTCCAGGAATTTTGTTCATATTATTGTGCTGTATAGTACAGCTATGTTTCCTTTGCCTGTTTTCAGAAGCCATGCCTAAGCATGATCTATTATAGATAACCCTGGGGCTCATTATCCTTTCAGTCCAATGTCTACAGGAAAAAGATTGTCCCTTTCGGCTGACATATCCCACATATCATCGGTGCCTTTTTTGTTTGTGGCGAAGCACGGCTAATTCATGTTGCTTTGTTGGAGTTGAATGAGAGATGCCAGTCATGCCGACATTAACAGTCATTTGCATTTTGCTCTCAATGCTCAGCTACAGATTGGCTGAAAGGAGGGTGTGCCCTGAGTGTTTACCATCGTGGTGAGAACTATGACAAAAGCAATTAATTCAGGCCAAATCTGGAATGTGTTAATGGGAGATGAAATGGCTTAGATATAATACGAATCTGTATCCCATGTCACAAAGACTTGTGTGTGACGACCAAGTGTTAAAAGACTTATTTTAGATTTATTTGAGCTTTTGAAATTGAAGAGCAATAATTCTATTTTCAGATGAAGATTATTTATTCACCTTGTGAATCAATTTGGAGTTGAGACGTTCCTGTGCAAACTGCTGCAGCAGCACTTTGAGACATCCAAGTTAAATGCAGAGACACGGTGCTGCTTCCACTAAGCTCTGCGGGGCTGTTTGGAGTATACAGGTAAAGCAGCGCTCTGCTTTGCCTCTCAAATAAGCAGCATCTCTTCCTCTCAATTCTCCGAGCAGCGTCACATTGTGATGATGTCATCCTAACTTCTATCAGATGAAATCGAGGTGGACCAATAGAGATGTTTTACCTCTACAGTGTGATCACTTCACTGAAAAAGGCCATGCCAGGTGGCGGTCGCATCACAGAGAAATGCTACCTGTTATGAAATGCAGAACACAGACAGTTGTGCTCTTTTGTCCTGTCCCCACCCCCGCTAGCTTGCCTCGTCATTTGCCCTTTTCGTGTTCTTTTCCCAGGCTCTTTATGAGATTTTTTTTTCCCATTGGATTGGGATGCTCAAGGTTAATGTGCAAGGGGTTTTCTGTGTGTGTGTGTGTGTGTGTGCTTGAGGTGCACATGTGTAGAAGCACTCCCATCTGTTTGCCTGTGAAGTGGTTAAGCCCAAGTGAGAGTTCTTGTCTGGCTGAGCTTGAGGCAATTTAATTTCCTTTCTTTTGTGGTCTCATCTCACATAACTGTTATTACTACTGGTATCCTGATCCCCAGTCAAGTTACGTGGATTGGTTTCCCTCCCCTGGGAGCGATGTGGAATTTTAACAGATTTACTAGATGAACACAGTTCATTGGTTGCAGCTTTCGAAACTAGCTGTACTGTTTGATAGAGCAGGGAAGCAGCTTGGTGTGGATATGCTGGAACTTGCTGTCTGTTCCCCTTTTTGTTGCACTTGTCATGCTTCCTTTTAGTGTGCTGCCTCTTCCCTATTCTCCTGTCATGTTAAACTTTTTCTCTCCAGCTCTCTCCACTCAGGGGTGTTACTGTTACTGTGGGATGATGGTGGCACAGAAAAGCTTGTTGATGACAGTCCCTGTAGAAATGTTGAGGAATATTACTTTGTGTATAAAAGATATGATTCATTTGCATTTCTGTGCTTACTCTTAGCCTTGAGCTTTGTTTTTCTTCCTCTACCATCACCCCACTGCTAGCTATGAGGCTTCTTTTTGGCTGAAGCTGGGCTTCATTTCTAGGCATTTCCTTCAAGACCCAGACTGTGTGTGTGTGTGTGAATGCTTTGTTGACACAGCAGGTGTTGATTTAGCTTCACAGTGGTGTCTTTGTTTGTTCCACCTTCATTTTTCTTGCAAAATGGCACAGGTTGCCAGGTTGAAGGGCACTCCAGAGATAAAACCAAGGGTACTTTCTCTCTTCCACATATTTTGACTTGGTTCAATGAGTGAGGTGTTTTTGTCTCAGTAAGAATGCAGCTCTCATTTCATTGCCGCCAACACGTCTTCCTTTGCCACCACCAGGTGATTCTGTACTCTGGTGACAGGACGTACGAGGACTACTATGAACCCATGGTAGGTCGAGTCCACTTCAACTCACCCGACCCAAAGAAAGGTGACGCCTCCATCAACCTGACGGGGCTGAAGCCCACAGATTCAGGCACCTACCAGTGTAAAGTGAAGAAGGCTCCTGGTATCCGCAGCAGGAAGATGCAGCTAATCGTCATGGGTGAGTGGACAGGGATCCAGGGAACAAGAAAAAACACTGAATATACTCTGATGTTAAGCTCGTGGTATTTTTGTGCTCACAGGGTAAATTGTCCCTCACTTTAAAAATGCACCAAATCACACGCCTTTCGTTGCCATCAGTTGTTTTGATATAACCCGCTCTAAAATAGAGAGCATAACCTTCCCAGCAGCTGCAGAGCATTGTCCCCTTTGTTATCCAGTTATGTGTTCACACTAAATGTTGTGTGATTGTGTCTAAAATCATAATTCACTTGTTTGGTTCTTTTTTTTGTTTTTCTTTTTTACAATTTATTCTAACTGATCACAAGTGGACATAATGATTTAGTTGTTTGCAGTCAATACAAATAATAAATATAGTTTCATCATTTTCTATCTGTTTTATCTTTATGTGCATTATTGTTTAAAAGCTATAAGTAATTAAAAGATAATTCTGTGGGCAAGCCAAGAGAGAAATGTTTTTTTTGCACATAGAGAAATGGGTGACACATCAAAGTTGTATTAGTCAGATGATTCACTCCCTAGGCAAACACGCGCACAACAGTGGCCTTGCTGGTTAGTCAGCCAGCTAAATGATGTCGAAAGTGACTCGCCTCCCGAAACTTGCTTGTCGTTTGCATATGGGAAAAACAGCCTACATGTGAAACGCTGATCTGTTTTATGACGTAAGCTGCATGTTGTGCTGTTATAGAATCTGTTATCATAATAGTCCAGTGTAAAGATAGCACAAGCTTCAGAAAATGGCTTCCCTTCCCGTTCGAATGTTATTATCCGCAGTGCAAACAAACCGGTTTGTCAGCTGTTGTGTTGTGGCACAAAGCTTTCCTCTCATAAAAAGGACGGGTGTCACCATTTATACAACCTTTGGGTGGCTGATGCACATCAAAACGGATCAAAACAGAAGCAAGTTGAAAAATGAGTCACTGCTGAAGTCTTTGCCGATGCATAACCTGCATCCAATTCTTTTAACGTTTTACTCCAGCCTGCCACAGTTTGAGTGAGGAAGATAAGGAAAACAATAACAGCAACATATTTCTTTCTGCTAAACTCGTTCTACAACTCCCTCGTGCTGTTGCTGCCGAGCTGTACTTTTAACGTGACTTAAGCTTTTTTGAGTTTTAACTTTTTAACAACACAAACTAAACATGAACAACAACTAACTCCAAATAAGTCACAATTCTACAGGTACAGAGTAAAATATCAAAGTTAAAATGACAAGATACCAGTGTGTGAACAGTAAAACGTGTTTAGCAATCTTTCCAGGAGACTGCCACATCACTCAGTGGGTCTACATGATGAGATTAATTTGATTACAGCTATATTTGGATTATGCTCCTTATTTGAGCAAAGGTCATTTTCCTTGGATATATGACGGTGAATGAATCGAATCATTGGCACAAAGCATGTCATACGTATGATAGGTGGCGCTGTACCCATTTCAACTATTGCTAATAGAGCCACTTCCAGTTAACCACTTCACCACCACCAACAACAACAAACTCAGGCATTCGAGGGCAAGATGAAGCTACTTCCCTCTACACTTTGTTTGTGATGAGCTGCTTGTTGCACAAACGCGATGCAGAACGGAGCATTCTCCATCGCGTTCTTTGTTTGTTTCCGACGGCGGCGACAACAACAGTAATATCGTCTCCTTTGACTTCCGGGTCACGACCCCGGGAAAAAATCTTGAGCATGCGCAGAACGCAAAGTCCAATTCACCACGTGCTTCACTGTCCACAAGCACGTTAGTGTGACTTTCGACCGATATACATACATGAACTTAATAACTCAGTCTTATTGTAATTTAGCCATTAATCCGAATCTTTCAGTGCCATGTAACCCCACAGGCTGTGTCCGTCCACAAACAGTTTACCAGGAAACGGATCAAAACCGCCTCTGTCCTCATGTCAATCCCACAGAAACGGACCACAATGATCAGAGTGCACTGCACACATACATGGTATTCACCCTGTAGAGAATATAATCTCAGGAATCTGCCCCACTTCTCATTATATTTTTCAGTCTTTCCGCTTTTTCATCATCATCTGCTTGACAATCATTATACTTGTCTGAATCCAGTCAGTTAGTTTTACAGTGTGGACCATGGATTTAGGGTTACCTAATGCATAAAAGCCAGCGCAGAAATAATCCACTCTTGTAACCTCTGTGAGACTTAAATGGACCATCTTCCAAAATGGCTGAGTCTTCAGACATGACCATAGGGCAGATGTTGGGGTGCCAGGCTCACCTTCACATCTCCAACAATCTGCTGTTTCCTTCAGACTTGGCCTGAATGAAGAATTTTTTATTAGATTAATCTTATTTTAATATCCCTGGAGAGTTTTCTTTTCTTTTTAGAGCTGTTTTTTTAATATATAAAACTCTGACTAAAAGATTTCTAAATAGTGCTGTAAGGCATATATATATTTGAACCGCCAAAAACCTTGTTACCTGCAAGTTAAACTTTAAAATCAATGTTTCATAACAAATATTCATCCAAAACACACACAGCAGGGAAGCAAATGAGAAGGGGAAACTAATGTGTGTTTAGATGACAGCAAAATGCAGTAGATGCCAGCCAGTTGAGCTGATTTATGCACATAAATCAGATTAATATCAATCTTTTGTTTAAGAACAGCACTACCTAGAAACAAGCAAATGAAAAGTTCAACTGAAGTCATTTGCAAGTTTCATTTAAAGAAAGTTGAGCTTATTTCTTATTTACTTAATCAAGGTGCAATAAACGCAGAACAATCAATTTATCAACAACAGTTGTTCGTCTCAGACAGGAACTTTGAATCACAATGTGGTAAAGCTATCAACAAACAGTATCAGGCATTTTTAAAAAAGAAGTTACAAAAGAAGTTTGGAAATTAATTCCAGATCATAGATTGTATCCAGAGTCGAACGTGATCCCTGAAACTGTCGGATATCATAAATCTACAGTGAAAAGTTTGAAAATGTCCTGAATATTTCTGCAACAAGTCACCAGTTTTGCAAATTTGATCTACATACTGATATGGTATAAAAAAAAATGTTTCTAATTGTCTTGTTATTCAAGGTGCTTCTGGCATCTCTGTCAGCCTCCCAAGACTCAAATTTAGCTTCTTCAGAAAGGTTTTTGTGGTTAAAAACACAGACATTTTTAAGGGGATGTCCCAATCCAACCTTAATGATCTGATCAATGTTTTGTGCAAAGTGTTTTTTTTTTTTTTTTTTAATTTATGGGTATCGGGGTCACAAAGTGTCTCCATCTCTGTTGTTTTATGTCAGCTGTGACAGCGGCATTCAGATAAGGTAATTAGCACATGGCTAATTAGCATACAGATACAGACTGTTTTCCTCTACAGAATAACAAGAACAAAGAAGCTCACCAATATCACTAAATTACTCTTATTGAGGGATAATGGTAATATAATTCCACGCTGCAATAAGGCAGGTGAAGGCAAGTTCACACCACATGATTTTCATATTTGTTGGCTCCTGTGATTTATTTATTTATTTAAAAAAAAATATATATATATTTTTTTTTAAATGCTCATCCCCTGCGATAACAGTGAATGCAGCATGTCGAAGTTACACAACACAAAATGCTACATTCAGGGTCACGACAGAAAAATTAATGTTTCATATTTTACGCTCCCTTCAGGCTTAATTTTGGATTATTCTGTTGTAGATGTCCCAGTGTCATTGATTTTAAAAGGTCATGCTGCACTTTGTAGAATTGTTAAGAGCTCTCCGTGAAAGCAGTTTAGTTCTTTGGTTATAAATGTAGCCGGATGTGGACTTCCCTATTTTTATTTTTTTTATTCTTTATTTAACTCTGGGGATAAATGTGTGTGCATGAAAATGAGATTGCTCGAGGCCACAGAGGCTGGCAGGCCGCTAGCTGTTGACAAAGAAACATTGACGAGGAGAGGTGGGGACATCTTGCCTGCTCTGCATTTTACCTTGAGCTAGATGGTCCTTAAAAGCAGAGGAGACGTGCATGCAAAAGTGTACAAAAACATAAACATACCTCACCTTCATTGGGTGTTGCTGTGGCCTGTCGTATGTGCTGACACCTGAAGTGTACACATTGATCTGGTGGTATACGGGAGGTAGCGTACCTTCTTGTGAATTCTCCTCTGGTTGCGGCAAGACATTGAAGTTAATAGGAGGAGAGCATCCACCTGCAGTCCGGCGCTGCTTGTCAGCAGCTCTTACAGCTGTTTGTGACTACCTGTACTCTGAACAGCCTCCCACTGAGCTGCGCCTGAGCTCAGACAGTCCCCATCGCATTCAGCTTCTCACCGCAGGGCTCAACAACCAATCTCATTAATTCTGTCCGCCCGGCTCTGATGCCCATTAGTAACTCACATTTCACTTTACAATTCAATCAGTCGTCACTCGTTGAAGCTGCGCGTCTCTAAACAGTAACGCACTCACAATCTATCCCTTTTTATTTATCTTTTCCACAAGATAACCTGGCGTAGCTCATATGTATATCGCTCTGCCTTCGGTCTCTGTTCTCCTCCAGCCTCTGTCACCTTCTTCTTCGACCTCATATCTCAGACATATAAATCTGATCATGAGACAGCAGTCCTAATATAAGAACCGGTGCGCCACAGCCCTCAGAATGTGTTGACTTTCACCTGTAAAAGATGCATTAAAAATGTCACAGCGCTCCAACATTTGGTGAGTGAATCTGTCTGCAGGTGCAACACATCAGCAGCAAAAAGGCTGTCAGGATTCATAAAGCCTCGGCCCCCGTCACTCTACCATCTGTCCATCAACGGTTGCTTAATTTTAGTACTGCCACCCTCTCCGTCCCCCTATGTCCTTAGTGTGTGTGTGTGTGTGTGTGTGTTTATTAGATTAGTAAGAGCACCCAGTGCTGTCAGTGTTCTGCTAATCCTGATGCTTATGTCTGCTAAGCTGGCCCCTCCTGCACAGCACCTGGTTCAAATCTGGAGGGCCCACTGCGGTGTTTTGTTGTTACAGAACTCCACGACCACACCGTGATGTCAGCTCTCTGTCAGTGAACACAGAGCACAGACTTTGCCCTGAGATTTCCTCTATCCAAACATTCCTCTACCCCCCCCCCCCCCGGCTCACTGTGTGTCTGGGCTTCACTGAAGAGTGGACTGCTTTTAATTTGGAGCTCTGTTTGTTTTTGAACCCCCATCTCATCTCCTGCCTACACGGAGTCATGTTTGCACACATATTTTGCATTTCTTGCAGACAGAGAGCTTGTTTTTACAATCCTTCATCCTGAATGCTATAAACACACATGTTTGTGAATCAAAAGGCACACGGCTCCTTTGTACCTTGTGATTATCCTGAGTGACAGCTCCTGTAATGACAACAACGGAATCAATTATTCCGATTACTCTTCTCGTTTCTCTGATGACTGATCGGTGTGCAAACGCATCTCGCACACTACATTCAAACTGCAGAAATACTGGGCTGTGGGCAGCAGGACGACTTTATTCTGAGCTTGTGTGACCACCCAAATTTTTTTTGCCGTTTTCCAGCTCTCTGAACCTCACTCCGTTTGTTTTCCCTCCACAGAACGGCCATCCAAGCCTAGATGCTACACTGAAGGTCCCACAGAGGAAGGCAAAGACATTGTTCTGAGGTGCACAACGAGTGAGGGAACCAAACCTATGAAATACAGCTGGGAGAAGACCAGTGACGGCAACCTGCTGCCTGCCTCCGCTGTGATGGGTGAATCATCTTTCCACAAATAGAAAAACCTTTATAAAGTCCCACACAGGTCTTGTGTCTGTTTAACTCTGCTATCTTTTCATTGATGTGTTTTTTGCCCTCGATACAGATCCTGTGGGTGGTACCATTAATGTGAGGAATGCATCTGCCGTTGCATCTGGTACCTATCGCTGCGTTGCCAGCAACCGTGTTGGCAGGGAGGAGTGTACTCTCTATCTCAAAGTGACACCTCGTAAGTATCCAATCAACTTAATGTTTATGCATAAACCGCCCTTTAGCCTGTCAGATAGCCAGCTGGGTGGGGAATTTGGCTAAATTTCTCTTCTAATGGTGGAAAAACTTATTACGAGATCAGTGATCTGTTCAAAAACAACACAGTGACCTTTTTATTTGTCAGATAACCCTGCTGTGTTTTCCTTAGTTTCAGCCTAACTTACTGCTCATGTTTTGAACTGATATTGTTGAAGCTTTAATTTGTTGAATTGACAGGAACAAAATGTACTTTTTCAGTAACATTGGTGGCGCTTATCTGTAAAACACAAACAGAACATCATCTTTTTTTAGCCTTTCCTCAGCATAGAACAGGAGCTGGAAAAAGTCTGCCTGTTTATTACAGTTAAACTTAAAAAGCAGAGTAAGTGTGTTGCAAATGGTACTTTTTTTTCCTACTACCTGATTCATATTATTGCATGTGAACCACATGTGACACTGATATCCTGCATGTTAGAGTAGGTTGTTGTTGTTGTCTGTTGGAGACTGGTTATCAAACTCTGTGTGCTAAGAAGCTGGGATGTTCCCTTATTGCCCTGACTTTGGCTCTTTCACATCACCAGATATAATCCAAGCCAGACAAACTCCGTTTCAAGGTTTTCAGTGGATAGATGGCTTTAATTACTTGAATGACATTCTTCTCTTTGTCATCCAGCTCCCAACACTGCCGGCATCGTCGCAGGATCCATAATCGCTGTTCTCTTGATTCTCATCATTATCGCCATCATCCTGTTCTGTTTCTGCCGAATTCGTAACAAAAAGAAGTACGAGAAGGAAATCTGCAATGAGATAAGGTACGCTGACTCACTCATCAATGATATCTGGCTCACAGATGCACAAAGCTTCACTCCTTTGATGGATGAGAGTTCTGTGTTGCTGTCTGGTCTTTGCTGTGTAATGAGAACTGTGACTGTTGTATAATGCTGGATTACAAGTAAGCCTAAAACACTCCATAAAGTATATGTGATTATTGCTCCCAGCTCGGCATCTAGTATGACCTGTGGATATCTTGGACACCCGCACACAGACGCATCTCCCAACAACCATGAAAATGTTTTTCCTCCATCAGCATTTCCCCCCCTCCACCAAAAATAAACAGCTGTGGTAATCAGTTTGAAAGCTTTGTTTGCTCTGTGGATCCTGTGTCATGTCTGCCTCTGGCTGCCACCCACCCCCACTGCAGATCCATCCGGCCCATGGGCTCCGCACAGCCACCGGGCTTACTGTTGCTCTGCTGTGGACTGAATCTGTCTAAGACCACAATGTGACACTGCTCGCACTGTAGGACAAAGAGGATTAGACCACTGGTCCTGTCTCGTACGCACAGACGCACATTTGCTGAAACACCACAGCACGAAGCTACGGACTATACAAGCTGTGGCCCCTACGGCTCCGTTTGATTGAGCATTTAACTGGATTATTGCTGCTTATTAGTTGTTAATGTGCTGGCAGAGGAAATAGAGGGTATAAATGTATCTGAATGCTCTGCTCGATATCCGCAGGCTATTATGCAGTCAGTGTGACTTAGCCATGCAGACAGCGCTTGACCAATCAAATAGGCTCAGTCCAATTATTTGTCCCTCTTTATTGAGTTGAATCATGTTTTGCTCTTGAAATGACTCATTCAGACTCCTCACGCATCTGCTTTCCTCGCTGTTTTATACCATAAAACAACATTATTCTCTGCTGCAAATCAGGAAATAATCCTCAATATTTAGTCTCTCTGATGTGATATTGAGTCTAAATGTGCCGCTGTGTCTGTTTCAGAGAGGACGTGCCCCCTCCCAAGAGTCGTGCTTCAACGGCTCGCAGCTTCACCGTGGGCAGTCAGCGCTCCTCCCTGGGGTCCATGTCGCCTTCCAACCTGCACGAGTACGCCCTAAAGCCGCAGTACGACAAGATTCCTTCATCGGAGGAGTACGAGAGGCCTCCGAGCCACGTACCTCTGCCCCCGGCCTCTGCTACAAGGATGGCCGGCCCTAACATCAGTCGCATGGGGGGCATCCCCGTCATGATCCCTGCCCAGAACAGGGACGGCTCGATCGTCTAGCAGGGAGATGGACACAGTACGATGAAGATGGAGAACTCGCCTGACCTTTTCTCCTCTTCATTATTTACAAAGGGGGGGGTGTTGTACCCTCCCCCTATGAACACCTGGCTCTGCTGTGTGCTGACGAGAGATTTTGTGCTGTACTGGAATCACAACAGAGCTCATTAAGTTTTTATCATATACAGGAAAAAAAAACTACAAACCTTTTATGCATTTTATGTCCTGGATTTTCTCAGAAAAAATTAATTGAAGTGGCTATGAAGCAGAATAAAATGGTCAACCTACAAATTATATTGTACATACGTGAATGCATGTTTTATTTCTTTTTGTTTTTTATATAAATAGAGGTTTCTTCCTGTAGATATTCTGATGTTCAGAACGCATCCCGGCCCCTGATTGACACACTGCACAGCTGTATGTGTGTGTGAATAAGGCGGTTGGGAGTTTGGAAAATCTGTAGTTTGTTTATTTTCTTTAAATCCTTGTAACGGTATGATTATCTATCAGGTGATCCAGTCTTTCCAAGTTTCTATGTAAGAGATTCATTGACCTTTGAAGGAAGGAATTTGATTTAATCCTCAATCCGAGTTGAGGCGTCATCGTCGTTTGGCTGTTACTCAGTTGTTTGAAATGCCCACTCTGGGTTTGTTTGGGGGACGTAAAGGCTCAGGATTGGCCGATAGTGAGGGGGTGGTTCTGGTCACCTCATATTGTGATTGGGTGGATTACTGCTTCTTGACCAAGCTTAAAAAGGCCCATTGTCAGTGCTCCAACCCCTCTTCAGAGGTCTAAGAAGGGCTGTATTGGCAAGTCATGGGAGCAGCTGGACGGCAAGGTTCACTGAGCAATCAGCTTTGATTGTGTTTGACTGAGGCCTCCAACCTCAAAGGCAACCAGGATAAGTAGACCTCCCCAGTTCCACTCAAAAAAACACCAAATTAGCAGGACAAAAAGCACCGGTTCTTAATTTATTATCATACTGTGCCGCAGATGTAATCCGTTGTATTTGTTTTTTGCACTACACTGAAGAAATCTTCATTAACCTTCTCTCTTTGGTCAATATGAATCCTTTCAGGGCTTTTGTAGCATTAATTGGGGGGCTTTAATGAAGGATGTTAATCATGGGTGCATGAAGGAAGTTCCCACAGAGTGGAACAAATGTGATAGGCCTGCGAATGCTGCCTACGATTTCTCTGCGTCTACATTACAACCACTTTGGTTTGACCTTAATTTGCAGTCTGAATGCTGGTTCCATCAGTCAGATTAAGTTCTACAAGCCTCTCCTCGCAGTCTTTGGGGAATATTTTTTTCCTGCCCACGCACCCTTAACTAGAAGAACATGAATATGTGCTGTTCAGACTGTTTCTTTTTACTCTGATGCCTTATCCTCCTCCTTATTTTAGCCTTTCACCTCCTCTTAGCTGGACTCTAACTTGTTTTGTGCCTTGTTGCCCCAGTGAAGTTGCGCTGAGCATGTTGCCGGCGTGCTCCGTGCTGTAGCATCATTCTTCACGGCCATCTCAGTCTCCAGAGCAACATTAATCATTACACAGTGAGCGTATTGATTATTTTGCCTCAGCCGGATCTAGTCTTGGATTTCCCACTCACTCACCTCATGAAATTTGCAGTTTTTAACCTTTTTATTTGACTGTAGTTTGTCTTTTAACCCTTATGACCATAACTCCGAGTATCAGTGACCTGTCAGAGTGAGTATCCTAATGACATATGGATGATTATGTTTAATCTGTCTGAAACAGAAGAGTCGGGCCTCATCGGCCCAATTTGGGAAAACCAAGAAAATTGAGACCTTGACCAGTGCTGTCAGTCCCACTGAAACACTTTCTCTGTGAGTGTGAGAGAGCAGGTGTGTTGTACGTGAGCGGATTTTATTTGATCATTTTCAGTCTGAATGGGGCCCTTGTAGACATCTGGTGACTCTTCACCTGCTGGCAAAGTGTACGGAGCTCCATGCTCAACACGTTAGTGTAAACTACTACTAACCATATTAACGGTAGCTTTGAAATGAGAGTACTAAAACTGTACAAAGAGGTGCACACTGTGTGGAAACCATCTTTTTTTTTTCTGTGTGTATTTTTGTGCTGTATTTTTTGAATAATAAAAGTCTGAAATGAACGACGGCCGTCCGTGACTGAAACTTAATCTCTTTCTCCAGCGGCGCTCGTTCTCCTGAGACTCTGCCTCCCGCTGCCTATTTCTTTCTTTTGACCGTGATTAATTTTAATCAGCCGGTGAGTTTTACCCCCAAACACCAGGTGAGGTGACTTTCTAACCATTTAATGACTGTAATGAATCAATAAGGGGGCAGGTGCAGCTGCCGCCTGCCATCTTCAGTGTGTGCCATTCAGCTCAGAATAAACTCACCAAAGCTTGTCGCTCCTTCCTGACTTATTGTCATTCCCCTGCTGCAGTGCATTGAGGTCATTTGTTTTATTTTTTTCCACTGAAGCCCTTTTTCCTTCCCTGGCTAATGTGTTTGGTAATTACTTTCATTGCAAGCCAGCACTAATTAAAGTTTTACTAAATTGACTTCCTAATTGAGCATGCTGAGTAATGTCAAATGTCTGGTTAACAGCTGAGGCACAAATCATAGACATATCAATGTTGTGTTTGTATATTTTGACCACTGCCACCCTCCTCTCGCTGTGTATACACTTAACATGCTGGTGATCTTGACATGTGGACGGATCAATGCCTGATTATCAGCCAGCATCTCCACTATGTGTAGCCCGCTGACAGGTAGTCGATAAAAAGACTAAAGCACTTAGCAGCAGTGCTAAGCGGACGTCCATTGCTGTAATTGGATGTCAGTAATAGATAGGGCCCCAGAGCATTGATCTGTGACTCGTCGCAGTGTCTCGTGGCTCCAGAGCAGCTCTGCTTTTCGGGGGCGCTGTCAGGTGGCTGCGGTGATACAGCATGATTGAAGCCAGCCACCGCACAAATGGATGTGGCGGGACTTAATGGCACTTTTATGGATGTGCATTCAAAACATTCATTAAAAGGACATTAGTGATGTTTGCTGCTGCACGTGTTCAGATTAGATTCATGGACTAAATGCTGTTCTCTCATTGAGTTAATGTACAATGAGTCATTCATCATCCCTCCGTTTCCTCCAGCCCAATCCATTTTGTGAATTTTTTATTTTTTTCATACCTCATGTCCTCATTCACATATGAGGCAGAGAGTGGTGCTGTGCTAAGCACCTGGGGATTTGTGCCCCCCCCCCCCCCCCCCCCCGCCCTCTCTCTCCCTGCCTGGGAAAGGTATTAATTGTATGCACAGATCAAGAAGGCTGCTATGGCGAAAAAATAAAGCCCATTGGTTCTCCGGGAGGGTTTCCTTGGCAACCTTATCTGGTTGTACACAGTCTAAGCCGACTGCTGGCGGGTTGATTTATCTTGTAACGCGTGATTCACTCCCTGCTAACAAAAGAGGCCTCTAAGAGCACGGGTCTCATCAAAGTTGTCGCAGGCGTTAAGCTTTCTGCCGTTTTTAGAAACCTCAGTCAGGTTGGGAGCGGGTTGCACGGAGGAATTCTGGGTAGTCGAAGATGCATATGTATGAAGGAGTAGTGAGCTCCATCGGTTCCAACGGCGCAGCAGTACATTAACATTTTGGCTGGGCGCTCTGAGCCCTTTGTGGATAAAATGACACAGATGTGACTGTGAGCATTTACAGCCACGTCGGATGAATGACTGAGCAGTTGGAGTTTTTGAACACGGCACCTCTTGTTTCTCTCTGCTGTCTTTTGATGAGTGTAGAATCAGGATTCAAAGTAATTCCCAAACGCCTGTAGTCAGACCTTGAATGCTGTGGCACTCTTATTTTTCAAAAACTTTTTTCTTTTCTTTTGCACAATGTTTCACAAAGTTAAATCCTTTTCATGCCTAAATTCGTGTAATGCTATCGCACACGCGGGGTCTCAAGACTGAGATAAACACAGTCTGTCTGAGAACACTCTGAAATTTAAAGCTGACAGTCTGAACTTTAAACGCACAGTCACTGTGCCATGTCAAATGAAAAGGAGGCATAACATCAATGTGTCACCATGCAAGCGTTCACGGCACTCAACCGTATGTCGCCTTGTTGAGAGAGAGTCCGGTCCAAACCTGAGCCAGTCATCCCAATCTGTCTGCTACGCCTGCAGACAGCCCAGATCTCTCATGAGGCTAACCCAGCTGCTGTGCGCTCATTTGTCAGTCTGGGAAGAGGGAGGAGGACCCCACCCTCTCCTGTCTTTCCATGTGGTCGATACGGAGTCATCTGTTAAGGGTCGACTTCTACGCTCGTTGCATCCCAACATCGTCTTGGGTCGCTATGAGCTCCCATGCTGCTCACATGTCGATGACTAATACGTGACTTTTGACGAATGACCTTCCCCTCCCAAGCTTCTGCAGATTCATACTGAGATTATACTCAGTCCATCGACTACGTGCTGTTTCATTACCCCCCCCACCTTCTCTGAGGGGACTTTGTTTGCTGAGCCACATGGATCAGTGAGGTGATGCTCATCTGCACATTTGACATTTTATTCACCGGCAGGAGAAAGTTAGGTGTGGCGTGAGCGAAAGTGAGTGGCAGTTGTTGTGTTCTCCATGTGGCACTGACTGGAGGAGAAAATGAATGTAAGAGGGCCCGGATCCAGCCACACGTGCTCAGAGGCAGGACACCTGGTTTAATATCCTCTCTCAGTTGAGCGCCCGCGCCTCACTCATCACATTTCCTTTGATCTTTTGTGCCCGGCATTGTGCCGTTATCGCTTATCTTCCTCGACTCGAGTCCAGCTGAGAGATTGGAAGCAGAAAAGCACTGTGGTTTAAACCTCTCGGACTAAATGGAGGTTACACATCTGTCCTTTACCTCTTCTGGACTCTATTACAGGTGATCAGCCTTCAATAAGATTCATCAGCGGGGCACAAAGGAGGGAGACAATAAAATGTAGCCTTGGTGAGAGGATGGGCTTCGGTTTCCCTTTTCTCTCCCCTCTGATGATTGGGGTCGTCTCTGTTATTACCACAGTCATGTCAGCGATACATCACGTATGATCCTGTTGGTGTCTGTCCACGTGTGGAGTCGCATCACCCAGAGTGGGCAAAGTCAGGGCAAAGGTCATGGTGGTGATTTAACAAGTTAGGCCGATCCCTTTTCCCTCTGCGCCAGCCGAGCGAGCACTCGCCCCACCTCAGGCTATTTCTAGCTGAGCATTTAAACGAGGACTTTTCTCCATGCTGGACACGTACCTGAGGCCACTGTCACAGACTGAAACCTCCCCTGCATGCGGCACTCCAGCCGTTGCAGGTGGGAATGAGACCGAGGCTCTCAGGATGGGGCAGAACACTCGTAGATGTCATGGATCAGAATTTCAAGGTCAAAGTGTAGTTAGAGTTTTTACTGTTCCAAAAAAAACAGAAGAATAGATTTATTGTCTCGGATGATGTTCAGGAGTGAAAAAAAGCTCCTTCACACCAAACCATGACAGTTTGGTGTGAGGAATAGGCCGAATAAAAGCTAGCAACATGATGGAATCCAGCACAAACGATGGTCATAAAAACGGCTGCTTTGTGTCATCCTGTGTTCACTCAGTTCTTTATTATAAACTCTCTAAAGCCGCTCGGTGGCAGCTATACAGGAAGCAGTGGAAGTGAGAGGCTACCTCTGACTGGAGAAAAGCCAGGCTGTTTATTCATACTTTATGGGTTTCACATCTTACCCATGACAAGTAAACTGTCGGTATTTCAGAGTCTCCATCGAAATTTTCACAAAGAGGAGCTTCTGTAAAGCAAACGTTTCTTTTGGTGCACATGGCGGCTACAGGTTAAAAACCTCGTCTGTTGCACTGGACTTGTGTAAATCTGCTTATCTTCTGGGCACAAAATATCCAAACAGACTAAACGTGGGAACGACTTTTATCTTGTCCGTATGTCAAAGCATTTTGTGCCCACAATGTTGTAAAAAAAAAAAAAAAATTGCTTTAAGATATCCCGGGCTGTGTTTTTAATTCCTGTTTCTTTATGAATGCGTCTTCACAGCTTTCCTCAGATTGATCTCCTAACTTTTGTTTGCTGTTACAGCTCGGTTTTGCTTCCATATGCACGTTAATGCACATCTGCTGCCCTGTTGACTTGTCCCGTCCTCTTGTTAAATATTATCTCTGTACTGTCCTTGATCTGAAGGGGGCAAAATTCAATATGAAACAAAAAAGAATATATAAATCTGGGGGCCCCGTTCTGTCTCACTCCTCTGGGATGCAGATAGTAAACCCCACTATGAGTTTAGACATAATTCCCATCAGCCCTGAGCCTCGGCTGTCCTGGGATTAGCTGTGCTGAGGAAGTCAGAGCCCAGACACCAAACATCAACTCTTTTCTTTCTCCTCCTTCAAAAAGCAGCTTCTGTGATAATTACAGCTGGTCTGTTTGCACTGATGGAGCAGAATCTCACTGTTATTGAGGGCCTGCCGCATCAGGTACTTTAAGAAGAGACCAGAGTGATTCGGTCGTGTTGTTTTCATAGTAACGGATAAAACAGATTACAAGTAGCAGCAGTGAAATGCAGCATTCTCAAAGGACTCCTGGGTGCTGCTGAGTAGAAGGGCCGTTTTTCTTAAACAGTCGTGATAAACCGCTCTCCTCTGCCGCAGTGTCACCGTGTGTTTGCCTTCGAAGGTCACGGCTGTGTGAGAACACTCCTGTTTTCATTCCCTGCCTACGGAAAGGCTCGAGTAGTTCTTCTCCACCAATAAAGCGTGTTGACACACAGCTTTTGTCTCGTATTTCTAGCCCCTTCTCTTCCTCGTGCCGTCCTTCCTTACACCAGTTCAGAAAGGGATCATTCTGAGGCCCCGAAGCTTCACTCGTCCTCTCCGTTGAACGGCTCAGGAAGTGGTATTAGCAGTAATGTGGGAGGATCAAACAAATCTATTGAAGTCTATAGTTGTAGGTGATTGTCAGACTGTGTTTAGCCAGCACTCAGCAGACAGCTGAGGTGTGTGTTTAGTATAATCTAAATGTCTGAAATGGTCTCAATAATCAGCTAAATGAAGAATTAACAGTTTAGACTCACTATAATGAGTAAAGGCTCCACAGATGGAACTAAATGCAGCTTAAGTCAGACACCTTTCTTTTTCAAATTTTTGTTTTTTTCCTTTGGATCATTATCAGGCTGAAAATGTTCTCTTCTGCTTCCTTTTCTAGAGACGGGGGCGCCATTTTATATTTCCGTGTACCCACAGGCACCCGTGGTGCCACCTATAAATGTCACCTTTGACCCTCGTATCACAGCAGTCTGTGCTTCACAGTCGGGGACTGTGCACTCACTGTGGTAGGCCTGGCCAGGTGCATGCTAAACGTGCTGGAGCCAATCTGAGCTGAACAAATTTACCTTGGCCTCAGCTGACCGAAGAATGTGCTCCAAATAATTCCCAGGATTCTTTGCATGTTCTCAAACAAAGTTTATTTTTGCAGTTCGGCGCCATAAATACGGCAACTCGTCGTTTGGGACGTCACAGAAACTCTGCTCGAGCCAAGTCTGAAGAACTCTGTTTTCCAAAGCTATATTCTGCAAGTCGTGCTCTCTACACGACTTAGTTTCAGGGGCGTGGCCACTGATTACTGTGACTATGTCTCATTCTATACCTACAACTCTGTTTCCACTCATTTCTTTTATCAATCTTGGTGTTGCTTTCTGCCTTTGCGAAGTCAGTTTTGTTCGTTCTCTTTTCCACGATAAAGTGTGATACAGAAACACATCTCTAAATTACGCAGTTACCAAGAGGTGATGCAACTATAAAACCCCACCCCACCCCCCCAAAGGAACTTGGATGCTGTGTAAAAAAAATGTGAATAAAAACAGAATCAAGTCTCATAAACCAATATTTTTCAGAATCAGAATCAGAAAACTTTATCGATCCCCGAGGAAATTGCTCAATTTACAACTGCACAAATGTATTGAAAAGAAGAGATTAACAAAGTGAAAATTTAAGTGAGATCGAGTAGAATAAAATCAGGAATGTAGAGCTCTATAAAGTAATGTGTAGAGTAAATAAGTGTAAGCAATAAGTTTATTAACAATACAAGACAGAAAACGCATCAAATGTTGTGAGAGAAGAATTTCTCTGGAGGGAAACTGAGTTTTCATCAGATGTTCAAATCAATTCATACAAGTTGTCTCGTACAATTTTTCAGGAGATTGTGAAACGTCCCAGCGCTTTAAATGTTTTCGATGTTCTGTTTTGATGGAAAAATGTTCACATTTTTGCATTCTGGGTTTGACTTTTACTGAACTAGTGCTGTGAAATCATTTGATTTTTAAGGGTGTAACTTCCTCTTTTGCTTATGGTTTAATGCCTTATCTTCATCTCAGAAGAAAGGAACAAATTCTGACCTCTGCCAGGAGGCGGAGTGAAAGATTACTGTATATATGTTGGGCTTCTAAAGAATTATGCTCATTTTCTTGGGTTCAGTAGGAAGTCTGCTCTTTAATACAGCGTTTATTTTTGAGGCCAACTCTTCCTCTTTTGATCTGTTCCTCCTCAGAAATGTAATATTACCCCCCCCCCCCCCCAGCCCCCACTGTCATGCTGATATGTTACCCCATTTAAATTATTTGGCTAATGATGAGTGAATGAACTGTTCGAGAGGCTGAGAATCAACTTAATCCCAAACCGACAGCAGTGCTGGTAGGCTTCTATTTCCAGGCCTTTTTTTTCTCAGGAGGGAGGAAACACCAGGGGGAATGTAACCACTGAGAATGGGATGCCTTCCCATTTAAAATCAGAAAAGTATTTTTAGAATTGTTCGAGCGTGTTTGTTCGAAGGTGATTAGAGTTGGTGTCAGCAGGGAGAAGAAACTCAGTATTCCCATAGCATTGCTTTTTCACATGGGGGGCAAAAGGAGGCGTATGAACTGGAGCCAGTGTGCTGTGCCACATGCAGTTAGATTAAAAGCGGGAAGAGTTTGTACAGAATGTACTATCACGAGGTAATGGCTTTGTGAACAGCACTGCTTATCTGGCGGAACAGAATCTTCTGAATTTTGCATTAACCAGAAACTGGTAATTTCCCGGAGAAGAGGATGTGCTTACAGAAGCACCGAGGCATCAGTTTTTCTGTTTGCTGAAATCATCTGAGCTGTGAGGCAGAGACAGGTGTGCCACCAGTCACGTGACAAGATACTGGGATGGATTCCGGGTTTCAGGATCAGAGCGAGGACTTTGGCTGTATTTGCTTCTCAGCTCACCCAAGCAGTGTGTACAGTGACACACCATGTGGCTCTTCCAGTTTGACAGCATATGTGTGATGACGGAGCTCAAATACCAAGCTGGTCAGAGGAAGTCAACCTGCCAAACTGGTTTCCCTCTTTTCAGGAGAACTGTGTAATTAGCTGCTGTGAAGAATCCCAGACGTGGAACTCTCTTTGTTGCGTTTCACCTGGTGCAGCGGTGTACGCTGATGCCACCTTGTGCTCAAAAGGCGGTGAATGGGCCGTCAGTGTGCAGAATGACATGAGCTCATGCTCAGTAGATTTAGGGTAAATAGTTGCAGTGCCTCAGGGATTCTCTACAAAACACTGAGGACCTGTCGTCTGTCAAAACAGTTGAGTTGAATTTTGTTTTCTATCACAACACATGTTATTCAGCTCAAAACTCCACCTGAATAACTGTAGTTCTAACAGTAGAAATGATGCCTGATTTTTAAACGTAAATGACAAAGATTTACTGGCTGCTGCTCTCCCATTTTGTCCTAAAAGTAAACTGATCCAAACGTATTCGGTTCTTAAATTATAAACTGGACACTTTTGGGTTTTGCAGTTTGATTGGCTGTAGCTCAGGAGGAAGAGGAAGAGCAGTTGCCCACCAATCGGAAGGTCAGTGGTCCGACTCCTTGGGCAAGACACTGAACCCAACGTTGCCTACCTAACGTCGCATCCATCAGTGTATGAATGAGTAGAAAAGCACATAATTCTGGACTAAGACGTGCTGAACGTGCGAGTGAATGTGCATGTAGTGTTGAAGCGCTTTAAATAGTCAGTTAGACTAGAAAAGCACTATACAAGTACAGTCCATTTACTTAAAATGGTTAGTCCTGCTGAAGTCAGCTGATGCAGTTTGGATTCTAATTACTTCTGCGTGTACCCTAACCCTAACCCCAACAAAAAAAAATAAAAATGCAGAAACGAGCACAAGCAATAACAGGTTATAAATAAACAAGACAGGACACTTGACACAATTTGCCATAATTATGGATCGGAAACATGTTAAAAAAAAAGAGCAAAATCAAGCATTTGAGATCTAAAAACAGTTCATTTATATAAAACTTGCGTAAACAGATTCTTTAAAAAAACACATCCTGTCTGCAGAGAACAGTCACTGCTCTGATTATTTCAATTAATAGTAATTTACATCTAATTTCACAGCTTTTCACTAATTAATTAACAGATTAAGAACGTAATTAGCTGTCTAAGTAATTACAGCTCAATTGTGATCAGTTTAAGCTGGTGAAGAATCAGCTTGGAAAAGTCGTAAATTGTTTGTTAAACGGCCTCAATCCTCCACACCATGAAAACAGCCACCGTTCAGCCACATGAAACACAGATGGAGCTGATGGGTGTCCTTATGTCTTGTTTCATCAGTCCTCTTTGTTACTGTGGCTTCTCAGTGTTTGTGCTTTCATAAAGACGCCACGGGATCACAGGATCCTCTTTGCTGTGAAACGCTGGCAGACCTCATTGATCAGGAGCTCGGATCTATTAGAACAAACAGGGAATACTTCTGTTTGCAGACTAATACTGTAGCTTTTCTGTTGCTTTCGGACACTAATCTCATCTGATTCTTCATAAGGTTTAAATGTGGCTGCAGCTTATACTGTAGATTATGGTATGTTATCACACTTTAAGCTAAAATAGACAGGTGTTGATACACCAATTGCAGGCTTTTCTACAAATAATGAGATAAAGTTAGATTCTTAAGGCGCTACTTTCACTTTCAAGTGTCTCTATGATCAGAAAATGTGTCAAGTTTAAAAGATTTTCCCCGATTTTACTTTTCTCATGTGGTTTCTTGTGCACAGCCAAGAAGTTTGGCTGAAGGTGGAACTCTGTAGTTGTGAGGGGAGTTTGAAGGTGGATGTGATGACTGAAGACGAGGGACGTCTCTGAACGGCTGACCAGGTCAGAAGAAGTTAATTATTTCCTGGTAGGAGCTGAAAAAGTTTTGGTAATTGTTGAATAATGAACCTGCTCTGGTTTTAGCTCGTTAAATGTGAGAATGTGCTTCCTTCTTTTTGTGTACTGTGACAGTAATGAGTATCTTTGTGTAACATAAAAACAGGATTGGGCAGCTTTACTATAAGAATATTATTATGTAATAAGGATTTTATCTATGATCTAAAATGAACCTTGATAAAATAAGTAGGCAATTATGAGCAGAGTAATCAGGGGGCTGAAACTAACAAGCTTTGTTATGATGATTATTTGTAAGATGTCAGAAAATATTCAGCAAATTTCAATTTTAGCTCACTGTTTGTCCAATCAGCAGTCTGTTTTTTTCAATTTGAACTAAAAAAGATATAAAGAAATAACCTTTTTGACTATCCTTTTGTATTTTTTCTTTACAACAGTATTTTTGCAGATTATTTTTCAGTTGATTGATTGGCTATTTCCTGCATCATTGACAAAAAAATAATTAGGCACAGACCAATGAAAGACTGTGTGAGGATATTTCTTACAGTTTGTCGCCCTCTTCTGGTCAAATGGCTGAACTACCACACGCTGCCCTTCCACAGATGGATCGATGGCGGCTCCTGACAAATTTTTCAGGTGGGTATAATTGTTGTTATGATGACAATAGTTACCTTGTTAATTATGTGTGAGTGTAACTAGATAACTGGCAACTATCCTCTCAGTCAAGTCATCCTAAGATCCCCCTTTAGCCCCATAAACCACTCACCGTATGCCCAATCCATTACTCATGCAGTCGTGAATTAAATTACTTTGGTTATCAACAGGCCACCAATCAGTTTGCCTTCAAATACCTTTGGATATGGAAAGATTAACGCTTTAACGTTAATAAAGAAAGGGTCTTAAGATAATTAGAAAACACTGGGAGAAATTATTTACAATATTTACAGGTCTTGATTGTAAACAAGTTAATATACATTAAGTTCAAGAACAATAGTGTACATAAATGCAGTAACAAGGAGTAGTATATTTAGACTCCTCGAGATGTCACAACTCTGTATTTGCGGACCATTGACTGGCCAGCAGCGTAGTAAAATTATTATAAATGCTCAAATATTGCAAAAGCATCCAAAAACCTCCCCAGCAAATAGAAGTGAATCTTTGTTATGTCAAAAGCGTACCATTTGAAAACCTTAAACTGTAACGTAAGATGAGTTTGGGAATATTAGGTGGCTTATCTTTGTGTGGTCAGGGCATTTAGGCTTTACAGGCCCAGAACAGGATCCAGGAGGGAGCATGGGAGTTCGCCCAACCGGTCTACATGTGTTTTGTGGACTTGGAGAAGGCGTTCGACCGTGTCCCTCTGGGACTCTTGTGGGGGGTGCTCCGGGAGTATGGAGTGCCGGACTCCTTGATATGGGCTGTTCGGTCCCTATATGACCGGTGTCAGAGTTTGGTCCGCATTGCCGGCAGTAAGTCGGACATGTTTCCTGTGAGGGTTGGACTCCGTCAGGGCTGCCCTTTGTCACCGATTCTGTTCATAATTTTTATGGACAGAATTTCTAGGCGCAGCTGGGGCGTTGAGGGGGTCCGGTTTGGCGACCTCAGAAGCTCTCGATTTACCGGTCAATCTATGTTCCTACCCTCACCTATGGTCACGAGCTGTGGGTAGTGACCGAAAGAACGAGATTGCGAATACAAGCGGCCCAAATGAGTTTCCTCCGCAGGGTGTCTGGGCTCTCCCTTAGAGATAGGGTGAGAAGCTCGGTCATCCGGGAGGGGCTCGGAGTAGAACCGCTGCTCCTCCGCATCGAGAGGAGTCAGATGAGGTGGCTCGGGCATCTGGTTAGGATGCCTCCTGGACGCCTCCCCGGTGAGGTGTTCCGGCCCCCTCCCACTGGGAGGAGGCCCCGGGGAAGACCCAGGACACGTTGGAGAGACTATGTTTCTCGGCTGGCCTGGGAACGCCTCGGGGTCCCCCCAGAAGAGCTGGAGGAAGTGGCCGGGGACAGGGACGTCTGGGTCTCTCTGCTCAAGCTGCTGCCCCCGCGACCCGATCCCCGGAGCAGCGGAAGATAATGGATGGATGGATGGATGGATGGATGGATGGATGGAGGCCCAGAACAGAGAGATGAGGTGCTTCAAGCTCAAACTGCCTTTGAACAAAGTTGAAGCTTAAGTTATGAGCTTTTGATTAGACTTTTTTCAAGTTTTAGCTAGCTCACTCGATCGTAGGTTTCCTAAACTCTTGTACGGTATCAGATAACATCTTCATGGTCCCAAAGACACTTGAATCATCAAAAAAAGTAAAATATTGATGCTTTACATAAATCCAAATAAAAAAGATTTGGGTGTGATACAATAATATTATGTACCGCCCTTCTTTTATATTTCTTATTCCCAAATGGACAGAGCTCTGCAGGGCGTAAATAAACAACCAATCAGAATTTAGTTAATTAAAAATGACTGACCATGATATTAGGGGAAAAAAAAAAAAAGAGTCTATGACCAATCAGAATCCAGCTTCCTCAAACGTCACTGCAGGACCTTAGCCTGCTAAGCTAAACTAAGTCAAGGAGACAAACTGACGAACTTTACTGCTAACTGATAATTAATTTTGGGAAGTAATCTTTGAACAGCAGCTGCAAGTTAAGAATATCAGACGACTAACTGCTTAATTGAACACGATCTAGAGGAGCGGGGGTGCGACAATAACTGAAAAAAGGAAAAGTTTGAGGACGACGTCCTTCTGAAATTGAAGCTAAGGTTAGGGTAAGCGTACCTATTAAGCCCATGTACCATATAAGCCCATTGTGACTTCTGAGTCAATAAAAAAAAAAAATACATCACCATTTTTTCATGGTTCATGGTTCTTCCAATGAAGCTGCTTGTTACATAAATTATAATTTTGATTGTAAGCCAATCAGATATGTCGATCTTGAGTTATCGACATTACTTGAGTGACGTGCCTGCTGCTCCCAGAAGAAGTAGCAAAAAAACTTCAGTGATTTTGATGCCCTGAAAAAAGATACGTAAGAATTTTGATAGAATTAGAAATATTTTTTATTTTGAGGTCAAAGTCTGTGTTTTAGCATGCTAGCCAACAGCCCACATGCTGCATCAATACAGTCACTGCATAGCATTGTTCATTGCAATGACAAAGCATGATAAGCATGTGTAGTTTACATTTTTGTTGGCAGAATATCCTATTATACTGTTAAATAGATAATACATGTGTATATTTAGCTTTATTTATTTTTTTAATTAACATATTTACCAAGTGGGCTTAAAGGGGACTCTAGAAAGAAAAAACACCATTTTAGGGTGGATGTAAATGAGTATAGCTAATTACTTAAATGCATGATCAATTGATACTTTTCATGTTATGTTAGTGCAGCATATATAGATTCAAGTCATGTAGTTGTTTTTTAATGTCATGTGTGTAGAATGAAATATTCTGACTTTTAACCAGAAATTCACCGATGTTCCCTTTAAGCCCACCTGCTCCCATTAAGCCCACTTGGCTGTGTTTCAATGGAGATTTTCTCCCTTTTGACCTTTGAACCATTTTCCTGCCTAACTTTGACCTCACCTAATCAATCAGCTTCATAATGAAGATAATCAAATACCCAAATGTAAATATCAGTAATGTTGCATAGGTCAATTCATTCTGGATAGGCCTACATTCTATACATTTTATGTTTTAAATATCAATTAAAGTTATTTGTTTAATTGTAAATACTGAAATTGACTCATTTATTATCCTTAAAAAAATTGTATTGAACCAGGAAACTGCCTCTCATTCAGTCATTAGGTCTTCAGAAATCTAGATAAAAACATCTGCACTCTCAACCAGCTGGCTGGACCAGAAATTTTGGCCAATTGTAAATGCAAACAGTACAATGTAGGAAAGAGATACAGACAAAAAGACAACACATATTGAAAGATGAAGTATTTAAGAGTAATTTCCATTCTAATTTTGATTTTGTTAATGAATAGTTTTTTGGCTACTTTCCAAAGAAGACATGTTGTAAGTTTAGCTTTTTCTGTGTTGACAACACAGCAAAAGGCTGATCACGCCTAAGTCACGGATAAGTGTCTTTGTTTAGGCACCATGTTATATTCCCGCTGGCTTTGTTGCAGTCTTTGGTACAACGATGGGGTTACTCCATTTGGAGCATATTCATTACAATTTTTAAACATTTTGTGTTAAAAATTCAAACTTAAATAACGCACAAATATGTAATGTTTTTTGTTTAATAGCTGAGCATTCTGGCTTTGTAAAACATAGCTACATGAAGTAAAGGAAATCATTTTGAAATCACTCATCTTGAGCAAAAAAAAAAAAGGAATAATTCTTCTAATTTGCATTCCTACAACAAATACCTGCCCTTGTCTAAATATGCGTCTGCGGTTAAATGAGAGGGCTTAGATTGTCCGGACAATTTGTCCCAAAAAGAGAGCTGTCAGGATTATAACTCAAGAGTGTGGCAAAAGATGTTGGTTGTGCGTCTGAAATTTGGCCTAAACCGTGACTGCGTATGTCCATACGTCACTACTACGCTATTTGAAGTCAGCACCAACCGCACATGACCCTAACCCTTGTTTAAATGGGAGGAAAATGTACTTGCCACAGCGGGTACATCCACAAAAGACCATTTTCCATCGTGTATGTAAAAGGTTCTTCAAGGCACTGTCTGTAGCACAAAGCAAACATTTGTTAGCCCCACATTGGATCTTTTGAGGACTAACATCTACTGACAGAGCTTGATATTTACCCAATTAAGCCACGTTGCAGTTAAATAGCGCAGGCTTATTTAAACGGGGTCTTTTTGGTCGTTGAATTTTTGCTGGAGAATTGGAGAAGTGATGCCATTTCACTGAGTTCGAGGACTTGTCTGCAACTCTTTGAGTCTTTTGGAAATTGAACCAACATAGAAACCGGTCCAGAAAAACAACCAAAGAGTTGAGAATTTCTGACAACAGCAGTCAAGTATTGAATGGCCAGTATAGTGCACAGTACTAGATGGAGAGCCTGCAGTGCTGTTTTAGATAGGAGATTTGGACAGTGTAAAGACTGGTCTGTTACAGCTATAGCTTTGGACACACAGAGGCTGCAGTTGCTTCTCCCCTCTCTGTGAGCAAATTAACTCCTACTTCCCGCCTACAGTAGACACCTGAGGCCTGAAAGGGGTTAAAAAAAACCTCCATCTGATTATTCCAGAACTTTGTTTTCCACTGTAGTTTTTTAAAACAACAAAGAGCATCAAATGGAAACTAATCAATTGAAAAGTCCACTCTGTCTGTCTTCAGGCTTTGGACAACGCGCCCCTTCTCTTCAACATCCTGGCTGAAGACACCGCCGCTGTGTTTGGGTTTGGCGGGGGGGGGGGGTCAAGATCTCCCAAAGTAAGAAAGCCGAGGCAACGGGCCGAGAGGAGGAGGCTGGCCCAAAATCCCCAGCAGCTGATGGACAAGTTGAAGGAAGACTGAGAAGAGGCAGGTGTGACGCTGCATTTTTTATTTTTTTTGTTGCATAAGTTATTGAATTGCATTGTAATATTGTCAAACAGAACTCCTTTTGTTGTTTTGTTCAGAGAAAGGCGTCGCTGACCAGAGCCACTTTGTCTGAACGCAGGTCAGATTTGTGGTTGAGAAGCAGCTGGTGTTTATGTTCCAGTAGTGAAATTACAGAAAAAAAGCCACGCAGGCCCCTAAATGGAGACTGAGATGAGGTACTTTTTTTTTCTCGTAACTTTTAAGAGGATTTGACCAATGACATGCTCTACATTGTAAGCTCAAACATCGTCTGCTTGAACAGACTTGAACAAATGTGACTTTGTCAACCACACAGAAGATTTTCATATGAGCTCTTTTTTCTTGGAATACAACATTGCATTTGCTCTGTGAAATACTTTGTAATTTGTGAAGCAGCTTTGTGTCTATTTTTGTAGTTGTATTAAAAGTTTGCTTCCACAAGCAGCAGTGTCATCATTCATTCCCAGTTGTTACTTGAGGAAAATATTTAAACTTCCAGTATGTTAACTGTGTGACAAGAAAGAATAAGACACTTGGATTAATTCTGTTTATTACAACCAGCAGAGATTAATTAATTATACTTATTATGCACTTGAAGGTTTGGCTGAACAATCAGCAGCAACATTTCTTCTGACACAGCAGAATAGGTTAGCTTTAGACATGTTAGTTATGGGGGATACTTGCTGTACTTTCATAGCAAATAATAATGCATCAGATGGTTGTGTAACAAGAGGTTTGGAAGGCCTTTGTTTATAAGTCAGGTGTGGATGCTTTCCTTACAGGATGGTTTGGTAAATGGAAAGCGTTGATTGTTGGACTTGTATTGGGTTCTCCATATTAGCACTGTGCGGTTGCTGCATTATACCTGATCTTATAGGTGTTATTGTTAGAGGAGTCTGTACGTCATTAAATGGTACGGCTCGGTTTAGACTCAAATCTGTCGCTCGGTCCTTCTATCTTTGAAGGTACTTGTGATAGTAACTGTTAATTACTTTGCTGTTATTTAGTTTATTGCGTCTAGCGACGATGACGTGTTTTGAATGAACACATTTGATGTTTGTGAGGGATGTTCTATTTAGTTATTAGTTCATTCAATTTGTATTATTTGTTTTGAGAGATTAATATTAACATGTGTGATGGGAAATGATTAATTGTCCTTACATGTTTATCTGTAGGAGGGGTTACTTGGTTATGTCAGTTTTTAGCAACTGAGGTGGCTTTAGAGGTGAAGTTAGCGACTGAAAGGCCGATGTGTTTTGTGTATCACCCTGTTTCTGTATGCAAGTAAGTGATGAAATGTGAGACTACTTCAGAGCTCCAGTGCATGGTGTTATTTGACTTTTATGAAGTAAAAATTATATTTTGGAAATGTTGATATGGTCTCACTGTGCTTTATTAACAGAAATTTCCACCACACACACAGTCAACATGTTTGTAACCCACAGTAGAGTCCTAATCCAGCTAACTGCTGGAAACAGTGAAATCCTCTATTTGTAGCTGCGATCAGGAGTGAAGGTCACCACTTTGGGCTGGTTTGTAAAGTGAGGTTTTAAAGCATCTGGGTTGAGATTCAGGTGTTGGGTCTTTTGTAGAGGTAGAAGTGACTGTAATGGGACAAGCTACTGACACCACAATGAGTGAGTGAAAAAGTTTGTCTTTAATCAGAGGTGTTTTCTGAATGGAAGTGTTTAAAAAAAAGTAGCGTCTAAAGAAATGTTACCTAGATGATCTTTTAGTTGGTTCACAGGACAATTGTGTATGACCTGTTAGCTCTGCATGTTAGAGCGCTTGTCGTGTGTAGAAATTTTGGGATCAATCCCCAGGCAGTTAAAAAAAAATTAAATATAAAAACTATGTAAAGCTCAGTAGCGCACAGGTGAGAAAGGAATTAAGCAGAATGGTTGTTTGTTTATCACTGTGGTGAGATAGCTCAGATTGATAGTGTTTGAATTTTCCCAAGTTGCTTTCAATTTAGGGGATGTTATGAAACACGTTTGAGTTTGAGCGCATTATTCTCTTGCATGTGTTTTGAAGTTTGCAGCGTTTCTATCTTGCATGTGTTTTGGGGTTTGCAGCGCGTGTGCTCCGGTCGTTTTTGTGATTGCCGCATTTTTCTCTTGCAGCGTTTTACTGTTGGATTTGTTTCGCCGTTTGCAGCGCATTTGCACGTGTCGGCCACCGTACGAAAAGTTATTGAAATACGGAAGGACCTGTGGCCTGGTGGGTATGGCAGGTAGGTATGCCATCAGTTGTGGTGTTGCAGGTTCAGGATCAAATCCCATGCAATGCAAGTCCCAGGATGAAGAAGAACAGCAGAGGAAGCCCCCAGAAGCAAGACAAAGACTGGTAACACCCCGGAAAAACCAAAGACAGCAAAAGACAGACACAGTTGAAGTTGACTTTGAGAATGTTTATGTAGAAGCTTTGTCACCATCTACAAAATCCACACACTGTCACCAACAGAATATCCAAAGTGCATTAATGTGTGGTTCTGAAATGAAAATAATAAACATTGCTGAATATCAGATAACTTCTGAATATGCACAATAATTACAACTTTACCCATATGCATGTTTAAATTAGAGCAATGTAAAAATAAGAAACCTTAATTTCCATAATATTAAACGAACTTTGCATATTGATGCAAATAGAAAGTATAAGCCCACAACTTACACAATAGTAAGAATGAGTGACACGCTCCAAAAAGACCCGTCATAAATTAACTAGCAAAGTTTCACTCAATAAGACCGACACACTGACATACAATACCAGTCTCATTCACACCTTTAGTAAGTTAGTAGCACTCATTAGCATAACAGACACGAGAACTAGCAGAGCAATTAAGCTAGCAAAAACGTGGTCATTAACATAACAACAAATCCCGCGATTTACATGACAAACTACAGTAACATTGCACACAAAATGTCCTGAGCTCTTTACTCACAGTTTTCATGTTCGCACAGCACTTTGATAAACTTTCAGCGGCACCAGTACCATTTCCTTTTCCACACAAACCGTGACCTGAAAGTGGGCGGAGTCGGCCCGTTCACCACTAACGTGACGTCGGTTTCAGGCGACTACAAAGTGTCACGCTGCGGTTAGTCAGAGCCCGTCTACAGGCAGCGTGACACTTTGTAGTCGCCTGAAACCGACGTCACGTTAGTGGTGAACGGTCCATTAGACATTCTCTGGGTTAGTCTAAAGTAAACACAACGATGGAGTGTAATAGGGCTCGGGCATGTGACGTCACTACGTGAGCGGCGGCCATACTGGAGGCGCAAAACTGCTTTGTTTACATTGTTTTCCACTGCGCGCAGGACGTACTCCCGCCTGGTCTTGGAGCTTTCTTCGTTGGTTTATCTATCTTACTTATTGTCTATGGTCGCACGTTGCTGTGTCGTGGGGTGCAATAGCGCAAGCCGTGACAGGAATGGGGGGGAAATCGTAAATGGTTTATCTTTTTACCGGTTTCCTGCTTGGAGGCGAACCCACGGAGACCAAGTATCCGAGATAACAAAGCGTCGTCGACTAGCATGGATCGCTGCTGTAAGACGACCAAGCATAACTTTCCAGTCAATCCCGGTGTTGATGAGAGTGTGTTCTCTGCATTTTCATTCTGGTAAGTTACAGACTTTTGTGTGCTGGGACTTTTGTGTGCTGAGGTAAAAATCCCCCAAGTACCCCTGACTGCACAAGAGGACACTGTCAGTTGGAAGCAAGGGATGTCTCAATGGGTTAAAAGCGGAGGACAAATTTCGTGTGTATGCATGTATACATGACAATAAATCTGATCTTAATCTTAATCTTAATCTAATGTGGAAAATACAAGGAAAATCCATCTCCGAATTCACGTGGAAAGGGCGATTGGAACTGTCAGAAACAATACACCTTTTTGTCAGCAAAAGTATCTATCAACATAGTTTTGCTATGCGAAGGTGAAGACAAAACATTCTTTGACAAGATTGTGTCTGTATGTTGTACTCTGACCACCATGAGCAGGAGTGTTGTGCAAAGTTGAAGTCGTCTGAAATAAATATGCTTTGAGATACAGCCAAGTGTGTCACGTGTTTCATTATTTATTTACAAGTAGAGTAACATGACAAAAGTGTAAAGTGTCATTAGAATTTAAACTGTTGCAAAGTATAAGCACTGACACCACATACTATATACGCAATTATGTCCGAAAGGGTGAACTTAGGCAGTAAATCTTCGTCGACACTCCATTCCTTGCTCGGTATTTCATAAGGGTCCAGTCCTTTTATAACGCCAATCTTCTGTATGTACCGATCTCTGGCTTCCTTCTGTAATGTATTCCGGTATATCCCACATCCTTTCTTCAATTTTAACATGCTTTTCTCTCACTTTTCTCTCACTGTTTTTTCCTTGATCTCTGTCTTGCCTCGGTTTGTTTACGATAGATTGTGCCTCCAATATGGCGACCATATCCCAGACTGCAACGCGTGTGCCCGAGCCCTATTTGTAATGCAGTTGACAATCCATATTGTTTAGTTAAACCAAGCTCTTTATTAAAAAAGACAGTACAAAAGTAAACAGCAGGAGTTAGTGATGTGGCGTTTGAAGCGAGGCCTCGGAGCATGTGTCGAGCAAAAAGGGGCGAGCCAGATGAAGCGTTGGTTCGAGGCTTGTATCGTTTCCATAAAAATCACATGACTGATGACAAACGAGGCCTCAGATTCAGTGTACACGTCACTGATTCATTTTGAGCGTCACTATCGCATAAAAAGAGTTTGAACCTTGCGGCACTTCGAGGGTTTTGAGTTGGCGTTTGGTATTGGTGAGAGGTATGTGCGTTGGTTGTATCAGAGTTAGTGGTTAAGTTCAGTTATTATATCAGTCATATCATCTATTATTATTATTATTATTATTGTTATACTGCATTAGAATATATCGTAATAATTAGGTTAGAATAGTGTTAGAATAGTTATATAGGATATACAGTGAACCCTCGTTTTTCGCGGGTGTTACGTTACAAAAAGAACCCGTGATAGGCGAAATCCGTGAAGTAGTAACCTGTATTTTTTTTTACAAATAACTACTGTACTGTAAAATAATAATTTTAATCATCAATACGAACTGAAGGCTTCAAATTGCGGAGATCAGCACCGCGACCCGAGTCATTGGATTAGAACGGGAGAAAATGAAAAATGATTATACAAAAAAATATATAAAGTACAGTGGGACAAATAGTGACTCACATGTATTTCACTGCTCTTCTGACTGAGCCGCTGCATCCTGACTCCGCTCTAGCGGTTTTTTCTTCTAAAGCCCGCGGTGCAGGTGTGTTTTTTCGAGAGAAGAACATAGTTATCGTTGTTGTATAGTTGTTGTCGCTCTTTTTTCTTCTGGGCATATTAAACCGCAACGTTATTGACACACATTTTTTAAAATAAAAACCAATAACTTATATTTGTCTTGTTGCCCATACTGCTCTGTTACAGTTTATTCCTGACTCCCGGTCCCATAAGCACTTTCATACTCCCAGTTCCATAAGCACTGTAGTCAGTGTACATCATTGATATATTTCATTTGAGTGATCAACACCATAGCACTCAATAATACTTCCATATATGCAGTTTTCACACATTTATTTTCATTGAGACACAGTGACAACAATTGTTTATTTTATATTGCAGGATGCTCTAACTCAGGGTTAACTTAGTCTGTCATATATTCCTTTTGCACAGCAGGTGTCACTAGAGAGACCGTTTCAATGAGGCTTCGGGTAATGAACCTTTTGGCGAACCTTTGGGCTAGAAAGCCTCATTGGTTCATGAAGCCTCGTTTTGCCATCATTAGCAGGAGTTGTCTCAGATACAGGCGTCGACGCCAGTGTTGGTGCCGGTGGAATGCAGATAGCAGCTGTTGCCTCAGCTGCAGATTGCGATGCCAGTGTCGGTTCTGAAGCCTGCAGGATTGGAGGATCTTCGCTGACCTCAGCAACCGAACACTCATCGGTTGCACAAACCGAGTCTTGAGGAAAAAAAAATAAAAAGTGTGAAACGCATACACGTAAACCGCATAGGTGAAACACTGCTAGCCTTCCAAAACAGCGTTGTTTGCTAGCTCACTCAGTACAACTTACATGAGACACCTGTGTAACTTTTTACACAGGTAAAAGACTGAACATGTATTTGTTACGATATAAAACCTGCATTTGTTAAGATATAAGCGTTGCACCAAGGGGATAAGAACAACACTTACCATTTTCCATCGCCTCCAACAAAGACGTCGATGTCTCCACGCCACTCTCCTTGCCCCGGTTCGTCGGGCGGTGACCATAAATGCCGTCCATTTGGTCGAACCACTTCCATGTCTTTCTGTTTGACCCACTCCGGCTGTTGTGGTCCTTTACCTGCCGGTAATCACTCTTCAGCTTCTTCAGCTTGTCTCGCCACTGCTGAGAATTCCGGTGATAGCCATGGCTAGCCATCAGCTTGGCTAAATCCTGGAACACCTTCTCATTTTGTGTCGCTCCGTCCAGTTCCTTCTGTATGCGGTCCTCAGCCACCACCAGTGGTGTAGTCTACCTTTTTGAGGTGGGAATACTGTATAGTTGGCCAGTCATAGGCCCGTGGTACCAAACTAGGGGTCGGGACTCGGGACCCCTCAGGACCAATAGTAGCCCCTTAATGCACGCCGTACCTCCAGTGGCGCGCTGTAATAGTCATTGAAAAGTTAAGTACCATAGTACTACAATACTATGACATAACACAGGGCTTTTAATAATGCACTACGACTTGGTCATTGCCATTCTGGTAACAGCACATTTATAATGCTGTCTTAACGTGTTAAGGGACAAACATGTTTGTGGGGTCGCAGCTTTGCACTTACCTGCCCCTTGCATGCATGAGGGACAGCATAAACTCACTTTCATTGTGTGGACTGTGTGCTGTGTATCTCAGTGGCAATGGGACTCCCTGTGGCACTTAATCTTTGTACTCATAGAGCGAGGCCTAACAGAGTGATTGTTTTAAAGCAGCAGAACACCATCACATCTTGAGACAGGTTGTGTGTCTTCGACATGTCAATTTATTTCATAAATGAAAAAGTAAAATGATTAACAATTATGCAGAACACTTAAAATGTAAACTTAAACTAAACAGACTTATTGCTTTAAAGAAAGGAGGAAAAGCCTCAACAGTCACTTTGTTAATCCTCCAGCCCTACAGAGCTTTCCAGATGTTCTTATACTCTGGTGTTTGAGGTGTGCATCGTCTCCTTGGATGTGCAGCAGAGCGGTGGCTTGTTAGCCATGTTGTGACATACTGCCTTGGTTCAAAAAGTGTGAAAGGAGGCCCATTGAAGCTGATCATCGTCAAGTTACTAACATTTGACAGCAACAGTGTAGATCTCTTGTCTGTACATATGTTGTTCATGAGGCTGAAGCCCCGTTCACATTCAGCAGTACTGCAAGGGATGGTCTGCATGCAGCGTATGAGTGGAATTAGGCTTTCAGGCTCTCTTTCTGGATTCTCAAGGAAATCTCTAATGCCATTAAAAGCTTGCTCTTCACCAAGCTTGAACCGCCTGCAGAGCCGTTTTACTTGGGCCTCACCATGGCGTATGCCAGGGCTGGAGGGCCAGTTGCTTCTATCAAGGATACTGAGGTCATTCAGTATTTCGGAATCAAAAGACAGGCGTTTCTCCAAGTTATTTATGAGGCTTTGGAGAAATTGTTTCGAATTAATTGCTTGTATCTTGGGATTTGACTCCAAAGGTACTGACCCAAAGCCGCCAGTGCCTCCTCCAACTTCTCTCCTGGAAAATCTTTGAAAGACGCCAGGACTCTTATTGTACGTTTCAGGAGCTGCTCTGCTCTCAAAAGTGTGATGGAATGGGCCTGCAGTTGCAGAGACAGGTTTGAAAGTTCCAAAAGTGCATCATACATGAGCCCGAGGTCACACAGGAATTCCTTGCTTTGCATTCGACGAGCAAGGCCTCTATACGTTTGTCTCTCTTTGCCTGTTCTTGCCAGATCAGCTGCAGCATTTTCAAAATGCTTATTCAGTGCTTCATAAGATCTCCACACAGCCTTTACGGAGCGGAAACTGCTGGCTACCCATCGTGTACTTAAAACTCTGCCTATTTTTAACACTTCTGAGCCCACTTCTTGGGCTGCTTCCAGCAGCTCCCGTGAATTTTTATTGGATTGGTTGTAGAGAGTGTAAATTTTGTCCAGAAGTATTTTAAAGTGGTTGACTGCTTGAACTTCGTCCACGGCATCGTTTACAGCCAGTTCCAAGCGGTGGTTCATGCAGTGTCATGTGAAGAGGTTAGGGTACCTTGCTGTCAGCCTGGTTGCCACACCAGAGTTTTTGCCTAGCATGACACTGGCTCCATCAGAAACAAAGGAAACCCAATTCTTTTGAAGCCAGTCTTCAGTGAAGCCTACAGTGTTTAAACAGTTCAGTAGAGCTTCCTCTATATGCTCTGCCCTTTGGCTCTCCAGCTCAACCAGCTCCAGGAACATAAATTCAGGAGTAGATCCATCCACTGAGGCTTTCAAGTTGATGATCATCGCAGACTTGTGGCTTAGAGATGTAGCCTCGTCAATGAGAACAGACAACTTGCTTGATGACTTCACAATACTGTTAACTATTTTTTTCTGCATCTCTTTTGCTATGTGTTCCACAATTTTTGTGGAACTGTATCGTGAGTGCAGATTACTTCCCAAGTTGGCACCATTTTTTTCCTGAAGCTCAATGAGACTCTCATGGTCAGTAAAGGGTCTGTTCATCTTCGCAAGAGAGTATGCTGTTCTGAATACAGAATCTGTCTCTGCAAGCACAATCTCTGACCCAGATCTCACCAAATGTCCAACTACATCCTCCTTACCCTTCTCTTTGAGCTCCTGGGCTAGGTTGTGTGCTTTTGACGTCTCATGCCGTCTAATCTTGTTCCTTAATGAGGTCAGAGATGTTTCTCTGCTTGTACCCGCGGACTGAATCTTAAAGTGCACCCACTCCTCCGACATAGACACTCCTTTTTCAGTGTGGACACTGAAAGGGTCCCACCTTCAACCCGCACTGGAAAAGCTCCCAATCAGGGTAGAGTCGTACGGTGCCAAGCCGTACCGTTACGAAAATGTTCAGTGGAAAAGGGGCATATGTTTCCATCCACAGTCAGTCTGATGTCATCATACATTCAAAGTGCAGTTACCCAAATGTTTGCACCATGGCTCCCATCCAAACAGCTGCAGGTAAAACTCCACACTGACAAACAGGAAGTGGATGATTCCAATCACATTTGTGCTGGAGGGATCCAGATTGGACCAACAGCAGCTTCACTGGCAGCTGCAAAACCACCTTAAAGGGGGATTATTGCCACCCAGTGGACTGGAATTTGACTTTGTAACTTATAGTGAAAGCATTCATGGACCCAGTGTGTCTTTAGTTTTATGCAATTCATGATTCAAATATCCTGGGATCACTTATTATTCTGGATTCCTTTTCATTCAAACCCATCTTCCTCCAATCAGAGATGCTAAAGAGACGCTACTCATAAAGCACTTTTCCAGTGTAGCTGACCAGAGCGCTTTCCCACTAAATGCCACATTTACCTATTCGCTCACGCAGTCCGTACAGGCTACACACATTCATACATTCACACATCAGTAGGCAGCGTGGGGTTCAGGTTCATGATTATTCAAATGATCCAGGTAGTCCAATTAGATTTTCTGTTCTTGTGGGGAAATCTCCCCCTGATAGTTACCTCCAGGTAACCAGGTGCCGCACATTCTGTTACCCAGGTGCGTTGGTCAATGACATCACCAACTCCGCCCATGAGCTTTCACAGAACAAATCATCCGTGTCCACAATAGTAGTTCACACAGGCATAAACGATCTCAAGCTGCAGCAATCAGAGACCCTTAAGCAAGACTTTATCACCCTCATCCACAGCATTAAACAGTTAAAGAAACAATGCATCATCTCCGGCCCACTTCCCTCACCTCGGTTTGGGGACATCAAATTCAGTCGCCTGCAACAACTTTACATCTGGCTCAAAGGACACTGCAACTCCAACAATATTCCATATGTGGACAATTTTACAACCTTTTTCAATAGACCATACCTTTTCAAACACGACGGCTTACATCCAAATCATACAGAAATCTAAGTCCAAATCATGAGAGAATCAAACAAATGAAAAGGAACTGCAGGAGAGCGGAAAGAAAATGGAGGAAAACAAAATTAACTATTCACTTAGAGATTTTTCAGGAACAACAAAAAACTTACAACAGTGCAGTAAAACAGTAGCCTGGGCGAAAGCCGACTGTTGACTCCGTCAAACAGTCTGGAAAAACCCAAGAGGAATCCGTTTCCATGGAGGGTGGGACCTTACTCAGCAACTTAAATTCATTGGAGTTCCCTTAGCCAATCAGTAATGTTTAGAAAGGACGTAGGTTATGCGCCGAGGTTCATGCTTACTCTCGCGAGGTTCTAGCTCGCGAATCACGCTTCCCACATCCGCTTTCATTATACCGGTACCATTATGATAAATCAAACTTTTCCCAAAGCCAGTTGGAAGGAGAGCTACGACATACTTGCCACTAACAAAATTGACGAGGCATTCCTCTTGCTCTCGTTTTAATTTTGTAATGATCTCCAGAGTTGAGACAACTTCATGGATAGCTTCTAGCGTTCTTCCGTCGCCATGTTTATTTCCGCTGCGGAATTGAACTACAATTATATGGACTACAATGGACTCCGCGCGTGAGTTCTGCGTCACCACTCGCAACTGTTTGCTGATTGGCAAAACACTGAGCGAACCGAGGTAGGGGGATTTGGCCAGGCTATGTGCGGAGCCAAAATCTTAGGATGGCGTCACCAGGCTAGTAAAATAGGCAAGAACCCTCCATTTTTCAAATCTTATTACACAGAACAAAAATAATCCTAAATTCCTTTTCAAAACATTCGATCTTTTAATAAACACAGATTTTAACAAGTCCTCCATCCCAGCATCAGACGCTGCATGTGAGGACTTTGCAGACCACTTCAGAAGTAAGATCAATGCTATTAGATCCAGCCTTTTATCTCAACAAAATGTTGATTTTAACATTTCTGAAGCATTGTTTTTACCCGAGGAAACACTGGATAGTTTTGTCCTGGTTGATGCCAAGATGCTTGGTCGAGTTTTCTCCCAACTAAACCCAACAACCTGCCTTTTAGATCCCATTCCCACATCTCTTTTAAAGGCATTTTATGGTTTCTTCGAGTGTGAGCCTTTAAATATTGTAAATTGCTCTCTTCAGACGGGTGTTTTCCCATCTGCCTGTAAAACTGCAGTGGTGAGGCCCCTTCTGAAGAAGAGCAATTTAGATCACAAGATCCTTGATAATTACCGACCTTTATCCAACTTACCTTTTTTAAGTAAAATTATAGAAAAAGTTGTTTTTATCCAATTAAATGAGTTTTTAAACAAACACAATATTTTTGAGAAACATCAGTCTGGTTTTAGGAAGAACCACAGTACAGAGACAGCCCTTTTAAAGATTGTAAATGATCTCAGGTATAACATGGATTCACAGAAGCTTTCAGTCCTGGTGTTGCTGGATCTTAGTGCAGCTTTTGATACAGTAGATCACCACATTTTATTAAACAGACTTAGAAGCCTGGTGGGTGTCTCTGGCACTGTTCTTAAATGCTTTTACTCCTATCTCACGGATCGACAGTTTTTTATAAGTATGGATACATGCTCCTCAAGAATTCATAAAATCAAGTGTGGGGTTCCTCAAGGATCAATTTTAGGCCCATTGCTTTTTAATCTGTACATGTTGCCACTTGGGGATGTCGTCAGGAGACATGGCATTAGTTTTCACAGCAATGCTGATGATACACAGCTTTACATTGCCGTGTCTCCTGATGACCTAGAACCAGTTAACGTTCTTTTAAACTGTATTTTAGATATAAAGTCATGGATGGCAGAGAATTTCTTACAGCTCAACCAGGGCAAGACTGAAGTTTTAATTATTGGTCCTGAAGACAAGAGAGAGATCATTTTACCCAAGCTACAAAATTTTAAATCTTCTCAACATGTAAAAAATCTGGGTGTTCTTTTTGACTCTGAGCTGGATTTTATCCCACATATTAGAAAGGTAACAAAGACAGGATTTTATCATCTTAAAAATATTGCCAGAGTCCGCCCATTTCTCTCTCTTGCCAGCACGGAGGTGTTGATGCATGCTTTTATTTCCAGTAGAATAGATTATTGTAATGCCCTGCTTTCTGGTCTTCCCAAAAAAAGTATTCATTACCTACAATTAATACAGAATTCAGCTGCACGTGTGCTGACCAAGACCAGAGGGCGGGAACACATTACACCAGTTTTAAAATCGCTGCATTGGCTCCCCGTGCATTTCAGGATTGATTTTAAGGTTCTTTTAGTTGTTTATAAATGTCTTAATGGTCTTGGGCCTTCTTATCTATCTGATCTGCTTTTAAATTATGAGCCCTTGCGGACCCTGAGGTCCTCTGGTACCGGCCTTTTAGTTGTTCCTAAAGTTCAAACAAAAACTTATGGCGAGACGTCGTTCCACTATTATGGACCTTATTTGTGGAACAGCCTGCCAGAGAACCTCAGGGCTGCAGAGACTGTTGATGTTTTTAAAAAGAAGCTCAAGACCTACCTTTTTAGTTTTGCTTTCAGCTGAATTTTATTTAATTGATCTATTTATTGATTATTTTATATATATATATTATTATTTTTTGTTTGTTTGTTTGTTTTGTTTTAATTTACTTTTATCTATTCATCCATTATTTAAAATATCTATTTATTTATTTATTTATTTATTATTGTTATTATTTTATTATATATATTTTTTTAATTATTTTATTATATACTTATTATACACTTATTTATCCAGTGTTTTTCCTCATGGGGATCTTCCACACTGGGGACTATGGCCACTCGGTCTGTGGGGTCATTGCTGTGGGGGATCGCCCTGGTTCGGGGTGGCTGGGGGATCCTGCACTGCAGCCCTGGCTGTGGTGTGGATGCCAGCCTGCCCTGATCTGGTCGGTTCCCCGTGGTGGCAGCCTCTGTGGTCATTGGTGGGCTGGCTCCCGGTGTGGATAGATCCCCAAGATACTGTTTCCTCACTTCAGTGTCAAGCCAGATTTTAATGTTGATTGTTGTTGATATTGATGTTGCTCATGTTGGGGGTGGTAGTATGTGTGCAGTGTGGTTGTCGGTGTGATGTTGTGTGTGAGTTTATGCATGAATTGATTTGATTATTGATTTTATTATGTAAAGCACTTTGTGCTGCTTTTTTAGTATGAAAGGTGCTATATAAATAAAGTTTGATTTGATTTGATTTGATACTGTCCTCACATCTCATGCAAAAGAGCTACAGAGTCATTTACTGTGATAGTGAGCAGGTTTCATGTTTACATTTACTTTTGACTTAATTTACCTCTTTCTCACCTCCTGTGAGTCGTTGGCCTGCCGGACCAAACGTCTTTTGGGGACCACATCCAACGTCTGAATGCTTGTGAATGGATCTGGAAGGAAAGTCAACATTGCATTGGAGGTGCTCGCTAGGTCATATCTTACACCGCCTTCTCTGTAACACTCACTTAAATCACACACATAATGGTGAAGTAAGCCAATGACACACGTGACCTTCATGACCCTACGTCTGTCAAACTTATTTCCACTACTTATAAAACCAAACCCCCCCCCACTAACTAGTTAGAACTGAAGAAGCCTTTTAGATGAACAAAGGAAAAGAAGTCCAGATGCCCTTATTAAACCTCTTTACATGGATGACTGACAATCCACACCAATTGTACACACATTTGTCCTCTTTTGAATTTTTCAGTGTACAAACAATGGTTGAAAATGTTCCTTTGTTTTTGTATAACTCATCTTTAACTTTATTGTCTTCTTTACCAAAAAGATTTGGTGAATTGAATTTGAACCCGTCACTGAACTGTATGTTTGGTGTGTTCTGCCCATGTTGGGGTCTGTTTTGCAAAACGTTCTGCTGTGCATGTTGAAACATTCAAATTAGACTTTCAAAAAAAGAAAACCATCAGAGTAAATGTTGTGTGTGTAAAACATTGGATGGAAAACCTGTTTCTTTCTTTTTTAAGTATCATTTTCATTCCTTATCAATACAAATGCAGTTCAAGTCTATCAAAGTATGTGCTCTGTGTCGACGGTTTAATGCAGTAAAATTGTGTACTTTTGCATTGATACCACATTATCAAAGGAAATAGTTTTCTTGCAAGAAATGCTTAAAGTTAACATGAAGCACAGCCCAATCTGAAATTATTATGACAGTGCAGGTTTTTTAGAAAGAATTTAAAATTTCAGTTGATGTTCTTTGTATTGGAATTATAAGCTCCGTTCTTCACCGAAACAAAAATAATGAACAAAGTAATCCTCTCGCTATACTTTCTAATTCATTTTGAAATTACAATTCTTGGCAGTCGTTTTCCGGACTACGGGCCTCTGATAGAAGTCCAGAGCCTTAGATGAGCAGCACCGGCGGCGCAGCAGCGATCGGGATCTTCATGGTTCACTGTTGAAGAAAAAAACAGAGAATTGACATGAGATTTTCTTCTCTTGTTTTTTCTTTTATCGAGGGAGTTTATTTGTCTACAAGCTTCCACTATCAACAGTAAAACAAATACAAGACTTTTGGCAGACGTAGTCTTTGTCTCATATTAACTAGAAGCCTTGTTAATTTGCCCGTGTTGAATGTTAAAATCAAATTACAACTACTCATCTTGGCTAACCAAACTTACCTAGTTGACTCAGGGGTTGTTGGTTCATTTTCCTTGAGTGGTTCCAGTGCCTCTGTAGCAACACGCACCAAAATATTATTTCTCCTGACCTCTGAATGAAGTTGTATCTGATCATTTTATAGGATGCCTGAAGCTGTTCTTTAACCGTTTCTTCTGACATTGTAATAATTTGAATAAAAGTCTTACTTTCCTCACAGCCTCTCATAAGTCTGGGTCTGGATATCCAACCTCCAAATGGAAAGGAAATATGACTTTATGAAGCTTCAGTTCCAAATAGCTTCAAAAGCTTTAATCCAATCTGCAGTAACATAAGCTGCCATTTTAGGTTTCTGGAATGCAGAAATACATACAGTGGGTGTGTGATCCTTACATACCTATTTAAGTCTGATATGCACAGTGCCTACATGTCATAAATACCTCATTCAAAGAAATGGCTCCTTCTCAGGCCACTGCAGAGCTTAATGACGAGCTGATAGTTTGAATCAGGTGTGGTGGAGGGAAACATTGAAAACATGCAGAGCAGTGGAGTCCCGAGGACCGGAATTGAGAAACACTGAGCTACGCTTTTCAAATTTAACAGACTGTGCGCGCTCCCGCGTACCGGAAATCAATTTCTGGCAGCAATCAACTTTTGGCACGACACCTGTCATTTCGTATTCCACTTATATGACGACATCAAGAAACTTTGGATTTCGCTACGTGCTGATTGGCTATTCACTCAAAACAGGGTCAAAATTCTTAGTTTGTAACTCGAGTTTTGTAAACTTGGAAATTTGTGTGTCCGTCGGATTTATTTTTACACGTACACAAACTATTTTTAGAACTCCAAAACTTTGTTACATATGCACAAATTGTTTTTTACATAGAGACCAAATATTTTTTACAACTTCAAAACTTCGTTACACATGTGAACATCATTGAATCATTGAAAGTATATCTTCTGAAGTTTTGGGTCGTGTGTCCTGTTTGAGCCTTTTAACTCCTCTGTTCTAAAGCAATTATGTCTGGGAAAAGGAAAACGAGTGTTGGTCCCAGGAAGGGAATAAAGACAGCCAACATTTCCCACAAGTAATGGATCGAGCCTACGTTTGATTGATGCCTGACCCCTGTGACTCAGTGCTAAACATCAGTCACAGAGGGGTGCATGAATGCTGTGGTTATTCAGCGTAATGGGAATGTCAATAACTCCTGCATCCTCCTGATGAATACACAGTTACTGTGCCATGATTCATCAGTGACGGCTGCTGATGTTTTTAAAGCGCTGTTATTGAACGAAGCACAAACCCTCACTTGTCAGGCAGTTTCCTCTCAAGTCAGCAGAGATGTGTTACATCTTATCCGTGCATTCTTGATGTGGGAAAAGTTAGACCCGTAGCTTAGAAATATAGCTCGCTGCAAAGTGAAATAACTGCCCAAAAAGACAGAGTTAGTACACATTTTTTAATAACATGGCACAATTTACAGAACACAAGTTTAAATGAGGAGCATGCTGAAGATTCAGTCGCTTCATCTTTTCTCATTTTTGTACATGATCTAGAAAGACTTTTTTTCTTTTTTTTTTTTTTCACCTGTACATGGTAAACAGCAAAAAGAGTTTCTCATTTAACAATCTTTTTTGCAATACGCATTGACTAACCACTATGGCTCTGGTGGACATTTTTATGTTGGATTAAAAAAAAAAAACACTGCACAACATGATATCACAGAGTTCGAAGCGCACAACTAAACCTTCAGTGGACTACTAAAATAGATCTTTGCAAGTTAGAAACAAACTGCCCGTAGTTGACTTGCTTTTTTTCGTCTTTTGATTTTGTAGGTACAACAACTCAGGAAAGCACTTTAATACACTGTTGACCAACAGAACTCATGTCCAAAACACGTACTTTACACTCCTTCAATAGGGCTAATGTGCTGTCATGATGTCTAATCGGCTGCATTCTCCCCAGAACAAGATTAGTTATTAGGAGACGGAAGAATTCATTAACATTTGTGCTGCTGGCTTTTTACATTTAAAAAAAAATCCTTTTGAAATGCAGTATTTGTATCTGGGATTGTCACTACAATTGATCATTTGATAAAATCATTTTCCAAACGCTGTGTGGATCAGGTAAAGCTCGTATCTGTCGGCGTCGACGCAGCGTTTGAGAAGCCTTGAGTCGTGAAGAGATTGCAGCCTCGTTTGTTTAGCAGTGCTGAGAAGGCCCGCTTTCAAAAAGGGAACCCAGACATTTGTTGCATAGTTGAATATGGGGTCTCTGGTACATGCTAATCGTTTGTCAATTTAAAAGAAAAATGCCAAAAGCACATTCTGAATCGCAGCCTTAATACTCCGATATTTACATTTATTCAAAGTAAAGCTTTCAAAACACTCTTTTGCATATTTGTACCATGATTTTTAATCCATACAGAGTGAGCACAGCGACTGTACACGTTATCTACATATGTCTGTCTGTCAGTGCTAAAGTACCTGTACATTCCAAAATTATTTAGTCTTACTCCACGTCACGTTTCTATGCAGGAGAAAGAATGCACACAAAAAGCTGGGGGCAAATTGGGGAGGAGAAAAAAAAAGAGCTTTTTGTAGTTTATACAAAAAAAAACTATTCATTGTGTAGGCATGTCTCTGCCTACATAAATTATTCACAGCTATGTTACAGTCTTGCTTTGTCCAAAGCTAAGTGCTTGGTGAGAGTTCAGTGTTGGTGAGGCACAGGGCTGCAGGGGCACAGAGTCTGTTGAGGCTCAGCTCACCGTGCCTCAATGTCTTTGTGAGCCGATCTGTCTCTGATATCGGTGGCCAAGGGAGTAGTCCGTCTGGGTGAGCCGGGCCGGGCACCCAGCGTGGGGATGAGAGGGGGCGGGGCGCTCAAAGATGCAGTGGGTGGCGTTTTGTTCAGGATACTGTTCTGATGGGCGGCAGCGGCAGCGGCTGCGGCCGAGGGACTCACCCTCGAGTAGTGCATACCTGGAAGTCCAGGGGCCATTAGGCCTGGGGCAGGGTGGTGAAGGTGTCCGTCAAGATGGTGCATTGGAGGTTGAAGACGGCCATGCTCGTAGTCCTCTCTGAGCATGTTGAGGCGTTCGCGCTCTTCCAGATGGGCCCGCTCCTGTTCCCTCCTGTGCTCTAGGGCCAGAGGGTGAGGGTGAGGGTGAGGGTGGGGGTGAGGGTGGGGGTGGTCGCGATTAAAGTCGTGAGGTTCACGGTCCCTATAGGAGCGTTCTGCCTCATAGAGGCGTGGTGCTGCCAACCGGTGCAGCGGGTCATTCCTCAGGAGCAGGTCTCTAGCCAAAGGGTCTCGTCTGTGAATGTCCAGGCCCCTGTAATGGTCCCTCATTGGGTCCCAGTGAAAGGCGGGGTAGGGGAACCTCTCAGCTCCTGGGATTGGGCTAATGCCCATGAAGGGTGCCACAACACGAGTTCTCTCTAGACTGTTGATGCTGGTGATGGGGTGGACACCAGCCATGCCCATGGGCATAGGCATTGAGGAGGGAGGGTGGAGGGTTGGTGTGGAGGATGCTTGTGATGGGTGCTCATTTGCCCTCTCCATGACTCCGTCCTGCTCCTCCTTCCTCTCCTCTTTCACTTTCACCTCATTGTTCTTCTTCTGGTGATCATAAGATGGTTCCACCTTCTTCTCCAGGACTTCTCTGCTCAGGCCGCTGTTGGGACGTTCCAGACTGGTCTGCCGAACATAGGGCGACGTTGTTCCCCTGTTGGAAACTTTGTCGTCGGACACTCGGCCATCGTGGATAACGGGTGTGTCCTTGTCATTGTGCTGGTTGTCTTTGAGCTTGTGGTCATCTGTGCCGTTGTCTTTCCAAGTGTCCGAGTGCTCCCTCTCCCTGTCTTTGGCCTTGTTCTCCTTGTCCCTCTGAGGCTCTCCGGAAGCAGGGGGGAGGTGGTTCCTGTGGTGCTCAGGGGGCCGGTTGTGACCAAGCAGGTTGATGGGGTTGACGGGGACTGGAGAAGGATGGCTCGGATGGCGCTTTTCGACAGAGTCCCTGAAAGTACAAAGAGAAGCCGTCCAAATCAAATACTTTTTCTGATGGATTTAGAGATTCATACAGTTTAAAAAGCAATGAGCTTAAACATGCTGCAAGTCCAACGAATCCAGAAATTAAATCAAACTCCAGTTTATCTCCTTAAAATGTTTTTGAAAAATGGAAACGAGAAAGTAGCACCCACCTGTCTTTGTCGTCTTTACTGACCAACGAGTCCCGTTTGTCTGAGTCTCGGTCCCTCTCGTGTGAGCTGACTGACGCGCTCCTCTCAGAGTCTCCGGGTTTAAGCCAAGGGGGCGGTGTGGGAAAGGAGGGCGGCGTGCGGTGCAGGCGGTTCCATGGCTCCTGGTGGCCGCTGTTACTGTTGAAGTGCTGCTGTGGGTTGGGGCCATCTTTATGGCCAAACATGGAGTTGGCCGCGGTTAGGGATTCAACACGTGGAAAAACACAGTGGGACGCAAGTTAAATGCGTATCTCAACAATTTTCTCCAGTGCATCCGTTTCCATTTCCTAGTCTGCTTAAAGGGATAGTTCGCCTCTTTTGACATGAAGCTGTATAACATCCCATACTAGCAATATCATTTATGAACATTGACTTACCCCCTGCTGCGTACTGTGAGCCGTGTTCCGGCTTTGTCTTTGGCGTTGACGAAGGTAGTCCGGCTAGTTGGCTGGGGTTTAAAAAATAAAGCGTTTTGCTTCTCAAAACAATATGCGTTCAAAAGAGTAATACATTTGCATCACAAAATCGTTCTCCAGGAGAAGATCAGACCTCACAATCGCTTGGCGCTATTTTCTCTCCCTTCGTATCAATGCTTGCTGCCACATGCCGACAGCCGCGCCTGTTACGGTGTTTACTGCTCGGAAGCAGGGGACTGCTCGGTCTGCATGGTCTACACAGCACGCAGTGATACGAAGGGAGAGAAAATAGCGCCAAGCGATTGTGAGGTCTAACCTTTTCCTGGAGAACGATTTTGTGATGCAAATGTATTACTCTTTTGAACGCATATTATTTTGAGAAGCAAAACGCTTGATTTTTTTAAGCCCCAGCCAACTAGCCAGACTACCTTGGTCAACGCCAAAACGAGGCCGGAACTCGGCTCACAGGACGCAGCAGGGGGTAAGAAAATGTTCTTAAATAATATTACTAGTATGGGATGTCATACAGCTTCATGTCAAAAGAGGCGAACTATCCCTCTAAGTTCAGAATAAACAGGTAAAGGAGTAATTGTAACTTCACAATGCTCATTAGTATTAATGGCCTATTTAAATCAAACAGAATGTTGGTGTGTAACCAATAGTATTATTCACGAGGCTAAAACTTACTTAGTGCTGGATTTCCCAGCCCCCCAAAGGCTGATGAACTGAGAGACCCCAGTCCTCCAAATGATGAAGGCCTACTGAAAGGCTCTGAAGAATGACACAGAGGCAAAAAGAATTTACAACACGTACGATCTAAAACTTTTAATTTCCTGAAACTAAAGGCAGCTAAACACTGTACAATTTTTAGTCATTGTACAAGTTCGCTGCAAGCCACACTGTGCCGTAAACACCTGCTGATCTCAGAGCGTGTGTGTATGGACTATACAGTGAATAAGGACTGTTATTGCGTGCATTTATGTTTATGAAAGTTCACTCTAGGGTGTTGGAGAGGAGGCTCTGACCAATTGTAGAACCTTGGATTGAGCAGCAGTGTGGTTTTCGCTTTTGTTACTGAGGGGGTCACAGGAGTTTGACCATTCAGTCTACATGTGTTTTGTGGACTTGGGGAACAAGGTCATAAGCTTTTTCCCGAAGGATTCGGGGAGCGCAGAATCGCGAGCTCTTCGATCGCCGTATAATCAAAGCAAGAGCTGTGTCTGCGTTCTTGGCATAAGGTGGAGCTTGTTTAAAGTGCGTGTTGGACTCTCCCAGGGCTGCACCATGTCACCAATCCTGTTCGGGATTTTCATGGACAAGATCTCGAGGCTTAGTCTTGGGGAGGAGGGCATCTGGTTTGGGAACCTTAGGGTTGCGTCTCTGCTTTTTGCAACTGATGTGCACACTGGAGCAGTTCGCAGCTGAGTGAGAAGTAGCTTGGATGAGGGTCAGGTCTTCCGAATCCCAGGCCGAGGCCATGGTTCTCAACTGGAAAAAGGTGGCATGTTCTCTCTGGGTCAGGGATGAGTTTAAATATCTTGGGATCTTGTTCACAAGTGATGGTAAGTTGGAGTGAGAGATGGACAGACAGATTGAGGCTTCGTCAGCGGTAATGAGGACACCTCTGTGGTCCTACATGGTAAAGAGGATTTACTGACGGCAAACGACAGGAACAAATAACTGCATAATCAGTGATTAATGATGATGTCACCACTAATGGACTTTAATTGGCTTGATTAGCTGACCTAAACAAATATCACTTAAAATGCACATCTGTACTATGCTCCCGACAGTACCCATCCTAAATTTCTGACACTATTAGAAGTTTGTTCATCTTTAGCCATAAAACCATGGCAACAGTCTGTAGCCACAATCAAAGATTCTTTTGCGATGGTCATCTTTAATTTGGAACGGCTGAATATCACACGGTGTGTTCTGGGCTTTAAACCAACCAAACTGAAAAGTTTTCTTACCTAAGTGTGACGCGGGGGTGAGGAAGTTTCCGGGATGGTGGGGCGGATGGCCAAAGGGAGCAGCTGATGGGTGCGTCGGTCCTGTCGGGGTAAAGACAACCGTGGACTGTTAAACAGTTCTATTTCATCCCTACTGACCGCCAGAGGCGGTGCTGAAAGCACTGAATGTCCCTTCGCGCATGCGCCGTTCGAGTAGTAATACCAACAGAGTCACACCTGTGACATGTCGGGTGATCAATCAGAGGCTATATAGCCCAGTGTCATCCGACACTCTGCTCCTTTTTCTTCTCGCGTGCGGTTCGCTTGCACAGCATCAACCTGCCTTCTTGGTCATTTCACCGTCGTTTGACGCCCCATTTGCCTGTGGCTGGAGCAGCGATATTTCGCCCTCCTAGGGGCTGCGACGAGTTACTTTTGGACCGACTCACAGGTTGGTGTCGTGGTGCGTTGTTACTGCGCTTTAAAATTGGGACGGTAGCGCCTTGGCTACCGCTTGTTCAGTTAACAGCTGAGTGCTTCGTTCTGAACTGAGCTACCGACGGGTAGCATCTGGGGTGGCGTCTCGCCCCCTGATAAACGGCTGATTGTTAGCTCACACAGCCGATTGTTTGGCTTCCTAAACTAAGCTACCGGCGGTAGCCTCTGAGTTTTGTTGCTTTACTCGGTTGAGGTGGCGTCTCGCCCCCTCTCTCTCGAGGTTACACAGCTGATTGTTGGCTTCCTAAACTAAGCTACCTACGGTAGCCTCTGAGTTTGTTACTTTACTCGGTGGCGGTGGCGTCTCGCCCCCTCTCCCCCGAGGTTGCACAGCTGATTGTTTGGCTTCCTAAACTAAGCTGCCGGCGGTAGCCTCTGTGTTTTGTTGCTTTACTCGGTTGAGGTGGCGTCTCAGCCCTTTCTCCCGAGGTTACACAGCTGATTGTTTGTGGCACAGCTGATTGTTTGGCTTCCTAAACTAAGCTACCGGCGGTAGCTTCTGAGTTTTGTTGCTTACTCGGTTGCGGTGGCGTCGCCCCCTCTCCCCCGAGGTTACACAGCTGATTGTTTGACTTCCTGAACTAAGCTACCGGCGGTAGCCTCTGAGTTCTGTTGCAGCTGTGTTTTTGTTTGCTGTAATTGGTGACGGCAGCGTTTTCGCCCCCTCTCCCGATAAGTAAACGGCTATTTAAGTTTGGACCTGAGCTGCCTGCGGTAGCTTCTGAGTCTGTTTGCTGAGCTGCCTGCGGTGGCATCTGTGTTTTTGTTGCTTGGTTGGTGACGGTGGCGTTCCGCCCCCCTCTCCCATAACCAGCTGATTTCCGGTTTTGAACTGGGCTACCAGTGGTGGCTTCTGAGTCCGTCTGCCTGTTTTTTCGTTGAAACTTATTTGGTGAAGGCTGCGTTTTCGCCCCCTCTCCCAACTTTGGCGGACGTCTCACTTTGTTTTGCGCTGAGATTTAATCGGTGAAGGCAGCGTTTTCGCCCCCTCTCCCGGTGGTAGCCAGCCACTTACTCAGTTTTCGTTGCTTTAACTGGTGAAGGCAGCGTTTTCGCCCCCTCTCCCAGCTTTGGCTAGCTGCTTATTCAGTTCTGGCTGCCTTGATTGGCATTGAGCGTTATTTGGTGAAGGCTGCGTGGTCGCCCCCTCTCCCAACTTTCGCGGACGGCTCACCCTGTTTTGCGCTAAGATTTAATCGGTGAAGGCAGCGTTTTCGCCCCCTCTCCCGGTGGTAGCCAGCCACTTACTCAGTTTCCGTTGCTTTAACTGGTGAAGGCAGCGTTTTCGCCCCCTCTCCCAGTTTTGGCTGGCCGCTTATTCAGTTCTGGCTGCCTTGATTGGCATTGAGCGTTATTTGGTGAAGGCTGCGTGGTCGCCCCCTCTCCCAACTTTCGCGGACGGCTCACTCTGTTTTGCGCTGAGCTTTAACTGGTGAAGGCAGCGTTTCCGCCCCCTCTCCCCGTTCTAGCCAGCTGCTTACTCAGTTTTGGTTGCTTTAGCTGGTGAAGGCAGCGTTTTCGCCCCCTCTCCCAGTCTTTAGCTAGCCGCCTATTCGGCTTGACTGCCCTGGTTGGTGACGGCTGCGTTTTCGCCCCCTCTCCCAGTCTTGGCTAGCCGCTTCTTCAGTTCTGGCTGCTTGATTTGCACGGAGCGTTAGTTGGTGAAGGCTGCGTGGTCGCCCCCTCTCCCAACTTTCGCGGACGGCTCACTCTGTTTTGCGCTGAGCTTAACTGGTGGAGGCAGCGTTTCCGCCTCCCCTCTCCCCGTTCTAGCCAGCCGTTGACTCAGTGTTGGTCGCTTTAACTGGTGAAGGCAGCGTTTGCGCCCCCTCTCCCAGTTTTAGCTAGCCGCCTATTCGGTGTTGACTGCCCTGATTGGTGACGGCTGCGTTTTCGCCCCCTCTCCCAGTCTTGGAGTTTGGATTGTCGTCCGGTGTTCTGGACGTGGCTGCCGGTGTCAGCTCCCCCGTTCTTTCGGCCTGCGGTTGAGCTCAGGTCAGCTTCAAACATGGATGGCTCCCACGGTTGTACGGATTGCGGGACCGTGCTTCAGGCAGATGATGGCCACGATCTGTGCCCTGCCTGCCTTGGGCATGATCACCTGGTGGAGGCCCTCTCGGAAAACCCCTGCATGGACTGCAGTTACATGCCCCATGCCGTGAGGGTGACTCGGCTGGCCCAATTGCGCCCCGAGGTTGGCAATGACATTCCTCTTTCTGGGCAGGTGACCCTCCCTAGGCGCTCGAAGCGCCGGAGTGAGGCTGCGGCCTCTGTGGCTCCTCCTAAGAGGAGTCGAGCCAAGGCTGATCAGGGCCTTTCCACAGTGGTGGAGCGTTTGTCTGCAGAACTAGCGGAAATGAAATCCCTTTTCCAGGCACACCAGTTGGATCCTGCGTCTCCCCCCATGCCTGAGTTGGCACCCGAGGAGGACACGTTGTCTTTGGCTGCCTCCGCCTCTCACTTTAGGAGTGAGGTGGGGGCGCAGTCGTCTCGTACAGGGTCTGGCTCGCCCTCTTCACAGGGGGCAGCTAGTGGGGCGAGCGACGGCTCTATGCGGGACGTCATGCAGATGGCTTTGGGGCAGCTGCAGCTGACCGTCCCACAGGCACAAGAGTCGGCTCCCGGAAGCGCCTTTTTCAGGCGCGGACAGGCCCCTGCTCCATTCTTTGTCCCTCCATCCGAGGAGTACCTAAAGGAGCTACACGCCTGTTGGCGGGACCCCAAAGCCTTTTCGCGCCTCTCCCCAGATGGTCGCGTGTTAGAGGCTATGCATGAGTCGGCTAAAGCAGGCTTGGATTGCATGCCTGCGGTTGAGCCCGCTGTGGCCTCACTCATTGTGGCGCCGGATGAGGCTCTTCGCCGTGATGTTCGGTGCCCACGGGCTCAATGCCGTGTTACAGACGACTTCCTCTGTAGAGCCTATAACGCCGGGACGCGTGCTGGCCGCCTTGGCAATTCCTTGGCGCACCTCATGTTCGCCCTTTCTTCATCCCTACAGGACTCTGGTGGGGCCACTACTGCGATTGGCTTTAGTGATGCTGCGCTTCAGGCTTTTGCACTGATGACTAGGGAGCTTGGGCGCGTGATGTCTTTCTTGATTCAGGCTCGTCGACAGGTCTGGCTGGCACAGTCTCCGTTGACTGAAGCAGGTCGTCGGACCCTCCGTGGGGTGCCTGTGGTGCCAGGGGAATTGTTTGGCTCGGCTGCCTTGGAAGCGCTGGAACGGACTGTTCAGGCGCGGAACACCAGGCGGCAGCTTTCAGGCCTGAGCAGGGGTATGCCCCACCTCGGCGTACACGGCACCCGCAGGCTGGCCGCAGTGATTGGCCGCCACCTCGGGGTCGTGCTCGGGTTCCCCCGGCCGAACGACAGGGGCCCAGCAGGGCCTTTCGTGTGCCAGCCCGCCAACCAGCCAGGCAGGCCCGTGACCCACACTCTGGCCGCCGCCCCACCAGGGCCCCTAGGGGCCGTGGGGGCAGACGGTGATGCCACCAGGCCGACCGTCGGATTTTATTCCCATCAGCAGCTCCGTTATTGGGCTGCTCATACTCGGGATCCATGGGTGGTTGCAACTCTGACCCATGGTTACCGGTTACAATTCCGACGGCGGCCTCACATTTCACGCCGGGTCAGGGTGACCGTGATCACCGACCCGGTAAAAGCCCATGCATTGGATCAGGAGCTTTCCGCCCTCCTGGCCAAAGGCGCGATCGAGGCAGTGGATCCTCTGCAACAACCCAGGGGCTACTACTCCACATACTTCCTCGTGCCCAAAAAGACAGGCGGATTTCGTCCCATTCTGGATCTCAGGGGACTGAATCAATATCTCAAGGTACTGCCCTTTCACATGCTCACGACAGCAGAGGTCCTTCAGACTGTTGCGAGGAACGAGTGGTTTACCTCAATAGACTTGACGGACGCGTACTTCCATGTACCTATTGCGGCAGAACATCGCCGTTTTCTCCGGTTTGCCTATCAGGGTCGCCATTGGCAGTTCCGGGTGCTCCCATTTGGCCTCTCTCTTTCCCCGAGGGTGTTCACTCGGTGTGTGAAAGCGGCCCTCTCTCCTCTGCAGGCCTGCGGAGTGAAGGTACTTGCATACCTCGACGATTGGCTTCTTTGCGCTCCATCCCGAGCACATGCCTTTCGCGATACGAATCGTCTGCTGGATCACGTGTCCCGGTTGGGCCTCCAGGTCAACTCGGAAAAGAGCTGCCTGACCCCGTCTCAGACAACCGTTTTTCTGGGTATTTTTCTGGATTCGCCCTCCATGCGGACTTACCCATCTGCTCAACGGGTGACCGACATACTCCAGTTGGTCAGTCGATTCAGGCTGGGCCGGCAGTTGTCCTACGTCACCTTCCTGCGGCTGCTGGGCAAACTGACATCAGTCACCCGGGTCGTGCCCTTGGGTCTGCTGTCACTGCGCCCCTTTCAGAGGTGGCTCAACAGCTTCCGCCTGGACGCCAGGCGGCACAGGCATCGCCAACTCCTGGTGACAGGGTCATGTCTTCGTGTCCTGAGGCCATGGAGGGACAGAAGCTATTTGTCCAGGGGTGTCCCCATGGGGATAGTTGTGTGTCGGAGAGAGGTGGTCACGACGGATGCCAGCCCTACTGGATGGGGTGCGGTATGGCAACACAGAGCGGCTCAGGGCCGCTGGGGCCGACGGGATCGCTCCAGGCACATAAATGTACTGGAGCTGCGTGCGGTGCATTTGGCACTCAGTCACTTTATTCCCCATCTGGAAGGGAAACATGTCCTTATACGGTCGGACAACACCTCCGCGGTCTACCACGTCAACCATCAGGGTGGCACCAGATCAGCGCAGCTGCTGGAAGTGGCCACAGCCCTCCTAGCATGGGCCTCTCCTCGCCTGTCCACCCTGCGGGCAGTGTACTTGCCTGGGCGGCACAACCACGTCGCGGACACTCTTTCCCGCCAGGCAACTGCGCCGGGAGAGTGGTCCCTTCACGGCGACGTGGTGCTCAGGATCTGGGACCTCTTTGGTCAGGCGGAGGTGGATCTCTTCGCCACAGAGGAGTCAACTCGGTGCCCTCGATGGTATTCCCTTACGGGGGCGTCAGGCGCACTGGGCCAGGACGCACTGGCTCATCCTTGGCCGAGGGTCCTCCTGTATGCATTCCCACCCCTGTCCCTGATTTGGCCTACCCTTCGGAGAGTTGCCGAGGAGGGACACAGACTGTTGCTGGTGGCTCCGTGTTGGCCGGCACGGCCATGGTTCCCGCTTCTACGGAGCCTGTGTCGCGGCGCCCCATGGTGTCTCCCGACCAGGAGGGATTTGCTGTCCCAGCTGGGGGGACGATTGTGGCACCCCAATCCCCACCGCCTCCGACTGTGGGTATGGCCGCTGGACGGCTTGAACAGCTGTTGACCGGTCATTCTGATCCCGTCAGACGCACCCTTTTGAGTGCCAGGGCACCCTCTACTCGCCAGCAATATGAGAACAGGTGGCGGCTGTTTTCCCAGTGGTGTTTTGCCCGCAAGGATGATCCAGTCACCTGTGCAGTGTCCACTGTACTGGAGTTTCTCCAGTCTCTTCTTGACAGGGGCCGCACTCCCTCAACGCTTAAGGTGTATGTCGCGGCCATTTCATCTGGTCATGCTGGCTTTGCGGGCTGTACTGTGGGGAGCCATGAACTCATCTCCCTGTTTATGCGTGGCGCTCGTCGGTTGCACCCACCGATGGCCCCACGGGCCCCTGTTTGGGATCTGCCCTTGGTGCTTGAAGCTCTGTGCCACCCCCCATTCGAACCTTTGGAGCTGGCGGACCTCAGGTGGCTGTCGTGGAAAACTGCCTTTCTGATGGCTATTGTCTCGGCTAAGAGGGTCAGCGAGCTACATGCTCTGTCGGTCAGCCCTTCCTGTCTCAGGTGGGATGCTGATGAATCTGGGGTTACCTTGTGGCCAAACCCTGCATTCTGCCTAAGGTGTTGCCTTGTTCGCATTGCAACCGGCCATTGAGGTTGGCACGATTTCAACCCGTGTCGGAAGGTACTGCTGGTGGGTCCCGGTCGTTGTGCCCAGTGAGGGCACTGGAGGCGTACATTGCAGCCACTGCTGCTATTCGACGCTCGGACCAGCTATTCCTGTGTTATGAGGGCCCTTGGTTGGGTTGTCCCCTTTCCAAACAGCGCCTCTCCCACTGGATCGTGGATGTCATCTGCCACGCCTACGCTACGGGGCGCTGCTCCCCACCCGTTGGTGTGAAGGCGCACTCTACCAGGAGCGCCTCTGCTTCCTGGGCTGCCTTGAGGGGGGTTCCAATGGAAGTGCTATGTGCTGCTGCATCATGGGCTTCCCCAAGCACGTTCACCCGATTCTACAGGGTGAATGTGGCCTCCCCTCATCCTCTGGATCAGGTTCTGCGGCGAGGGTCCTCTGAGCCTTCCCAATGAGGTATTTTGCTCTGGATTCCTCGTGACGCCGCTGGTATTGGTCATTCAGTGCTTTCAGCACCGCCTCTGGCGGTCAGTAGGGATGAAATAGAACGAAAGTTACGTATGTAACTACGGTTCTATGAATCCCGAATGACCGCCAGAGCTTCTCTGTCACTCAGAATCCTTGCATTCCGCGAGAAGATTCTGTAGGAGCAGAGTGTCGGATGACACTGGGCTATATAGCCTCTGATTGATCACCCGACATGTCACAGGTGTGACTCTGTTGGTATTACTACTCGAACGGCGCATGCGCGAAGGGACATTCAGTGCTTTCAGCACCGCCTCTGGCGGTCATTCGGGATTCATAGAACCGTAGTTACATACGTAACTTTCGTTTTACTGTTAACTGTTAGAAGATTCTGAAGTCCATAACTAGTTAACTTCAATAGTGGCTGATAGTAAATAAGTATCAACACATTATAGAAAAAATAAGATGAAGTAATTTAGAAATTATTATTGTTAGAGTTAGATTTACGAGAAAACATTAACAAATCCACTTGTCATCTGTAAACTACCCTACGCGGCTATATTCTTGAGGGGAAAATAGACAAACATCGATGTGATTACCAGGTTTTATAATAACATTGTGGCTTTAGAGTGTTAGTCCACCAAACATCCACCGAAAGATTTCACTGAAATTAAAATTTACCCTGACAACATGGTTTCTGACTTTTAATCAAGCAACATCTGCACGTCCACATCTTCACTGAATTAGTTCATTTGCAACGTGACACGAGTCACCAGCAAAGCATGTTTGAGCCTTTTTCATTACTTTTTAGTCCTCTGTGGAATCACTTTTGTTGTACTGTTACTATTTGCGTGGGGCTGTAGTTCAACGGGCTGTCAGAGCCACCAAGACACAGACGTCATCGCCGATACTGTGCCGAGTGTCAGTGTCTATCTTGCCTGTACCTATCATTATTAACTCTGGTAGAGAGGTGGAGTATGGGCAAAGGAAAAATTTATTAAATCGAGCAGATCTGGGTCACTTTTTCTGCAACGCTGAGTGTTTGCAGCTGACTTCAGCAACAATGTCAACAGACAGCAGCTTACCCTGGACATTAGGAGCTACTGTTAACCATTGATCTTTCTGCAGAGAGATCCCACATACACTTACCTGCAGCGGAGAAGAGCGTGGCAGGTCGTGCCAAGTCACTGGGGTGATGGATGGCGCCAAAGAGGCTGGGGCCCGGAGGTCGACTCAGAAACTCGGGCTTGAGGCCGAAGTCTAGCTTGTGAGGGTCGACCTGCATCTGCTGCTGGAAGACGCCAGACCGACAAAGAAACACATGTAAAACCTCTCTATACAACAGTGTGGTATCACTGTGCATTTCATGAGCTCCTTATGGGACATTGCATCACTGTTAAGACATTATGTAAGATCTACCTTGCCATACACACACTGGTATTTGAAGATGACCCTGTATTATTATTATATATTTAATTTAAAAATACTGTACAATACAGCCAAACAATTCACAACATTAAATATGCATTAATAATATGAGTACAGAAAAGAATTGGAAGAGGAGGCTCAAGAGGTGTAAAGATAGTCAGATAAAAGTGAAGTGATGAGCCTACAGCAGGCAGAATAAATTAAAGTTGTACTGTTTATAACGTGTGCTACCTCAGGTGGAACGGACTGAATTTAATACTTTATGAATCCTAAAAATGAAAATGATCTAGCAACATACAGTACAGGACTGACCTCCTGTACCATTCTCTGACTGAACACCAGGTTACATAAAGGTTATGCTCAGCAGCTTTTGGAACAGTCTTCTTCATATCATCAGTTTCAGGAGCTCCAGACCAGTCCCAATTAAAGAGCCGGTTCTTTTTAAAAAAATCAGTTTGTTGCTTCAACAGATGAACGCAAAGCAGATTGTACTCTCCACCACAGACTCACAAAGGTGTTTAAAATGCAAGTAAACCTGTTAGTCTGAACCAAATCAAAGCTAGACTATCTGAATCACTCTGTATGCTCAACTCCTCAACCCTCAACTTTCTCCGTTGGCTGGAAATCCAGAACAATGTACATCAAACTTTATCATTAAGCTTCACATTAGCTATGAGCTCACCTCAGCTCAGCATGGCAGTCTTAACGTGTTCCTGTTTCTCTGATGCTTGTAACACATCATATACATAACATTGCTGTATTACTGTGTATGTAATATACCTTTGGTGGTGTATTTATTCACATAGATCCTAAGCTTGAAACTGTTGAAGGGGACATGGCTGTAATATGGAGTTAAAGGGGAATTCCTGTATTTTCAACATTAAGCCTCTTTTCTGAGTCGTCTGCAATGTTTTAGAACCCCCCTCACCGCTTTTTTTATGTTTACTGCTGTCTCTGGTATTTGCCTAATTTTGATTCTTCTCAACCTGCTTCAGAACGGCTAGTCATGTGCATGTCTTAAAAGGTCCGTAAAAGCACAATAAACGTCCGTTTTCAAAATAATCAACTCACCGGAGTGGTTACTGGTGTGCACTGGTAATCCATATCAAATTTCGTAGCGAAAAGTTGCTTCTGTCGTGTTTTATTTGACATTTTGTAAATCCCATTGAGTTGTATTGAAGACTGGATGTTCGTCGATAGCGGACATGTTTGTAGTTCTCTCGCACCGGAAATGCAATACACCTAGCAGCATTTCCGGTGCGAGAGAACTACAAACATGTCCGCTACCGCTGAGTTGATGATTTTGAAAACGGACGTTTATTGTGCTTTTACAGACCTTTTAAGACATGCACATGACTAGCCGTTCTGAAGCAGGTTGAGAAGAATCAAAATTAGGCAAACAACAGAGACAGCAGTAAACATCAAAAAAGCGGTGAGGGGAGTTCTAAAACATTGCAGACGACTCAGAAAAGAGGCTTAATGTTGAAAATACCGGAGTTCCCCTTTAAAAGTAGCTCTGAGTGCAGAGAGAGGGGTCCGATGAGTCCTCACCTTTACTTTCTGTTGGTGGTGGTATATCTGCCAGGCGATATGGACATGCATGGCGCACCATTTCCCAGGTTTCTGTAACCAAGAGACAGTAAGTAACAGTAAGGTCAGTTTGCATTTGATTGCATAAAAAAACATTTCAGAAAGTTGAAACAAGGGCAAGAAAAGGCTGTAAAACTTGTGTAACGCTTAAGAAAATAAAGCCTCTGACCAGTGATTAGATTTACTGCCTAAAGGTCAGTCGGATCACCAAGCTTACTGGGTTCAAATGAGGCATCCCAGAGTCTTTAAGATGTAAAAATAGGAAGGGGTTCAACACTCCCTGAAAGACTGTGACATGGTTTATATTAAACAATGTTTATCTAAAAGAGCACCTTCATTCTGCATTTAAAACAATGAAGGATGCAATTATTGTATCATAATTCTAAAAGATCTAATATGCGAGTTTATGAGGCCTGGATTTAATGGATATGGTGCTACAGCCTCACTCTACATTATTTTTGATCCTCACAGAGTCGCTCCTCTAAACCATGAAGTCACCTTGACTGCATGACACGATCATATCTATCTTGTTTTTATGCTTTAACAAAGCGGTCTTAATCACAATAACTGAATATGTGCTGGTCTATGATGCCGATGTAACGCGTGACAGAGGAAACTGTCCACCAGTGCAGTGAATCTGTCCAAAAACAGCCTTTCCTAATGCAGATTCTGCACCGTTCTGTAAAATTAATCTTTTTATAAACTCGTACACTCAGCCTCCAAGTGCATCACTCATTTGATTAAACAAAATCAACTCCATTAGCAAAAACCCCTTCAGGCATCTTGGCTGTTATTGTGCGTGATGAAACGTATGAGACTGAGAGCACTCACCCGAAGAATGGGCCGAAAAGGATCTGTTAGCTACAGAAAGGGACCAAAAACATGAGAAAGCTGGTGTTATTTTTCCTGTCAATCACATTAGCCGTGTGTGTGGCATTAATTATAAACCCAATTAAAATGTTAAAGTAAACATTTTAGTAGTCATTTGCACGCGGGTGTTAAACAGGGCTCCTCCGGTGTGGCCTTCAACTCGAAACAAACTGCGTGTAAAATATTTAGTGGCATCATCTAGTGTTGAAAACACGAATCTGACGACTAAAAGGCTTTTCATCGACACTGATTGTCGTGTGCATTTTCTTACCCTGGGGTCTTTCTGTAAGAATGTGTGTGGGACGCCTCCTGGTCTGGTGGACACATCCAGTGGATTAGAGGTCTAGAGAGCACCAGACATGGATCAAAATTAACAACCCCTGTTTTCACTTTGGATGACTGGTGGCGTGTTGCTGTCTTACGCTACCTTGGGCTGGAAGGCGCCCTGGAGCGAGCTGAAGGGCCCGGTCGGGGGGATGACTGGGGGAAGGCCAGACATGGCTGGTGGGTAGGAGTGGAAGAGCTGCGGAAGAAAAGACAGAGAGGAAGTGAGAGGTTATTCAGTCTGTAAGCAAGAGTCAGGACACCGGCTTTATGAGGCAGTGTAGATGGAACAAATGGCCCGTAGCGGCAGACATTCAGCATTCCAACATTTAATCAGAGCTTTTCCAGGGCCACTTAAATGTAAAACTTTACAAATGATTGCCTACATGTTTCACAAGCTGCTCGTTTAAACTGGATTTAAAAAAAAGGGAAAAACGAGTCCCTTTGATATGGAAAGCAGAATATTTTAATATAAGAAAAACACATGTAAAACAAGCAAGTGCTGACAGAGGAACAAAGGGGAATCGACTGCTTTTGCCAATCATATTAGTCAAAAACATGGGAGCTGCAGCAGGATTTAAAAAAAAAAAAAAGGTTTTCTGTTCGTACCATGAGAACAGTGTAGAGATGATAAAAAACTAAACATTAAAAACAATCTAGGGTCAATCTGCATGAAAATACACAATTATGATATTACAATTTGTTAGTTGGTAGAAATAAAGTATCTGTTTTTTTTGTCTTAAAGCAGTCTCCTCTGTAATGTGTTATAGATTTAAACATCATATACAAGCACAGTGTGCACATGCATCTAATGTTGTGATTGTTTCACTAATCGCAACATTAGCTGTGGCTGAAGGGTGAAATGGTCCAGCTTACAGTCGCCATTAAGAAGCAGATGAGTAATTGCATGGAACGTACCACATGCACACAGATGTAAAGAGAGTTGAGACGCCAACTTTCATGGGGAGTAGTGGCATAATGGGAAAACAACAAACTGCTATAGAAGCTAGAGAATATGCAGTAGGAAAACTCACGCTGTGTCTGTAGAAGGGGTCAATTTTTGTTGGGTATTTCTCAAACTGTAGGAGAAATGAAAGAGAGCTAAGTACAGAGACGTAGAGGGGAGAGGAAAAGCTGCACATACACCGTCACAGGGTTGAGTTGGAGCTCTTTCATTTGAAGCCAGTACAAAATACATCACAAAGTGCGTTTCAGAACTAAGAACATGCACAGATCAAGATCTAAGATGTCAAATGAGATTCAAGTTCCCCCGCTCCCAAAGCTAGCCTGTTTTTATTCCCCCTTTTTGTGATCATGTGAAGACCTTGTAAAGTAGTGTGGGCTGGCTTTCATTTGGTTGCAGGCTCAGGGCGAACATTTCCGCAGTCAAGACTAAACACTGCAGCCATAAAGAGCCTTTTTATGGCCTCATTAGCTGTCAGAGGCCTCGCCACGATGCCTTTGAGGTATCATCAGAGCCAAGCGAATGCTCTGTGGGCCAGGCAGTTATGAATGTGTGCGTGTTTATGTGAGTTTTAGGTCGAGGAACCCATCGCCTGTGGTCGCTCCCGACAGACAGCGGGCGTTTTCAATGCAACGCATTTGCCAGTAATGAAAACCCCCAAACGGGACCAAATGATGTCATTAAATTCAGAATGAATTAAGAGTATTATGTTCTGAGAGCTGGCTCTGAAGTTAACGTGCTTTGGGCAAGTTATTGCCTATTTAGAAAATAACAGCATTCAAGTGTGGAGTTTTAAAGTATGCCAGGGAAAACACTAGAAAGGCTTTCTGGGAGGATAAAGGCACTGGAAGGACACACATGGTCATCATTGAAAAGCCGCCACAGAAACCCACAGGTCCCAACAGCCTGCTGCTCACACACACATCCAGATTGTGTAAAATCTTTGCCTTCACAACCACAAAGTAAAAACATTTTCAGTTCCATGCCCCATTATAATAAAAGCATAAAAAACTCTTAGATGAGGGAAAATTGACCCTCTCCAACCAAACATAGGTGTGTTCTACTTATCCTCACATTTCTGGCAGGGGTACGCACCATGGGCGGTGCTGGGGTGGGCATGATGGCGTGGGGGAAGGGCGTGAAGGTGTGCTGGTGTGTGTGCTGGTGCGTGTGTTGGTGCTGATGCTGGTGCTGATGTTGGTGCTGGTGGAACTCGGTGCGCAGGTAGGGCGGGGGGCCAAGCGAGGCGCCGCGGTCCGCGTTCTGTGAGGCCAGGAAACGGGTGTTAAGCTCCTGACGAAGAAGGTCTTGCTCTGGAAACAAGAAATAGAGAAGAGATGATGAGGAAAGAGGTCTCTGAACATACAGAGAAAATACCACAGACATATTGTATAATTTCACTACTAATGTTTGAATGAAAGTTGTTATTTTGTTGCAAACAATCAGAAGCCATGTTAAAGTTATATCAAAGAAGGAAACAAGCAGGAAATTAATGTGATTATCGGCTTGTCATTTTGAATTTAAGCGAAGCTCAAAATGATTAAAAGTGTAACTGCTGGACCTGTCAAATGATGGGATTTTATACACTACAGTCCCTCTGAGGCGACAGTATCTGTTGTTCTAATAACCTTTATGCAGCCTGTGGGGAAAGAATGGATTTCAAGTAATCATAGCCTTTTCGTCTAACTTCAACAAAACCGGCTTTGAAATATTACATCTCCCCCGGAGTAACCTTACCCTTCCTATTCCACAATGACCGGCTATGATATTTTCTGCATTCATTTCTCACTTTATTGGGCTGGGAGTGTGGGTGGAATTTTCTCCTCATAAAGATTTCATTAGTATCTTTTGAACAAAATCCAGCTCGCTCCATTCTATATAGAAGAAATTGATTTCTTGCTCGTGAAAATCATTCCAGGTGAAAGTAGAAGTTCTGGGAACATTGCTAAAGGCAACAAGCACACACACACACTGACCCTGACATTTAGCAGGACAGCACTGTGTGGAAATACGCAGGGCCTGAAATCGCTTTTGAAATGAGGTATGACGGTATGTAGGCAGTTGATCAATCACAGCGTGACAGACAGTGACAGTCAGAACTTGAACTGTCTGCAGGACTTTAAACAACACAACACCCAAGCCATGGAGTACACGTGGATAATCTTGGACTCAGTTATTATTATTTTTTTTTAATAATTACCACAGTAACATTCTGCCTTGGCATCTCTCTCTGCACATCACATGCTTTCAAATTATTCTTCGTCTACTTCTCATATGTCTCCCACATCCTGGCAACATGATACAATAACTGGCTAAAATAGGACACGTTTTTTTTTCCGTTGGCCTAATGGACGGTACGGGGTTTGCAAGCAGCCTGTAGTACCTGAGTAGGCACTCCCAGCAGCAGGATGTCCGGGTACTGGCAGGGCGCTAGACGTCAGTGGTGGTGGTGGAGGCAATGCCGCTGGAGGCGCAAACATATTGGGGTGATGTGGGTGAGGCGAGGACTGCAAGGCAGAGGGGAAGCTGTGGGGGGTGCTCTGGTTAGCAGCCAGAGGTAGGGGGAAAGTAGAGGCTGCTGCTACCAGCGGAGGAGCAGGCGGGTGGTGGGGAAGATGCAAGGAGGGAGCAGAGGGCCCGTGGAGCTTGGTGCCTGGGGTGCTGCTCCTGCTGCTGCTGTGAAGATAGAGAAACAAGAGAAAGGCGCCAGGTTAAGCCAGGCGTGATCAGGCAAAATTAACACTTGTTCCTGCACATCCCCTCATCTCCATCTGTTCCAACATCAATTCCCAGCACAATGTTTTCACACTTCAACTGCCTTCCATTTGTGAACGCCTCCATGCCACACTCTTGCGCATCGCAGAAATCCAGAGCAAAAAAACGTCACGCGAAAAAAACATCACATTCGCAACACCCTTGGATGCAAGTAAATCACCGCTGGCAAACGTAACAGAGAGAGCATCTGTCTTTGAACAGCCTCCATTAAGGCCCTTCCTCCAGAGCCAGGGAGTGAACATGTGCATCGTAAATGGGATGAGAGGGATAGAAGGTGTGTATGCATGTGTTAGCAAACAGCCTTTTGTAGCGTGTATGTGTTTTCCCTGGAGGCAGTCACAGAGCCTGCGTCTCCACAGTTCCAAGCTTAAGCCTAAAAGCTCATTTGCAGCGCTCGCACTTCGCTGTGGGCCCTGGCCGTGCCAGGCCATGTTGGTGCGCTGGCAGGCTGGCAGGGCTGGCACAGGGAGACGCAGGCAAAGCCAATTCCCGAGAGCCTGCGAGGCAAAGCTGTTGCCGGGACTGAGCGGATTCTGAAGAAGCCATCTTCATATTATGAAGAGACTTACAGGCGTGACTGCTTCGCAAATGATGTAGGACTTAATGGACTAACGTGGTCATTCCAGCAAATGAAAAATGACTTTGAACTTGTAAAGTGCAGCTCCACCGGGAATTCTTCATAACATTGGAAAATTAACAGGACCAGTAAAGGATTCCTTAATTTTTCTCAAGATGGATATAATCCAAGAGCAAAATGGAGCTGATTTAAGGTAATTCTCACCTAGCTGGAGTTGCTAATAAATCACAGGTACGCAGTACGCAGTGTGACCCCCTATTTCCGCTGTTAATAATCAGTGCCACTGCCTGGCTTGGCAACTTAAAGCTCTCGCTGATGGCAATTTACATAGTGATCGGACATTACATGTACTTCAAGCTCAAGAGATGTTCGAGTATTTGTCGAGTGTGAGAGCCTGCGTGAACTTTCTACATCAGAAAACTGAAGGACATGTGAGATGGGGATATTCTTTAAAATGCAAAACGTCATAAGCATTACCTGTGACCGTTGAGATTGAGGCCGTTGTAGGCAGAAAGGGGCCGGGGGTGGCAGCGTGATGGGGGCCGGTGAGGCCCTGTCTGATTAGGGTGCTGTTGGTGAGGGTTGTGGGGCGGGAGGGCAGGAGATGGCGGGTGTGGATGAAGGCTCGGCCTGGCGTGGGACAGCGTTTCAGGCTGATGCTGGGGCCGGGGAGGGGGGGTTGGCAAAAGCTCTCGGCCCTGAGCAAGAGGCAGGGCTGCGGGTGTCTGAGGCCTGGTTAGAGCCTCTGAATGTGGGATCAAGTGAGTCGAAGCCGGAGCCTGGGCAGCGCCGTTCGTTTGGGTTCGAAGAGGAGAGGAGGCCTGGGGGGCAGATACCGGGGGCTGTGGCAGGGTGAGGGTTTGGGGGAGCAACGGTGGATTGGGGGTGCTGGATGCAGGGGGCTGGGGGTCTCTGCAACTCTCCTGGCTCCTTTCCTGACTCCGCTCTAGGCCTGACACCTTGAGGAGGCCTGGGCCGTGAGGCTCCTGGCTGCCATTGGTGGAGAGCACATCGATGCCAAAATCCTGAACTGTGTAAAAGAGACCAGAGGAAAACAGGTTGAAAAAATGCACTTCCAATAACAAAGGCTGCCCCATTTGAAGACAAATGTTAAAGACGTGTTTATTAACACCGACTTGTTTAATTCATACACAATTTTAACTGACTGAAATCAGTACACGGTAAAGATGCAGCCTCATTTCAACTGTAACTGTTCCTCTTTATAAAACATTTTTACTCTAGATTAACAGGCATATTTTCGCATACGTTTACTTTCTGTGATCGGTACAAAAACTAAATGCAGCAGAATTGTGACAGTGTCCCTACTTACATGCATATTAGCATGTTGATTGCAGCATGTCAGGTTACCATTGTATTTTCTCCCATTTACCTCCCCACACAGTTTGTACAATAATTTATTGCAGATAAAAACAACACAGCTCTGATATTCATCTTTAGAAATATTTATTGTTCTTTATCGCCTGGAAAATAGTCTGACAGTAATGAGTGTTAGCATGTATTAAAAGGACACTAGAGGATAAGAACACTGTAATAAGAAATTCAGTTTTGCATGTAGGACGATGCCCATCAGACAAGGTGGGGATAAATTTTATAGACTACTCCATATATAATCCACAGAATGAGTAATTATCACGCTACTATGTTGAAGTCACGTAGAACAATGGATAATAAGCTCCATCCAGGGTATTTCTCTGCAGGGACTTTGTGCTCAGAGAGTTCAGACATCAGCAGTCAGCTCCAGAGGTAGAGAGGCTCATGGGGGATGACAGCGCATACATAAACTGTAATTAACGCTCCGGGGCCTCATGGGGTTTTGGCAAGGGTTCCTCCTTCTTCGTGAAGCCAGCTAAATCCTTTACCTGCCAAAAAGGTGTAGATGGGCCACAGTTCCCCTGGGTGGAGACAACAGCCTGCACTGCAAAGCAGCCACCTGTCACAAGGGGATCCATCTCCCTGACAAACTGCTCCCTCCAGACCAACTCCACTGAGAGCAGGCTGAGCCAACAGGGCTCTAGGAGAACATCTATCATTAGGATTAAAATGCTAAGTGAGGTATTATCAGCCCCAGGTGCATGTAGCATTGTAGTTAAGGTTTAGAGGTCAATTATGGTGCAAGATCCCAATCAATAGCTACAAAAACAACAATTGACTCCAGTTCCAGAGCAGGAGGTCTGCCCACCTGTCAGGACAACAAAAGCACACTTTGCCACGTTAAAGCAGTTTTTCACAAGTTCCTATTAGTTGTCTTTGGGCAAGCAGAAACAAAGAAAGTCCCCCAAATAACAAAAGCGGATAACAAGCTCCTACACAGGAAGTAGATCTCATATTTTCTGTGTGCAGTCTCCACGTAAACATGTCGATTCAACCCTCATGTGCATCAACGAACAAGAAAGCCCAGCAGCCCTTGTATCCGTCTCCTTAATCCACGCCAATCTTCTCCGCTTACAAATGCTATTAGCGGTCAAGAGAGAGTGCTGCTGGCAAACAACTTTACCACAGCAGATGGGGAGAGAAGAAATTCCCAATCCCCAAGTCTCCTGCTGCACCTCGAGCTCCCCGAGGTCCACGGCTTGTTTTGAGAATGTGCTAACATACGAAAAGGAAGGTGTCTATTCTGGTCATAATGAACACTCCAGGGCCACACGGAGTGGGAAAGAAGAAAAGAGGAGTATATGCCAGCCTCCCTCCCACGAGGGTTCATTTGTTAGTCTTCTTCATCCCTAAAAAACAAATAAGCGCAATTCCCACTAGGGATTCTCAAAATGTACAGCCCTGCTGTTTCACAGTGTTTCAGTAGTTTTGCAGTTTCTAACTAGCACGCCCTGCTTGGTCGAGCGTAGAGTCGAGAATGAGGCCCGTGGGTGGGTGTGTGTGTGTGTGTGTGCGTGTGCGTGGGTTGGCTGGGGAGGCAAAAGCTGGATTTAAGAAGTAAAGGGAGGACAGGGCAGCTTTGTGAGGGTCAGCTGGGTGTATGTGCGTGTTAGAAAGCCTTTCATTCAGGGTGGATGTCAGGGGAACCAGTGGGGGACCTTGGGGGATAAGTCATTATCTGAGGGTGAGGCATGTCCAACAGTTCACAATGCATTAGCAGCATACCCCGACACTTCTGATCTCCATCTCCCTGCGTGGTTAAAGCCACACAGCAGCTTGTTATGATTAGATATACAGAATCTCTTAAATGTGGATCCAAACTGTGTAACCCAACAAAGTGTCGTTCCAGACTGCCGTAACATTAGATAAAGAAGCTAATTGGTATGCAGGCCTCTTTCTTATTCATTTTAATCTCACCTTTGTTGTTAGTGTCCTGCAGTGTCCCAAAACTCATTGGCAGTGCAGCTGTACTTCCTGTTAGCGTCTCTTAATCTACTTCTGATTAAGCCCTCGGGGTTAATAGGCCTGTGTACGTGTTGGTTTATGGCCCCTCATCAGCGAGGTATTTGGACTGAGGGAGCCATGTGGGAGACAAATGAGTCAAATCCTAAACCCACCTTTACACTGAGCAGTGATCCACAGAGCGACAGGATACTTGGCAAAGTGAGATGCACATTAGGTTTATACAGTGTCAGGCCATAACCGCAGCACATAAGGGGATTAATTTAGCGTACTATATTTCAGTGTCATCACTGGATACAGCCTGGCCCACATAAATGATTAACAAACAAGTGCCAACGACATCATCTTTTATAAGAGCAACTGGAAGGGCGCCACCTGCCCCTCTGTAAAATACATCAGTGACCACCTCAAGCCAAAACTGTTTTGCTTATCCCCGTGTGAGCGTGCGCATCAGACATCAAATTGATGGCTGCCGAGACCTCTGTGACATGCCAAGCCTCCCTTCCTTGACGTTACTCTTTCCGTCTCCATCTCAAAATAGCCCCTTGATGTATTCTATACTCTCATACTAATTTATGGGATTTGAACCAAGCACTGAGTCGCATAACTCCAATCGCACAAACCCAACAACCTAACACGTACAGCCGGAGCCACGAGACGGGCAGCTGGCTGGGCGCCACTGCTGTGCGGTGAGCAGAGGTGAGCCTTCTGTGCAAAGACACAACTGTTTGACCAGCACACCGTTGGTCATTATGTTCTTTAGATGATGCAATAGGTCTGTCCTGTTGCGACTATTAACATCTGGTGGGTGGGCACTAGGAAGACAATCGTATGGAGATTTGTTCACGCAACTGTCAGAGAGCAGCAGCTTGTTGTGTCGGAGCTAAAGGTTAATGTCACCATACGTATATGACGATAAGTGTGTTATTTCCTGCGTTTAAAGTCTAAACTTCTCTGACAAAAGTCTGACGTGATGATCGGGCTACATGAAAATGAACTGCAATTCATCTGGGAACAATCCATCAAATAGCTGCCCAAACATTTCTCCAAAGGACCGTGAATGTCTGCAGCAAATGTCACGGAAACAGTTGGAATCTAATTGTTTGATCCAGAATCTGCAACTTTATTTTCCTTGCTGGAAAGGGTGAGGGAATTCATCTCACGAACTCTCAGCACTTTTGTGAAATGAACAACAAGACGAAAACTTTCGAAAGGAGAAGCTCTGACAACTCCAGAACCCGGAGCTGTCTGACCTCCGAAGATCCACTCATTCACTGCCACCCATAAAACCCTTTCCTCCGTCTCTGTCCGATACTGTCCATCTGCTTTCCTGTTTTGTGACCGTAAGCAGAATCAGGCAACAGCTTTACCACTCGAACCAAACCACAGCGTGATGTCAGTGAATCATGAGGCCCTGACAAATTTGGTATAGAGCTGGTTAGGACAGGGTTTACAGAAGGTAAACAATGATGGCCTTGTTGGGAGGAGGCTTCACTGCCCTTTACTTTATTTCTTCTGCACACTGTTTCTCCTCAGAGAACTGAAAAATAAACAGAGGGAGACAGGTTTGCTCAAGCTGAATCAATTTAAGTGCTTAAGACACGGAATAAAAATTCATAGCCCGCATTGAAAATTCCATCTTGCATAATTACAATTAGGATCTCCCTGTGTGCTGGGCCCAGCTTTTAGAAACGGTTTGAATAAAATCTGCCTTAAAAGGAAAGCATTCCAGTTTTGCAGAGGGTTTCTAAAGATAATTTTGCCTCCGGCATTAGAATGGAAACCATTTAGTTACTGCAACAAAAGGAAGAAAAGACACCACAAAACTTGCCTCTTTCTACAGATTTTGTTTGACAACAAAATTAGAGTTGTAATTAAGCAGCAAGTGTTGACAGTTGTCTGACCTCTAGAGAGGTTTACACACCATATGTTCCCCAAGAGCTCCTTGTTGAGGGACTGTGCTCTGTTTATTGTTCTTAATGAAGCCTGCAGATGCACTAATGGCAGACATCTTTAACAGATCTCCCTCCCACACAGAAGAAAACAATAAACAGCAGGCCACCGCTTTCTGCCTGAGCTTGCCAAGCAAGACAATACACGTCACAGCCTTTTCCTACTTTTGTCCCCATGTGTGTAACTGTTTCCAGAAACCTGTCCAGTTTATTAGGTACAGACAAACTGTAATGCAGTCAATACGTCCGTGAAAACGGAATATTCACCTGCTCAGGAGAGTCCGTCTTTCTCAGTGGAATACAGTTCAGTTCATATTAATGAAGGACATCTGCCACATGTGTGGAACTGTAGGGTGTTTTGAAACCCCTCATTTTAGTCCTCTCTCAAGCCCAAAACAGCAAGATTCTATGAGAATGGATATTAACTAAGGAGGCTTAAAAAAGCAGAAAACTGTCCAGTAGTCCCTCACAAATTTGCAGTCATATACAAATGACAATAAGTAAAGAGGATCTAGATATCGGTTTCTAATCTGCCATTTCTTAGCACTGATTATTAGTTTTATGCATTATTGTTGCTTCAACTCAGTAGACCTTGGTAGATCAATGAGTTCACAGCTATGGACGGGATTGGACAGTCCCTTCTACTTCTATTTACCTGCCATGCTAAGGACAGTCTGCAAACCAAAGGTTTACAGAAATATTGGCATTAACTGGAGGAGGTCAGACCCACACTTCGCCCTCATGATATCAGCTAACAAAGGAGCTGCAATCCCGTGGCAGTAAACTCACTGGGGGACGCTTTATCCCTGATCTCATTGTCAAAGCCTCCAGAGAATATCAAGTCTATTAGCTCCTTATCCCTCCCTTCTTCAGCTCTCAAGACTTTAAGAGCATTAGCTGCTCCAAGAGCAGTAACACCACCGACAGTGATACCTCTCTGCGTCTCCAGGGTGTCGGAGAACTTCTCAGCAAGGAGTTCACAGCGCACAAGCAAGCCTGTTGGACGTCCCCCCAGATGGGCTGACGATGACACACACTCCCCTGCTGTCTTTCCAAAACTCTCTGTCATGTCAGCAGCTCTCTAAAGTTTGCGCCAAGAGGGGTGCTGGGTTACACAGCCTGGACATCCCACCCTGTGGAGGGTCTTGTACTGGAGCTGTTTTATTAGCGACTCGCGGGGGGTGCCTGGGGAAGGAGATTGGGAAGCTACACAGAAATAAAGTTGATGGTATGAGTGAGAGGGGTTGGGTGAGCAGGGCAACTACTCTGGCTGTGAGAGCGTGACATGTGTAGTCTTTCAGTGAGAATACCACAACATGCTGATATCACCTCACGGTAACACAAACTGCTGCTTTAACAAGCTGGGTTTGAGCAAAGGGCCAAAAGCAGCGCGAGCCAAGGGGAGAGTTGTTAAGCTGCCTCTCTGAACATCTATATTTCATACTCGTCTCATTTGGTTTATGAATTTTGTATAACAAGTTGGGAAGCCAAAGCAAGTGCATATGCAAGTATAAATAGTGTGCGTAAATGCAGTGATGCCATTGGTTAACTGAGGCACAAACCCTCGACATAAGGCAGAAAGACGGTCTGAGACGGTGATCCTCTGTGAAATGGGCGCTATCTGAGGTAATTGGACTTAGTACGGCACAGAAAGTTCTGAGCACCCCTGACAAATGCAAAGTCATGGAGGACTATCTGTCGCACCACAGAGAAGGAGAACTTACACATGTTTACACTTGGACAGAAGGGAAGAGGAAAACCGAGGAGGAAGATACATGAGTGACAGACGTCCTACCTTTGCTAGTATCCATCTGTGCTCCATGCATACTCTGTCTGGTAGAGGGAATGTGCTCCGTCTCCTCTCTCTCAAGTCATAAAGAAGCCATTTACTGACAGAGAGCTGCAGCGAACATATTCTTCCACCCACAGTAGCTCTGATTACAGCTGTTCCTGTAATGGCTCTTAACTGCATCTGTCTCGCTTTCACTGCCCGCTTCTCACCCTAACAACATGTGGAAAATGTCCCTGCCACAGACATGCTCATGGGGCCTAAATGTTTGGTCACCTTCCCCCGAAACCACCCACCACCTTTACTTGCACATGAGGATGTAGCAGTGGGATCAGTGGCAACAGGGTGTCCCATTTCTATCTCTCCTTTTGAGCGCGAATCTTTATATATCCCCGAGGGTGTGAGGTCAGGCTGTAGGGAACGTAATGGGAGAAGAGCTGGGTCAGGGACTCGATGACTGGCATGCTGGCACAGGTGACCAGCAGAAAGGGGGGTTGGAAAGCTGGCCGGACACCAGCCCAGGGGTCTGCGCTGGGCAGATCTCAGGGGGACACTTCAGGCTGGCGGCTGACAGATTCTCTGCAGGTTTGGCTGTCATGTCCAGACTCCCAGAGGCTTTGAAAGAACAGCACCGTGTAATGTGTGAGATCAATCCAGGCACAGCAATTGGCCAGAACACAGACACCGTCACAGCGGTGTAAATCTACACTGAAAGACAAGGCAGGTGCAGAGCAAACCAGACCAATTGACCTCAAACATGTCACATGTACGTAAGCCAGATGATTGGACTTTTCACAGGGTCTAAAAACTCAGCTAGTGAGGAGTGAAAAGTGGTAGGTGGGCGATGCTTTTGTTGCCGTGTTGTGTGTAAAAGCTGCTGAGAGGCCAGCCATGAAACTGTCAGCTCTGTGCCAGTTTAATCTGATAGTTACGATGCCTATTTTACACATACCGACTTAGTTTTTAAGCGCGGTGGGGAGAAAATTACTCATGACTTACTTGATATTCAGATCATTTAGTAAAGTTGTTGAGAATAGCTTTACCTTCGAGTTGCCTTCTTGTGGCACAAATTTTAAAACTCAGAGTTGTCTCATGAAAGGTGGAGAACGTGTCCCACAAAGACCAACGTTCAAATGTTTGCAAATCTGCAGTCCTCCCTGCTTTCAGACTGAACCGCTGCATTCGTGGACTTTTTACTGTCAGCAATAAAAGCTTTGCTTCCTTTGCTCAAGAGCATTGTGAGTGGTACCGGCTTCCATCTTCTCTTTCTTGAATGATTATATGTGCTAACATGTGAAGTTAAATATCACTGCCAACCACAGGACAAAACGACAATCAGTCACCGACTCCCATATGAAAACATCCATGTAAATGCAAAGGTTTGTTTACGCAGCTACGGTTACATGTAAATTAGATCATTAAACTGTTGCAAGTAAAAACAACAACTGACTTAGCAGAGTAAAGAAAATCAGGATGTGTCAGCACAGCTCGAGCATTTCACAACACACCGACTGGCACTGCAACACATGTTTCTTGTCAGTCATTCTGGCAGCACGGGGAAACAACAATCGTCTGTAGAGCCGCCAGACTTCAAACACTGACATGCTTATTCTCAATTATAGTCACATGCTCATAAAAAACCCACACCCAATCATAAACACCCCCGCCCATCTGTTTCTGCCTCTCTCTGTCTCTCTCACACACACACACACACACACACACACGCACACACACACACACACACACACACACACACACACACACACGCACACACACACACACACACACACACACACACACACACACACACACACACACACACACACACACACACACACACAGACTCACAGAGAGGAAACTCTGCCAGTCAACAGGTCCAATGCCACCCTGGTTGAGGAACATGTACTGCAGTACCATGTCCACTTTGGTTCTGCTCAGTATTGGCCTGCTTTTCATGAAGCACCATCAGCTTGTCATCCAACCCTAGTGGGCAGCACCAGCCCAGCCCATTGGGGGAGGAGGTGACTTTGAACTGTTCAGCTGACTCCTCTGAAATGATAGTTTGCTTTTTCTCTTATTTTCAATACTCTTCGGTCACATTAATGGTTGTTGACACTCTGTTCATTTGCCTTTTCAAGTAGAAAAGCCCTCTTTCCTTCTCCAATGCTCTCGCTCTTTGCTCTCGGCTTCTCTGTACTCAGCCAGGAGACGAAGTATGGGAGCAACTGGCCTGCAGCAGGGGGAGGTGACAGCTCGAGCTGACACGCTGACACCACCGTGATTTCACTGGGGAGAGAGGCACGGAGGGCCAGAGATAAAAATCTGTCCCCAGAGTGTGATCAGTCTGGGCCTCTTTCACTCTCCCAGAAAGCCCAACTGGTTTTACACACATCCACACAGCACAATCGGACAGCTTGCGAGGATCAGATTCAATACCGCCAGCTCCCCGTGTCAAAATGATTCAGAAAAAACTCATTCCAGAGGGGTAATAGGTTGAATGCCAGGATCAAATGTCTGAAAATCTGGTGAAGTATCAATTTGCATGTAGCCTTTTCTCTTCTTAAACCTTCACCGACATTACAGAAGCAGGCAGTGTGTCTATATGTGTGTGTGTGCAAGTGCGTCAAGTACCGTCTCATTACCCCCTCGCTCAGGTTTCACTGCAGTAAAATTAGCGGACACCCGGGGCAGAAACAAAGCTGGTAATGGCCGTCTCTCTTCTCCAAGACACTTTTACTTTCATCCCTCCTTCCCTTTAGCTTGGAAATGCCGTGTGGTCTGCTGATGTGTAGCAAAAGTAGCCATCACTCACAAAAAGGGAAACAGGACAATTAGAACAGGCCTGAGTTCTCACCCCCTGCTCTCGCTCACAGCCCTCTCTGTCAGGAAACCTCAGTGCAGCCACATCAACATGCTTTTCAGAATAACACCACAAATTGGCTGTTGGCTGTTGGCAAGCTCCACAGTGATGAGCTATGGCTGTGGGACTGCAATACTTGGCAAGGGAGGGTTAGTGTAGGGGAGGCTGGTTAGGATTTGAGCTGTTTATTTGAACTGTGCCGTCGTCCAAACAGTCAGCTGCCTCCCTGCTCCCTCGTCAAGCCCCAGAGCTTAAGCTAGGATTGTGGTGTTGGTGGGGAGAGAACAACTTGATATATCCCCCTTTGGGCAGAGGCTGCCCTGAGCTTGGGTTACTTTAGGCGAACAATGCAGACTCTGTCTACGGCCTCCTGCTCAGTGAAGACATGGGCTCAGACAGGCTCGCTAGTGTCAGGCTTGGCCAGGGGATTCATGCATCACAACACCACACTGCACACCGCCTCAGTGCAGGGTTTAGAGAACACGGCTTCCCAGCTTTGCCTCTAAATGGCCCAGTGGAGCCCCCTTCCCAGCACGTTAAGAGCTAAACCAGACACGCGGCCCATACCGGTGTAACGGCCCGTTTGCTCTTGGCTTGAAATGACCCCCCCCTTCTGGGATTCGGGTTTTTGTACGACAATGTTTACAGTAAAATCTGACACGTGGAACAAGGAGGGGATGCAAGAGCAGTGAAATCGAATAGCTCCCTCCAGAAGCATCTTAATCTGTAACAGATGGTGACAGTCTGAGGGATGTTGATGGATTTGGGCAGGCTTCTAAGAACAGTGGCCAAAAGCCTGTGATGATGAACCAGAAGATGGTGATAAAATGGAACACTGTGCTGTTCATTATACGTTGTTTATATCAAATGCACATGCTTTAAATTTTCCTTTCCAGGATAGCAATCTAACTTTGCACACACACGCAAAACCTCCACCACAAACCACGTCCTCTCCACCCGCTCTGCTTAGACGGAACGATACCATCTTGAGAGCACTCCCAACACAAGGGGGTGATGTTGCGCTAAAAGTCTGGCAGCTACGACTTCCCAGCACATCGCATGCATGGTTGAGAGGAGTTGATAGTCTGTGGTTAAACAATTAAATGTATGTTGAGACAACTGAAAGCCATGCAATGCGTGTGCAGAGCAGACACACATGCAAGGGATCTGCTAACAAACCAGGATCCTGCTCTGTAGTCCTCTCTAATCTGCCCCGAGGCTCATCAGGGCTTTATTGCTGCGCTGCATATTTATGAGAATCAGAGAGGGTGAGAAGGGGGAAAAAGCTAACCTCTTTTCTTTTGGGAGCAATTAAAGCCTTGCTTTCATCAATCCCGATCAGAGTCTTGCTCGGTCTTAGCCTTTCTGTCTTTACAGACCGTGTTTACGCTTTCCCTTCCCTCTTCTGGCATTACAAGAACGGACAGGGAAACAGAGAGACTCGTTCACCTGTCAGGTTCCCTTAAAACCAACAGCATCAAAATCTGACTCAAAGCTTCCATATCCTGGGATCCAACAGCTGGAATCAAGAATGTTATACACTATAGCAGTAACAATAAAAAATGGCACTCTGCTATTGTTTTATCTGATAAACTCTCAGTGACCGTATAATCCAAAGCTGGTGGTTTTGTAAATATGGAGATTTGGAGTGTTTTATTTTTTCCCCTACAAATTTAAACCTACTTCATGCTGCTCAAAGCAACACCAACACAGCACGGCTTTATCGTTTCACAGTGTTTCTGCTTATCCACTGCGTTAATCCCATATCCTTTGTTCTACAAGTGTCTGCATTTCTAAGACAGATGCCTCAAGTTATTCACGAGAGCGAACATCTGTTTGCTGGAATTACATCATGGGGCTACAGCACCAACAACAGACCCTGAGAAGTAAGAGGTTCGTCAGGCACGGATGGTCGACCACGATGGAAGGGTGAATCTTTCAGAACCAGCACTCCTGCTAGTATGCATGCATTCGCACATGCGCTCACACTCTCATATGCACATACACTTCTAAGGCACCATGAGGCCTCATTAAAGGGGTCGGCCAGCTCTCCCTCTTTGGCAATCTCAGCCGTAGGGACCAAAGACTGACACAGGCATAATTGGCCTGAACACACCAGCAGTGCACTGGGAATGGATGGGTCTTGGTAGGTGGTGTGTGTGTGTGTGTGTGGTGCTTTGACCCTGTTAATGCTGCACAGTTGGCAAGAGAGTGGCTAATGCCACATTGGATCAGTGGATGCTGGTGGTGAAGGCGGGAGAATCCCTCCTGGGATGAGGAGAGTGGTGCTTTCAACACCTCCTCCCCTCCCCTTTACTTTCACTACTTGGTAACATCTCCAGTGTCAGCATATGACAGGGTGACAATAAAAGACAAAAAGAGAAGATTCTTGCAAAAATAAGCTCTGCCACAAAAACCTTCAAATGGATCCAGATTATGGCTTATGATCCTATATGTTACCCTCGTAACCAAAGTTTCTAAATAAACTGAGAATGCTTACATTTGTCCTTCTACATTACCCAGAGCATTGGAAAATAACCACAGTATTGCCTTATACACCTGAGATAAGGAGATGTGTATAAAGCTGCTCACAATTCAAAGCTGACGGGCTGCTAAACCGCCACATATCTCAGCTTGGCAGACACACAGGAGGCCGGCAGGAAATCTAAGGCCTTTCACTTTGATCTCTGGAGTTCAGCCCATTTAAATGTTTGTGTTTGAGATGTAGACCTTTAATTTTGGCCTGATGGATTCCAGGCTCTTTGGGTTTAGCGTGGCATGTCGGATATAGGAGTGTTTACACAGTCTCCCTCCAGCTCTCCTGGTGCTGAAATAAGTGCATTAAGATGGATGGATTTACTTAGTCTCTAACCTCAGGGATTGAGGGAACAAACTCTGAATGACCTCTTTGTGTTTCAGGAGGGGATAGAGGGAGTCTGGCCTACACTGCTGAGAGAGTGTGTGTGTGTGTGTGTGTGTGTGTGTGTGTGTGTGTGTGTGTACCATCAGCACCAACAGACCCATTCACAGCATCTTCTCACTAAACCTGTGGTCTCTCATTCACTATTTATTCAATTATTTGCCCAGAGCTTTGGATATTAAGTTTTTTTTCTATGTTTTGGGCAATGTTAGATCCCAAGTTAATTCAGTGCACTTAGGACACCCAAAAAACATAAAAGTTGTGCTCTCAACAGAAAAACTACTGAAGTGAAAATATCTTGTGCATTAAAGTACAAATTCTTCCATCATCATTATGATGCAAGACCAATTTTGCTGGAAAAACATTCCCCAGGAGCTGAGATCAGGACTGAAGAGCTGCAGTCAATGCAAACATTCAAATGTGATTCTGAACCATTTCCAATTGGAAAAGTGGCCATTTTTCATTGGCTATGGTGGCTGGGCCCATTGTTTACCACAACAAGGCAGTAAATCAGCCAGCGCTTTCTTTGATTTGTTAACCTTTGTTCGGCTGTGTCAGCAGATGAGGTATGGCTGGAACGGCCCCTTTCATGGTCATGAAATACAGCTTCTGTCTCAGTAGTCCAAGCCATGGGGAGGAGGGATGAGGGGTGAGCGCCTTCCCTCTGTGCAACACAGGATATTGAGCTTCCTTTACCCCTTAGAGATACATTAAATGCTCCTAGCAGGGGATGGTGAACCAAGAAAAACAAAGAGGACAGGGGAAACCGCTGGAATGTGATTAGGTATCACTCTGCTTTAAACCTCTCAGATCTGTGTCTTATTCATCCAAACATAAACAGCTGGAAAGTTTGGATTTGAATCAAGTTTGTGTTTTAGCCAAAATAAGGATTTATATATATATATGTGTATATATATGGACCTCTTTGTGACCTTGCAGCCCCTGTTAAGGAAACAAAGACCGTCCTTGACTGCAGCCATTTCTCAGAATGCACAAAAGGCCAATAGTAGTCAGGTCATCTTTCCACTGAGCATCAGGTCAAGTTCCACAGGCAGCCTTGATGTCTTGACACTCAAACCCACACAGACGGCAGAGGTCAGCACGCGGGCAGAGCGGGGAGCCTGGGGCAGTAAACCAACACTGGGGCTGTGAAAGGCCAACCCTCTCTTTCCAGTCGACTGAATGAGTTAGGAAGCTGCCAGGGTGATTTGTGGCGTGATTGTTGCTCTCTATATCACTTGAGATTACAGCAGGTGGCGGCCCACAGCCTGGAAGCACACACGGCTCTATCTCCAGCCCTCCTCTCATGAAACAGAGAGAATGAGGCAGAGAGAGAAAAACAAGCCCTCGGCTCCCTCCCACACAGCAGCGATCCGCTCACAGGCAATTTTGCTGCCAACAGAGCTCTCTATGACAATCCAGGGAGCTCTTCAGCTCTGATAACTGCCACAAAAGTTCACCTCCGCTTCTCTCTTTCCACTGTTTTTTTTTAAACAATGCCATCAGCGCTGCAAATTACACCTTCCACACGGCACATTATTGTCTCCCCTGGTGACAGACGTACTCAAGCCTGACACACTTCACTAGTGGCGCTCTTCACGCCGGCGTCAGCCCTGGGTCTCGCTGTAACACTGCTTCATTTTCACATTAACTGCAGCAAAGCACGGTGAAATCAGCCTTGTGCTGAGGGGGGAAACTGAGAATCACTGCACTGTGCACTTAAATTCACCCCCGCACCGAACTCCGTCTCACATCGCAGACACAGCTGCAGGAGATGTCTCACGAGGGAAATTATTCTCCGATACATCTACCAGATGAATTCATAAAAAGAAATCTTAAGTGCTCCTTCCCTATAGCCTTAACTGAAAACCTGCAAGATGAAGTCATTTCTAATTACGACCATGACACATGATGAACACGTTTACAACAAGATGTTTATTATCAGTTAAATAATACATTCTAAATTAATTCCATCTAAAGGTGCACAGAGATTTAAAAGTTCACCCAAGGCAAACTTTTCATGCCTAATTCTTATAAATGGCACAGCGGAGCATTTTAAATGCCAGCCAGCATCATTAATCTTGCCGTCGTGCTGCAGTCAGCAAACAATGCAGAGTGAGCTTAGTCGTTGCTCCTCATTGAACGGCTTAGCCAAGTTTCTGTGAAGAGACAAAGTCCTATAGGATGGAAATGTAACCGGGGGAAGAGATATTAGTGCTCTTGGACACAGCTTTAATCATCAGATAGATCTGTCCGCAGACCTTTGTGGTGACACACTGGGCTGGTTTGCCATCATCAGTCTCTGCACTTTAGTCCACCCCCTGGACAGCAGTCACAACACTAATAAGGCTTGGTTACTGATTTCCACCCACGACACCTTGGAAGCAGCTTAGACTTCAGAATAGTCGCTTATTTTACAAGCGGCCAATAGAGTACGCCTCAGCTTTCTGACTGGTGCTTATTCTCTGGCAGAACAAATGAATCAGGTTAGCTCGCTGAGACCTGCAGGTGCATTGACAAGCGTAGTAATTAGAGATAACATTTAATGACTTCTGGCTAATGAAATCCATTCCTGGGCAAAGTGAACCCGGAGAGAGCAGGAAGGAGGGAGAAAAACAGAGAGGCAATCATAGACTGGTGGCGACTTTAAGCTCCACTTTTTGGAAAACTGCACACAGCTGACCAGAGGTGACCAAAGGGGGAAGAAAACAAATAAAGACTTGAAAACACAGAAGCAACATTCTAATGAGTATGCCTCAGGTGACAAAGAAAAGCACAACAGGTTAGAAGGGAATACACAATAATGCACTAGATTTATTGAGTAGGCGAGAAGACTGAAAGATTAAAAGATGAGGGACTAGTACTACAGAAAGTAGCACTGAGCTGATTTTCAGACAGAGCTGCACATCAGCAGCCTTTATTACCATATGAGATTACTACAGAGAATTGAATTGAATTTAGGCTAATATATAGAATAAGGTATATTAATGTGTATTACAAAGTACAACAATCTCCTATCCTGGAAACGTCGGGCATGTTTCTTTGACAGTGCCCGGTATTCCCACCAAAAGCTTTTTTAAAACCATCTGAATTAATTCGGCAGTGTTTTTCTTTTAAGGTATGTCCGTACTTTCTCAGGCTTAAGCTTAAACCTAAAGCCCAGCTCGACCTTTTGCTTTTGTACCAACAACAAAGTGCACAAAGCAACAAACAAATGCAGCCCCCGTGCACCTGCCTCTGGGCAAATATTGACACGGATCATCCCACAAACGAGCCCTCTCGCTATTTTTGTTTGAGCTGTTGCTTGATTCAAGTTTTGGTTGCATTAGAGCTCTGGTAATCCCCTCCAACAAAAAACCTACGAGACTCCATAAAAATACCAGAGCTGTATGTGCACCTGGATTCTTTTACTCGCTTTCTTTTTTTGCAATAGTGACAGGCATTAGCATATGGCGGCAGAGGAGGTGGGAATGGAGACGATAAAAAGAAGAAATGAGGGGATATTTAAATGGAAATCGGGGCCAACAGAGTGGTCTATCACGGAGCAGAGAGAAAGCATATTTTGTGTGGTGTTTCCCCGAGTCAGGTCCTTTCATAGAGGGGGAGAGAGGGTGGCTCTCTGTTGATTTAGGCTGGACAAAGGAGGCCTTAATCCTTTCAAGCGATCCAAATCAGTCCACAGAGGAGCATGTTCAAAAGGAAACCTCCCTGTCAAGCATGCCCATTGAGTTCCCCGATGCACACCACAAATCAAACCCTGGAGGGAATCAAAGGCCAGAATGTGGGAAATGCATATGGAGGTCTGTGCAGAGGAAAGTGCAGGGGCACGGGGAATAGTGGTGGGGGGTGGTGGTACAAGGGCCTATCATCAGCAATCTGCCCCATTTCATCCACAGCCCTAAAGGGGTCACAACCCTGGACTCTGAGCCTCCCTCCCAGCCTGCATGGTAACTCCCCCCCATTACAGAGGAATGTCCATTCACGCGGGGCACCTCCATTATCCCCGAGCCAGAGAAAATAGGGCTGCTTTTAACAGCAAATTAGTGACTTGATAATGAGGTCACATGTGGTGTTGGCACACTGAGGCCATAAACAGATGCCTTTTCCTGCACCCACTTCATTTCCTGCAGCATTAGCACACCCTCCTCTTCCTGCTCCGGAGCATTTCAGCATGTTCGCGACAAAAGGACACCGAAGCCGCACACTGCCTCACCCCACATGTTACATACATGTAACCACACCGCCGTGACTCGTAGTTTTAATGATACTGTCCAAAAATTACTGTCAGAGTCCCACAGAGCAGCATTTAATCGGAAACTGGATCACGAATGTGATGCCTTACTTTTAAATGATCAAACATACATGACAATCACTGCACTGAGAGATGCTTATTCTAACATGTCAGAGCGACGATGCACCTCCAGTATCACACGGACATGTTTCACAGTAGGATAAAAAAAAATAATAATCTGTACCTTTAACTGCGGCTGTGCTGAAAAATTTCTCTGAACCGGCATCGGACACCTGGAAAAGATGAGAGTGCAATGAGCAAAACATCACATTAAACTTACAGCCCAACAGTCCAAATCCTTCCTATTCCGTATTTATTTTTATTTTTTACATGAACTGAAGCAAGCTTCTGATGAAAGGTCATTAAACATGGTTTAAATAAATACTTACGCTCACAGCATTTAAAATAGTGACAAATACTCATAAAACAAACTGAATCCCACCGTCAGTGTAATTAGATGGAGCAACATTTTTAAGGTTAATATACATATTCAGCACATTTTCCTGTAAGGCTTCATTTCTGCTCTGCTCATAAAGATCAAACCGGAATATCAAGCGAAAACAAAACAAGTGGATCTTGATGTTCAGGCCACTTGATGGCACTGTTGCTCCGTGACAAAGCAGCGCGCGTGTGTATGTATGCGTGTGTGTGTGCGTGTGTGTGTGTGTGTGTGTGTGTGTGTAAAGCCTCACCGGCTGAGCACCAGCAGCATCAGCGTGGAAGGATAAAATGTGTAGTAATGACATTTAAACCCGAATTAGACAACAGAAGTCTCATATAGCTGGAAAAACCCAAGTCAGTACATTTCAAGGTAAAAGTGTATCATGTTCACAAGTAAACAGATGTTGAGGAGAGTGGAAATTAAACACCCGTTGAGCCTCATGTGGGAGTGAAACTGACAGGATTCTCTGAATGAAAATTAATTTCTAATAAACGGATTTGAGGATTCATTCGCCTCGGAATTTATTCTAAAATGTTATCCAAACACGATGTCGTGGTCGTGCAATTTTATTTCAGTGTAATTTATATGAATATTCCTTATAATAATCTTTGTGCCCGGGACATTCAAAATGTTCGTCCAGTGACAGCTGAGCTGAATGCGCACACGGCTGCTACTAAGGCGGAGAAAAACAGGAAAGATGCTTTATTACGAGGTCTTTAATTTGCTGTTGGAGCACGAGCAAAATGTAAACAAAACAAGCTGCAGAAAAATGGCAACATAACTGGGACTATCAGGGTGTGTTCGTTCACATCATTGTGCACAGTAAAGGAAAAAGAAAGAAAAAAAACCTAAATGTAAGCGGATCAGAGGCAGGGCGCATACCTTTCATTTGGCAAGGTTAGCAAGAAGAAAATAAAGTCGTGGAATTACTGTGTCTGGAGAATGTGGTCTCGTTTCACATTCTGCTTTTCAAATGATATAATCCACACAAAAGTCGGCGAAGTCTACTCCTTTTAAACCGAGGAGAGCCATGCAGAGACGAGAAGTCCTTCCAAAAAGAAAAAATTCCAAAGCCGTTCACAACGCTATTGCGCCTTTTGGACAAAGGGAACCATGTGTCTCGCCAGGAAAGCTTCTGCACCGAGGCGTCGAGAGAGAGGTAAAAAAAACAATCCCTTGATCCAATTTTCACAATTGTTTATTTCACGTATATTCTCCTGTCGGAATTATCCATAAGAGGTTACAAACAGGATCCGGGAGGGTTTGTGTGTCCGTGCGCAGAGAGGGGCTGCGTCCGATGGAGCAAACCAATCCAACAAAGCGCACCAGTTTCCTCTGTACCGACGGAGACCGAGGCGACTCAGAAAGGCAGGGAGCAAAGATTTACAAGGTACAACCCCACTGTGGCTGCGTCTTCAGCTTCGGACCGCCGTGCTCTCCGAAGGATCCCGATCATGGGCACACAGAAACCTCTCCCCATCCGCTCCCAAGCACCGGACAAACTCCCATTCATCCAACGACTGACTTTGCTTGTGAGCTGCTGCTGCCCTCGCGGTTGGGTCCTCCCACTTCCTGATTTCCAGACGGACTTGGATCCAGCTTCAGTAGCACTCCCTCAGAGGATATACACAATCGTGTTTTTTGGGCTTCCGAAAAAGCTTGGAGGTCAATTACAGCGGCGCACGTCGATGCGTTTACCTTTCGCGTAAATGGCGCGCAAAAGGAGAGACAGCAGCGCTCCAAGGATACATAAGGCGGCAGTAAGAAGGAGAGGGAGGGAAGAAAAGAGAGGAGAGGAGAGAGGGAGGGGAGAGCTAGGTAGAAAGATATTCTTTGACTCCGTACAGAGTGAGATGATGTCAGCCGCTAATGAATTCCCCAGTAGGGTGCTGCTACCATGAGAGGAGGAAAAACAAAACGCTCCTTTATGAGCAGCATGCAGCATGCAGCATGCCCCCCCCCCAAGCCCACAAGCGCTGTCTTCCAGTTGTATCAGCTCCCACTGCATTGGCCCGAAGGGAGGTCAACTGGATAAATAAAAGACACTTTGGGTCATTTAGTCTGAGCTTTGAGCTCTCCACAGACCACCCTGACAGAACCAAAACACGACTACCTTCCACCTCAGACACTTCAGGCATAAGTCACTGCTAGTGACTTTGTAATTATATGATGACTTTACCAGACCCCAGAGGTTTATTTTTCCCTCTTAGATGGCAAAACAGAAAATCATCTTGCTCCAAGGGGCCACTTTCTAGTTATTTCCAACTGTTGGTGCCACACGGTGTGTATTTTTAAAGGATTGTGCAGATTTAAGGTGTTTTTCTGCAAAGATTCACACTGCAGATGTGAAAATAATATTTAGCGGAGAGTTGCTTATCCTTCTTTGCCGCAATCCCTTTTATTGGGCAATCCTAATCTAATGGTGGACATTGCTGGAAAATCCTCTTAACAGTGCAAACCCGTGCATCCTACAGCTTGTCTAATGAGCATTAGCCCGCTGGCTGGGAGGTCAGTGGAAGCACAATAGAGACACATTGCAGAAGTCTCTCCCCGCCAGCTCTGTCCGAGCCACCGCAGAGCAGAAAACAGACTTAGCTCATAGCTCAGATGCTAATCCATCCCTCGGTAACGAGGAGACCGAGGTTTGGTTGGCTTGCCGGGATCCGCCGTACAAGCATGAGGTCATGGGAAATGGGATATACAGTCGCCTGCGTTTCATAATGGCAAGACAAATCCTCGCTTAGAGTTAACACAGCAGCACTTTCCTCCAAACTGCAGTCAGATTCTAAGTCTTCTTTAATAATTCATCCATAGAATTTGCAAGGCTGTTCGTGGACACTGATGGGATATGTAGAGAACAAATCATGTGATTTATGAGAGCAGGTGAAGTCCTGCCACACAGACCACAACATTTGCTCGTTATTGAGCAGCTCCAGCGAATTAAATAACAAACCTCTTAACCTGCTGTTACTCATAAACCAGGACGACATCTTTGATAACTGCAGTGAAATAACGCTACTCCATACTAAGCATACTGAGGCAGAAATGCAATGAATCTTATTAAAAAGAAGTTTCAAACGTACAAACTGTGGTTACATGTGATCGAACTACATGGATTCTCACATTTGATGCAGTGGTTGTGATGACACACCAGGAGTTGGCTTCAAAAGCATGACAACGCTGACTTTAAGATATGTTTTTATGTGACTGTCACTGACAGAAAATGGCTACCAGTCCTGCTCACAGGCCCCTGCAGCAGCAGCAGCTATGAACAAGCTGCTGTTCTCCATTTTATATGGTCATTATCAGATTTGAGAGCGACCACAAGTCTGTGATTACAGCCACACTACCAAACAATTGGCATCCGGATCTCACACTGCGCCTCATTTTCAATTGAAATGAAATTCTGACAAACATGAGTGTGCACATATAAACCAGATTCCAGCACAGTTTCACATGGAAAAACATAGTCTGTGCGAGACAGCGAAGCACCGAGATCAAACAACGTCTGGACGTGCTCTATGGATCTCTGTAATTGCTGTCTGGGCATGCATTTTCTGCCTATAGAAAATCAGTTTCACACTGACATTTTGCCATATTTTATTCTGGGTTTATTTTGGAAACTCTCCACTTCAAAGAAACCAGGACCGTGTTCGTCTCTCCCCCCACAACCACGGTTTAATTTTACAGGAACTCGCCTAGATTACAATCACAGGGGACCGGTTTGCCTTTATGAGCCTTCCTGCCATTATGCCAAACCTAACCTTGATTAAAATATTACTGATAAGCGTAACATGAGTGTTGGCAACGCGATACGTTAAAAGCTTTTTGCACGCTTGCCCATTGACTCCAAACTCTCTCTTTGATTTGAAGAACCTCAAAAAATAAATGTCATGTGTTAAAACTGACATTTAACAGAGTGGTGAGGAGAAGTGATCTCATGTGGATGGGGACCAGAGAAGTAGTTTCACCTCTCAATGACATGTCAGAAAGAAACAGACGACAGCCTCTCCTACACGTGACAGAGTAATAGACACAGATTTAAGGCTACATTTAAGATGCAAATATAGAACTTATTTGCAAAAGACCTTTTAACTCGTCTTAGAAGGAAAAGCACACATGAAGTATGTTTCTGTTCCATCATCACTAACCGTTGACTGCGATCATTTGGAAGACGAGCAATATTTCTTCCCTCGTGTGGACGGACATGTCGCACTAACTAGTTATTTTCTAATTCTCTTTTTCAGCCCGTGGCTTTAGGCATAGCGTTACTCTGAGCCATAAGTAACGTACTCTCAGTAATAACATTAACCTGCTGACACTTGGTGTAATTACGATCATTTTACCCTCTTACGTTAATAGGACGGCATCGTAATACTTGTTAATTCGGGGGGGGGGGGGGGGCAGCAGAGGAAAACTGGAATGTTATTAGCCGGCATGTGTTTGCTCATAAACTTGAGTATTCTGCAAATGAAAATGTAAACTTGATGGTGCTGGATGAAAAGTTATTACAGTTCCTCCTTAGGGAAACGTGAAAGTGTGAAATTAATTTCACTGCAAACCATCAAGTCGGAGAGAAACAAGGTACGTAAAGGAATCTATGCTCCTAAAATCTGTCTGACAAAAAAAACCTGTCTGAGGCGCTGAGCTGGTAAACCTTTGATTGGCTGTACGACTCGTCAAGTGAATCACGTTTCCTGATTTTTCAGGATCGTCCAGGCACAGAATCGGGTTAAACTGGACACAAAGAGTGCAAGCAAGAAAGCTAAAAACAAAACAAATGCATTGCTTGATTTTACAACTAACTGGCTCCACAAAACCAACACTTCCCTTCAGAGACAAAAGGCGTTTTGATGCCTCTTCCGCACAAAATACATCGATGGCCTGGCTCATCGTTCTTGTCTGGATGGAGAGGTGTTAAACTTATGAATGATTAATCAGCTCATACATGCCTGCCATCCGTCATAACAACTACACATAAAGCTATTAAACTTTTAACTTGATAAGAAGTACATTTTGCTCTGACACTGTTTCATAATAACAAGGAAATCACATAAAGCATATTTTTATTGGCCATATAGTTTCTGCGATACGAGTCAATAAATTAATTAATTCTCCAAAGTGCACCAGATTCAGATCAGCAGGAGCTTACAGAATGGATTTGTTGGCAAACCAATGGCAATGTTAGACCATACATTCTCCATCAAATGTACGGTTCCTATGGTAACGCGATGCAAAACCTACATTGTGTTTCAGTATCACTGCGAAGCTTCTTTGTCGACATGGCATTTCGTTAATATTATATACATTAACATTGATATATAAAATATTTAACAGATTTAATGCTGAAAAGATCTCACTGAATCAACGTTGTATTTTGGTTATTAAAATGCCAACATAGGCTAACAGTGATCAGCCTGCACGGACCGACTTTTCAGATGATTGCTGAATTGTTGATTTTTTTTAAAGATTTATTTAAGTTCAATTAAGCGTTTTTTTTAAAGTGTCAGACATCGACTTCCTCTACGTCTGCCTGACGACAGTTAAACGGATTTTGCAGTACGTGACATCATCAGGACAAGAGCTGGTGAAGGGACCTCTTGGATTGGTGCCTCTGTTTTTTTCAGACGGATTAAGCCCAAACTCTTGAACTTTGAGTTCAGCCTACGTTACCATAGTGATCAAACCGGGTTAAAAAAGAGCCATCTTTATGACACTAAAGCTAAACCATTAATCCAGCTGTGTGGTACACCCCTCGGGTTATAATCTGAAAATAATATGGCCAGTTCCAAGCAACGATTTAATCCCTCTTAACGATTCCTAAAATGAATACAACACATGAACAGACAGTGAGCATAAATAATGGCAGCGTATTATAAGCAGATAAACATTGGAAGAGCACATATGGTGTTTCAGTGGCTGTTTACGTACAATATTCCGATTATAGGAATTATTCTGGGAATTAACAGAATTACCATTTATGCAGCTCAAAGTAAATAAAACCTGTTTTACAAGGATATTTAAAATAAATCCTTGCCTTTTCAGTCAAACAGGGGGTCTTAAATCATACCCTCCTTGTTGCTTAAGATCAGAGACGACCAAATGCAGCGTACGACCAAGAAGTGAGAAATATCTCTAATTGCATGCCTACAAACCCTCACGCTTACACTCGCCAACATCTCCTCTCCGGGCTATTTGAAGGCAGACTGCTGCTGTTTTATTTATTTTTATTAATTTTATCACATCGTATGCGTACGTTTTGTCTAAAGTCATTACATCGGACCTTATCTCTCCACGCCTGCACTGGTTTGTCAATGGCAACTGGCTCTAATCTCTACCCCCTCCTGACAAGCAGCACTGACAGGCCTTTTCTTCCCAGTTCCTCAGACACATAGCCAGACATAAATTAATCTGTCACTCATTGGTAGCATTAATGTGGATGACACACATTTCTGAATGCAAACACATACACAGACATGTGCACACAAAGACAAACGCGTCCAGCATTAATAACTGTTACACAAACTGGGACACTACAGAATGCCCAAAGTAGGAAAAGCTTCTGCAAAAGCTGACAGCCTGCTGTTAAAATGCATCAATCAAACGTCCTGATGGAGAGAATGAGGGATTTTCAGAGCCTTTGAAGGACGTGACCAGCATTATCGGAACATTAAGGAAGATTGACGGACGCAGGGATGAAAGCGTCTATGAGATCCGATGACTATACCTCTTAAAGCAGGTCCTTTGTGTAATAATAAAGCTTCCCTGAGCTCAGAGATATGGAACTCAAATCACGTCAGACAGTTAAGCAGCGGAAAAGTATTTCTTCCGGTTGTTAAAAGCCTGTAGAGACTATGTTATCTGCTTATCTGTATCTGCTTATCTCCCTGTGGCCTCTGAAAGCAATCCGAGGCTGTAGGAGTTCAAGATAAATGGCCTGATCAATGGCAGACATTATCTGGATCTGGTGGACAATAATCAGATCCAGTTGACATTGCGGGCGGAAAAAAGAACTGGCCTGTCAGCGAGAACAAACCCGCCGCACTGGCCATCAGTCTAATGTCGCTGCTGTGGGACTCACTTTGGCCAACAATGGAGACAAGAAAATTGGTTTAACCTTTCCTGCCCAAGATGCTTTGGTTGCGTATAAATGCAACCGACCCCCCCCCCCCCCCCCCAAAAAAAAAAGCACATCCGCGCTCCTTTACCCGCACTCAGGCCAGTCACAGGAAAAATAGGAGACTTTTTTGCCTAAATTACAGACGTTGCTTTGGAATGCGGGCCGTGGGCTACGATGCCGTGGATAATTTCAGACCAGTCAATCACTCCCTTTGCTTTGTACAGAAAGGAGAATATGTGCCTCAAAACGCACACAACATCTTGCATATTAGGCATGATTTACCTTTAACATTTTCTTTTAATGTCACAATAATTACTATTTCCCAAAAGCCAAGCTGAAGTATTTCAAAAGGCCAAATCTGTGTGCTTATTTGTGGTGACATCACTGTGTTTCACACATATGCAATAATGCTCATTTTATAAATCTGTAGAAATGACAACATTGAAAAGATTTCACACCTTCATTTGGTTTGGTTCACTTTCATGCTGCGCTTTTCAAAAGCAGACCGAACCGCCTGGACAACGCCACGCAGTTACAACAGCTGCTCGTTTGGGTTTTGCCCGAAACGAGCACTGACCAGGAAGGAAAAAAAGACGAGAAAGAAGAAAACCTGGCTCATCGATTGGCCAGGGCTGAAAACGGAAATCCATCCCCTTCAGCTGGCTTGTTCACAGCAAAAACAAACAATAGATTAACACCACATTTATACAGTCTCTGGGTTTCTGTTTTTACGTTGGTGTTCAGACCATTTTTTTCAAGAAGCTGCCCAGAATGAGCAGCAAGAGAGGCAGCGAGCTATCCTACTTCCTCGCTTTTGATTCGCTTGTTTGCATTGCCCACTGTAAGCGAGCCGCACCAGGCTTCAGTCGCAAGCGTACCGACACCAACATTTTTAGGTGGACCGGAATTCGCTGTTCTGGTCCACACCAGAGTTCGAAGGAGCTTTCACACCTGACCAAACGAAGCGGACTATGCGAGCTCTGGTGTGAAAACGCCCTTAAAATAACTAAATTAAAAAAATTTAAATTTCAAATGCATTCAAACATGTTAGTCTGACCAAAATCACATCAAATTTCAAGCTCTCAAAGTCAGGACTATGGGCTTAGGCGCTCCATACGTAAACCGTAGTTCCCGTCCAGTTACAGAATAAGAAGCCAGTAACAACTGAGAATAAACACAGTGGTTGGCATGCATCTTTTTAAAATAACAGTCAAGTGTATATTGAAATAGCTGAACTCCCAATAAAGCTGCTCTCATTCGCATATTTTTGGTTTTGTCAGATGAAAATCCACCCATTAAGACTTATATGTACGATGATCTCCAATAGAGAAAGTTGGAAATGACAGAATGTCTTTTGTCCAAAGCATGACAGCTTGACAAATGAGTGTTTGAATTTAGTTCTACAAATCCACTGATACTCTTACTCAGTATAACTTCATCAAGCTGTAGTGTTATTTTAACTTGAAAACAAAAAACAGGGCAGTAAGCCTCCTTTAATATGACCCAAATTTTCTCTGTACAGTGGAGTCATATCCCAGACAGAAACATTCCTAACAGATAAAACACAGCACGGCAAACCCCCCACTTTAATTCCTCTCACTAATCTGCATGTCTTTATATTCGTGGAGACCCACCAGACATCCACAACCAAAGAACTGCGGTGCTGAAACCCCCCACGAGGCCTCGATTTAATACTAACCAAGAGCAACTGTGCTGGCAGGGATAATATTTTCCCTTTTTGTTTCTTTCTTTCTCAGCAGTGCAATGGGAGTGAGGAGACAAGGGGAGGCAGAGAGATAAAGGAAGAGGAACTAGAGAGGGAGAGAGCAGAGAAGAAAACAAAACAGGAGGAGACGATGAGAGACAGACAAGATGGGGAGGGAGAAGGAGCCAAACAGGGGGATGAAACAGAGGGGAAAGAAACAACCTGCTGTGCCTTTTTAAAAAGGAATGGCTACAGGAAAGCACTGAGGAAATCAACACTAAGACGTTGTATTTAAACCTGTCTGACCCTCTGCATAACCCCCCCCCGAGCGATTTGCCTGGCTAGGGAGCTATGGACAGAGGGATTAGGTCCTCTGAAACGCACCGTCAAGATCATTCTGTCAGGCACCAGTGGAGACAGGCCCAGCCACCCCCACTGCAGTCCCCTTGCTCCACTCAAACAAGACTCTTCAAGGCTCTCTCTGTGCTCAACAGCTCCGAAGTGGGGGGCCGATGATAGACTCTCTTGGGGGAAGATGGGCTATGGACATCAAAAGCTAGCAGGGTGACAGACAGCAGGGAGGTCTCTGCTCAGCCTCCGGCAACCTTCCTTCACCCTGTCGCTGTCCTCCGCTGTGTCTGTCTGATCTGTGCATCCATGGCCCACCCCCCATACTGGCCATTGAGGGGGTCTAATTGTATTTTGGTGGGCCTGAGCTAAATATGGCTGCTGTACTGCCTACAATAGCCTCCCTGGAGGGGGACTGAATGATGGGAAGGAGAGAAATGGAAAGCTTAAGTGGTAGGTCTAACGTAGGGCTGTTCGCACATCACAAGAGAGGAATTATCTGGGACATCATAATGAAAATCTAGCAAAAAGTTATTGTTTTTTCCAACTTGCAACACAGAGGTCGTCAGCTAATCTGTGCTGTGTCCCCTCAAGAATTCCCCAAAAGAGAATTTGCTGTGGGGGAGCCAAGCCTCTATCGTGTGACAGTGTGCTTTAACAAGTCAGGGTCCACAGAGATGGGACTTAGATATCCTCCCTGACCTGGTCGCCCCCTGTGCTGCTCATATCCCCTTCTGTGTAACACTAGAACATTGGAGACTTACTGAACAAGGGGAGGACTGTGTGCGAGTTCATGTATGTTTGGAGACGGGAGCAATTTCAGTCAATCCCCTTCTTTCCCTTGGTGGTGTCCCAGAGGTGGAAAAGTGAGCTGATAGTTTGTGACCTACATATGAGGCTGGTTGTGGGCCAGAAACTGAGGCCACAACTGGGTTGCAGGGGGTCTGTCTGTTGACATGAACGGAAGGCCTCTTCCACTTTGAAGCCCTGTATATTTAAATATTTTATGACCCCCTTATCTCCAGCCCCTTTCATCGGATTTGCGCACTGACTCGCGGCTGCCTTTCATTAATAGCCCAGCAAGAGAGGGGTTAGTGTCAATCTAAAGCCCCCACCAGTGAGGCAGATCTGAGGGAGCCTTTCCCTTAGCTGGGTCCTTCTGGCACTCACCATATCTGGAAGACGATCTTGTTAAATGCTAGTAACAATTACACCAATTACAGATAAGCCTAAGTGTGTCAAAGCCACAACATGATGTTTACAATGATTAGCATGCAGCGACATCAGCAGGGATGGTAATCAAGGCTAGTGCCTGGTGCTTCACAACATCACAGGGCTCTTTATCTGTCACTATCGATAAAGGGCCACCAGCTATAGACAGACGCTAACGGAGCTGTCACGTTCAGCACCAGTCACGCTTCTGTAACCAAACTGCAGTTAAAGCACATCAGCTTCGAGGGAAGACTTTACAAGACGCTACATAAACGGTACAATGATGGAAAATGCAAGAACGGCAAAACCCGCCTTGCCTTTGTTGTCACAGACACCGGAGAGAAACACTGAGATTCTGACTAAAGCGCTCCTGCCTCTGCTCCTGTGGTGAATAATCCTGGTTATCAGATCCACAAATAAGAATGATGTATTTTTACAGCAGAGTGGGCCAGTAGATTTCCATGAAGGCGAGCGCTGCATAGGTGCGGGGCATCTAGAAATGTATCTCCAAGGCTGGCGATCATGACATAAGGGTCTGCTTGTTTGCTGGTAATAGAGATGCCTTTGAGAGAGGCCTGCGTCTGCCCGCAGGACGCATTCCACGCTTTCCTCCACAAACTCTGTGCCGCCGTCAGTCTCTGGGTCCTAAATGTGCACATTGTGAGGCTGCCCTGCTGGCTGCCTGACAGCAGCACATTTCACCATGGGGTGATTTGAGTGGACCCAGACTCCCATGGCACAGACAGAGCATGCTCTCTCCCTTAAAGTGTGTGTGATACTTTCTAAATGGGCGTGTTGTTTGTGTTTATGCGATTGTGTCAAACAAATCCCCCTTTGAGTTTGGCTTTTGATATTTAAGTGATACGAGGAGGGGCTGCACTGTATCTGCCAGCACTGGACCAAAATCTGCCGTGGATGTGGATCTCTAGCCGTCTTTCAGCATGTGTGTGTGTGTGTTTGCTGCCTGGTGTCAGTGAGGCTACAAGGGACCACCAGTGCTCAGGGCCACCCGGGACACAGCCAGCACTAAGCTCAATCATCAGTGCCTGCCTCAGCTGGGCTTACCATGTACTGTGTTTACCAACACCGAGCTTCAACAAGATGATCTGGGACATTTTTTGCCGTCTCGCTAACTCTCTCCGACACACACACACACACACACACATAAGAGGATTTATACTGGCAACAGGGACAGGCTGTGTCACTTATCCAGAGAGAAAGCTGAAGCACCACATACTGTTTGACCCCACCTCACATGCCTGGATGCACAGGCAAACATCCACAAACACACACACGTGCTCCCCTTTAGGAAGCTGCGGTTTGGCCTGAGCTTTGCAGAGTCCACCGAGACAGGAGTAAACAGTTAGCTGAATAATAGCGTTGTCCATTTTAATGAAAAGCTGAACGAACAACCTTGTAACAGAAAGGCCGCATGTTTTGTTTTTTTAGCTAAACATCATTCAGCATTCATCCTAATGAGTTTAACACAGAATTATAACTGCTACTGGAGTTCTGGTTGCACGCATTTGCATTTGTAGCACGTGATCTAACTCTGCACCAGTTAAAGTTTTTAATATCAATTTGACTACCACTACTTTTACATGAAGTGTTTTTATTGGGTCTTTCTTTAAAAAGCCATCTGTAAGCCAGGACAATAAGAGTGTGAATGGAATTGTTAGCAGAGGCAGCGCTGGCTGTGTTTTCCTCTGCAGTCGACTGATTAGTCTGCTCCGATGGCCACATTGTTACGTGATAACAGCGGGCGGATGGTTGGCTGGCCCCGAGGAAGTCATTCAGAGTGAGTTCACTGACTCGCTGACCAGGGATATTAAAGGAGTGTCTTTTAGTCATGCTTGATGGAGTCCACCCCTCTGACTCCTCTGCAGCCTCTGGTGTGCAGGGGAATCCAACAGGGCCGGGGAGGCCTGCGAACACCTGCCATCCACCAGCGCTTCAGGCACAGTAACACCTAACGCTGCTTTTGAATCCACACATGGAGGGGCACGCACATAGTACATCTGTGACATACTGACCGACTGGCATGTTTTTTCATGCAAAGCCAGATGCTGGTGATATGCATACATGTAGCATTCAAAATATCCACAACAGATGTGTGTGAAAACAGACGTGCAATTAATCACACCACCACACACAAACACGTTCACTGTCACTGCCTGCGGGTAGGGTCCTCCTGAGACCCCTGAGGTGACAGATGTGTCAAAACAACATATTGGTTTCACTCCTTATTGCTGTGGTGTTGCTTTGTTTCCTCACCCCGAAAGAAAAAAAAAAGAACACGCTGGATCTGATTTTCTCTGCATATTGCCGATGCATTTTTCACGAGTTACTCCGAAAACACCATGTTTCTCGACATTAAAAAGCAATTTAGCACAACCAGGATTAAAAGCGCATGTTAAATTGAAGGCTACACTTGGTGTGGGCATGAAAAATTGAGTGGCTCCTTATATTAACCAGGTTGAGCGCTGCACACAGCATTTAGATACACGAAATGGAATCTTTTAGCATTACTAATTCAGCCACAGGAAAGCTGTTGTTGAGATGTTCACGGCTCCACAGCCGAATACAAACAATGCAGCTGGAGCTGTGCTGTACGTCTTTGTGTATACTAGGTGGATATCCATCAGGAGGGATTGCTAAATATAAAATCTTTTCAGCAGTTCTCATTCAGCGTCATTTAAGCTCAGCTTCCTCCGTTTCCTTAGACAAGCTGTGAACTGTAACCATGAACCCTCATTCCACAAATCCATGAACTGACTTCACATTTATGCTTAGCTAACAAGAGGAAGAATAGTATTCGTGTTCTAATGTGAACATCACTGATCTCCTTTCCAAACTGATTTAGGGTTAAGCCTTTTGTGAGACTCTAAAAAATGAAGGGAGCTTTGGGCTTGTGGGAAAAAGCCAGACTAGACACTCCTGTTTAAACTGGCTCCGATTCCAAAACGTCCTCTAATGTTTACTCTCACTACACCGAGAGAGCGATAGAGGAGGGCAGATGAAGAGAGCAGGATGAACGCTCATTTAGTGGACCGTGGACCCACTTAAACATGATGATGGATGCTAATGATGCCCATAATTACAGTTTCTAAAATGGTGATAATTACAATTCTTTTATAGCTCTTTATCTGCAGACGATCTTGATAATGACTGTCAGAGTGATAAACAATGATTGCCAGCGTTTGACCTTTGAAAGCACTGATCTAACAAATAACGCACTCCAGGATGAGACAAGAATCTTACTTTACATTACTTGTAACCATTATTCTAAATCTGAAAAGAAGTCATTTACTGATGTTTGGACACTACCTCATTACACGAGGCAATAGAAATGACAGATTTCTGACCAATTGGGGAAGAGATAAATGTAGATACTACACCGTTAACTGAACTGATAAATCAAATCATGTATGCTTACTTTTCTTTTATCTCCTTTTTTTGTCTCCACCACCCCCCAAGGGTCAAGAGTCAGTCTGTATTAGCACAACAAAATGAATTGTATCGAATCTTTCGATGATAATATAGAAATAATGACTATGGGAAGCACAGACAACATAGATTGGGATCAACATCAAACATGTCATTAAACTGGAACCAAAGAACAGTTTCCAGTGCAGCATAATCAATAATTTTCTTCAAAGTCTGTGAAATCAACCCGAGATAAGCCAGATATCAAAGTCCACCCTCCTTACATTCAGCTCAGCACTGTAATGTTGGCTTGGCTCCCCTGTCACATGGCACCGATTACGCCCATTACAACAAATGCCTGATAATGCAATCAAGCAGCTTTGAAGCTCAATGATTCTCCAGTGCCTGCTGTAATGTGGGGAAAATGAAACCGTTCCCTCAGTGTCTCACATTCTGACGAGACCTTCATCAGCTGGAGAAAGGGAGACGGACGGACAGACCGAGGGCATTTCAGATTAACTCACCCATCTTTAGCTCAGAGCCCAAACAGGCTGATGGAGTCCAAATGCACTAATGGGCTCATGGCACCACCTATGGGTATTTGTGCACAACTGTTTGCCCACGCATAAGGTGCAGCGTATTGACCCAGGATGGAGACGGTGCAAATTTGTGAACTTCTTTTTCAAGACTGAGACAAAGTTTGAACAAACTGCTGCAATAAAGTGACTTTTTGATAAATATAGCTCAGTGCCTTCCATGTTCATAGATATTCATAACACAATCTGTTACATAACTTATATAAAACTGTATCCACTACTTTTTTTTTGGTTATTTCATTACTTGGATGCTAAAGCCTATTGTGTATGCATGTGTCAATGCATGTGACAATCATGCCTCCCAGGAACCGTGAGGCTTGATACCACTCGTCTCACCTGTGATGGGTGCCATCGTTACTAATACAGCCACACAAGATGAAACCCTGTGAACGCACAAAGACCTACAATATACAAAGATTCACCCACACAGAGCGCCTGACTGCACGTCCCTGATCTCATCTTCTGGTTTAATGAAAAACGGGCAGCTATGGCAAACCACTGGAATCACAGCCAGTCTGCACTGAGCTACGACCCTCTGTTACACGTAGTTCCTGAAACACACCGCCTGCCCGTCTCTCTCTGTTCAGCTGATGATTCATGGCTGCTGATCGATGGCCGCTCCCGTGTCTTTTCTAACAACCTCTCACTTGCGATTATTTTGCTGACGCTTGACAGGAGATGACCCTGCGCAGGGACAATTTGTAGAGGGAGGAGTGTGAAGGATGCTTGCTGCCTCCGACGCATACTACTGTAAGTGATCAATGGAACTTTAACATGAAGGACCTATTGACTTGCCACGTATAACCAATACGATTACAGTTAGGTTCCAACGACATCCTGCTGTGTTCCCTCCATTGAAGAAAGTCAACAAGTCTGATAGAGGAATTCTGTTTTGCATCTGGATCACATTGAAACCTTAAAGATAACATACATAACTACCTTAAACCATACTTACCACCCCCAACATCAGCATCAGGGTGTTCTGTGATCATCTCCTCTTTCCATCCCTGTTGTCACCTTATTGACATATGCTTTCTCAGCCTTCCACAATATTTTTTTTAATTCAGTTATGTAAATCAGTCTTTTCCGAGCTTGTCGTCTTGATTTTATGTTGATGCATTTATTATTTTGTGTCGTTTTGTTTTGTGGTAAAAGGTTTTTTTTCCCCCCATTGGAATTTTACTCAGCAGCACAAATTAACAACTCGTTTTCATATCCTTTTCCCTTCTTTGTATTCTTTATTACACCTTTTTTCCCCACTGTTTTGTCACTTTCGTACAAAGATGAATTATACATGTGCTGTAACAAGAAATCCTCTACAGGCTACTTGCAAGAAGGGATATATGTATTGCACGTTCTTACCAAGCCATTGTGCTGTGCATAGCTTCCATTAATAGTCGCACTTTCTTGTAACATGAGCTCAAGACAAAAATAATTCTGAATATTTTAGCCTGATCTGTCTGTAAAAGGGTAATATAAAGCCTATCATCCTTTTACAAATACTAAAAACTCAATAAAAAACATCTGAAGCAGCAGCTTGGTGCTTTATTAAACCCTAAAGCTTTTATTCAGGTCGTCTGTCTTTTCATCGCTCACAACGGAAAGTGAGACAGCTAATGTTGGACGTATTAATGTAACGCAGCCATTGTCCATTTGAACTGATTTTAACAAACCTTTCTATTTCAGCTTTGATATATGGCCAGTTGTAATACAGCAATTAGCTTGGACAGTCTACCATAAAATCCTCTGTTCTGACTAAAACCACATGTTGGGTGCAATCAGACTGTGAATCTGAACTGAATTTCCTGTTATATTTGTTTTAATCACTACTTTTGTACCCATGAGTCCTGAAGAGTTGTGGTTCTGATTCCCCCGCCGGAGTACCACTCCACTCCCGGGCAGAGAGCATTAAGAGGCTGGAGCTTACAAATCAGCCACAAAAGAAACCATAAATAAATAAAAGCCAAAGCAAGGCTCTGGTTTTGAAAACAACAAAAAGCACAGTTAAATCATTTTACATCGGACAGATGCAATTAAGTTTCAATTTAGAGAGATTACAGATTGATCAGAGCATAAAAGTCCCAGCCTTTCACCCTGCTGGTCTGATGCTCCATCTTTTGCCAACTTTCACGCATCCTTTCATTGTATTTACACACATAAGACTCAGCTGGGCTCTACATTCTAGCTGAGCCTAGAATTTTCAATATCTATCGGTACTGAAAAGCCCGCTCGGTTGAGCCTTTGCTTTCAGGAAGGGGAACACAGAGCTTCAGGTTTACGTTCCCCATCATCAGCACTGAGGAAAGTGCAGCTCTGCACTGTTTTGCAAACAGAAGTTGGGGATGGGAGAGGCGCTTAGTTGAGTCTCACGTTGTTAAGTTTAGAAATAATGACGATAAAAATTCTCTGTGCAGAAATGATTTGATTAGTGCTTTCAGGTTTAAAAAGGAACCTGGATGCGTACCAAATTACTGTGGAGCGGAAGGTGCGACAGAGCTCTTAATTGCTGGAACTGCACCTCGAGACTTGATGATTTGTGACATCTTATCCGGTGCTTTGCGCTAACACTAATAACTGTTAATTAACTGTAGCAAGAATGCCGGAGAGTGGGGAGCAAGGGAGGAAAATGCACACTCTTTCACACACACGCGTGCGTGGCCTTGTGTGTTCTTGATTAAAGGAAAAAGTGTCTCCAGGGATGCATACGAGATGTAGAGTCGATGTTGGAGGTCAGGGCGTTTGTCGTTCTGTAATGCTAATGGGCACAACAGAGCCGCACAGCTATCAAGGAAAAAAAAAAAAAAGAAAGAAGAAAAATAACAGAGATGCCATTATTGTTTTCAGATTGATCTGGCTGTGTAAATTTGTTAGCCCTAATTGGTCCACAAAGACTGAAAACAAAGTCAATGTTCCGTTCCAAGGCCAGCTTCAATTTCCAAAGCAGATGTTCACAGATGTCGTTTTTTGTCATCGGAAGCATCTGCAATCAAGCTCTTTAGAGCAGTGACAGGGGAACGCATGTGTTCACTGCTATCCTCATTAAAAGCAAAGTGCTGGTGTGGCCTCTTTCCCCCTGTGTGACTGTGCATGCAGAGTGCTCTGGAGACATCCACCACCGGAAACATGCAGCGCCTCGTGTAATGCCGCACTGAAAGCCCGGCCATATACATAGTGATTAATGAGAAATCATGCAGGGCCTCGTGAGTCAGAGTGTATCATTCTTCTGGTTATGCATTAACACAAATCTATTAGGTAACATGCTCGTAGACAGCTAATGATGTCTGGAACAAAACAACGTGAACATAAATATTGTGCGAGTGAGGCGGATCTGGTTTCCAATAATATGCATCCACTGTTACACTCAAACCCCAATCATTAGATCACATGACACTAAAATGTGCAACTCATATTTACTATTTGGCTTTTTTCTTGGGAAAAAACATGGAGGAAATGATGCTGTTCTAATCTAACCACGCAGGCTGTTGTGTTTCAGTGTAAAAAAATATAGAAATAAATAAATAACCGCAGGACTGCAGAGACAGATACCAAACAATAACATATCTACTCATTAAAAAAAACAACTAAAATGAATCTCCCATTCTTCACGGGTCTTTATGAAAATACATAGCTTTCATTCATCCGTTTGAACTGTACTTTTCCCTTCACCACAGAGCCTCACACATCTACTTACAATATTCACGATGATATGTAGTCACACCTTTACCCTACCCTACTTTATACTAGGCTTTTTTTTTTTGTGTGCACCTTAAATACATCAGAGTCAAACTAATGTACATGTGCAGTGTAAAGACAAACAAATTTCATGTTAGAATAGCATTACAAAGTCGACTGACTACCAGGGATCAAGTTCTTTGGTGGTGCCGTTGACAGCCGAATCTCTTTTATTTTTCTTCCCTTTCTAAACAGCTGTCATGTTTCATAAATCGTGCGATGCCCTCGCCTTGAGAGCCAGAGCTGCCTTAAGAAACAAACACATCTTCACAGTTATTACAGCGTTCCCATCCCTCCTCCAGTGCTTACTGCACAAGTGACAGCGACACAAAGAGACACGAAGAGCGTGGCCCTGGAGTAGATAAACAAAGAATGCCATCGCATGTCACTACTGCTTGGACTGAAGCAACGGCTCCAAACTGAGGGAGTCGGAGGCTTGGCTCGGAGGCACAAGCACGCACATTTGCACACATACGCATGTCTTCAATAATAGCTTTTCATTTGTCCCTGACGTGCCTCGGCCAAGCCATCGCCTTCAGATGTTCTGAGTTAAATACCTAGGGCGAGAGAGGTTACAGATTCTGACGGGCACGTTCACGTTTTCAAATGAGACCTCGACAGGGTATTAAGCTCCAGGACACACTGCGGCCTGGAGAGCCGGAGAATGCCGTGAGACAGGAAATGGAGCAAACAGACTGACAAGCTGGCAAGTCGCTCATTGTTATTTTCCTGTGGCCTCAGAGTGCGCTGGTGACTGCGTAAACTCACGCTGCTGTCTGCCAATCAGAAGAAGGCGAACTATGTTTTGTTCGGTTCTGTCACATATCGAGACGAGACCCCGAAGTGCTTCTGGAGCTACGAAGGTGGGCAACAGTTCTGCTTCCAGAGTTTCCATTTGACAACACCAATGCTCCAGGGCCTTCAAAATTTGTGAATACTTGTCAGTGTTCCATCAACAGTAGCAGATAAGCCATGTGATGAATGGAAAACGTGCCTGTTTTCGGAGCTCAGAAATCCTTTAAAGATCACAAGATAAAGGGAAAAAATACCGCACATGACAGGCATGTTTACCTACACGCTAATTTCCTTCAAACAAGATTATGACAGGCCTACCAAGGTGGGATGTGGAACATTTATACACGGTGTTGAACAACTTGCTGGCATGTGTCGCTTTCATTTTTGAGAACCTGCTGACGTTTTGACAGATGTGTGGTACCGTCATGCAGCCTGTCTGCCAACGATGAAGCTCGGAGAGATGGAAAGATTATTCCTTTCAAAGCCAATTAAAAAACATTTAATGAAGATAAGCTACATCTGTCCGCCTGTGTGCTTTTGACAAGCTGTCCTAATTTGAAAGCGGACATTTACTGGAAGGAGACGATTACAGAACTGGGCTTTAAAGGAACCGATTTCATGAACTATCTGATCATTTCTTGACAGCCCTCTGTTGGGTTGTGATTTCTGTTTTCTGGAGCTATTTATGCATTTTTAAGGTTAATGTTGACAGAAGGCAGAAGGAGGAAGTTAGAAAAGTGGAAGTGAAGTGCCCAGAGAGTCTATAGCGTTTATAAGATGGCTGAGGAAGAAATCCAATCGCCTTTATGAAGTTGAACTGAAATATCTTGGAAATACGACAAACAACCGCCGAGCAAGCGATGACAGACCTTCATCCCAACTCAGAAAGGATGAAGCACATCACAAACTCTTTAACAGCTCTTATTATCCAGGATTTGGGTGCATATTCAGTCTGAGAACCAGGACTTTTAAGCTGTTTTGCACACCTTGGCGCCCACCTCAAAGATAGTGCATTGCTGCAGCGATTACCCCACACTTTACAATGAGACCAAGATTGTAGTCATGGAATCACTTTAAAAAGCAGGAAGGATTGTCATGTTAGTGGGTTTTTGCCACGTTTTTAGTTTCTGTTTAAGTTCTTAGTTTTCTCATGTCTCATGTCCTGCATTCGCCTTTCATGCCACGCTACAGTTAAGTACCTTTCTTGTTTATTCTAAGTCATAGTCATAGCCATAGTCATGTTTTGTTTAACCTTAGTCATGTTTTGTTTTTGTCACAGTTTGGTTTTTGATATCCAGCTCAGCCGCGCTTTTTGTTGAAACCTTTTTGAAAATAAATCAAGTTTTGTTTTTTGAAAGAATTCTGCATCCGCATCCTTCCTCGCACCCACCCTACCTGACAAGGATAGCCCTAACATGTGATTGTCACCGTGCATTTTATCACAGATGATTGGCAGAAAGCATCCCGTGTGCTCTAAACAAGAGCAGTGAATGTAATGTACAATATTTCTCATTGTACATTACAGGAAGCCGTTGACCAGAAGTCATCATTTCTGTATTCATTTACAACAAGTATGCTGCTACAAAAAGACTTTTCATGTAATCTTCATGTTGGCTGGTCGCAACTCTTCTGTTCCAGTAATAAAAATATTTGAAGTAAGTTGATTATGGACAGTTACAAATACTTGCTTTGAAAGCACCATGTTTTCATGAAGTGAGAAAAAAAAAAAAAAAGGAATCTAAAGTCGTTTTATAATCCCCTCGCAGTCCTCTGACTCGTAATCAAATCAAATCCAATCAGATGCTCCCATCCCCACGAGAAACACATAGATGATACTGTTCCGATTCAGTTGTTACTACTTTAAACAAAAATGTCGGTGCCAGTGTAATGTTATATTGATCTGTGCGGTGCTGCCTCCAGCAGTACTCCAGGAAACATTCACATTTCATAGAGTCCGTGCGTGGAAGCAGCCAAAGACAGTCGAGAACAACACTGGCTGTTTTTTTTTCTCCTGTTTTCCTCCAAGGCAATGTCTTTCAAGAGTGAAAGACAACTGTGACAAAACCTAAGAGAAGCAGCCAGATGTGCTCCCATTGTTCAGGAACTGAAAAAAGTCCAAGGTAAGAAAACCAAAGAGGGCCTTCTCTAGTCAGTCTTCCCCTCTCTCATCTTAAGTCCCCCGTCTTCCTTTCATAGTGTGTATGGTGTGTGACCTTTGACCTGAGTCTTACTTATAGGCCTGACACCCACTGATAGACGACTAACCCCCTAAAAAGGTCAGGGCAGGCAAGTCTGGGAACACCTGCTACCCAACACAAGTAACTCTTGTTTAAGTGCTTGAGAGAGCAGTGGGAGCATGGATCAAGTTATTGTGGACGGGCAGAAACAGTACAGAGCAAAACAAAGTTGGTGTCGGTGAGGAAACGTCAAAAGCAGCAATCGGGAAGGAAAACAGGAATGAAACTCTTTAACTGAGTAGGCAGGGGACAGACAAGGTGGGGGGTCAGGGCTCAACTTAGCAGGCCAAGGTCTGGTTTGGTTTTGGTTGTTTCAGTTAGTATGTAATGGAAATGGAAAGGTAAAAGACAAAGACAGATAGAAAAATGTTGTATTTTATATAAACTGATTGCTTGTTCACCTGCTCAGAAAGCTTTTAATAATCACCCCCTATTTATATATGTATGTTTTAGGAACTTATGTTGCAAATGATATAAGCTGCCTGCATTGAAGTGTTGTTAGCTTTGTGAATCAATGTTCCAAAGCTAAAGGTTACACACACAGCAGACCCGACGCTGCTAAAACAATAACTGAAATGAATAGATGATGTTCTACACTGGTCCTAATCCTTGTTCCTGTTAGTTTAAAACTGAAGTCAGGAAAATGAGATTTAAAGGAAAAGCCACACATTCCAGGCTAACATGCCAGCTTATATCTGGCTCAGCAAAGGCACAAGTTTCTAATCTTCAAAAGCTGGTTTTATAAGTGCGTAATGAGAGAGACCACAATAGAAAAACAAACCATTTATTTTCATCCCCTGGAGAGTAAGTGGAACCATATGGTCCAACGCAGAGCCAGATCCCAACATCTGGGCAGCATGGGAGAATCAAAGCCAACTGGTTCTGAGGACCCCAGTGAACCACAGCAACCTTTGCCTTCCCTGACAAAATTTTGGTCAATGTAAAAACAGGTTGGAACCGAATCGCCCCTTTTTGGGGATAATTACCAATCAAAAACGGACTGTCTGCAAAGCTCTGGGCACAGTCCACAGCCGTAATCATTGGCAGATGTGAGTTTGACTTACACAGAAACAGCTGGAGCAGACCATGGTAAATTCCTGTGAAACTGTCTCTAATATTGAGTGGAGGTCACAGACAGTGTCATCCTGGGAGGGGAGTTTTATTGATTAAACAGCACGTACCTTCAGGTAGCTGCTATGGGACGTAAGATTACTACAATAAAACGACATGCTTATTGGTTTGTTTGATTGCTGAATATGATGCATCTTGGGTAGTTACGAGAGACTTTGTTTACGCTCTTAATGCACAACAGGGTGATGAAATCTCTTGATAAGTAACACCCCGGCAAAGCTCATTTTAATAGCCTTTGGCATGTCTGCATTACCCTCCAGCCAACAACAAAGAAATCTAATCAGGCCATGCAGGCCGAGGTTAAGAAGCTGCATCCTGAGGGCTCCGTACTTTAGCTTGGGATTCAGCTTCTTACACTAAGCCACTCTTCTCCCTGCTCTCAAGCTCCACTCCTCCCTGTCTCTGTTGGATCATGTTCAGCTGTCACACAAACAGGAGGAAAATGGCTAAAACAACTTTTACAAACATAAGCGAGTATGTTTATTAACCCACAAACAATCTCTTCTTTTTTTTTCCGATTGCAATGGTGCGTCTACAGAGTTTACGATCTACAATTACTCGGTGGGTGCCGAGATGAAAGGACAGATTTTGTGAGATGCCCTTGAGGTGCAATCATGTATTTTAATGCTCAACAGAGATAAGGTTGAGCACTGAGTATACTTGTCCTCTGGGAGGGATGAGGGGTGGGGCTGCTCCCTCATGTCCAATCACATTATGCCAGAAGGGTTGTGGCCATGCTAATTTATTCCTGAGTGGTCCTTAGGGAGAGTGTCTAGTCATAAAGACCCTGTCAGCCCCTCCCCTCAATGGGCATCACAGTCTGCAGGCAGAGCCTCTCTGGGGAGGTGAGCCCTGCAGGCATATTCTAAAGAGTAATAATACCACTGTCAGCTGTCTGGGCACCTTGAGGGCTTAAACCAACTGCAGATAGGGCTGGAACAGCAGTGTGGTATGACGTGACATATATGACATAATCCATGTTAAGGTGGGGTTGATTCTGCAATTGGACAATGGACGCCTAGCTCTGTCCCTCCATTTCCTCCATTTCCTTACCAATGGCGACGGTATAATGGCCCCTACCTAGTCCTTGGCCTTCTGGGAAGAAGATAGTTCCTTATTACAGCAGTCCTTGGAGGGAGCTGCAGGCTTGTCAACATGGAGCCAGAGAAGAAGTACTCTGCTGGCTCCATTCAGCTGCATTAAAATAATGTCAAATGAACTGACTGCTGGGAGCCTATGAGACACCCAAGGAACCACTTTGTCTTCTTCATTAAAACCAGTTTGGTGAGCAAGCGGGAAAGAAAAAGAAACATTAATTTTCCTTGAAAGTCTCCAGAACAGAAAGAACAAAATTAATTGGACCATTAGGCCCCCAGTAGACGATAGTGATGAGTTTTTCTTTCATAAATGCATGTGTGCCTAGACATTGCTCTTACACAGGCAATTATGGCATCGTTTTCAATAAAAGAAAATGTTTGATTTAATGGCCAATAAACACAGGTAGAAGAGGACGGCATCGCTCCAAAGGACCAGAAGGTTTTCACAGTCTGAGCTTTGTATGGACTGTGAAAAGTAATTTCCTCTGAAGGTTACAAAGCACATAATGGACCTTTTCTCCTTTTTGTGATAGTAACCACGGTTCAGATCAGCGTTGTATGAATGTACAGCATGGGCGGCTCGACTGTTAAAGCAGATCAAAAATCACAGGAGCAAAAAAAATAACATACAAGGAAATTAACAGTGTATGTTAGAGTTTTAATTCCTGCACATTTCTCTGATAAACTGCCCTAAAGTTGCCAAAAACAGTGGAACCCAAAGGTCAAAAGTAGTGTGTTGACAAGCCATTATGGCACAATGTATTTAATGAAAAAAAGATGTGCTTTTGTAATGGTTCAACTGATATTTTTTCCCATGTTTTAAAGGACTGTTTCGCCATTAAGAATCCCTTTTTGCACATCCAGGCACATTAATCTAATGTTGACTGGCAGATGGTTCGACTAGACACGGGGTCAATACTTTCTTCGGTTCCCTTAGCTCCAAACCTTTATTAGCTTATTTCTACTCGTGTGAAAAATGGCCGACTTCGTCCTTGAGCTCAGCAAATATCAGTTAGATTGACAGGATCTTTGCATCATTGTGAACTACACAGACTGTTTGTTTTTGACTGATGCTACCATATATCTAATTCATTACGTGGCACATATGCGTATGCAATTGATGCAAGTGGAGCTCAACTATTCAGGCAACAACTCATTAACATTAATTAATAAGCAAACTGATGGAAAAACAGCTGCAAATGCACACATTTGAAAAGGAGGAAATAATGATAAAATGTTGATATTTTTATCAAATCTTAATTCAATGAAACTAAATGGTTTTGCTCTACTTCTAATGAGATTTAATCTTCACTCACTGCAAAATATTTTAGAAGCTCCATAAAGTTTTGATGTAAAAATCTTGTTTTAAAAATGACCGTGTAAATTTATCATATCTAATCTATGTGTTAAGAGTTAGATATTTTCCTCTAAAATACAGTGAATTAGGGAAAAATACAGGGTGAATAACAGGTTCCTTGGTTTTGTAGTAAAGTTCTGTTCTTTGTACTCCCAGAAATTCCCCATGAATCTCAATTCAAGGGCTTATTTTTAAGGGCCTCCGTTAGCTCAAGTTTATTCTGGTTCACAATTTTATGCTTCATAGCCACCATTGATGTACAAAACCTGTAATGAACTATACGTTTTATCGTCTGCCAGTAAGCTAGCTGTCAGCATTACAATAATGAGCACAACAACGACATAAGCATATTGTATTACCTTGCAAAAGTGGGCTCAATGCCCAAACTTTCCACTTAAATAACTGCCCAGGTTTGTCTTTAATGAGGAGTTAATGGGCTTTCATCTGGCAACTAATGTATCTCACAAGAGATGTTCAAGAATATCTACAAGGCATCTTCCATTGTAGTGATGCTGAAGAAGCAAAAAGGAGCGGTAGGTAAGTAGTCTAATCATGTGATGAAGCTGCAAAAAGTTTTCCCTGTTTTCTCACATGCTCAGGATAATGCTATACAGTGAGAACAGTGGCAGCATATGAAGGGGGTTGCAGTAAGAGAGCAGGTCACTCTCCGTAGTCTTAGCACGGTGGGCCCGGTACAAGGTATCACGTCTCAGGGCCAGGAAATATTTGCTACAGAATTACGTTGCCCAGTGGACACCTCTGATTGAAGCTTAGTGCCCCAGAGCTGCGGCACTTAGAAAACACATCTTCTACCACCCATTGTCTTCTCCAATCCCCCAAATCCCCAGTCCTATTCCTATAAGCCATGTGCACCCCTGACCAGAATCCCAGCACGTTATCTGCAGGAGACTGAGTCGTAGTGAAAGATTAAGGAGATGTAGGGGAGGCAGATGGAGGATTGGGGTGGTGTATATCTATGGAGAGATGGGCCTGCTGGGCACAATAGAACTAAGGACACACTTGGCCATTAGAGCAGGTCCCCAGGACATGGTGGTATTGCAGACTCCTGCAGAGGAGAGCTCAGCTGGAGCTTCACATCTCACTGCCTCACAGCCAAGAACACCCCCCCATTAGAGCAGATAAGGTTCCTATCAGCACAGAGCACACAAACACACTCACATTCACGTTCATGTTCAAGTGTAAGTGCGAGCCACACAGGGTAATGTCTTTGCCAGGAGTCGTGGGGCGGCTGCAGACACACTCCAGTATCTGGGATTGCTTGTCGACAGATTCACTTTCTTAGAGAGCATTATTTGTGATTTATAGCAAGCAGCAAAACCGAAACAAAAAACAAAGTCACAGTGATTCTTCATTAAGATATTTTTTCAGTAAATGTGCGCCGCGTCTTTTGCCAGCTCAACACAACATGTGAAAATGGACACAAACTCTAAAGCGACGTTGATTTGAACCCTACTGTTGCTCATTTTTTGTCCCCCCCCTTCAAACCAAAAAGCATTTGGGGAATTACAAAGCACACTATAATAGACTTTGACCACCGATTTCTTTCCTCTGTATACACCAGATAGGGAGAACATGGCAATTATGAACATTGTCTCTGTGTGTGCATGTGTGCTTTTTAAAGAAAGGTTGTTTCATTACATAGCACTTCTTAAGGAATAAAATGGCCCCATTCCTCCTCCTCCCTCCCGCTCTCCCTGAATCCGTCCCACGGCCCGACGCACTGCTTTAATGAGTAGCTGGAAATGACAGCTTTAATCACCGCCTGTGGCCACGGCGAAGGGCCCGTTAATGATAGAAAAAGAACAGAGGGCCATTTGCATCAATCAGGCCTAAATCACTTTTTATGATAATGCAGTAGAGAGGGAGGGCATGATGATGAGGCTCCTCTCTCTCCCCACCATTGTGCAGATTCTTAAAGGAATACCCCAGCAGGTACCAACTTCCTCTTCAATGTGCCCTGGCATTTCCTTCAGGAAACCCATACTGAGGCCTTCTCAACAAATAGTCCATTAAGACGCCAAAGCACAATTTGAACCTAGATTCGATTAGAATGTCCAACATTACTATGGTTCAGAAACTTATTTGTACAGCAACATATTTTCTATAAAGTTAATTAACATTCAAATAAAAGTTTGACTATTATTTCCCCTGAATTCATGTGTGCAGAAAGCAGAGACCTTAAAGGTACACTATGTAATAAATTAAGTCATTTATTAGCTCAAATCAACATATTCATTCATAAGTTAGTCCTCATTGGTGTAAAATGATCTCTGTCAAAAATCTCACTTATCCTCCTGAGTGAAGAATCACTTGTCTGTATCTGCATAGAGCAGGTAAGCTCTATGGAGGCTGCCATGTCCTTCCGGTCTATGAAAAACAACGAAGTGTCGAGAGGGACATAAAGCATAGACAAGCACTTCGAATCGCGATTTCCCCACCAGGCCTGCAAGCGGAAATGACGTCATTGTGACGTCATTTCCGCCGAATGGCTTATTACAGCCGCTAATGCTAAATAGATTTTATCTCGTAAATTATCCCACTAATAATGCATTGAGTGTTACCAAACTTCAGCCGTAGTACACAAAGGCTCTTAACTCACAAAACGAGGCATTAGAAAGTTTGTAAGTTTACCGGGATTTTATTTACCGCTGCTAATGCTGCTAATGCTAATGCTGCTAATGCTAACGCTGCGTCGACGTCACTTCCGGTAACTCCCGGAATATGACTAATTGCATTGCTTGCACACCAAAGGCTATGTCAACTTATGTTATCTGACATGTTATCTGTCATCTGTATTTATAGTGTTGTTGTGTGTGTATTGTGTAATCCTTTGTACTGTGTGTCTTGATTTCTTTTTGTTTGTATGGACCTTGAGTCTGAAGCTATGGCTTCTTGAATCTTGACACATTCCGCTTGCCGTAGTTCAAGAAGTTGCAACGCACATTTGAAAACGTGAGGCGCTAGAGAGCAAATTCATTCAACTTTGCAAAATAAAATTGCACCACTAGATGGGGGAAGAAATTACATAATGTCCCTTTAAATTCCACAACATAACTGCAGTGTAATTCAAATCATTGAAGCTCTGTACTTATAGTATTACAACATATCATGTTAAAACGAAGCCATTTGACAAATATTTTGTTTTTACATTTATGTTCATTTTCTCATGTATGCTTGTAGGCCCTTTAAACACCTTGGGACAGGAACATTTTTACCCGTGTTGCACCATCTTATCATTTAACACTTCGTAAGCATTCGGCAGGATTCACATTAGAGTCACAGGTGATGCATTAACTCTGGAGGGTTGGATGGGCCTGAAGTTTCGAACTGTAGTGACCATCAGTATTGGGACCAATCTTTGTCTCAATAGTGTGAATCTGTTCTGAATACCAAGTGCTGAGATTTGAAAGTATTCCAGTTTTTGCTGGCTCTTATACTATAGAGCCAAGCTTTTTTAATACATACAGCGTATGCGTTGGTGTCTATGAAAGATAGCAGGACAACAACCTGTATGTGTCTCCATGCCATGATGACAGGACGATTTCCAAAAATATCTTTCATCTTTCACAAAAAAACGATAGTTCATGTGATGCAATCACAAACCCCAACCATTTTTAACATTTGCAAACCTAACCATGTATCTTAATTCCTAATCCTCGAACAATACAAGAGACTGCAAAGTAGGAAAGGGAAAGAACTTTTGAAAACTTTGGGTAAGATGAGGCTCAAACTTGTGGATCAACAATACCAACGATTGCTTCCTACTTTGTCACAAGTGCATTTGTGCATGTTAAAAAGCGGCAAACGCGAGTTTAATGCGATAGAAAACGACATGTCACAAGTTTTTAAGACAAAGTTAGATATATAAATTTTTACCACTCTTGAGCCATTACTACATTACAGAGGAAGATTGTATTGTAAAATTAACCACGTTTGGTACAGTAAACAAATCCATTCAAAGAAAAGTGGAACAACAGTGCAGCAGCTGACAGCAGAAAAAGCCAATAATTAACTTTCTCTACAATTATTATTCAGCACAACCTCAGAGACGAACTAACATTCTGAAGTATTTCACATCCGTGCTTAATGAGCAAAATAAGCATTACTTTCTGTTTCATTTAGTCAACAAGCTATCTACTGCTTAATTACAAGTGGTGTGACATTCTCGGTTTCCATAATTAATTCAAAAGTGCACTGATTAAGCGAAATCAATTCAATTGTTAACAGAGCGGGAGTTTATGAACAAGGATCATCTGTGGAAATATAATGGATGCAATCAGATGACATAACATCTCATTTGAATATTGTTATACCGAAACACAAAAAGGAACGCAAAGCCTGATTAAACCATATGCTCCTTAATATACACCTTCTCATCTTTAGAAAAACAAGACGTAGTATTTCTTGACAATCATGTTGCTTAAGGCTCCGTTTTCTAATAAACACTGAAGTCATAAAGCCATCAGGGAAAACTGCCTGCACCTGGCACTTGCCAAATGCAAGTCAAAGTGGTTGGTTCAAAAGATTAATGAAAGAAAGTGTGGTCTTACCTCAGAACCCACCAAGCATTATTGCTTGGTAAAGCTAATTTTAGTCTCTGTCGCAGAAGAGAAGTTTAATTAATTCCAAGCAAATATTCCAGAGGAACTTTAAGTAAGATACTCCAGTTGGAAAAAGGAAAAAAACTAGAAAGCTGCAAGCAGCTGTGAGCGGGACCGAGGTGTGCGTACGTTGGGATGTGCGCACATTGGGCATGCGCTGGACGCTGGAGCTGCAGCTCTGCCCACACGCACGATACCCTCTGCGTACGTACGAGCACATAGTAACCCTAATGCGGAGGGGTTTTTGAAAATTTCTAGGGGGCACCACTGAGCCATTTTGCTCCGCCCACACACGATACCCTTTACATACGTACGAGGTTGTCAGGGTGGACATGTGTGCCAAGTTTCATGACTTTGCGATGATGATAAGGCTTTCAAACCACAAACGCCATCACACGATTTTCACCGCCTGCCTACGCCCACACCGTTCAGAGTTTGGAAAAGTTTCTCCTTTGAATTTTCCCCCCCATGTCTTAAGAGTAACCTGGCCAAGTTTCAAGTCTGTAGCATGAAATCTGTAGGACAAGTTCGATCATATGCAAGGCGTGGAATCGGTCAAAAATGGCACGAAAACGCACTTTCCATCCAAAATGGCTGACTTCCTGTGGACGTGGGACCATGGCGACCTGAGACTTTTTTGTGCGTCTGGGCATGATGAATGAGTGTACCGAATTTCGTCGTCCCACGCGAAACTAATCCTATTGCGGGGACCATTTTTAAGCATCGTATGGGGCGCTACAGAGTCAATGAGCGACTCCCAAAAATATAAAGTTTAGATTCTTTCATGTCGTCGACTGGCAGGTGGCGCTCGCAAAATTTCCTGAGTTTTCGAGCACCTTTTGCAAAGAATCGGAAAGAATAATAACGGAGAAAAATCCTTACAGATACAATAGGGTCCTTGCAGTTTCACTGCTCGGTCCCTAATAATTCAAACGTCCATGATTGCTTGAATAATTTAAGCCGAGGGGGCTGCCAGAGCCTGGCAGTTTAAAATGGCAGAACAAAACATACCAATCTGTCACAAAAGGAGACTCTGACAAGCGCAGAATCTTCACCAACCAACAGACAGGCGTGACGATGCCCCTTCAGGCTATTGCTTACTTCTGCTCACTCTCTCTCCCCCTCACCTAATCTCTCTTTACCACAGATGGCTTCTTGTGAGTGCAGGGGAGGGCACGGCAGTTCCAGAGTAATCCCCAGCCACACAGACGGAAAAGCTTGTTAGAGCACTTGCTGATCACCACAAAAAGTCAAACTAGAGCCAGGGAAAGGTCACCAGGAATTAGGCTGTGCTCAAACTCCAAAGGCTTGCCTAATTCCCCTGATAAGCCCCTTTGAAACTCAACCTGTTCTGGCTGTGCCATGGGCTCAGCCTCGCCTAGCACTAAAACCCTTCTCCAAAGCTAGCTGGAACTCATTTATACAGATGAACACACATGCACAAACACACACAGCTGCACTCACCAGTAACAGGCGAGGCTTTTCCTGATGACTAGACTAGAACAATCGACTAAAGAATCAATGATTCCTAATGTGTGTGAAAGGAACTGAAGCTGCTTAGACACAGCAAGGGCTTTAAGTCTGAGCTTCTTTGGACGTCAAGAATGTTTGAAGCTGGAAAAGGCCCTGGCTTGGAGTTCATGCTGCTGTTGCTGTCAGTTATCCACTTTGGGCAGGGCGCCAGAGGGGTGGGGGGGTGCACAACAGAAACTAATGGAGAGCAAAAATTTAAGTTTGGCACGACCAGCAGAGTTATGAGGAATGTCTAGTTCTGAAACCAAACACAAAGAATAAAATTTGTTGCACTTTTGGACAAGAAAGCCCAGATACAATGAAATGTAAACTGTCTACCCATGTAGGAGTAAGCCCAATGGATTCATATTCAAAGACACAGCTGACATTATTCTAACGCCCACCCTCAAAGGATAACTTTAATGGTGCTAGTATCTGCAGACTCCTTCCTCTTTTTTACATATGTTTCCAAACATCAGAGGTGAAATACATAAGAAATACTGAAGAAAAATACTAATCATTTAACACAAGAAGATGACTTTCACGTTCAAATCTCTAAAAGTAAGATGGAGCAAAGGAAGTGAAAAGCTTTTCTCTGCAAAGTTAAGTGCTGACCTTAATTCACTTATCAGCTAAGGAAAATACCCATGCAGCTCAGAGCGTGAACACATCCTCAGTATAAACATGGATGATCCTGCCCTCCAGGTAGATCAAACAGTCGGTGGTAGGCGTGTGTTGATAGCACCGCCATTCCAGTCCACTTGTCTTTCATTTCAAAACCGCTGAACATTGTACTGCCATTTTCTCTCCCTCTTCTCACTGAGGTTAAATTGCTGAATCTCTTGCCTGTGCGTATCTGAAATGAACAGACTTTAAGACACTCATTCCAGACAGCATCTAAATTATATGCTGCAAGTCCCAACTCTTTTCTCAAGGGCTGAATTCACTTAGAAAACTCTTCTTACCAGAGGCAATAAGGCTATTGTGATGTGCAAGCTGTTCAGTCTTTCTTTCCCGATTTGTGGGATGTTGACATCCCTTGTTTTATTGTTGCTGCATCCCCCCACCTCCACCCTTGTCAGAGTTACTATTAATCACCATCATGGAAAAATTAGCTTTGTCACCAACTGACACAACAGTAGTGACAAGAATGCTGCATGCAGCCTGTATGAGATAAGGCGCAACTAGCTTTTAATGGCTTTTCATTTTCATTTTCACCTTATTGTTGGGACTCCAGAGCTGCTTTGCATGGTTTATAACTGTCTTATATTGGTGCTGAACGTAACCCCTCAGCTCACATTCTGACACATGCAGTTTTGACTCCCATCTCTGTAAGACCGCCATCCCAGGCTTTGCGGAAGCCTTTGCCAGTGAGCAAATCAATCTTTTCCAGCTTGAATCTGATTTGAAATGTAAGCGTGGACAGCGTGATCATCCAAAACCACCACCGTCTGACAGTTCAGTACACAGCAGTTTATTTGGTGAAACTAGGAAATTGAAACATGCCTATTTTCTAATTTAATATCTAATGTATGTCTTCAATTCCACTTCACTGAAGTGAACTTTCATAGAAACTAATGTGAAAACTGTTGTTAGCTTTGCAGAGTTTTTCAACATCCTAAAAAACATTTTTTTCCCCCAGTGAGCAGCAGTTCTTCCCGACTGCACTGACAATAAATTACACGCTCAGAGTTATTTACACCTAAACAGTATAATTAGTTTTCTGATCAAAAGTCCATTCCATCCGACAGCTGTTTTGCACCATTGCATGGTTTGGCAATCATCACACAAATTAGTAAAAAGGAACTGCTCTACACTCTTTGAATCTATCTATGTTAAATTATCAAGCAGAGTTTACAGAGAACGATAAGGATAAGTAACATATGTCTCCAATGTGATGCAACAGATGTAACAGACACACTGTTTCTTAAGGTCAGCATCTTAACCTGTCAGCTGTTAGAGTTTTCCAACTTAAAGGACGTTTTTGTGACCATCCTATATCGAACTGCCTGAATGTCTGAACAGTTTTCTGTAATTCTATTTTCACAGTCGGCGCTTTAGTACATTAATTGTGAAGCAAAAGCATATCAACAGACAGCACTGAATAACAAATTTGGTCTTTAAACACTTCATAATATAACAGCGCTTTCTTTCTTTCTCAGCCAGAGTAAAGTGTGGCTTCACATTGAGAAGTGTGACGCAATTGTTCTTAACCCCTGGTGCTGCTAAAACTGTAGCCCTTCTCCGATCTGCACCGCTAACGGCGAGGTGTTAAAGCGTTTACCCAGCTTTAAGTGCTGCCACACTTTGCAACCAGGCAAATGAAGTGATGGCAACTGCAGTGCTAAGTGAGCGTCAGCCTCTCCAAAGTGCAAAGGCTGTTTGGCGTAGGCTGGTGAGACAAAGGGAAAGAGGCAGCTGACTACTCTTCAGAGCCAGAGATGAAGAGCGGTAAACAGTGAAAAGGTAAGACCATGGAGAGACAGAGAAATGATACCGAATGGAGAATGAGGCAGTGAAGTGCACTGGGATGTATCTGGGGATGATTTGCACCTGTGAGTGGATGGGGAGGGGGGTGCATTATGAAATGAAGGTAATGTTATTTAATGTTATTAAGAAAAGGTGTGATGCAAAGGTAAAAATGTAACGCAATGTCACTTGCAGTCCCAAGCCATTTTTCTATGTATGAACACCGGATATTTTGTGCATATGCAGACAGTTCACTCTGGACTGACAAGCCCAAAGGAGGTTGTGATGCAAATTACACATTCAGGAAATCACTTTTTGTTTACAGCTCATGGAGAATGTTAATTGAGGCTCTTTGTTGACTGTTTTTCTGTTAGTACCAACACCACATACATTTTAACGTATCTACAATATCGTCAAGCAACTAGAGGGCAATATACTGGTCAGCAGAGAAGAGCTCAAAACAGTACCTTTGACCAGTTTAGTCGGGTATCCATCCACTAGCAAAGCAAATCTCAAGCGATCTTTTGAATTGACTGGTTTGAAGTGAATAAACTAGGCTGCATGGTGTCACCAGAATGCAGTGTTATGGGCTGGTTTGCCAGTCCAAATTCAGTAGAAGAAGTAGTTGTCTTGACCAGAAACAAACACCAGGGAAGAAAAACAACAACAACTATGCTGGAGATCCACAAGAGGACTATGGAGAGAGTTCTTCAGGAATTACTTTAATCTCTGGGTTATAATATTAGATACCAGTTGGTCATGTGTCTTTATTGTTTGCCAGCTCAGACTGGAAGCAGCTGATTTTGTAAAGTTATTTACATTTTTCCAAATGAGAATTTTAGAGCTGCAATGCATGTGTGAAAACAGCTTTAAAGTGAGATTTGCATCGGTATTATTACAGTAGGCAGAATTGGCTACATCAAAGAAGTGGGGGGCCTCTCACTAAACCCCAAAGTCCCTGTACAGATTTGTGGTTTGATCAGTAGGGGCCACAGGCAGTTCTAGCTTGGCTGTACAGCTGGCCACCAAGGCTCTGCCGGCGCCAACATGGACAAAGAGAAAGTGCGCACAGCCTTTCTGCAATCTGCTCCATCATGTGGTCAACAGGTTCAGCAGACACTCTGTTTCTGGCAAAGAGCACTCTAGGTGCTCAGTGATTGTTGGCAGATTGTAGTGAAGACTATTATTTTCCATAAGGGAACGGTCTTGCCCTGAACATGGCAGTAGTAAAGATCCATACATGCGTTTGGGTGAGACTGGCCAATCAGAAACAAGAACAGTACCCTGAGAAATAGCTCATTAAAATTTGCTGCTTTGTGTTATGCTGTGTGTGTGTGTGTCAATATGTCGTTTCTGGAGGTGTTAAAAACAGGCAGATTTAATTTGTATACGTATGCTTATCTGACTGTGTGTCACTGTTTTGAGGGGATAAAGGCTGCAGTCGCTGATGGCAGAAGGCCTAAGCCAGGGCCTTTACTCAAATGCTCCTCATTAACAGCTCATAATGGCTGGCAACATCCTTACGCCACTCTGGCTCACTCTCATTAGCAGCTGGCAGCAAGGTAGGGAGATGAGTGGACGTTGGCGTCAATCCACCTTCACTCAAATACAGCATGGCAGCGAGCAAGGGAGAGAGGGACGACAAGGGAAAAAGCCAGAGATAGGTGGCAAAAGAGGGAAAAATCCTCATCTCTGTAGATTTAATTAAAACTGGAGTGAACAGATGGGGAAGATGGAGTGAAGTCCAACAGGAGACAGCTCATCTGTTTGGGTTTCCACATTTCTCTTTACATCTCTCCATCGTTACCCACCCCTCTTTCTCATTGGTGCCATTTTTTTTTTTTTTAGATAAATTCTTGGCATTCAGTGTGTCCCAATTCAAAGCGTCCACACTGGCAGTGTGACAACAACAAGGAAAAGAAGCTGGAAAAAAAAAAACAGTCAATCAACTCATGCGCTCTTAAGGGATTTCAGGCCTTTAGTTTGCTGTGGATAATTATGGGCGGGGTTATTGTTGGCCAGCCCAGCATTGGGCCGGGGATGTTGTGCTGAAGAGTAGCTAAGCCCTTATTAAAAGGTAATCCAGGCAATCCCTGTGTAAAATAACACAGCTTTTTGTTTAAAATAGAGAACAACCAATCAAAGATCTAGCCAGGCAGAGGGGAAGGTCACACAGTGAAGGGTTTTAGATCAGAAAACAGATCAAGCCTGCCTGTGGCTCTTTTTTTCTTCTCCTCTCTCCCAGAAGAAGTCACTTTTCATTCAAATGTAATCATCACTGTGCAGTAATACGACCTTCATGGCTGCATGTTAAAAGGAGCAAGAGCAAAGCATTCAGATCCTTCAGTCCCTGTGGCCATTTCAGAGTGTACAAAGGGATCATAGACACAAGCGAAAACCTCCAAATTAATTCAAAGTATCACAGAATAATAGTCCTTTCACTGTGCAAAGAAATGTAAATGTGCATGCAGTGGCTGAGTGTTAAATGCTTCTACAATTTCAATTCTTTTTTTTTTTTAGACTATTTAACACACTGTATCTTTGATTGACATTTGGTAGTATTATCATAATCTCCTAGCAACCACAGTAGGAATAACACAAACATAAATCATAGGGAAAAAATCTTCACATCTAACATGGGCCACAATGCCTCTACTTTTGCATTTTCTTCTGACAATTTTCTGCCTTAGCTCAATTCCCTGCTACATTAATCTCATTATCCTTTGAACCTTTTCACTGTTAATGCCAAATGCAATTTGTATTCTGAGGCCAGGCAAAAAGCTCTAAACTGATTATCCCAATTTGAACCGTGGCAGTCCTAGATATTGTTGAGTCTGAAAGGGCCATCTCGATGGTGAATGGGCTTCTCATATGCCTTCTGAGTTTCATGACACAATGTTGCGTCTGCTTTGCAAGGGATAAATTAAGCGTGTGAAAGTCTAAGCAAAGCCCTCATTTTCCAGTTAATCAAATCTTCCCCTAATCAAATTAGCGCACATAATTCCTCTGGATGCGTGGTACAAAAACAGCATTATCCTCCTCTCCGGAGCTGAAAGGCAGGGAATCAGCGTGGTGCCTCTCTCTCCTCTGCATGAGCAGCCCTCAATGCAAGAGGAGGTCCAGGGTGAGGTGGGGGGTGGAGGAGTCCAGGGGCGAGGGGGTAGGGCATGGCTCTTCCCAGTGGCCTAACAGAGAAAGGCAAGGCCGGGGTAAACTTTGGCAGCGTTTAAGTTCCCAGCTCATTAAAAAGCCTGGCTCTGTGGCCACCTCCAGGGAGCACTGAAGCGTTGGCTAATGAGGTACTTGTTTAATTTTCTTTCAAAGGGCTGGACATCTGTGACACCCCCACCCCCTATCCCCATACACCACTCTACCTCCCATTTCTCCCTTCAGCCTTAAACCCCCATGCCTCATCTTTTTTTCTTTGAACCTCACACAAAGCCCATCTATCAATAGGCCGCAGGGTTCTCTCCGGTTTGATGAAGTGTCTCTCATTGAGTAAGGCAGATAATACATTTGGAGGAGTGCAGAACAATCGCCATTAACTCTGATCTCTCCCTCTGAACAGTCAAAGCCCATCATGGAAATTCAATAGTGGTCAAGCTAAATGGATAAATGTTCACAGTCCACCGTAACGTTCTAATTGATTTCCCTTCATGAGATAATCCACTCTCCTCAACAGAGGCCTTCGTCACTCCCTTTCACCCCTGCCATCCCTCTGTGGGGATGATGCAGATATCTTGGAGCGAAGGAAAGAAGGGAATAGCTAGTGTGTATTCATCTGTTTAAGGAGTGTTAGGTTCATCTCCCAATTTTGATGCAGTTGAGAGGCTTGAGTCTATATTCTATGACCTGGCAACCTCTGCTGCGCTGACCATTATTTAAGGCTCGGCTCTCATATCCGAGCCCCATAACTGCTCATGAGACATTAAAAGGCACCTCACTCTCTACGGGTTACCATAATTGGAATTCAAAGCGGCTAGTGCAGCGTCTTTCTTCATTGGTCAGTTCCACTTATTTCATAATGCGTCTAGATTCTTTCATTATGAGAGCTGTCGGACTCATATTTGCACCTTGATGCCCTCCTAATGTCCAAGACCATGGGAAGAATACAAATGTGCTCTTTCTGCTCCCTCGTTTTCTCGCTTGTCCTCATCTGCAGCCCTTTCATGCAATCTGTGGCTAACAGGGTAGAAAGGATGAACTAGTTACACAGGAAGTGAGAAGCGTAGAGGAGCAGGATGGAGCGTGCATGTCAGAAATATGAGGCCAGTTAAAAGGCCTCATGAAAACATTTGTCAATTTACACAATGTAAACAGGTTGTAACAATGTGTCCTGGGGTCAGCCGGTCAAACCCATGGATCATGCGTCAGCTGGCGCGTGGATATTGTTTTGCTCATCCTGTCAAAGCAGAAGCAGAGGGTGTGAGCCTGAGTGCATGTGACAGAGGGAAGTTGTGAGGTAGAGGCCAAAGGCCTTCAGGGTGATGAGAGCTAAAACACTGCTCTATTATTAGTATGACACTAGAAAGCACCATCTGGGTTGTTTAATGAGCCTTTACCACAGTGTTAAAAGAGCCTCAAGTTAATTTGCTGAAACAATATGCTTATAAAAAAGACTTGTAGGTTGTAAACCAAAAGCAATGAACATTAATAAAACAAAGACAATTTCTAAAACTAAAAATGGAGCAACCCGTAGCTTTCATGTGCGTTAAACAAAAAACAGCGCTGTTGTGCGTTTCAAATATTCACTCAGTGAATTGTTTTAGAAACACACTGAAGGCTAAAAGCTCAAAACCTTTTTTCTTTCACAAAAACAAATGTAACAAACGTTTTGTATGTAAGAAAGACTGAATGCAAAGAGAAGAACTGAAAAGCATTCAGCTGAAGAATTTGTGACAAACTGTTATGTACGGCTTCTGTTCATTTATAAGTGACAGCATCATGGTGCTGTTCAACTCTGTGAAATTGCTAGCTCCTACTGGCTCACTGAATATCATTAAATTCCTATTTATTGTGGCATATTTCCCACTAAACTCTACAACACACTCTTTATCACTTGTTTGTTCGACACTTCTGTCTGTAGCTCTGAAGTCTGCTAGCTTAGCATGGATGCTAGCTCCCTCCCTTTATCTCCTGCTTTCACTTGTTCGGTGTGTCAGATGTTTAGTTGCTCCTCTACCTCTTTTAATGATAATGGTGCATGTCACAAATTGAGTCTTTTGGCAGTTCTGGAGGAAAGGGTCTTTGATTCAGAAGCTCAACTCTGCACTGTTGAAATGAACCCGGGGCAACTCAGGCCCCATTAGCCAGTGTGGTGCCTAATGAAGCTAAACTCATTAGCTGTCCCTCAGCAGACCCCGCACAGGCGGGACAACATGCAACAATAACAGTCTGGATGAGGCACAACCCTATACTCAAGCCCATACTACCCATATTTCATACCTGCCAAGGTAAAAACCCTGGTAACTGGCAGCTCCATAGTCGATACCAGAGAGACACCAGTGACCATCGTCAAATGTATTCCAAGGGCCAGAACGGGTGACGTGGAATTCTATTTAAAACTGCTGGCTCAGGATAAATATGAATACACTAAGATACTTCATGTTGGTGGTAATGAGACTTGTTTATGCCCACTGATAGTAATTTAACTTAATGTTGTATTGGTCTGTAACTTATCCCTGAAACCTGATTAAACCAATAAGTTGGTTAGACTACAAGCATGTCCTATAGACCTAAGGGCCTGGATGTTTCTTAATTTTCCACATCTAAATTCGGAAAAAAACTGAAGCTGTTCTCTTTGGACCAGAGGGCCTAAAGTAAAACCTGTCTACCTATGTAGTTACCTCTCGCTGGCACGATCTTGTCTTCCAGTACTACTGTGAGGAGCCTTGGAGTTATTTTTGACCAGGATTTGTCTTATGGCTTACATATAACACAGGTTTGTTTGAACATCCTTTCTCAGAATGATGTGGAAAAACCAGTTAAAGAATTTGTTACTACAAGACTGACAACTGTAACTGTAATTCTTTATTATTGGGCTGTCCAAAAAAATTCTCTGAAAAGTTTCCAGCTGATCCAAACTGCTGCAACTGAGTTCTTATGAGAATTACCAGCAGAAATCCAATTTTTTTTCAATTTTAGCTTCTCCTCATTGATTCCCTGTTAAATCAAGAATAGAATAATAAAAAAATGTCCCTCCTCACATATAAAGCTCTTAATGACCAAGCACCATTATATCCTAAAGATCTCATAGTTGTTCCTGGAGTTTCTAAAAATAGAATGGGAGGCAGAGGATATATATATATATATATATATATATATATATATATATATATATATATATATACACATTTAACTGAATTGAAAATGTAAAGCACAAAATTACTATTACTATTTTCATGTCAGTAATAAATATAATTTACACTCATCGCACAAGCAACACATGCAAGGCACATCTTTACTTTTGGCACGAGTCCTTAACGAGCAGCCGGAGTTGATAGCAAACCAAGCGCTACATGGTCTTGACAGAGGGGGGTATCTACCTCCTATTGACCCTTGCCTTGTCCTTCAGATTTCACCATACTGGCTGGTTCACCATGTGGCCTTGCCTGCGGCAGTGCAAAGTAGCAGCAGACAACTGGGCTCAGATGCCGAACATGGGGGGGTGAAGCTCGGCACTAAGGCTACGGCTACACGAAAACGAAACGAGGTTTTTTTTGAAAACGGGTACGAAAATTCTTGCGACCACACGGAAACGCGCTGCTGTCCAGACGAGAACGGATGAAAACGATGAAACGATGCAGTACACACGCCGCTGTGTCACGCCACGCTGTGAGACAATAGAGAAGTGTTAAAATTGGCTCACAGCGTCAACGTGTGACTGACGCAAAAACGTTTTCGCTGTAACAATGGAAACGAAACGAGGCCGTTTTCAAACTTTCCCACTCTGGAACCCGTTCTCAAAAACTATCGTTTTGGGGTAGTGGGAACGCCGGCTCCGTGTGGCCGCGACAGCGAAACGATAAGAAAAAGTATCGTTTACAGTGAAAAACGTTTTCGTGTAGCCGCAGCCTAAAGCGATGGCGTGAGGGCAAAGGTGTGAGGTTTATGTCATCTATCTCTCTCTGACAACTTACAGGCTTCAATCAAGTGGGTGGGCTCGTAAAGGTCAGACGGTAAGTACATGTGATTTAACCACAGTGTCACTCATTGTGTGGATAACTGCAGAAACTGGGCATCAACTTGTCCTTAGGAGTGAAGCTGCAGGATGAGACGGTTTAAAAAACATTATAGAAAGATATAAAGCTGCCAGTCTTTAGCTGTATTGTGGCAATATTTCAGTTTTCTGGCATGCGGGGAATGAAATTACTGACTAACGGAGGTGTGGAACTTAAAAAACTGTACGAAACTAATCTGAACTGAATAATATTTGGATTTTAAAAGCTGAGATCACATCACAACAGTATTATAAGTCTATCAACATGTTATTGACATCGTCAATGCTGGTATATGGTGACACCCCTATACCATATGTTGGCTTACAATAGTAAAAATAAAAAGGTTTATATATAAAAGTTATAATAAAGTGATTTACTTGCAACTCAAAAACTACCATTTTACCTCTTTCAGGGGTCACTGTAACTGTAAGTAATAAAACTGGCTGTGTAAATATATCAAAGTATATTTTCTGAGACAGCGAAAAGTTGCTTTAAATTAACTTTTAAATTAAGGACCGGGGAAGTTAACTCTGGAGACGCTTGTCCATCATGTTTGAGCACCCGATGGAGTTGTTTGCAAGAACTTTGTGCTTAGAAAGTATAAAAATCCATCAGTCAAGTTAACAAAAGGTCAGCAGCCGCTAGACTGCAGCCCACACTATATCCTTGTGTGAGCGGAGGATGTTAGCCCACTACTAAGCTTGATCAGGGCATTGCCTTCAGCTAAACTGCTGCCCTGAGCCAGCTGTGGTGGTGGGAGGGGATCAGTTTGTTTCTTTGTAAAGCTTGAGGGGAGGTAAAATTGGCTACTGGAAAGCTGCCAACCCTTCAACTGAATCATCAACAAGCGCCCAGGAGGACACCTTGAGATAGACAGAAAGTACATCCTTTCATACCTCAGATCTACCTAGGTGTGGGGTTAAGCCTTGATAGGCTGGTGTAGAGTGTTTTGATGCTGCCTCTTTTCTATAACTCCTGTAGGCATCATGTAGGCAATCATGCATGACACAGCCTGAGGCACAGACACGTGGGTCCAGCTCGGGCCTATAAGCCCTTAAAAATCTATGTCTGTATTTGAACAGACTTTATTGGACCAGACAGGACAGCAAAGCCATGCTCGATGTCTCAGGAAAAACACTGATGCAGCATGAAAACAAAACACTGTCCAAAACCAGAGTAACCACTCGCACAAAGACACATTACAGATACATACTGTACGGTTGAAATGCTGGCAAGGTAGGGAGCAAAAGCCAGAGAACCGACTTTCATCAAATATGTCCTCAATTACGTCAAACCCAAGCCAATAATCAAGCAACCTCAAACACGTCATTTCATATTTGTCTTTTTTCATACTGAGTGACAGGCAGAACAATCAAATTAAGTTCCTCTCAGCAAACCCACAAGTGTAATTACACACTAAGTGGAAACAAATCAACAGACAGTGTAGTTGTCAACTGATGTTGACACAGTACTTTGTGAAGTGAGAGTGAATAGAAGTAGACTGCAGTTGTCTTCTCTGTCGGTTTCTGAAAAAAAAAGTTAAATACTTAAAAGATGATATGAAAAAAAATACTGTTGAGAGTGGCATTTTTAAGGCTCTTTGTTTCTAATTGTGTCTCATCATCTGAATTGCTTTGTGTCAGGGTTGTGTTCAGTTTGTCGTGTGCTTGGAAATTAAAAAAAAAAAAAAGTTATTTGAGTAAGTTATTTGAGATTATCGATATAATATGAATAGAAACTGCATTTTTGACAATCTATGATGAAAATGGCAGATAAACTCAGGCCCAGATCTACTGGGACAATCGGAAAGAAAAGCAGCAAGATTTGCAAAGGTATTAATAACATTAATAACAATCTTGTGATCCAGGGGAGGTAGTTCATCATTACACACTAAATGTAGGTTAATGCTTTTGAAAAAACAGCATACAACAAGTACCTGATTTCAGCAACTCGTCAGCAGGATAATTTGACTCCTGTAAAGTGATGTGGCTCATGCCGTTAAACGCGGTCTCTAATTGCAATGACACACTCACCTTTGATACTGCTGTAAATCACTAAGAAGATATTACAGCCGTCATGTAATACACATCATCTGCATGGGTGTCCCTGCTGCTGTGCGACAGATCGTTGTGTTTAAACATTTACAATATCAATGCATCATGCTAATTGGTGAAACCTCCAAGTAAAGAATGTTTCACTAAAATCCTAAACAGCCATACTGACTCCTCATACAGATTATATCATTTCCATTTCCAATGATGAAAGGTGGCCACAGTGGCAGGCGTGGATAGCGACATGATGAATCAACCAACGGGTGCAGTCATTTGAAAATTTCCCAGGCAGATGTGGCTGTGTGCGCATCTTTGATTAACTTCATTAATATACATGCCTCGCTCTGATACACAGGCAGTGGCATATGGTAAAAAGCAGGAACAGGAAAGAAGTGATTTGCTGTTTGCTCTGGAAAACAAACAACCCAACAGGTTTTAGCAGATGGCGCTGTGTGCGATGCTAGTGGGAGGCAGTGTGCTGCATCGGCGCTGCCGCCAAGCAGGAGCTCTCCTGTGGATGAAGAGAAGCCTGTCTATCGCCCTCGGCCTGAAGCATGGTAAACAAATAAAGCGTCCTTCTGCTTTCCTGTGTGCTGAGCTTTTTATCCCGCGTTGATCTTACCTCCTGATTTCAAAGCACACACACACACACACACACACACACACACACACAAAAAGCGCTTGTTTTTGGCAAATTAAAGTGCTCTAGGCTTGATGCTCTTCAGAAAGCAGCTTAAAGAAGAAATGTGTTTAATAATGGCTTGTTTGTGAGCTGCTCTCATTTCCCTCTTTGCTCTGTTCGTCCTCCCTCAGCATGCCTGGGAGCACACATTCCTCCTTGCTCCCATTTAAATAGCAAAGTTGGTGGCTCATTTACATTGATAATAGATGTTGGTTATTCATCAGCAAGAAATCACAGTTTACACAGTTGTACTCCTATTCCACAAAAACTACTCAGCAAATTATAAAGGGATGAAGTAAGGACAAGTAGTAAGTAGGATGTGTTTGGCTTAATTTGACAAATACTGGAGAAACCAAAAAAATACAATGTATTTAATCTATTCTGGATCTCTTTGCATTGTGTTCAATCATTACCACCAAAGCTGTCAACGATCAGTGCTCTATGCAAGATTTAAGGTGAGAATGAATGCTTTCATTGGAGCTGAAGTTGATGCAGTTGCATAAAAACCTCTGAAGTCACTGCCCGTTGGTCTCTACTGTTGCAGACTTCCATGTGGCCCAGTAAAACTTTCCATTGTCAGCATCGGTTCATGTAGGTGATTCTGAGCCAAACCAGAATTTCTAATCCATCATCGTTATACCATCTCTGTACAGTTTTATAAGCTCTGCTCCAGTACAGCGAGACTCAGGACAGTTTTATTTGCATACATTGGGATTCAGTTACATTTACCTATTAATCTAAAACAGAGGGTAGTTCTATCATTTAAAGAAAAAAAAATTGTTGGCTGCAGGTCTGCAGAACCAGTGGCCCACATCACACAGTATCCTCACTGGTGCGCCAACATGCATATAACACCTCATCCTGACTGAACGCGAGCGAGCGATTGATAAAAAGTGATTAGAATCCGTCCAGCGATGACGCCGACCCCTTATAAAATCGCCCGCGCTGTCTCTATCTGGAAGACGTTTCGTGGCGGCGTCCCGCCCCTAAACACTTCTTGTTGGTTGAAATGAACACGGTGCTGAGTATGTTCCGGAGCATCACTCAGGGAATAATGGACGAGGAGCTGATCTTTACCGTGGAACAGCACCCAATAGTTTATGACCCCAAACACCCGTACCACAAAGATCTGAACCGAAGGGAGCCAGAGAACTCGGTGTTTCAAGTGAGTACTTCCTGAACCAATAAAATCACTCCCGACAAAATCGTCACGCTGCATATCAGGACACCCTCGCGAAATTTAGTCGACGTATCGCGTCAGTTTCGCTCGCTCGCTTTCAGTCAGGATGAGGTGTAAGATGTAAGTCCCACAAGCTAGACAATGAGTGCTGTAATTCTGCATTACTGGGCCTCACTCTGCAGGTGATGCCGTCATCCTTCATCTCTGACAAGATCCCATCATTTGGCTTATAATCTAGTATTGTTGTAAGCTACTGACAGACTGTCATGCCAGAAAGCAGAACTCAAGCCCTATAAAACCATCCATTCTTCGTACCCGGCAGGGGGGCCCGAAGTCTATTCCAGCTACCATCAGGTGAGATGCCGGGTACAACCCGGACAGGTTGCTGGGACATCACAGAGCCTGTCTGACCACATACTGTCAAGAACTTTTTTCAGTTATTTAGGACTCGGCATTGTGGACAAATGTTGCTATTTCATGTTCTTTGTGTGCCTGTACTGATCAGATCCTTGTTAATATCTGCTGCATTACATTTAGTCTAAATCTTAGACAGTCAATGGGGACAGATAAGATTAAAGAAGCAATGTTGTGAATATTTAAATGCTTGTTACATAACGACTTATATCGATTACTGTGTATCGGTCTGTCGCTGTGCTTTAATGCATATTATAAACACATGTTTGCATCACATATAGTAACATATATGGTTCATGTAAGGAGGAGGATTTGGTGAGACAGATGAGCTCTATTCATAATCTAAACAGTCTTTGTGATGTATTCAAGTAAACACTTATGCATCTACTTGAGAATACACTCGCAGAAGTAGCAAGAGTCAGTGGGAAAAAAAAATCTATACAATTGTATAATTCAAAATTAAGATTCGAAGCAGATATTCTCACATTTAACGGCTAAACTATGACCTCACATCTCTATGGCTAAACTGGACTCAAAGGCAGTAAACGACAAACTACAGAACTCTGCATTTCCCCACAAAACTCGAGTCTTAATAAAGTCATACGTTCTTTTGAAACCGACTTTAAAGAAAAAAAGCTACGACTAAAACTATATTCAAAGGGTTCTTTCTAAGCCAAATAGCAGATATAAGGGTGACTAGATTCCACCATTATCTTCCACAGTATAAAAACTGTTATTCCCTCCAGACACAGAAGCTGCAGCCCATGTTTGATCGATGTGTAAATGCAGTCACCCCACATATTTTATAATCATCCTCATCATCATAGGTTGCTCATGCAGTTTAATGGTTTGGAAATATACTCTACATACAGCAATACAAATCCTTGGGAATAATTATGAAATAAAGGGGCTGCTTTATGTATCTACATGAAAGAATGAGCTCATTCTGAGCCCCAGTTGACAAGGTAAATGTAGTTTTTGCTTCAAACTGTTCGGTGGAGAGGAATGCAAGCAAAAGAAAAGATTTCAGAGGCTTTCATGTTTTCTGCATTTCAGTTTCCAAGGCTGGAATTAGGATGCAGTTGTGATCGTTTGGAATTTTCATAGTAGTCGTCATTATTTGCTCTGAAGGCTGAACATCAGTACTTTATACTACATATGCATTTACATACAGTTTTTGGTAATGTTAGTGAGGAAGAAATTTAAATATCCTGATTAGAAAAAAGTTCACTTAATTAGTGTATGGTAGGTAACTTAGCGCAGGCTATTACTGATGAACGTGTCGCTGCAATCAGTTGCTGACAGAGTGAGGGAAATGGAGAAAAAACAGAGGGAGGGAAGAAAAAAAGAGCAGGAGCCACAAAACTGAAGGTTTGGAGTCCATAATTAGGCAGCAGTTTTTCCTCTCTAACCATTTTCCCAAAAGAAAAGAAGCCTGACTACTTAATTGGAGGAATCAAATTTAGTCAAGCGCCCCGTCGGCTCAAACCTACATCATTAAAGTTGCCAGCTAACAAACATCAAACACGAGGCAGCATTAATGAAGCAGATGTATTAATTTCCCATTTATGAGCAGCTAAGCAACTCACTGCTGCTCCCTGCTCTCCCTTCTCTTTGCTTCCTTTCTCCCTCACTTTCTCTGACAGCACTATTAATGATCTTTAATGCCCCACAGGCAGTAATAGGCCCCACTGGGAGAGCCGAAACATTGCGATTTGTATTGAGGATTTAGACATAACAGGGGGGGAGAAGGGAGAAGAGAGAGATCTTGGGAACAGCTCAGAGGTGCTTGATCAGGCCCAGGCCTCACCGGGGCGTCTGCTTCTCCGGAATAATAAATGACAGTTTCACGATTAAATCAAACCTTCTGTTCAAAAGGGCCAGAGTGGCTGATTGTCACTAACAATCGAGCTGCTTTCTTAAACACCCCAGGGAAAAGAAATCAAAAGCAGACAGCATGGAAAAAAAAACTTCAACTGCAGTCTGGCTCTCAACACCTGACAGTTAACACACATTGGGAGAGACAGACCAGAGCCAAGTCCAGGGAATGACGACCTGTCACTGGCAAATCTCACACCAGACTCATTATGCCACCAACCCACAATGCAACAGCCATCCTTGTGATTCAACATGATGCATTATTAGTACTAGCAACATGCATATGATAAACAAATTCATTTTACAGTCTAAGTGGCTCTCTGATTACAATTTGCAGCATTGCATCACCTTGTCATTGGATTCTCATCTTTTCCAACTGCTGAATTCAAAGGCCATTTTACAAAATTATATAATAATAAAACCTGATTACACCCAGAGGTCTTAAGTTGAGGTCTTAAGATAGTGGTAGTCCCTATATAATATGCTCCCATGGCAAACCAGGACAAACAACAAGGACAAACACCGCTGCAAATGTTAGACACAAGCAAGGCATCTGCTGATTTTGTCACTAAGGCTGCATGTGCACGTCTAATTACGTGATGCAGATGATAACCTAGATAATAAAGCCTGTTCTGATGTTAACCTACAAATTAGATAAGCTTTTCTTTCTAAACCTGCAGCTCTCTAGAGACTGATCTGAAAGCAAAGTATTTGTTTGTGAAGGAGACAAAATGGTAATATATTTAACCAACATATGAGCTGTATGAGTGCAACCCCTGCTCAGTAAAACACAGAATTAAGTTCATATTGAAGGATTCTTTTAGAAGATTTTAATGCTTATCACGTTAATCAGAATCATGAACTAACCTGTGTCCATAAGCCATTAATGTACGTTCAGATTTTCAATGTTAAACGACTGATTAAGTCACGTACTTTTAGTGTCTCAATACTGAGAAGAGAGACGTTTTCAATTAAATTAGTCTTTTTTTTATTTTTTATCTAAGAGTACAATATAAATTGGTTTGTGTTAAGTCTACAGACTTTAAGGTACCTGAAAGGCACTTGAAAGCGAAACACAAACATCAAAAACAGGCACTTTGAGGTCCAACTTCCTTTCCTCTCAGTCTCCTGCTTCATACAGCAGCATCAACATTTCCTTGGTGCTTTACCGTAGCAGACAGCAGACGGGTTAAGCTGCCAGCGATGCAATGATAGTCAGAGGGGGACTGCAGCTGGGGCCTGAAGATAGCACATTCTGCCAAATGGCGTAAGGCTGCCTGCATAATGAAGTGAGGAGAAAAAGAAATGGGAAATGTCATTTGTTATTGGTGAAACTGATGCTGCTCCAGCACAGTCTGAAAAGCAGCAGGAGTCTCAGCTTAAAGGCGGGAGGAGATGAAACATGAAGTAGTGGACTGATTAATTACCACTACAACATAGACAACTCTTCTTCCTGCTGCCATGAATGTATATGGGTTACAATCTGTTTGATTGGGGAGAATTTTAGACAAGTTCCACTCTGGTGGTCTGTGCAAGAAAGTCAGTGACCCCAGTGATTGAACAATCTTTGGCAATTTACAGCTGCTGTTGATATCTGTCACATACTGACATAATTTTGTTTGGCGTCTTTGTTTTCGAGCTAGGATGCATTTGTCATAAAGTGCTAAACGTGAGTGTATTCACTTTTATATGCATTTTGTCCTCGAGGACCACTCTTGATAATCACATACTTTACCATAACCTTAATATCAACAACTACTGCAAGCATGTTGACTTAAGTTTTAGCAGAAAGCAGGCTCCATCATGACGGTGATAAACATATATAATAAAAAATTTTCTTGACTTAATTTTATAGTCCTTAAAAAACAACTCCTTATAATAATAATTTTTCACAATTTAAAAAAAAATGTTAGAAAGCTGTTAAAAGCATTAAACTGAAGTGAAAACTGTATGGTACCCATTGCTCCTCAAGAAGCCTTTAGGACACACTGGACACTCAGCCACTAAAACTCTTGGTTTATGTAGTTTATCTCAAGAGCTTTGGCATTTGTCATCGTTGGACTCTACTTGATCAATGTCTTCCTTATCATGATAAGTTTCTAAAGCGACTCCAGCCACACCACCATAGAGACAACACATACACCCGCACATGCAAAAATGCCTACTCACACACCTAGCCATCTCCCTTCAACACCCAGTGATTTCATTAGTTTCATATTAGGATTGATGGGGCTCTTCTGTGGGATATAAATCAATTTGAGAACACTTTTCTAAAACCTCAGCCTCAAACTCCAATGGAGCCATCAAGCAGAAGGGGGAGGATGAGGGGAGCGGGAGCTGGAACAGCCACATCATTGGTTTGCTTTTGTTGGTGTGGAAGGTGTGTGTGCCTGATGAAGGGGTGGATTGGGGGGTATTCTTGCCTTTAGGCTTTATGATCGAAAGAGTTCTCCCTTCATGCTCTATCCACCCTGGAAGGATGCCCCTCTACCCATTCTCTTCTCTCACAACCATCTTCTTTCATCTCCAGTGCCCTCCATCCATCTATTCCTCCATACCACTATGATTTACAACTACAACTCATGTGCGTCCTGGGAATTGATTTCCAGGGAGTCATGCCTTGTGCCCATCCTTTCTGTGGGGGCCATAATGATCGCGGTGTGGATCATTAGTCTGGACCACTGTTTTCCACTGCTCTGCTGGCTGGGTGCCATACATCTCCCCACCCCAACTGTTAAATTGCCTATCCCCTTTGCTCCACTTCCTTCTTCACAACCCCCAACTCCCCAGCCGCAGTCACAGCTCATGATCCTCATCTGTCCTCTTTTACACCAAAGCATTTATTGAGAAGCAAGCTACACTGGAGCCAAAGCCCTTGTTGAGTGTTTACTGAGAAAATCCTTCTCACGTTTCTCTTACTCTGACACACTGACCTTTGGTGCAGCAGCCAGGGGGATGACACATCCTTCATGTTTTTTGCGTGGGAAGTGACCAAGTGACAAGATGGCAGTATCAGCACAGATGGTTTATCATGACAGACGCTGACTGTGGCAATATGAAACCCCCCCAAAAAAAAAAAAAACCCAATGGAGTCAGTTTGTCACCAAGATAGCAGAGCAGTGGAACTCATGGGTCAAAGGCTCTTATTTCACTCCCTTGAGGAACAATATGTTCTGATTTGTAGCATTTGCTTATTGACAATGTGCCAAAATGGAAAGCATAATTGAGCTTCCAGGGGTACTTTCAAAAACCAAAGCCTGTATTTTTCCTTGAGTGCTCAGCAAGCCGACATTTTTCTTCTTTTCTTTCACCCTGCAATCTAAACATTGACAGAACAATAGGGTAGCGCTAAGGTTTAACTCTAGTGCTAATCACACTTGTTCATAACGGGAGCTACAATCATGGAGGCGCTCATCTGCAACATTCACATTTCAATTGTCTCCACAATGACAGATTTGAATTTGAGGAAACAATGATGTCTTGTTAATAATAATTGTGTCCATGGCTTGAAATCATCATTACTCATGTTTTTTTTTTGTTTGTTTGTTTTTTTAAATGACAGCACCAAGACTGAAATGTTCTCCAGCTACTTTTAAAACACTTCAGCTTTTTCAAATTTAGGCATGTTTCATAGCTGCTAGATTAAATGCATTTTCATGTGGGAACCGAATCCAAAACTGGTCATACAACCGTGTTGCTGTATTAAGAGGCCAGGCTAAGACAAATGCCAGTCCAGAACAACAGCCTCAGCTGCCTCTAGTGGCTCTACACTGTGCTCTGGCTCTGGCAGTGGAAGATTCTCGAAGTAGAGCCTGGATCTGGCACCATGCACTGGCAGCAATGATTTACAACAGCATTTAAGTGAATCTAATAAGCAGAGTGAATGCTTCCCGTCACTTTGGCATGGCCCGTGCCTGGGCCCTAATCACTCAAATATTTTGGCAAAAGGCAATGCCCCGCTCCTCTCCAAGAGAGAATAATGAAACACGGAGCTCTTAATCACAGCAGATCAGTTCAAATAAATGAAAAGAGAATCAAAAGCATTCTTTGCCGAGGCAGCCCCTTTTTCTCTGTCCAAATGAGCTGACAGAGGGCCAGGTCTGCGAGATGGAGATTTACCCAGGAGATGGAGCAGACTCGAGAGGCAGTGTCTCACTCTGGCAGAATAGAAAGTAATACTGGTGGAATCGAGGTTTTGTATCTTTTGGATGTTCAAAGCATTTAAATACAGTATGCATACATACACAGACACACAAAGACAAATATTCTGACCAGCCCAAGAAAATGATGCCTCGTGTCCACTTTAATCAAGCCCTCCTCCACCCCTGTTCCCTCACACCTCAGATGCTTTCTGGAAACCCACGCAGAGCAATGTGGAAGCTCCAACGCCTCATCCAAACTCAATAATTCACCATGCTCTCACTTGCCAATTCTTTCCTCTGCCAATCTGAAACTCTCCCGCTTGCTGAGACAGCGCTCTAACAAACGATGCTGTCAGTTAACAAGACGGAAAAACATTCTGTTAATTTTTTTCTCTCCCTCCTTCCCTCCCCTCCTTGGCGAGGAGTCTTGATGTGCCGAGACGAGGGCTGGATCACAGCTTGCCTGGGGGAAGCCTGACACAAGACAGGCTGCCGCTGACATGATGAGCCTTGAGACTGCTGGCAAATCCTTGTGATGTCACTTCCCCCTCTCGACAGCTCTGACACCCTGGCGTGGGGCTCTGGGAAGACAAGGAATAGAAGGAGCTGCTGGTGGTGGTGGCTGGGAGGAGGGTGGTGGGGTTTGATGAGAAGAAACACTGGTACATCGACTGCGCGCCTCTTCTGTTTTCTTTAATGTTCCCGCTTTTATCAGCAGTCGGAGCTGTCAGCGGTAATCACATTTGTAGTGAAGAGCTGTAGAGACGATAAGCCCGGCCTGTCAGTGCCGCATCCTCCGCCACAGACATATGCTGCTGCCGCTCTCTGTCTGTCTTTATGCATGATGGCATTCTCCCAAGAGAGAGAAGAGAAGAAAAACAGAAAGGAGAAAGGGGTGGGGGGGATCATATCTCATCCTCACCAAAACTGGTTCGTGTTTGCTGCATGTCATTCATTTCAGGTAGTCTTATAATAAGAGTCATATTATACACAGCTGAAAGATATTTTCCCGATAATAGTACGGATAGTTAAAGAGATCAAGTAGCAGACAAGAAAATGAGAATGTTTATGAAAATACTGTAACTAAACTGCTTGTTGTCATTTTCAAGGCCCCAAACCTTTCAATTGAAATTCAAGTGTCCCTTGAATTTAGTTTAAAAAAAGATTTTAAAAGAATAGGATGAAGTAACTTTGTTCGAAGTAAAGCAGTTAACCCAGAGGAGCGTAAAAAGACTTCTTCCTTGTGGTTGCTCCATGTGAGGAGGTTCGCCACTAATCACCGTCACCATCAGTCTACAGGGATGATGACAAATGCGGCCTTGTGTCTGAGCTGATGCCGTCTATTTTACAGCTACAAGGCGTGATCATTACAGAGATGAAAAGTAATGACATGCACAGAAAACATGGGATGCTGCCGTGGCATCAGATGCACGACAGGGGGTGTGCGACATATAAATAATGGAACGTGTGGCAGTCAAAAGTCGCCAGGCATTTGGAAACCAATTATCCTTCTCTTGTGAGCCTTAAAGCCCTGTGCATTGTTTACAGTTAACAGACGTAATTGAATAATAATGCCGTCATCCCACCTGTTCACTTTGGTTAGGATAAATGAGCTGTGCTCTGCTTCGTCCTCCCTGTTCCTCCTTCTACCTCCCCCTCTTTTGCCCTGACAATAGGGCCGAGAGCTCTGCCCTCGCAATGGCCATTAAAATAATGTGGCCTAACCTGAGCAGGGGTTAACCAGCTAATGTCCCCAGTATTGCTCTTCTGCGACATGAATAATGCAGATCAGGTTTCTAAACAAGCACACAAATGAATCTATAAATCACCCAGGTCAGGGCAATCTTATTAGCCCCCCTTCCCTGCCTCCAATCCCCGTCTCTGATTTGTCCCCGTCAGGCTCCTGCTGAGGGAGCGTCCTTGTATAAACATGTAGTTAAATGTCCTTTTGGTTTAATAGGTAGGATGTGGACTAACAACAGGGAGAATTTATTGGGTTATGCAGTGGCTTCCCGTTCACTTTCCATTCTGAGGTGACGTAGATTACAACACTATACAATCAGACCATGTTGCTGTAAAAGTAAATTCTAAAACCTGTCAAAATATGGCGAGTCAGCCATTCTCCTCTGGTCTTTTATCAAATCATTTTGACATATTGGATCACAGGCGCAGAGTAGACAGCATACTATCAAACTCTGAACACTGGCAGACTCCATGTCACCAGCAAAGCACCATTTTGAGATTATTCCCCTATTCTTAATGTTGCAATCACATGCAGAGCTAATGTTTAGCCACGACTCCTTCTGGAATCAGCTGTAACATGTAAGTCGTAACCAAAGAATGGAGCAAGGGAAAACAATAAAACTCTGCTCATACTAAAAAATAATTAGAAACTGGAAATGACCCTCAACAGAGGTTTTTTAGAAACAAGTTAAAAGATTGAAGAATGCTTTGTAATGTCTATTTACACAAGGGATCATTTATTGATTTATTACCAAAACAAGCAAAACGAAAACAAACTTATACATTTTACACTTGCCCACTTTATAAGTTGAACCACAAATATCAAACTTTTGAATATTACTACTGCCCCACCCCTTCCCCAAACAGATATATGGTTTAATAACTCATTCTGTGGATTCTGCAGATTCATCCACAAACACCACGGCTGAACGGACAGCCGGGAGTTGAGTTGTTGCAGAACATAAAGTGAGGATGGTGTTCCAGTGATCAGGCAAGCACAGGAGTTTAATTCACATAGACAACTAACCCGTTTCATTTGTCAAATCTAGTATGTGCTCCCACATACTCTATCAAACAAAGCCACTGCTAGCTCACAGAGTCATTTCCCTCTCTCCCAATTACAAATGAGTCCATTAGTGTGTCTGCAGTGAGCCCTGTGCTGTCTCCCAGTAATGGCTTGTGAGATTTCCATCATAATCATAATGGCTCCCAGAGCAGCCATGAGTGCAGATGGAAGGTCGCTCATAGGTAATGAGCTATCTCACCACCCAAAGGGCACGTCTTTTGCTTTGTTATTTAGAACTGCATGCCTACGACTCGACGTGAGCATGTGCTTTGTGGACTCTTATGACATGTCTCCTTGTCTGGAGATGCGGGGGTGGATTTAGGAAAGCGAGCGAAGATACAAACGAGATTATGCCCGTCACTGATTAACATCACTAAATTGGCGCCTGGGCTGCAACTGTAGATGTTGAATCCCATTACTCAAACCGACACATGACAGCTAATACCAAATGTCATCCACACATTAGTTTGCATGTTGACATTCCATCTCCCTCCCCTGGTTGTGTAGCATTTCCAAGCAGAAATATCATTAGGGCCAGCAGTGTCAGTATGACTCACCTCCGCTTGCCATTCAAGACACATCACAATCTTTTCTATGGCCTTGGACTGCAGCAGCCAGCACATCTGCATCTTCTGCCAATTATTTTCCAAATGTCGAGCTTGGTAACATTTTCAGAATGCGTGCACTCGCTGTACTAGTGAGCTGGCTGTCTGCATAGCCACGGGGCATGTGAGACTGGGTGGAATAGCTAATACAGCGCTCGCTTATGCTTAATTGACCTGAGGGCGACGCACTGTTGTGATTCAGGTCATATCAATGAGACGTTTTCGTGTGTGATTCTGGCTTCGTGAAGCCCTGCGTTTGTCTGAGTCTTTGGTGTCTTCTTGTACAAACGTTCACATGAGCAATCGATGGAGGATGATCACAGTGAGCAACACAGGTCTCCAGAGGATTGTGGAGGAAGATCTGGTTTAAGTGTGTGCTGCATGTTGGAGCCATACATGCAGTCCTCTAATGATGTTCAGTGAATTATGCTGGTAGCTGGTGCCTGTGCCTATATAAAACATTCCCTTTGTTCTTTTCAGTGTTCTTTTCTAATCAGCTTAAACGATGACGCGATAGCTAGGAAGAGATATAAAAGATTTTCGACAATAGTTCTTGATGATCCACCATCTCCCACTTTAATATACTCAATTATTAATGCTGGTACAAATAGAGAACAGACCTCCAACATCCTGCTGTGCTGAATCAAAAGGAATGGGCTATTTACTGCTTATGCAGCTTCTTTTTTTTTTTTTACATTAGCCATTAGGGTGTTTTAATGATAGCGGAATTTATATAAGGGTCAGCCACAATTCTATATTGATGCTCACCCACTTCTGGGAGGTCTGCCATATCCCTTAACTTTAATTTGAAATCAAAATGGTAGCTGTTTGATTTATCCCTCATTACATAGCTTCTTAAGAATCTGTCAGCCAGACTCATGAATTCATTCATCTCCATAAGCTTTCTCAGTGCCACTTAGGCCTTGTGTAATCTGGGTGAGACCCCTTATCACTTCATTTGCACAAGCAGGAGACTATCAATTCCTGTCTTAGTATCTGGGCCAGGGGAATTAGAGCAGAGGTGTTTGGATGTGTCCAGACTAAGCTGAAGCACAGAATGAAATGTCATGCAGGTGTTCCATTTCACACACCATATTTAAAATATTAACAAGCATTTGTTAAATATATTTGAAACTTTATTGCTTACACTCTTTTCTGAGTAGATCACAATCGACAGGCAATTTTCCACCTCGACTCACTGATGTATTGCCGCTGTGAAAAGAGAGACACTTAAAAGCATTTAGCTGGTGACTACCTCCACACAGCAGCCTCATAAAGGCAGACAATGGCCGAGCTTAATAAGAAACAGAATGGATCCCCTGTGTGGAGGACCAATCAAGCTAGGGAATTTTATTTAATTTCCCTGGGGCTGTCTATGTCTTGTTCACATAATTAGAGCCCAACATGCAATGCTCCTTGTGTTTTGTCAATAATCCCCTGAGGAGCAATCAGAACAAGGGTTGGACATGCCTCTGTGACCTGGGCTACTTGCAACAAGCTCAACCACCTAATTACACAACTTCTAACAAGCAGTGTGGTGGTGGTGACTGCAAGGGAAGGATGAAGGAGGGGTTAGGCAACCGGCCTGAGCCACGGACCTGACAGCATGCAACCCCTCTTCAGAGCTCTCCTGGTGTCATTAGGGTAGTTTCTGAATGCCATGAATGCTGGGACAGGCTTACTCTCCATTTCCCTCATTTAGGATCTTCTTCTGTAGTGACTCACTGGGTGTCTTACAGAGCAGGATGTTAGAGTATTCTATGGCACTCATTTGTTTCTGAGTTCTGCTCACAAGCTACGCTTTTGTGGTGCATAACAATCTTTTGTCCACCATTGCAAATATGGCTGGGAAAAGGATCTTCACCATAAAATATTTGCAGATTTAAACGTTTTATGGCCAGCCAGAGCAGCTACTGGAGGGACAAAACACAATAAAGCTTAAATATGGTTATGGTTAAAAGTGGTTATGTATATGTACTTTATCTCTGATATTAATTTGGTGTAAATATCTTAAAATTAAAACATGCTAAGTTTGCTTTTGCCATCTTAGAAATAGAGAAAGAAATCCTGCCTTGGCTGCAGGGATAAAGCCATTTTCTATGATCTGAGGTTGCTGAGGGGAGTGGAAAGCGAGAGACAGTCAATTCTGAGGTAAGCTGCCTGCAGAAATCATGGGCTTGAGAAAAGGGCAATGAAGGGGCAGAGGGTTTGTGTGAGAGTCACTGGCCCAGTTGCTGGGAGGGCTTATGTGCAGGTGAGGCGGGCCTTGACTGACAACCGCTGAGCACATTGAGAAAATTTAACCTTGGCGTGCTGGAGAAGCCTCGCTCATCAGGGAGAGGGGGCACATAGAAAGACAGTGAGGGATGAAGAGAGCATGCGAGAGAAAAGAGATAGGTGGTGTTAAAGGCTTCCTGCATAACAACGAGGATTTTTTTTTTTTTAAAGCAGCCTGTTTCCAGAGACACTAGTTTGAACCCAAGGCCTTACTCCATACATTATTAAAGACTGGTAACTGGCAACCATGCCTCATAAATAGAGATGAGGAAAGACACCCGAGGAGCCAGGGCGCTGCTGCTTACTTTTGATCGGCCACAAATCCAACGACCTACACGACCCGGAAGGTTTCACACACAAAATACGCCACAGCACACTCTTCTATCCAGCAGGCCTCCATTGCATCATTGTCACAGCATCTGAAAAAATGGCACCTGATGGAGCAGGTTCATCACTGTGCAGATCAATGGCATCAAAAATCTATGTCATGCAGCCTGACTCAGCATGTTCGACTGTTATTTCAATCTTAACAGCTTACGCTAATTTGATTACGCTGCCAAGTCAAGTTAAATAATATTGGTAGAAAAATGGGGAAAACTAATGATGTGCCCACCCACTTCAAGAATACTGTTACATCATGAGTAATAAACTTAAACAGTAGCAAATATCTCCCTAAGTACACTTACATCCATTTTAAATACAAAGCGGCCTGAATATTTCTTTTACTCGGCTCACTGTATTTGGGCAATATTATAAAGTTTTTGATTTACTGTATATGCAAACAATTTGCCTGAGATGTTTTCCAGGTCAAGAAAGATGGAAATGGCTTTTTCTTTCCACAGGAGTGAACATCTCACTCAAAGAGCATATTTATGGTTTTTGTTGCTGATGGAATTATTTTCCATTCCCTGTGTTCTCAGCTTGCATTGGGAATTGAATCATTGCCTCAGAAACATGATTCATGGTCCCGCGTCGTCGCCCCCCCCCCCAATTCAATTTCAAGGACTTGGCAACCTTGTCCTATTCAAACATGTGCATTATTACGTTTTATTGTTGGCTATAAATGAATGGTGAGGCTGAACACTCCAGAGGCAATTGCAACACATTACGGCTTGTATAATACCACGTCTCAGGGTAAGAGTCATACCCCCGACAATGCTGTGCCTCGCCACCAACAGCTAAGCTGGAAGCTATCACAAAGAGTCAGGAGGCAGTCTAAAAGGCAAGTGCAATGCTTTTTATGGATATAAAAGATGTCATTCCATTTGCTTTTGAATGAAGGTGCATTTCAGTTTTGTCCCACTTCGAAATAAATAAATAAATAAATGAATACATCATAAATACACCAGTATACACTGTCTCTTGCCCTATCACAGTGGGGGTAGGCTCCAAACCCCCATAGGATGAAGTGGGAAGAGAAAATGGATGGATGGAATATCAACAACAACAACTAAAACTTCTGTGTATAATAATGTCCACCTTCCAAGTCAAGATGGTAATACTAATGGGAATATTAATATTAAATACTGAGTTTTATATTTCCTGGAAACTGTTACACTTGAATTAAATGGAGCTAAATTATCCACCCATGATGATCTTTCACTCTATTTTCATGCATGAATGTAGATTTTTAAGTCTGAAGACGTTACTGGCTGTACTGATGGTGAAGATGTAGAGTGAGCTGCTGATGATCTCACACGCAGCCTTGAAACTTCAACTGCGATAATGAGTCAAAACGAAGTAAGCCAAAGGGCTCCAATGGATTAGGAGGGCTTGTTTGACAAATCACCAGAAGAGTGTCATGAGTAGGTGTGTGCTACACTCATCCAAAAGATTTCAGTGTGCTGTTGGGAGTAAAAAGGTTTTTTCTTTAACAACATTTGTGAGAAGAACAGCCTCAACAATCAACTCTCCTCTCATACACACCTACATTTCACACCAAGCGGAGACCAGATGTCCCACGGAAACTGTGTCCTGCAGTGGAAAGGCAGGTGTACTCTCATTATCACTTAAATGTAGTTTTTATTCCATTTTACCTGAGCAATTTTGGAAACTATAAATGCCTGAATTGAGAACAACGGTATAAATGTAACATTAAGACAGTTCACAGCATCCAGAGTTTGTTCTACACTGTATGCTACAAAACCTCCACAAACATTCAAAAAATAAGTAAATAGATAAAAGGTACATCATACAGGTGCAAATAAGTAAGCCATGTAAAACATTCTAGCATTATGTATATCATCAAAATGTCTCAAATTAAACCTGAGAAGTCTAATTACACATCACACTCACAATGGTGTAAGAAGTGTAAATGAAAATTAGAGATGCAATCAGTAGGGAATATCACATGTAGTATAAATAACCTGTACAGTGCAAGCTGACATTATTGCCATGTGTCACGATCTCAGATCAGATGGAAAAAAAAAAGAAAAAAAAAAAAAAAAAAGATGTGAACATTTGTGTCAATTAGTCTGCTTCCATTTAATTGCCAGTGCTCAGTGAGGCGTTGCCACACCTGCCCTCTGACCCCCCCCCAGGCCTTAAACTCTGCAGCATCAGTACTGCAAGGTGGGTGAGAGGAGCTGCGCTACAAGGAATGGGCGTGTGTATATTTGTGTGTGTGTGTGACTGTCAGGGGAGTGTTGCAGCCTGCTGACCTGGTCATCCATCAGACAGGTTCCATCCATCCATCCACCCCCCACATACGCCCCCACCTCCCCTCCCCACCCAGGGCCCCATCAGTGAGGCTCTCTGCCAGGCCTGGAATCTTCACATTAATTTCTCATCTGTGGCGCCCTAATGAGCTCCGCCTGCTCGTCCACCCCTGAGACCTTACTGATTATCAGACAGGGAGGCGACCATTTGTCAATGGCAAGAGGTGGCATTTACATTGCTGACCTTGCTGCCAAGGAGAGAGGAATCAAAACCTGTGAATAAAAGAGGGGAAAAGTTGGGGAAAAAAAAGAGTGCAATCACAAGCTATTTAGTGAAACACCGTCTACCGTCAAAAACACTGCAATATGAATATGGAGATGTGGTGATTTTACACAGCTTTAAAGTGCCCATCTACCCATTGTTGGGTCATTCTTTGAAAACTTGTGAAGGGAAAAAATCTCAAGGCACATTTTTTTGCCCCCTTCAGAATAAGTTATTAATTCTCAAAGAAGAATATCTTATCTTTGTGTTACTGTTTGTCTGTGAGTGTGGATGCCAGAGGGGGCTTGGGTTTGGAAATGCACACCTCAGAGGGAGCAGGGATTTGCTGATTATTGGATGGAGGGGAGCGGTGTAGGTCTGTGACACCCGCTAACCTTGGCCAGGACTACGGGGACTCTGGGGGTATCCATCAACGTGGCAGCCCTGAGACCAAGACTGGGAGAAAAGCCACAGAAGTTGCCAGGGGAGGGGAAAAAAGCTAGTAAAAATTTAATGCACTCCACAGAGCGGTCATGTCATACTTGGTTATGGAAAATAATCCCAGATGCCTCCAGTGCTAAAATGGAGCTGTAATGTGCTCGCCTCCTAACCCGGCCTGACAGCCATGATGTACGACTACCATTACCGGAAAATATCACTTCAACTAACCCGTGATCCGGCTCCGCTAAGGGTCATATTATCCATGAGGAACAAATTACACTCCCCGAAAGTAAATACAAATTTCCTACACTGACTGGGTACAAAGCACAAAGAGGGGAGGGGGCGGGCGGGAACGTTACCTATGACAACGCTCTGCAGAGTGACAAGGATGATAAAGTACATGACAAATCACTGGCTGACAGGGTACTCTAGTGCAATCAGCCTCAGCCTCGGCCTAGCGAGCACCCACTCAAGCCTGTAAACACTACTCTCTTCCTTTGGAGGGGGCAAAACACATAATCTTTTAACGCTGACAAGTTGCTCTCTCCTTTTTATTACTCATCCTTCCCACTGCGGTGGGAAGAGTGAGGGTTTGAGGGGGGTTGGAGGAGGACGAGATAAAATGGTTTTATGTACAGTGCTACCGAGTGATTGAGAAACACAACTTTTCTGCTGTAATTGCCTGAGGGCAAACACAGCAAAACAATAAAGGAAGAGAAACGGCAAATATATTAGCAGTTCACATCTTTATTTCATGTCAAGGACAAACAGGTTCTCTGTGCTGCTCTAAAGCACGTAGTTAGATCCCTCACCTCCAATAAGAGGAAAGCAGAGCAAATTACAGCACTCCGCAGCACGGCCATTAATAAGATGCAAAGCATTTTCAAAATTCCATTTACAGCTTGTGGTTCCTGATAGCGTGAGTAAATAATGCTTCGGAAAGGTGCGGCCTATAAAAAAGAAAGCCCGAAGGCAAAGAGGAGAGCCGGTTCACTGCCATTCAATACACACGTTTATACTAAAATGTTTGATTGGCAGTTTCAAGGTGCCGCTTACAAGGAGTAAAAAATAAATAAATCACTGAAGCATTAGCAAGCCCAGACAAAGAGTGTCTGAGTGCTCTTGACAATATTACAAAGGCCCCAAAGGTGTACAAATTTATCCCAGTTGAATAGAAAAAAAAAATTAATTATAAGCAATTTTTTTTTCTCTGTAAATGCATTTTAAAATAAAGGAGACAACGTAAGTTTATTATCGTGGGCAAAAGTCTTGAGTCACTCCTCAATTCTTAACAATATGTGCAGCACTTTATTGAAAAATATCACTGCCCTGGTTCATCATTGAGCTCGGTTTGAATGATTCATAGGATAATGTTAAGTGGCTTAACATAGCAAAAGAAAATATTCCTCTGAAAATGCGCCTGGACAATTATTGCTTATGACCATATAAGGGAGTCTGGCTCCCAGGAAGCAAAATCTAAAGAAATGAGAATTCCCTGAAGACACTAAATTGTCCTAAAAGATTTAAAATAGTTTTTCAGAACAAGGTATCACTTACATGTTGAGGCCAGAGTAATATCTTGAAGCCGGTTTCAAAGCTATCAGATGGGGGGGAAATTCTACACCGTTAAATTATGCATTGTTTTTGGGGCTAAGAGGATTCACATCGGATCGTGTTCAGAACTCTCCGGCCATATTCAGAGGCGGACTGGGACACGACTGGTATATTCTTATGACGGTGTGAATGCAAAAAAACGTGTCCTTCATCGCCCACACACACGGCAAATCAAGAACAACACTTTTAATGACACTGGTCACTGTAACAATTCCAATTGGTTTGTCACTCCACAATGTGTGTCTCTTTGGAATGCTTAAGGTTAATTAAATCTCGATGAAGAGGAGAACACTCTCAAACTAAAACCAAAACACATTCAATAATCAAACTTCTGCAGGCTGGACAGATATCATTATACAACCATGGTTATAAACACTGTTCATCTCTAATATTCTACCATATAACGCTGTTCATTATTGAATTTAAAAAGAAACTGGAATTGATGTTTCACAGTCTATTTTACCCCACAGTCCTTGTGTATGCATGTCCCACTTCAGAAAACAACTCAAGTCGGGTAATGACATGGTTCTCAAATCCCCTCAGTGGGCTTTGTGTGCAACCGTCGTTTGAAAAAAGTTTAAAAAGTCCACTGAGGCACATGAAGAGGGCGAGAAACATTTTGGTTGGTTTGATTCAACTGTAAACATAACAGACGATAGACTCTGGGACTGGTCAAATCGTGTTTTCTGCTAAGGATGGCTCTTAAATGAATGAATTGGCCCGGAAGTGTCTAAGCAACAGCCAGAATAGGAGCTATTCAAATATCTAAATGCATAGGAAAGGAGCTTCAGTGCCTCCTTTATGATCTCCTTTAGCATTACTAACAGTGGACCAACACTTATGAAAAAGCATAATCTGTCCCAAAACTTTCAAATGGTTAAAATGTAAACGGACTGTACCTATTCAGCCTTTTCTAGCTTGGCTGACCACTCAAAGCACTTTTACACTACAAGCCACATTCACACACACACACACACACACACACACACACACACACACACACACACACACACACACACACACACACACTCACGCATTATGTCTCTGCACAATGTTACAGGCTACAGAGTGCTTTTTTCTCTGTCGCACAGATTCACACACCGATTGCATCAGAGGCAACGTGTCTTGCCCAAAAAAACTTCGACATGTGGACCAAGGAACCTGAGAATTGAACCGCCAACCTCTCGATTGGTAGACCACTCCTACTAAACTACTGCTGCTGTCCCAAATAAATTGAGCGTTGCTTGATTTTTTTTCATTGAGTTATACCACCTGGGTGACAACACCTAAATGGGATTAAAAACAGCTGATGAAAATGCCCAAACTGGGATTCGTGTGGATAAATATAACGACAGGAGGGAGAGAATGAGCAGCTTGTGATGGCAATATCTTCCACTTTGGTGCCTTTTTCTTTCCAAGAATTACAAACCTTGACAATAAAACAATACTCCATATCATAACTTATTGTACGAATGTGAAATATATGGGCTAGCCTCCTTGTAACAACGTAAAAAGATTGCTTAGATGAAAAAACAACTTTTACAAGATATTTATTGAACAGCTTCAGTTTCAGCGTGGCAGACCCTCATCACAGCTTAGTGTAAGTGTCTGATTCTTATTGCAACGCAGGTGTTTCATAAAAGTTCTCCTATCAGCTTTTCTTAGGAGGCTATTTTTTTACTATCACCATAGTCTGGCTTGTTTTGGTTTATTCTTTCATAGAATTTGCACAGCAAGTTAGATGTTTTTCCATCAGGCAGACACAAACATGACTTCTTCCTGCCAGTTAAAAACAAAAGTGCGGTTCCCTTTTACTGATAGGAAAGAAGCCTTTATTTAAACATAGAGCAGGAAGGTTATCTCTGATCACAAGTGGTCACTTTGGATGTATGTGTGGATGTATTTAGATGCCGGGTGTGAACAGATGGACATAGATCATCTCACATAGATGCAGTATGCTACTGAGCTCTTACTGTGCTACCCAGCCAGCAGAGCTGAGATTATTAACTGGGATTAAGCTGCCCCAATGGAACCGTCCAGTCCTGTCCATAACTACCAAAACATTTATGAGATTGGACCTGGACACACCAGAAATGTATTGAGAAAATGAGTTAACAAGGGAATTCTTTTTCTTTTTGTGTGTGTTTTAGGAGAAAATTATGGGCCAGACCACATGACAGTGACCAAGCAGGACTTAGAAACCTCATCAACATGGACATTGACTATCTAGTTTGTAAAAAAAACAACAATGTTGAAAAATAAACTTGCATGTTCAATGCTGAGCCATGATTGGACTGCTGAATATGAGCAGAGAGAAAAGAAGACTAGGAGCTGGGAGCCATCCCGGAGATGTTAATGATAATGCAGATAGAGTTAATAATGCCAGCGTTATGTGACGAGTAACTGCACTTCCTCCCTTCCTCCCACCTGTCTCCCTGAATGCTATTAACATGTCATGCTGGAGAGGGCCCATCCTACAGGTCACTTTGTAATGAGTAAATGCTCTGACAGGTTCCAACACATTCGCACACACACAGATACACAAGCAGGATCGCCAGCACATGTACTCTGAGATGCGAATAGCTGTCTCTTATCAGAGCCCGGCAGCTCCCTCCGACACGGCAGAGGCCTTCTACACCAGGCAGAACATGATTTCTCCGGGGAACACTTTTTCCATTTCCTGCTTTTGAAGGGAAACTAAATAAGCCACGTTTGTTCTCATCTGAATACATTTGACCCATTAAAATGACTCTGCTCTCCTGTGTTCTGGGTTGCGGTTTTGTAAAGTAGACCATGCTGCCCGCAGAATGCAAATGACAACAGTGGCGGGGGGGCGTAGCGTGCGAGGCGGCTGGCAGGAGCAGATAGTGGCTGAGGTGGCGTGGACTAAGGAGGGGATAAAAGTGTTGAGTGGGAGCTCCAATTACTCCCTTACATCGAGGAAGAACACATGAGTCGGCCCTTGTCGTAGGGGTCCCCCTATTTACTAATTCACTCCTCTGTTACTTTAACACACAATTAATCAATGACAGGAAGGTGTAGTCAGCGCTGTTCATCAAGAGCGTAATGTGAGCCAGGGTGAATTAATACAGTCACTGGGGGGATTACAGTTTACCGTGCTCCTTCTCTCTTCCTGAAACAAAAAGAACTGCCACCGAGACAGGAGCAATTTAAATCGACAACACTGAGTAATGACTCAATTTGCTGCACAGTCTAAACACAACAAGCAAATGGCATTACTAAATCATTAGAGTGCATCTACATCTCAAGTTGAAAGTTAGTGGATAACATGGCTGCTTTTAGAATCTTTAAGGTACCCTGCAAACTGCAAATCTTTTAGATACTTAGACTTTTTCCTCAAAGTACTGATGTACACTATTTGCTCTAATTTTGCCAATCACGTGATAATTGTACACACTTATGTACAACTGCCCTGTGTGCCTCCCAGGGACACTTTTTTTTTAATTGAATTGAATAAGCCTTAGATGTACTTTATACAGTGAGAAAAGTGCCTTAAAATGACCATGAGTGTTAAACTGAACCACCTCAAACACAGATATACACTGCATGCAGAATTATTAGGCAAGTTGTATTTGAGAGAATTATTTTTATTACTGAACAACAACTATGTTCTCAATCAACCCAAAAGACTCATAAATATCAAAGCTTAATATTTTTGGAAGTTGGAGTGTTTTTTTTTTACATTTGGCTATCTTAGGAGGATATCTGTTTGTGCAGGTAACTATTACTGTGCAGAATTATTAGGAAACTGAGGCTACGTGCCCACGACAACGGTAACGACAGATAAACGCAGAACATTTCGACAGATGTGCCTATCTTGCACACGGCGACGGCGTTTTTAGGAGTTCAAAACGAAGAAAACGCAAACGCCCTCCAGAGTGGAGATCTTGAAAATGATCCAACCTCTCGTCGCCGTAGGAACAGTTCAAAACGCAGAAGTGCGTTTTTTCCACACGTTAAGTGGGTAGTTCTCCATTAATGACTCACATATCTCACTATATTTATTTTGGACACTCTCCCAATCCACATTATCCACTGCCTTCCTGGCTTTGTAGTTCAGTGTCGTGTTCAGTAGCAACTGGACCTCATCATCTGTCCAAACAAAGTTTGAAGGCGTACTGTTGTTGCCGCCGCGCTTCGCCATTTTCTTCCAACTGACGCGGAGGAAGTAGCCACAAAACAGGCAAAAACGGACATCTGCGTTTATGCTTCAGAGCGTTGTCGTGGGCACGTAGCCTTAATAAAAACCAAATATATACCCATCTCACTTGTTTATTGTCACCAGGTAAACCAATATAACAACTCAAAATTTAGAAATAAACATTTCTGACATTAAAAAACAAATCAGTGACCAATAAAGCCACCTTTCTTTACAATGACACTCAAAAGCCTTCCATCCATAGATTCTGTCAGTTCTGTCCCTGAGTATCGCACACCTTGTGCTTTTTGACACTCCAGTAACGTTGCAGCTCTGAAATATGGCAAAACTGGTGGCAAATGGCATCTTGGCAGCTTCACGCTTGATTTTCCTCAATTCATGGGCAGTTATTTTGCGCCTTTTTTTTTCAACATGCTTCTTGCGACCCTGTTGGCTATTGGCCATGAAACACTTGATTGTTCGGTGATCACGCTTCAAAAGTTTGGCAATTGCAAGACTGCTGCATCCCTCTGCAAGACATCTCACAATTTTTTACTTTTCAGAGTCCGTCAAATCCCTCTTCTGACCCATTTTGCCAAAGGAAAGGAAGTTGCCTAATAATTAAGCACACCTTATATAGGGTGTTGATGTAATTAGACTACACCCCTTCTCATTAAGGCCCTGTCACACTGTTGCGTATGAGAGAAGCATATGAGTTGCGTATGAAAATTATCACTCATACGCTGGTATACGCTGACATACGCCAGGGGAACGTTAGGCATAGGTTGTATACGTTTCAAGCACGCTGGCATATGTTGGCATACGTTGGCATACGTTGGCATACGCTGAGGCAGAAATAAATTTTTGAACATGCTCAAAACCTTTGTGCGTATGGTTAATACGCTAAGCATAAGCTTGGCATACGCTGAATACGCTAGAGGTACGATATAGGTACGTTACTGATAGGTCGAGAACGCTGGACATAAATTGCCATATGTTGGCATGAAGGTGTACCGTACAGCTAGCGTATTTTTAGCCTCCGCCCGTCTGCCGCCTCCATCTCCGCCAGACGGGCGGAGATGGAGGCGGCAGGCAACCGACGATTCACGGGAGCGGTCAGGAGGAGGAGTTGGGGATCTTGATCGCTCAGAAGCATGTAACTCATCAGCCGCAGGTGCATCAGGCATTTCAGCAGGTTTGGGTGAGAATGATTCTTGTGTTTTTTTGCCTTTTTGCCTCGACCCAGGGCCCGGGCAAACGACGATTGCTTCTTGGGAGGCATGATCGAGATGAATGTCTTGAGAGATGTTGATAGCGCGTCGTCTACTGCAATAATGGAGCAATGTGGAAAGGCTGCTGATATAGGCGCGTTGAAACGTACGCTGGGCATGCGCAGTTCATATGCTACTCATACGCTAGTCATTCTTTATTTTCAAGGACTTTTCGTGCGTATAAAAATTATATTATTAATTTTCATACGCAACTCATACGCTTCTCTCATACGCAACAGTGTGACAGGGCCTTTAAAGAGATGCACATCACCTGATTTATTTAATTGGTAGTTGGCTTTCAAGCCTATACCACTTTGGAGTAGGACAACATGTATAAAAAGGATGATGTGATCAAAATACTCATTTGCCTAATAATTCTGCACACAGTGTAGCTCAGCCTAAATCTTGAGCTTCTGGTTTTTCTTTGTTTCTTTTTTAAACCAACAAAATATCTTCGTGCTTGGCTGCCTTTAGCTGTCAGATTTGTTGGCTTTGTATTGATTTTCTTGTATTTCTACATTTACATTTTTAGAAATTTTAGACCTGGAGATATTGGCAGTGCTGTAACATTTCCTCAAATACCGGCTCAAAAAAAACAAAAAAACAAAAAAAGAAAGTATTTCTGGTCCATTACCAGGGCTCCAAACTGTGACCATTTACATTTATTTTACATTTCTTGAGTCAGTGTGACTAAATCTTTTAACAAGGAGCCCCAGTGTGATGTGCAAATATGTGCTGAAGAAGACTAACTGTTTCCGACAGGAGAGGCTCAAACACAGTTTATATGGCTGGGATATTGCAAAAACAAGGTCTGCTCGTGAAAAAACTGCTAAGAGTAAAAGTCAGCATGAGGTATAAACTATGTGGGGACAGATGGACTGATGCAGCGTGTCTGCCAGCAGCATACAATCACAAATCTACAAATAGGTCTGCGGAGGAGACTGAAATAACTACATTCAGTACAGTTTATCACACTGTACACTTGTTACAGCGATGATACAGACAATGATGTCCAAAGTTCTTAATATAGGGTCAGTTTCCTCAGAGAAAAATGTCATAACGTTGCAACGATTCCCGTTTAAGCTAAACAATCAGTTTAAAAATGCAATCATTTACTTGACGCGAATAGACTCCGCCAATCTGCAAAGAGCACCACCCAAGACTGAGCGAGCCCCTCTACAGTTAGAGTGCTCATGTCCTAACGTCATAAAAATGAATGTCAAGCTAATAAGAATGCTGTATTGTCTTCAAAGAGGCACCAGGTGAGAGCCGCTGAAAAAAGTAGTTTTTCAGTCGGACGGAGAGCAGAAGCTTCTGCTGCGGCTCCAACTCTTTAAAGGAGACAAACTACGGCCTTTTTTTCACTAGCTGACACCATTTCCTGGGGTCTGAATAAAAACGTCTGCGACATGCTGTGGTCAAAATAACAGGAAGACACCACAGTAATTCCTTTTTCTTCCAATTTACACGTCCATTCAAGCGGATTATTTAAAGGGGCGTGAAGTGACTCATTCAACTCCACCCTCCCCCTCTCTTACTGGACCCGCCTCTTTTGAGATCTGTTGTACTCAGTAACTCTTGGAGCACGTTGTTAGGAATGAGAGTGCATACATGAAACACAGTAGCCGGCAAACACCAAACTGACAGAAAAATACTTACAATGTCTCATCTTCGGTTGGACCCTCAACAGCTGGTAGGATTACTGATCCCTCTTTTATTCACAGTCTAGTCGCAAATCGTGTGAATTTGCCCAAGTTGTTAAAATACACAACGCAGAGTGTGATGGCTGGATGGTTGAGGCCACCAATGAGAACTGGAGTAATATTTACCCTGTCACATATCAGCTCCAGAAACTCTGGACTTCACTGATGCTCCGTTCCTGTGTGTTTAATTTTTCTGCAGTTGCTTATATGATCAATATTTCCCCAATCTTTGTTTTAGTTAAGGCTGTTACTAATGTTGATGTGATGATGTTACTGATTCCAGATAAATAAGAAACTAGATTTTGTAAATCAAAAAAATTAAACGACGCCAATTAGAAGTCAGATTTCCTCGTTGGGACATAAAACAAGGCACTCGTAGAACATTACTATCTCATTTAATTACTCAGTTAAATGATCTATATAACTAATGAGATTTTGATGTTCATGGCAATGCAAGAGCAAGAGCAAAACAGTTGGAAATACAGAGGAGAGAACGTACAGCCTTACAGAGTGATGTATGTTTCCCCTACAAATCTGAACGGCTCACTGAATGTCACATTCTCAGATATATGGACCCAAAACAAAATGCTAGTTTTTTTTTTTTTTTGTAGTTGGTAGTAACAACAGACAACCAAATAAATCCTACAACGCACAGACAAAAAGTCAGTGCTATAATGTGTTCCCTTTAAACGGTTTTCAAATATTTGTTTGGCCGAGCTGCTGAGAAAGAACAACAGAGGTGCTGCAGCTAATTAGAAAAATCCCGGAGGAGAAAAGTTTGAATAGTGCCGTTATTTATTTAAGAACACGATTTGCCTGATTCCTCTAAACAGCTGATCAGAAGCCACATTAAGCCGCTACACCTGCCCGGTAATGGGACTGCTACAGTTCGGAACCATCCCATTTTCAAAGTGATACGTATATCTTGCTAAGTGCGACCTTATCAGATTGCCATTGCAAAATATTATGGAAAAGATCTGCATGATAACAACATCTTCAGCTTAAAGGGGCCGATGTGTGAAGGTCACAGCTAATGGCATTAATGTGTCAACTGCAACACAACATAGTCATATTGTTCCATCCGAACTGCCGTAGTGATAAATGTTTTGGTAATAAATAGTTAAATAACAACCTTCTGTTTAAGGAAGCGATGGACATGAAGGGATTTCTTTAGATGGCGTCTTTGTTTAAAAAAATACATATTTAGCTTTTAGCTGTAAATTAGATCACCGACTTTTTCCTTTTAAATAAAACAAAACCTTACAAATTTAGCAAATGCGGAATTTATTACTTTCAGTAACTGTGCTACTAATGGAAAAGGTTAGACTGGAGACAACATGTCAAGTTGTTCTTCTGCTCCAGACTGGATCTTCACAGCTCAGATTTTTGGAGTTCTTGAACTTCTCCGTGTCACCACCGTTTGGTTGGTTGTGCATTTAGACAATTTTATTACTTGTTAAATCTGATAACGACTTTGTTGGTTGTCACTTGAGTGCTCCTGCAGTGTAATTTTGACAAAAAGGGCAAAAGCGAAATAATAAACGTCTCGAAATATGGGATTAAATCACAGGAAGACACAGTAGATCCTGACAGTAGAAGGTGTTGATTAGGAAGATAGGAACAGAAATACCTAAGCGTGGTTCCTTCTCATCAGAGAAGGACTGAGTCTCTAAAAGAGACAAGAAGATACACAAATAGACAGATTGGTAGATAGATAGATCAGGCACAAGATTGAAAAATACAAGCAGTGGAAACGACACCGACTACATGCCAAGTAGTGCGGTGCTACCTCCTCCGCAGCCTTGGGTGTCATAGCAGTTTCATTTAATGTCATCAAAATCCTAAAAACCCAGAACAGTTCAATTTAGATTGTGCACCTCATTAAGTCATTTGTAATTAATGCACATGTAATTAAGCCTTACTAAGATGACGTTTAATTCTAATTACATTGAATCCTCTGTCTTAAATAAGGACTAATATTTGAACGTTACAAAGCTTGATAACAGATATTTGAATCACGTTAAACAGTGAATGAGGAGAGTGACAGGCTTACCTTGTCATCTTGGTCACTCTCAGTGTCACACTGCAGAAAAAAAAACACAAGTGCATATTAGGACATGTCTCAGATGTTGATCTATAAACAGTCCTGCTTGAATCGTATTTAGTTCCAACACATGGACGCCACAGTGTCATTTTCCTCTGAATATAGCCTATAACTTACCAATTAAAAAACATCATATACCAAGTATTCAATGTCACATTCAGAGAAAATGATCAGATTAAGTCATTAGTTGATAAAAGCAATAGAATATCAAACAACACATTTGTCATGAGCAGCTGTGCCCTGCTTAACACTGAAACCTATGTAAAACTCAGACTGAGCTGGAAATTCAACACTAATTCAACCACCAGCGTTATAATTCTACAATGTGAATTTCTGCTTGAGGCTGAGGATGGTGAAATGACAAGGGGAGGAAGGAACTTTCTAATAGAGGGAAGAAAAAGTGGCTAGGTTTCATCTTTTCGTTCCAATTTCAATTTCAAGGTCCACTTAATTCTTTATCAACTAATTAGTGTGATGCTGGGTGACTGGCAGCCCTCAACGTTGTGCATATGGCTGAGGTGCACAGAAGCACTGGAGTCAGTAATGAAGAAGGCACTGGGGGGGAATATGGGTAGTGGTTGGCACAGTGTGTGGGGTAGGAGTGCAGGAGGGGTTGGTGGGTGGCGATTAAAGTATGGCATGAGGGAAAGGAGGGGCTGGAATGACTGATAGCCCAGGGAGTGAGGCCTGCCTAGTTTTTTTTCCCCCCTTTATCTCCTTTAGCTTAAAGGTAGCTGGCTGGTTCTGTGGCTGATCTGTTACTCAGGCAGGATGGTAAAAAGGGGCCTTGCGAGCTCAGCAGGAGCATAGCATCCAATTTACAGGCCTGTCCCACACGGCCCCTGGGGCTGCCCGCGGCATACTGCCATGATGGTCAGCTCCAGCAGCTCATAAATTATGCAGAGGCAATAAACGCACTGGGCAAACACTATTCAGACGCTCCCCTGCTCCATTTCTCTCTGACTCTCTTTCTCCATCACCCACAGCATTCCACCCCCATCTTAAAACCTTGTGCAGACAGCCAGCAGCCCTGCAGACTGTCAACTGGCAGAATAAATAACGCTAATGATAGACAAGCGCAGATCATTATTACATGTATATGTGTAACATTAAAAAGCTCCACACTGCGTGAATTCATGCAACTATTGCTGCTTGTGAATAAATAGGTGTGTCTGCAAGGGCATCTATCATGTGGCCTCCCACACAGGACTAACAAATGCACCAGCAGTCAAGACGGGGTGTATTCAGACCTCTGAGAATGCGACATCAGTAATGCCACGAAGCACCCGTTGGTTTCTTTTGCTGTGCACAACATACACCAAGCAACAGCAGCGATTAAGGGGTTTAAATAATGGACATCATTTAGTTTTTCCACTGTGTTGTGATCCATAAAAACACGTCTAGTCCTTTTCTCTCGCGTTTCCCTTTTTCGCCCTCTTTTCTTTCCCCTGTTCCCTCGCTGTGCAGCCAATTGCTTTGATTGCCAAGATAGAAGCCGGCTGGAATGACTTGCCCTTGCTTGTGAAGCAAATGGAACATGCTAATGGAACTCATCGTATTACCCGATGCAAAAGTGCCATAGCTCATTACTTTAAGATAAAAGGATATCATTGTAGACGGCAGGCAGAATTGACTTTCTGTGCTGCGACTTGATGATGATTTAATCAACTGCTCTCTTTCACTTCTCATCCCTGCGCCTGTCGCTTTTGCAGGTGCCACTAAACGAAGCACTCACACGGCTAGTGGGGGAGAGAAAAGAAATTGCTGTCATTACTTTCTTCCCAAGAAACAGAGGTATGCAAATATTCGCAGAGCGACAAAGGGTGGAAAAAAAGGGAAAACTTAATAAAATGGAAATACCTCTATAATGAGCAAAGTAAAAAATCCTGAGATCAGACCTGACAGGCAAGGGCAGGCAATTTGATCGTCCTTTCAGTGCATGAAGCAAAGCTCCCTTGAACTCACTGCTCAAGCACAGGGCAAAAAAGTAACAAATAATAATATCCCTAAAAAGATAAAAACACATTTCAGGCGCATAAGCAAGTCAGAGCTGTCACTCACTGATAAGTGATCATAGTAAACTAATGTGCTCCCTCATGCAAAACGCAACCCACGGCAGGGGGAGAAAAATCCCTGCATATCTGGAATTTTTTCCATTCTGTATACTTCTACTTATGAACTATTTCATCAGAAACAGAGATGGAAAGCCAGCAGAAGCCTCAGCTTTGCAGTTAGCGGTTGAATATGTCATGAAAAGATTGGCACAGCTCATGCTTCATACATTATTGTGCGATAGCGTTTTTTGGATTTAAGCATGAAATCTAAAATTGTCAATTCTGTGCCACATGGAAAAACCTGCAGGGCTTCTGGTTGACTGTACAGTACAAAAAACAAATAAATAAATAATCAAATGAAAAAGCTTTTTAAACCAGAAAAGGCTGAGGTAGGAAATGAGACCCAGTCAAAGGAAAGCGATGTACTGTAAGGAAACCATTAGTCCTGGGAGGGGGCTGACAAAGTAAAGTGATACTCTATCCAGGCCCAGTGCTATTTGCACAGGGCCAGCATTATACTGTACAGCTAAACCCTTGTGTTTAGTTAAAGTAACACAGGAATGTCAAACATTAGCTTCAGCTCTAAGAGCTGTTGATGTTGGCCTGTATCCGGAGCACTTCTGATTGCCCCTCTGCTCTCACTTGGGGCCTCTCTTTTGGCTGAGAGCTCTTACAAATTTCCCAACACTCTGTCCAAGCAGAGGGCCTTTTATTTATATTGGTCTGAAAGTAGGAGTAAATTATTCTTGTACTAAATCCTCTCCAGCTGAGTGTAATACTGGCCCAGAAGAAGGGGAACATAAGGAGCCATGGGCAGAATGCTAAACGATGCAGCCGTAGTTGTCTGTGGCAGCAGGGCTCACCAAAGTCTCCTGTCAGAGCTGCCCGCAGAAAAATGTCTGTACTAAAGCGGTAACCACATCACACAGGGATGCGTGCAAGGCAAGTATGCCATGTTCTCTTTTCCAACATAACCCTCTGGAAAGCCACTGCTCCACAAATACTAACAGATGTTTAGCAAATCAAGAAAAAAAAAATAAAATGACAGCAACAATTCTGAAGGTCAGCAGAGTGTGTTTAAGACTCATCATTATAATTTTTTACCCAATGTCTCCGTTCTTAGACGCTTTCTTTCATTTTTACTTTAACGGCTTGGTCTTAAGTTTGAATCTGCAATGGACACATTTTGTTGCCCCCATGAGTGACATTAGCCCCAGGTTATGCTGGTTGCTATCCATGACCTTAGAATTAATTATGGCTGATATGGACTTCATTAAGGCACTCCAGTGCAGAGTGTGGTGTGTTTATCAACCTAAGCCAGGTTATCCTGCAGGATGGCTGGAGGGGTTAAAGCCCAGGGAAGACACCAATCTGCCTGCATGCCTGCGAAGCGGGACAGACAGCATGAAGGATGGCAGCCATTGCCAGGGTCAGCTCCGACAGCGCCAATTTGATGTGCTGCCGTCAAGGGCCCCTTGTTCCCTCCCTCCTCCTAACAGCTCCTTCCTGATATAGCTGCGTGTCCTGATGGTTTTCTGATGCAAACAGTCACATGGCAAAATGGTTTTCTCTCTTCCCGGCGCTTCCTCCTCCATCTGCTGCTGGGGCCTGGGTGCCACCGACCGCCTGCCTGTCACAGCGTGCGTGGAAATTAGCTGGGGAGGAGGTGCTCGCTTGTGCTAATTACATTTTAATCATTGGAAATGTGTTGGCAAATCAAGCCTTGATTGCCATCTTGGAGCCCAGTGCTCTTCTCTGCAGGTTGGGGATGAGAGTAGGATAGCTTCTGAGGCTGGAATACATCTGAGCTCAAACCTGCCAAGCTGCACACCTCATCCTCCTCCACAGCTTGATATGGCGGCATGCCTGGCCTGCCACTGGTTAGAGGTTGTGTCGTATTATTCATGGTGAACAGAGGAATACCAGGATGGTGAAATGGAGATCTGTGCCATGCATATTCTGAAATCCCCCCCACTCGCATCTATCTCTCCGTCTCTTACTCACTCTCTCTTTCACACCCACACATCACAGTCTGCCAGTCTCACCGCTGTGAAATGAGGAGCAACAAATAGAGCTGGGCAGGAGGAGACTGATGAGCTCAAGGTTTGCTACACAGCACCTGCTTTGGCACATAAAGCCAAGGCAGCAGGCTCTGTCAGAATAAGCCCAAAAAGAAAAATTCTTACAAACTAGAACTACACTCAATTTGGACACTTCTGTAAAAGAAATACTAAAATAATCCACTTAAACACTTTGCTCCCATTATATGTGTTTAAAGCCCTCAGCAAACACTAATTCATGAGAAGGTATTCGTATTAGTTAACAGGGCTAAAAGTTCAGGGAGTGGAAGGAAATTCAACTTGACATGATTGACTGAGTGAGATAATTAAAATAAGAAAAGTTCTGTGGTGATGACACTGAGCATCTAATTGGAATGGCACCTGCTTGACGTCTAACTGTCACATAAATGTATGAGAATGTCTCGAATAGAATTACAGTGTAAGGAGGGCAGCACATCATAAGTGTTACAGATAGTCTCTATACTCACAAAGGCAAATGCTTCTTTCAGAAGCCAAAAATGTTTTGTCAGGGAGGACCAGACTTCTGTCTGGACTCATATAACCAGGTCTGATCCGCATGTGCAGCACAGGCCAAATACAGCAGGCCAACATCTGTATGCAATTGCCCTTCAAATGTAAAACGTTATCTAGAAGATATTTGATTTGACCACAAGATCTTGGACTGCAGTCACTGGGACATTAGAGCTAAAAGAGGAATGATGGGGGAGAAGGGAAGAAAAATGACGGCTTCCATCAAATAATAACTTCGTAGTGTGTGACCTCTGGTTTTAATATTCTGAGGTACATTTATTTTATGTTTGATCTCACTGGACTGTGGCCAAACCTACAGAAAGAGTATCTGAGAGAGTTTTCAAAATCTGGACTTTATAAGAATTGGTTAAGATAAAGTTTTTCCCATTATAACACCAATGACATCAAATCAGATGGTAAAACAACCTTTGCAAACAGACTCCGTGTTGGGGTTCATGAATGAAAAAAGTAAATGAAAAGCAGCACAAGTAAGACTCCCTCTGACACAATCAAATAGTTCTGGATGAAGAAGCCTTACGCATGCTTTCTTAGCATCTGCTTTTGCTTTTTAGTGAGGAGGAAGGCAGGACACTGAAGTGAAATAGGCGTATGGCAGCGTGCCACTTTGATGATGTTTGGCGGGAACAGATGTTTGAGCAAACTATCCACTGAGCGAACACACCTGACAAGGACCAGGGTAGGAAGAAGGAACAGAGGTGGGGCATTTTACCATTTTTAAAATCTACTTATGTATTTATTTTTTTGTACAAAAACAGCAAGTTCAGCCTGTCTTTTTTTAAAATAGTCTTAACACTGTTCTTAGGCTAAGCTGGATGTGGGAGGCATCCACTGGTTATCGGAAAGCAATAAAAATCATACCACATGGTTGTATAACACAAGTGTGAACACAACAAACACACACCACCACTCACCCCATATCTACACTGTTTCTATAAGCCAACAGAGGCCTGCGTCTCAAAGCAGATGCTGAATTAATCAAAGATTAATAGAAGAATGCTGAGATAATTATATGTACCAAATTGCATTATTTTGGCCACTCTCCTGGGATGAGTCCGCTTGGTATCCGTTCTAATTACCCCAACATGTTCGACATCAACAGTGATGTGTTTGGCGTCTTCGTTGCAGAATATCGTCAAACGCAAGAGGCAGAATTTCTCTGAAGAGGGCAACTGAAATCAATTCACACAAGTTGTATCTAACATTTCTCTCCACTGAGATGCCAACGTTTCACAACCGTACTTTATTGACTGAAACACGAGCAGTGCCCCGTCTGAAATGGTAACGATGGCTCTGAATGCGTGCTCACACGTCCATTTTTGCTCGTTCGGTTTTTGATTAGGAGTTGGCTTTGAGTTTTTAATATGAAAAAAATTGGTGTTTAGAAACACTGTTTTAATACTGGTAAAAAGTTGTTATTTTTTTTACCTCGCCTACTATTGTTAGGAGAACATTTTTTTCCCAATGATCCCTTGTGAAACATTACTGGTAATTTTGATGATACAAAATGGAGGGTTCATACGGAAAGAATTCTACTCTCTTTAATTTGTCACTCTTTAATATCTAACATCATCTGCAAAATTCATGCTTTGCATGTACTGGAAGGTATGCTGTGTAAGTGCTGCAAGACTCTGTTGTCAAGAGATATAAACCTCATCTGCTCCCACTTTCAGCCTTCCTTCCCTCCCTCCCTCCCTCCACAGTGACTCATAGCTGAGGGGGGAGAAAAACATCAGGATTAGGTTCTGTGCCTCTAATCACTTAACTCCTCACACCTGATGGCACACTATTAACTTTGACTGTCTCCAGTGACCCCGCGGGTCGTTGCCCATCACATCAAGTTTTTATTAGGGAATTTTCCTCATCATTAGCCATGGCCTGGAAACGAGCCATTAATATTCATACTGGCAAACCAAAATGAGGTCCCACTGATTTTCCATCATCCAGGCTATCTGCGCAGCTGCTGCCGTTAACAATCACTGCAGTGCTGCACATTTGCCACGTATCGTTATGGGGCTCCTCAGAGCTCTTTTTCTGGTTCTGCCGTGACAGAAAGGAGAGCAAGGTGGAGGAGGAGGAAGGCCGTCAGGCTCGTATCCAGCCAACACCCGTCTGAAAGAAACTGGCTCGTTCTGCCAACAATCTGCCTGGGAGTCTCATGCCTATCCCGCCTCTGTCAAAGCTAACAATCCTTGCAGGCTCTGCCAGATACACAGCTGAAGTACGTATAGCTCCCTGTGCGCTCACATTAGAGCGCAGACTGTTTATGAGTCTGGCAGCTTGGAACGCATTGGTTTGATATTTTGTACAAGATGCTGCTATATTTGAAGATTATGCACAGTTTCATTTAGAGAGGAATTATTTCACTTTCAAACAATGCAGCATGGCCGACATAGGATATCATTATTGAACACTGTGATGATTAATACATAAAAAAAATTCTATCATTCATCATTATCAAAACTGGAAAGAATTTTACAAGACAAAATGATGACACGTCTTCTAAAAAAGAGCCTTTTTTAATGAAACTGATAAGAGACCACCAGGAGTCCAACTAAATGCATCTCGTGTAACCAAAATGGCGGCCCCTGTTTCCACAGATTAAAAACGACACCCCTTTCAAGTCTCTGCTCCTCTGTTACCGTAGCCGGGCTTCTTGTGTTGCTGTTGCTGATGGGAGTGGGGGTTCAGGCTCCACAGTGTGTGAACACAAGCCTGATAAGGTGCTTCACAGCAATAATGTCCCGGGCATCTCCTGCCGATAAGACTCTTCTCTTTTCCCCGATTCACCTAAGCTGAGTGGAGCTGGCCAGATGCAGGAGAAGGCCTCTTCTGTGTCATGGATGGCAGCCGCAATTAAGTGGCAAAGCCCTGACAGGCAGAGATAAACTTATGTTTTGCCCTTACAGCAAACAGCATCATGTCTAAAAGATGAAGAGTCAACGCCCCCAGTGTTCCTCGGTGAATCAAACATAGAAACGACATCAGTAAATCAGTTCTTTGAGATAATATGTGAAAGAACACACCCCTCCCCATCCAGATGAGAATATTCACTTTGAAGGGTTGCTAAGACTTCATATGATATTTTTAGTTACCACTGGAAGTTATTGTTTGGGAAGTGTTTGGTTACCTGGGTTTGCAAACTGTGTCTTGATGTAATAGATTATACAGTTGACAACAAGAGAATGAGGACATGAGGTGAGATGCTAAAACAGATGCAGCCTCTTCAGCACCGTCTTCCTAATAATTAGAGCTGCGGTGACAAAAACACTTTGTTATTCTGCTGCTATGATTTTCTAGCTGTCACGGTACACATCTGAGTTGCCTCATTATACAGAAAAGTACTCAAATAAAAATCAGACACTGCACACTCCTGTCAAGATTCTGTCTCCCGCACATGCAAACAAGCAAAGATGAATAAACATTAGCTGTTGTTGAGGGCTGGTCTTTGAGTTGCAAGGCTCACAAAAGATCTGCTTTGTACAAAATAAAAATATTCAATTTGGAAGACTAATGCGAGGCAAAATGAAATTAAAAGGAACTCATGCTAACTGCTAAAACAAATTACTCACAGCACACTAAATTATATTTGCTCTTCCATCAGGAAGATCAAACGAGCCAAGTTTGAGACTCTTGCGCTAATGATTTCCTGCACTCACCTCCTTTTTCATCCCAGGGGTGTTAAACACTCAGTCTGGTTTTTTGTTTGTTTGTTTGGTTTATTTTTACATTTGCCAGCTCTACATCTCATCTCACTACTCCCCTCCCTTGTTCACTCTGCCCATGCCGGTGGCAGGCTGGGTGAATTAGAGGGATCTAATGTAATCCCAGGGACGGCGAGCTGCAGAAAAATCTGCTCAATTAAAGCAGGATGAGCCCAGTGGGAGTGTCCCTGGCAGGGCGTGGGGTGACTGACATGGCCTTTTAGTTGGGATCAATTAGCATTTGAAGTGGTGGAGAATGATGACAAGCTGAAAGCTACAGACCAGTGACTTAACATTCATCACCCTGTGATACCAATACAACAGTTCTACAAAAGGTTCTAAACCGATCAGACTCTTCTGGCCTTCTAAATTGGCATCTAATCTTTAAGGGTTGTTAAACAGCAAACCCTTGGAAGAACCGGCAGTGACGAGAAGGCCATCACGGTGAACAAAATGGCACTTTAACACACCGCAAAGACAACTTCCAGCTGTACATATGTTATATAATAGGGGACGTTGGAAGACTGCGTGAGATTTAAAAAGATAAAAACATCGGAGCGTGTGCTTTGTGTTTTACAGAGACGGCTCGTCACTACAGAGCATTCGTCACTCCATCTGGTCATGATGTTGCGAAAGTGTTGCTTTTTGGTGAAATGAAGATATGAGGAGATTGTGTGTGACACGCCGCCTCCCTTCTGGTGCTCTCAATCGTCACGGTGAGCAGCCAATAAGAGGGATTTTTCTCACTGACAGCCACAGTGCCAATTCTACAAGTTGAATCGGTGGAGAAAAGAACTTGACAGAGTCCAACAATAACAACGAGGTGCGCACAGAAAATACAGGAGGGAGCGATGTTCACCAATGCTCCAGATGTGCCCAACGGCCTGTTGTCGGCTTGGTGCATAAGCCCCTGCAGCCATGCAGGTACAGCCGCACTAATACTGTTTATAGAATACAGATTCCATGTCAGCACACTTTTGTTGAGAAGATCACGATGGAAATGACTCGGCATTGAAAAGTTTTGTTGACATCATTGCAGGCTCCTCAATTGTACCTTTTTAAAATAATCCCAGGTTTTGTCTGTTGCTCTTCAGCAGTAAACAGCCTGTCAACAGGCTGGAACATAGCAGATTGTTGGGGATGACAGGCAGAATTGTGGCTAAACTCAAGCTGAACTGAGTGATACATCCTGCACAACAGAGGTAATAGAAAAGGATTGTATTGCTGAAGTTCTTAACTTGTAACAGCTTGAATAGATCAGCAGTATGCAAACATGAGCTCAGTCTGAGTGGTGAAGAGAACTGTGTTTGATGAACAGTTTCCAAACTTGTCAGTGTATCGTTTTGCTGTGTTATGTGTTTTTTTTGTTTGATTGCTGTATAACGGAATACCACAGAGCTTAGTCCTCAAGGGTCAATATGGTATTGACTTCTCCAGCAGGAAGTGGATTCACTATGGGAGACTGCATTTGGACAGAAACGTTTGTGCAGCAATCAGAAACAACCAAAGTAACACAAAATGTGAACCTGTAAATAAATACTCACTATACCCTCACAGGTTTCTGAAAAAAAAATCTGAGAGTGAAACAACTGTGTTTAACGAATTACTGTTGTAGGCAGAGAATGAGAATTCAGTTTATTCCCATAATCTAACCTGTGTTATCAGATGGAGGAGAAGAGGCTGTAAAGTGTAAAGAGTAAAATGATAAGCTTTTGGGGAAGCTGGTATCTTGTCAGTTTGTGAGGTTAGCTGTCATGTGGAGCAGTAGTGTTTTTCTAGGCCACGGGTTCCTGCTATACTAGACTTTTGTACAGTAAGTAGTCTCTCTCTGAAGAAGCAATCATGTTCCAATAAAAACTGACCTATCCTCAGCGCCACTCAAGAGCTTTCGAGCCGACTCAGTGCCCGATATCCAACATAGTTTATGACAGCCCTTCTCTGAGCTTCCCGCTGGGAAGAAGAGAAAGAGAAAAATCACAGGAGTATTTTGTCAGCTGTAATTACTCTCCAATTAAATGGTCAAAACATGGGATAACAGGGCACTTTGTTGTCCAGGCGGCCTGGCTTTGATCAAACCGTGGCAGAATGTGTTTTGCATTAGAGGCCCCACGATGATGTATGTTTCCTGTCACGACAAGGATAACAGTGAGGTCACCTCAACAAGGACCCCCCTCCCGCCCCCCGGTGCATGGAGCAACAACAGTCTCACATCCATCCCTGAGGTCTGCTCGCTTCTCTCAGGCCACTGTGAGTTAACGGTGAGCTAGTGAGCAAGGTCAAAGCCAGGCAGAAGCAGAGAAGAACAGGGAACAGGCCAAGACCCTTACGATGACAAAAATCTTTTTTGATAACTGTCACATAAGTGAATTCAGTAGATCTCAGATCAATAACTTCACACAAAATCTATTTGGTTTCACCTAAAAGAATGAAAAACTTCAGTTTCGGTTATTCTGACCAACTCAAGAGATAAGAGATGTTGGCTTTCATGGTAAAAACAAATGCAATATTCGTCAAAATTTCCCACCAAAATGAGACAAAGTGCATCCTTAAGGTTATAATATATGAAGAACACACTTACGAGCATGCTTTGATATTTAGAGATCAGCATTGTTAAAATCAGCTTGCGCTTTCCGTCTTTTTTTTTTTCGGTAACTGGGACACTGCGGCTTTTTTAGTTTCACAGTAAGAATGAATTTTGAGGTTACTTACATAAAACAGTATGAGTATGAGGGCAGAGAATGTTAAACACGATGTTATCTCTATGAGCAATGTCATGGTTGAAGTGGAACCTGTGGTTTGCCTCAGTGGTGTGAAGTTGATGGACCATTCATCACTTAAACATACCGCCAAGGTCAGCGACCGCTGCCCTGGAGGACTGCAGTCAGCATCATATATTAACATTGGGTGTTCAAAGAAATTAGAATGACTTTGAACAAGCTCATTTTCATCCAGCACATTCCCTCTTGGCTAAGCAGTGCAAAGGAAAAAAAAACACTAATCAAAGATGCTCCTGTGAGTAAAGAAACACATTTCACTCCAGCATCTCTCAGAGCTGCCAGACTTCTGCTTGTCATCTGCTGAGGGCCAGTGTGCACTCCTCCTGAGGGATATCAGTGGCATCCCAGGCCAGGTATAGTGTGCGCTCTCCCCAAGACCCCCCCCCTATCCCATCCCATCCCAGGCCCTGCTGCACGCTGGCCTACGCTGCGGATACCGCCATCTGTGCTGCCTCCCGTTGGTAAGTTGGCAAAGGAGGTTGCAAAACCAGCCCTCCCTTGAATTGGGCGTTCAGCCCGGGGGTTGAAGTGGGAGGAGGGTGGCTGTGGTGCAGAGATGCTCCCTGGTGTTTCAGAGAGCCACTCTATAACACTTTCCTCATGAGCGCTCCTCCGGAGGGCTGCTGGAATGTCTCTGAGCCATCTGGGGAGAAGTGGAGCGTGGCGGGGAGCAGCTGGACGCTTACAGCTGCTATTTAAGCCCTGGCAGCAGAGCTCCATATCAGTCAGTCGTCAGGAAATGCAGGGAGCACAGCAGAGCAGAACCTAGCAGAGGAGAGCTCAGAGCCAAAAAAAGACAGACATAAAAAAGCTCTATCCCTGTGAAGAGAAGACCGTAGGTTCAGAGCCAGGAACACTTCATGCTACCTTAGATTAAAGATGTTAAATGTGGTTTGTGGAGCAATGCACATGAGATGTAATCTCTGCATAAAGACAAGTGAGAACAGGGTCTGGTCAGATAAAGTGAGGCAGGTCACATTACGCTGTGGGAATAAGTCTTGGCAAACAGCAGCACTTTATTACAAGTAAACACTCTTGAGTAGTTTAATGAAAGCAAACAAACTGGTGGAGCATTATGCCTGATAGAGTTCTTCCTTATAGACCAGTCAGCCAAAACATTAGGCCCGCCTGTCTAAAATTGAATAATTCCTCCTTTAGGCCCCCAAACAGCTCTGACCAGTCAGGGAACACACTCCGCAGTAATCATAGGTTTTTATTCGCTCTGGCTTGGCCCAACATTGATAAGAACACAACACTTGGGTGCACATGTTCATTTTCACTGAGGGTCTATGGTTTATAAGGGTGGGCCCAGCTTACATTTTCTTTACAGAAATACACATTTACAGACCTCAACGTCTCACATGACCAAAAGAGAACACTTTCACCCATTTGCAAGACAGCTGGTGCCCCACTTTCAGTACCACTGCGTGGGGTTGACGTCTGCTGTCCAGCATTCAAAAACACAGTTAAATGCACTACTTTAAGTGTAGTAACAGCAAAAGTTACATCCATGTCAATGTCAACACAATCCAAAGCTCAGAATAAAAGCCTAAACAATGCTTGGAAATTAATCATTTAAATTTGCCACAACCTACGGCTCCGGTCTTTAGAATTTGCCGGAGAAACTTGTAGGCACTAAGACGAGATAGACAAGCTCTCAGTCACAGAAACACACGCACAGAAAAATGTGCACCATCAATTGAAAAATGGAAGTGCTGCTTTCTCAACCAATGTCGATTGGCCCCTGAAGACTGCAAGGGAGGTTTTTTTTTCCCCCTCGCAAAGCTGTACAAAGTCTGGATTCCTTTGCGGATCCCAGATGCTCAACCCCCCCATGTGAAGCTATGGGAAAAACTGTTTGTCAGAAGAACATTAATTAAAGTGTTAAAGGTAAAAGAAGTATTGACCTCCTCTCATCTGCAACCTCTCCTTCCTCTCACAGCCAGCAAACCCCACTGCCCCCCCGAGGTAACGTCTTCCACTCGTTCAAGCCCAGGAGCTAACTGGAAGAAAAGCCCCACTAAGACCAATTAAGGCCTTCACTAGGAGACTGAAAGGAAGACAAATGGAGGCAGAAGGCCCGATTACAAGAAACCTTTGTACAGATGTAAAGCAATTAGAGCGGTCTCAGGGGCCAGACAGTGTGGTACCTGTGAGTCATGGATCCTACAGCCAGTCGAAAGTCGGAACAATCCCTCTTTTTTGTGTAGGGGCCTAGTCAGCCTGTGTATTAGTGTCGTATATCAGCCAATAGACTTGGTATTGGTTTCTCTAGTGCGGGGAAGAGGCAGCAGTCTGCCAAGGAGGACCACTCCACCCTCCATTATCCGTCTGTTGGGAGAACAGGGGCTCTATTATCCATTCTGGCAGGGCCTTTTCGATAAAAAAAAGGGCAGATAGGAAGTGTTGAAGCTCTCAGGTGTCTCCTTCCACCAGGGAAGTTTGTCAGAGAGGTCATTCTGATAAAAGCCTGGGTAATTATACTGCACAGCACCACTGATTACCAGTCAGAGCACATTTAACCAGGACAGTGCTGTGACCTCTAAATCACAAGCTACAGCGACATACCTAAATGTGAAGACCATCACATACAAATCTCTTTACATACTGTATATATGTTATATGATCATACTAAGCTGCAAAATCATTTCTTTGCTCAATGACTGCAGTCGATGTTTTAACTTCTATTTCCACATTTCATCAAATGCACCTTGCAGTCCTTCTTCATTTCATGGTCATTATATTGCGTCTCTACCGCTTTAATTTTTAGTCACAACAAAGGGCAGACAGGGTTAAAATCTGCAGAGAGTAACAAATTGATTGCTAATGGAAATTTATGTCGTTGGTCTGATCTACAATTAACGAAAGCAAAAACCCTCCTCATGACATGAAATTATGGAATAATTTTGACAAATGGCAGCCAGATCTATAATGACCTTTTCCCTTCCTCCAAGACGAGGCTGGCTGCAGCCCTCATTATTTATAGGAGGCTTTAAAAAGCAGGTATAGGAGAATGAATGTGTGGCTGTCAGTGTGTGTAATGGGGCTAATAATGGTGTCCTGTGTGCTGCATAATGAACCCCACCCCCACAGAAAAGCTATCCCCTCTGCCGACTTGACAGGCAGCACATTCTTTAGCAGAGCCCCTGGTTTATAATTCCACAGTATGCAAGAGGCATGGTGGCCCGTATAAACTCCAAAATCATTGTTAGTAAAGACCTATCTGGAAAATTACTATTGCAGGTGTTTTAGCCATTTTTCTGTGCCCTAATTTGCAGATGCTAAACACTCACCGTCAAACTAACACAATTAGATTTCCTGCCTGCTAAATGTTATTTCAAGAGGTGATTTAAAAGGATTCAAAAGAGTCTACTTTGTCAAAACTAAACTATATTTTAAATTTAATGACATAAAAACAGCTCAGGGAAAACTTTGCTGTCATTGAGTGCAAATCCTATAAATGTGACTATGTACCGCCCAATAAAATATATGTGTGATTGCTTGGAATTGCCAGAGCAGTAAATCTGCAGCAGTGCGTCGTATGATTTGGGAGCTGAAGAAAACCATTTGATTTCACAGTTCAGGCTTGATGAAGTCCCTGGATGCTGCTGGTTAAAGACTTAAGCAGATGGCCAAATACTTGGCGCAAGAAAAGAGCTGCGCTGAATATTTTTTTGGCAAATCTACAGGCATATGGCAAAAGTTCATGCCAAACACTCCATTTCACAAAAAAATGCAGCATGTGGCAACAGTAAAGCACATTAGGGAAGAAATATTTTAAGACAGAAATGGGTGAATTATAGTGAGATGTTAAAATATCAGATATTTGATACCGTTGTGGTCTATACGCATCTAATTTAGCGTAGGTCCATCCATCTCCCCTCAAGTTTAAATAATTCCTGTCATGATGGCATTGGATGGGGAGGATACACAGGGTTCTGCTTTAAATCAGGGTCAAGAAGGGAGTGGAAAATCAGACTGACTGATTAACCAGAGCTAAACATGCACAGCCCCTTTTGTGTATCGCCAAAAATCAAAGCCGTTGATGTTTCGTGGCGAGTACGTACACGCGTTAGAACTACAGAGATCTGGTATCAATAAAGAAAGCAAAAGGCAAAAACAGCAATTGCACTTAGTGTACTTGAACAGTTAGACAACTGAGTCATACTGTTGATGCTGAAGAATTTGTTGAAGTCATGTTCACTTTTAGAACAACCACAGAGGAAGAGCAGAGGGCTTGGAGGACTGTAACGACTGAAATGCTGTGGATGACTGGCAGCAGATAAAACTTTAGTAGGAGGAGATCTCTAGAGAGCTTTATTCTGAAGAGAGAACATCATCACCCTCCTATGGAGGGTGCTTTTTCAACTATATAATCCACGACCACTTACTTTTGTTCAACTTCTATGTCCCGCGTTGTATTACAGAACATATGTTTGTGTTGATCTGGGACAACAGTCTCAAGCATCACTGTACTATTGATGCAATTGATCCCATTCTTCTTCTCCTGTGAGGTCTTGGATATGTGATTGCCGAAATATGAGTTGTATCAAAATTCCATTGAGATTCTTTCTAAACTGATTACATAGATACATTTTGCTTTAAAGATTAATTATTTTGGTTGTTAAATGCATTTGAGATAACCAAAAAAAGGTGATAAAGACTTGAGTTGCACTTTAATGAGTGCGTTAACAGGTGAAGATACAGTACGTTGTGACTGTAGCCTAAACATTAAACATCACCTTTAAAGTAAGAAAAATAAGAACAACTGACAAATGTTTATACCCCACAAACAGTACCTGAGAAAAAATGTCCTGAGAACCTGAGTAGACACTAAAGCGATGCCAAGGACATTGTATCCCAAGCGTTAGATTGCTTTCACATCAGATGATTAGCTTCAGCCATGCTAATTACAATGAATGGAAACTAATTAAGAGGAACTATGTGTCAGCTAATGAGGATTTGGGGCTGTATCCATCTTATTGCATAATTTTCAACAGCACTACCCGCAGCTACTTCTACTCTTCTTTAAAATATCCTCACCAAGTTAGACATCTCTTATATTCATAGCAAGCAGATGAAAGCATAATTTGTGCATTAGTGGCAAAACTAATAGGCTAAGCAATTAAAACCTCAGATGGATGGGGGAAATGTCCATTATGATGACTACCCAGGGAAGAGTTTTCAACAAAATTAAGAGAGCCCTGAATTTAAGCACTGTGGGTACAGGCTTTCTTTAGTTCATCCACTATCCTTTGTGGTATGTCCTAATAATGTGCATACTGTTGGCGTGAAGCTATTAAGCAGCTCTAGCAGGACAGGGACACTCTTGGGAGAATGCCAATTATCTTGGTAGTGGCTGTCGTGACCGTTCCTCCTGCCAAGTCTGCCACCAGCTGCCTCTACCTGACAAAGCCTGCAGGTTGGAGGGTGAGTTGACCCGGACAGAACCCCTGACTCCAAACTGCTGAGCTGTTACATCTGCTTCCAACTGGTCTGATTGAGGTTTCCTCTTCCAAGCAGATAGAAATGTAATTAGGCCAGTAGGACATGGATAATGCTAGTTGCTCAGCAACAGTCAAGACAGAAAGCCAAGCAATCTTTCCAGAAACCACTGACCTCAACTAAGACTTAGCTAATGGCTTTACTTACTGTAAGACCAACTGCAAACACTGACAATGAACACCATCTTCTTCATATGACAGATTCTGGCCTCAGTGTTTGGTGGAAATCACCTAAACATCAGTGCTAAGACGTTACTGAAATATACACTTATAATGTGGAACATTATAAAGCTAGCTTATTTGTGATGCTAATATTGAGCAACAGCTTGACAAATTCCCCCTTCTAGATTAATCCCCATCTAATGCCATTAATCTGAAAGCAAGCATACTGTTCCTATTCAGCCAAAGCCAGTTCTTGATGTTTTCATTACAGCACCAATTGCTTTGCCACCTGCAGATTTCATTCTAATGCATTTATTGGCCAATCTTGGCTGTCTCCGTTTGGATGGTAGACACACCTCAGCAAATTCACTTTGCATGTTGGATAAATGAAAGGGGATGTCTGATGTCAATCATGAGGCAAACAGCAGCGAGCTCAGAACGCACTGAGCCACAGATGCTTGTTGTTTGGACACACACACACACACACACACACACTTTACATACCTAAGCTGTGCCCGACTTCACCGGGGGAACTCAGGCTTATAATTAGCCACACGAGCTGCAATCAGAGCCCAATGACAATACTTCTCCAATGGCTTGTTTTCCTAACCTCTGCGAGACCTCAGGCAGAGGTCCACTTACACTGTCAGAACCAGCCCACTGCTGAAATCAAAACACTGGAATCACTCATTCCGCTGCAGCGCCACTGATTAAATGTGCAGAGTGTAGAGTGCAATTTGCTAAATTACAAGTATTTTGCACATGTAAATATACTTTAATTACAGCAATTAAAGAAGATTATGGTAGATTGGCAGATGGGGAATGTAATGTTGTTTTAATTAGAGTTTGAATGCACTGTAACACAAACAGAATGTTAACCTCTCAGAACAGAATGGGCTGTTAGGCCTTGACAAATTGTATCCTGATGCAGCTTTCTCAGAGCTTACGATCACCTGCAGCAACAACGTCTGTTAATCGAAAGAAAAGTTGGCAAAAACAAAGAGAAAATTATGGCTCAGAGATGGAAAAAGAGAGACGCATAAAAGAGCAGGATGCAGACACAATGAAAAACAGATGTAACATTCCTTGACCGTGCTGCTCTTGGAGATGCAATCTGAATTACAATGACATGCATAAATATTTTGACAATGGTTAATATGGAATTAGAAGCAATTAAATAGGATTTAGACTGCAAGATCAATCAAAGAAAATGAGAAACAGCTCGTGCTTGGATACGACGAAGCTTGGAAATTAAGACCAACAACAGGTCTTGGAACAAGATCAAAGCTCAGTCAAGAAAAAGAATTAACTAAGCTGACAAGGACAAAAAAAAATCTTGACCACATAAGAATGCAATGATTAAAAGGCATTGCTGAATTTAAGATTCCAAAGGTGGGCCAACATAACGCTATTTAAAGTAAACCCCTTCATATCAGCAGTTACCATATGAACCATGTGAACTCAGAAAGATTTTTCTTTTAAAAACACAACAAAATTCAGTCACGGTACACATCAGGTGGCTGTAGCAAGTGTTTGCGTATATCACTCTGAGGGATTTCGGGGTCATGTACCCTGGATTGAGAAATATCCCCTCCAAGGATCTATATAGCTGTGTAGCAACATTTAATACATTCCAGTCAATACCCTATTAGAAATTCTAATTGAAAGTTCAATGCCCTTACGTTCAGGCTTGCAATAAAGATCGCCTCTGGAAAGCCATTTTAAGGCTTAATCTCTTTATCATGCACTGTTTGGAAACCTAACTTTGTTCTTGTTAGGCAGATCAATTGCATTCATTTACAAAATGGGAGAAAATGTCACCTTTCATCCTCTAAATCTCAGCTGGGCGAAGGAGGCGATTAAAAGACAGAAACCACTGCTTTCCCTCAATATCAGTAGAAATAGGTGCCATGGGAGACGTGACCTACAAATTTTAATTACCACATAAAATATTCAGCCTCCGAGATGAATCGTGACATCCAGAGAACAACCAAGGTCCGTCTCTGCCAGTTAACTCATTCACGACCAACTATCATGTGAAAAATTACACTTTGATGTAATTTAGGAGCTTTAGTTATTGCTCATGTTTTAAATAATGTTTTATTCAGCACATTTTAGGCTTGATGGAGCAAATTAAACTATTAAAGTACTAACTAAATGTATTCCTATAATACCTCCTGTTCATGAGAGAAACACTTAAAGTTTCCCATTTAAAACACAACACAGGTTTAACAATTCAGAAAAGTTGGAATGTTGTTGTCTTTTGTCATATTGTTTTTTTTTTGTTTTTTTTTAAATCCTTTTTAAATTCCTGACCAGAGATACAGGCTCACACTGTTTTCAAAATTTCATTAGAGAGAAATGTGGGACTGCAGTGCCAGATGTAATCTATCTTTTAAAATTAGATGCTATGCTAAGGTCATTCTTTTTAATATGTCGCTACACTGCTAATTATGATATTACACACACACACACACACACACACACACACACACACACACACACACACACACACACACACACACACACACAAACACATTTAATGGTATATATTAAAGGTCCATTGACAGTGACTGTGTAAAGGCCGATAGTTTGGAGGATGCTAAATGTTTTCTTTTCGCTGATCTGCCGGGTCCGTCAGGAGATGTTTCAGACTTGTTGGATAGCTTCAAGATGAGCATTACTTTTGCAAAAATTTAAAAAGATCATAGATGTTTGTGTTCTTCCAAGCTTTTCACACAAGTCTCATAGTTGGTATTTTGGGATGCAACCAGCGGACTTTTGAGTCACAGCAGATCAGTGGCAGGATGTAGAAAATGGTGACAAAGTAAGGTGACAAACAACAACGAGGTGTTAAATTCATCACAAATAGCCTTTTACTTGGATGGCTATAACATTTGAAGAGGTTTGAGTTGTTTAAGATGACAAAAACTTGCTCTTCTTTGGCTCTGCTCTGAGTAGCTGTTAGCTTGGCCCCGCTGTCAGATTTCAGGTGTAAAGCATGCAAGTCTGGAGCTGTAATACTTAGAAATGGAAAGATCTAACGCACACTAACATTACGCTGACTTCAGCATGGAGCCCAAATGCAAAACCGTCATGTTTGTTAATCTGTGACATGTGGAAAAGATGGAAGCTGGGCAGCCGTCCAACACAAATACCACCATTCCCGGTAGTTTATAAAACATTCGTGCACATTGGTCGCCTGTTGATCAAAGAGTGCAGAGGATACCGCTGTTACCCTAACAATGTATAATTTGATTTATTAAAGAATTTATTATATCAAATGTTAAAAGGACAGAAAATGTGCCCCTTCCTCACTCTGTCCTTAGAATGAGCGCTTTGTTCTTGAGTTGACCTTTCCTGAGTGCCAGAAATCACCCCCAGAGTCCTCTTCACGATTTCAGCCTTGAACTCTACATTGTTTCTAAGAACAGTACATTGGTGTGCTGCTAATTTGATTTCAAAGAAATAATAGCTTTGATCAGTTCACTGCACCTCCATTGTGAGGCTTTTTTTCTGCATGTATATCGGAGTACTGTGTTATGGTTAGCCAGTAATAATTAATCAAAAGCCAGAGAGAGGGACAGGACTCTGAGGACATGGTCGACATTTCATATGTGAGCAGCTGTTGCATCCGTGTCTCACTGCTTGAATTCACAAGGACCATGCTCAATAAGTTATCCACTTATTCTAATGTTGACTTAGGCGTATAAAGGCACATCATGGAGTGATAGCTCTATGTGGGAACACAGCTAATATATTAAAATAATCAAAGACGAAAAAAAAGAAAGCAAAGAAAATAAATCTGTAGCTGGGTTAATCACAATCTAAATATCCTTGATTGCAAATCTTAGCCAATAAAACATGAATGAAATCCAGGCCCCTGTGCCTTTTTAGTGATCCGACCACAATTTCCTGCAAAGTAAAAACTCAAGAGTCACATTTAACCTGCTTTTGGAGTCTGTCCAGCAAGCACTGCTGCTGAATAATGCATACCTCATGTGGCAGTGGATACATTTGCAAGCACTAACCGGGAACCTAATTCAACCTTTGCTCCTCTTTTAGTTTTCACGCTTTCCAACAGTATTAAAGTCACCTGGGCCTCTTCAGAGTGCCATGTTCAGCTATGAGGAGCTCCAGGGTGCCCTCTCTTTCTAGCTTTTAACTTTTTTTCCTTTCTCGACTTCTTTCTGTTATAATCATGTGGGGAATGACGGACACAACACAGGGCACAGAGAAAAAAAAGAAAGCCATTCAGAAGCCGGAAGGTTAAGGAAACTTTAACATCCAGTCTTTAAATTGTCACATAAGTCAGTAGCTTTTTGACAAATTGAACAAAATGGAACCTTTCAGAAGCCCCAGTGAAGTAGCATGTCAGCTCTGGGCAGAAAGGAGGCCCCTGCTCGAGAGCGCCTGAATGGTTGCATTATCCTCTCTGTGGCTGCCCAGTCCAAAGGCCCATTTCACACCTAATGCCACCTGCTACCAGTTCTCTCATAGACCTCATAGGAGGATGCTTATGGATTCCACAGCTCTAACAAAAACTTAAACAGGCGTAGTAACGCCGATTAAAAAAACAAAAAGCCATCAGCCTCCCACAACGCTGCTCTGCTTTCTCCTGATAGACAACCGGAACTTCAATTTACCTTTTGAACAGGACAGGGAAAAGGTCTGAGAGACCAAAGGCTGTATTCACTGGGAAACAAATCACATTTTCCTTTCAGATCTGCCTTTTGCCACCACCACAATGTTCATTTACTGGTAGTCATATCATAAAAAAGGATGAGGAATTGTCTCTAGCACATAGTGGGAATGTAAAGGGTAGGATTTACTCACCTGTCAGCCACCTGTCAAAACCACCTGTCTAACGTTCTACAGGTGATTATCTACAAAGCCTTTAATGCGCTGACCTTGTCCCTCAATGCTGTGTTAATTCATAAAATTGATAAGAAGGGGTGGTCTGCAACAGGTAAGTGGAAAGCATCAGAATAACATTCACTGAGGATCAGCTCATGCTGAGTTGTTTTCTTTAAACATGCATCAGTGATGCAAGAGAAAATGTGATTCATGATGTCACCATTTTCCACCACACCGTGACACAGTTTCGATGCAGTGAGAGATTTATAAGGTGTCCATCAGCAATCCGAATCATTTGTGGCTTTGCAGCTCCATACAAAGCAAACTGCCACGCTATGTCCGTTATGAGAAGTGTCAGTCACAGCCATTATTAATGTTTAGTAAATCTCATATGTGGGATTGTACCAAACAGGTGAGTCTTCATCAATGAGCCTGATGAACCTGATGTCAGATATTAGTTGTCCTAACTCGGACTCGGATTGTTATCAATTCATCTATCGATTTAAAATATTTCATTTTCAGTGGGTGCTTTAAATGCTAACTTTGGATGAACGTAAAACCAACTTCATCATGACAGGATACAGGAAGAGCTTTTGTCAGCAGCTGCTGGAACGAGTATTAATGTAGAACAATGAAAAGATGGCTGAATTGTACAGGTACAGCTCACTGAAAATAAGCCACTCCCTCTGGCAAATCACAGTAAAGTATTCTCTGTATCTATCATGACTGCAAATAATCTGTCCACAATAAAATACTTTGATTCATAAAGCTTTAAGTCTAAACTGGATTGGGGCCGAATTTACCCATGAGGTCTCAAATGATTCTTTTCCTAACTCAAGATGATTTCTTGGTCTTAACAAGGGCCTCTTCATGGCTTTTTAATGTGATTATGCTGCTGTTTGTTGCATGGTGGTGCTTTCTTCCACCCACAGCCCTCCCATCAGACACCAGCTAATTGAATCCCGGGCTAAATTAAAAAAAAATTAGTCATGTGTGTAATGGAAATGATTTATCATGTCCACTTAAACCAAAACGGATTTGGAAAACATTAAGTCTCTCCAGTTGACTGAAGCTTGTTTCAAGGCTCCTACGACAGCCCCTAAAAAGCCTACATATTGTAAATTGGGTTGGAACCTACAGGTAGATGCTCAGTAAATAAATACACAATCATCAATTAGCCAGTTACTTGTATTATTTTGATTATTTATGTATTATTTAGTTATTTTTTGGTTTATATTATTGTGTGTTGAACTGCAGTCAGAACTGGAGTCCACACACATACTAATATTTAAGTCACGGCCACGGCAAAGCATTTATGGCTGTCATGGTCGATACCGACTTCTCAGAGTTCCTCAGAAATTTCACATTGATGTCTAGCAGGAATTTGGCAGCATGTCAAAATAAATCCCCTGCATGGCCATCTCCAGGCCTGTTCTGCCCAGGAGACAGGCTGTTCATGCAAATCAGCCTCACCGTGACAGCACAGCTCAGGGACGAACAGGGGATGAAAGACGGTCCTTATCTAGCAAGAATCACTTTCTGGCCGCCGGAGCCATGGGGCCTGCTTTCAAGTTCAGACCATGCAGATCAAGGTCCAGCCATAGGCCAGGCATGCAGAGCCTGTTTTTAAGCGTGGGGATGAGGAGTAGTGAGTTTCACCTGAGAGCTCATCAATGGGGCGTTTTCTCTCTATGCAGGCTGATGGAAGACCGAAAGTCAAAGATCAGTTGGCTGAATGGGAATACTTACGGGTATAATGACAAAAATTAATAAATAAAACCAATGCCTGAAATACCTTTTACTTGTCTACCATCTTCATCTCATTTCTCTATAGCATACCTTATCCTGTCAACTGTAGTGACATCCACACCCGTTACTCTGAGGGCAACTGAACATGTCAGTTTCATATCTGAAGAAGCACCCCGTTTGATAGTAACAAATCACAACGGCCGTCACAGAAGGACCAACCCAGCGGCCTTTATGCATCACTTTCAACACGGCACAATTTTAAATGCATATCATTAAAAGATTGCCACACACTAACGTGAATTCGGATGTGATCTGCGTTTTGTAAGAGGAATCTAACAGATTAAGTTCATTAAACATACAATTTCTTTTCTTTTCCTCAATTCACACACTGCAAAATGTCTTTTTAACAGTCTACGGGACACACTGATAAAGTGGTCAGAAATGGGAAAGAGGACAGCAGACGCAGATTTTTAAAGAGTTTTACGATTGTTACTCTAAGTGACAACAGTCAGCGTTCTTGTTCAAAAATCTGAAACATAGAGAAGTGATATTTTGTACTGCTTAATGCTTACATCTGTTATGACAGCATGACATGTTGGTGTAAAAAAGTTCCACAAGTATTATACTTGATGTTCTGGCCAATGTGCGAATGACAAAAATCCCATGTGAAACATGGCACCCTCGGTCACCAAATGAGATGGAGAATCATCTAAAAAAAGCCGACCAGGCGTGTGCTGCCTTAAAATGGTCAAAATTTTAAGTTAAATAAATTTATAGTTGAGAAGGTAAAAAGTTTAAAAGGTCTATATTCCTTGGTTATATCAAACCTCGTCAGAGTGAGTGCTCCCTTTTTTTTTTTGTTATAGAAACCGCGTAGGTGTGAATGCTCTGTTCTTTATATAGCTACGTGTGTGGTGCTGGGTCGTCCAGTTGAGCTTCGTTTAGCAAAGAGGAGCAAAGCAGACAGCAAAATCATATTGTTGACGTGTTTTCGACGCTTTTGCCTTGGAGAATATTTATCTTGTAAGTACTGCTGTATATGATGGAGACTTAATTTGTTATGGTGGCAAAAAAATGTATTCTGCTAGTTTTCAGTAGATGCTAACTCGTTTAATTTTTATTGATCTCGGATGCTAATCGAAACTTAGTTATACAACGCTTTGCTTGTACAGTGTTTAACAGTTGTGTTTGTGTCTGTAATCATTTTCAGTTTACAAAAACAAATGAGAAAGAATAAGACAAGAGGACTTCATTAAAATACGAGAAAAGTCAAGCCTTGTGGTTTATTGAAGGACTTTTAATTGTTAGCTGGCTGTCTAGCTGTGCACAAGCATACGCACTGCGAGGACTGCACAAGGCGTCTGACTGACGGATCGCAGCTGCTTTAACAGCTCAAGTAATTAATGTTACATATCCATGTTTGGAAAGGGTTGTGGTAAAAAGGGTAGTAGCCATGGAAATGTCAACGCTCTAGATATGCGTCATTAAATAGCAATTAATCAGAGAGCTGAAGGAGTTAATCTTACATTGAGCTCACTTCTTATTAATTAAAGATAAAAAAAAATAAAATTTTGGCCTCTTATCTTTGGCTAGAATAAGGCAGACATCTAGGCAACAAAGAGAGTCCCAGCTGATGTGAACGACATCCAGAGTCTGATTCCAGGGAAAATGCTAGCCTGGGTGCCAGCCGAACTTAGCCCCGCCCATAAAATTTTTGGTCGGGAAGTTCGGTCTGGCTCTGCTCAGTTGGGAAATCTCTATAGAGCTTGAAAGTCCCGCCCCCTTTTTTGCTTTTTTTTCCTACTTCCGTCGTCCCCATGGGACCTCATGCCTGGATCTATTGACATGGGCAGGATGATGTCTTCTGTTCCCAGTCATTATATGCCTTTTTACAGTACACGCATGATGTTCTGGGGTTAAATATGGATGAGTTCATGCAAAAACATTGGCGATATGTCGTAGGAGTGCCTGGTTAAACGTTGTAAAAAAAAGTTAGGGTAAAAAGACTACATTGCGTCGCATATGCTACGTCACTGATCATATTTCCCACCATGGACGAAGCCAGACATATCACCACCAGCATAGCAGAAGCTCTCCACGTGCCCCGACTGGTAGTGGTTCTCTCCTCGGCTCACAAGTTTTCGTTCGCCCTCGAAAAACTGAGTGAAACTGGCCAACGACAGCGCCATGATTGCTCTTCTTCTTCCACTCCTCCGCGCGCCCAAACGTGATGACGTTTATTTTCCGTGCCAAACGCTACATGCTGTAGTTCGAGAAATGCTCAGAAAAATAACTTAACAATGAAGCACTTATGCCCGCTAAACTGTTACGCTACTGGTATGAAAAAATATTAAAAAATGTCCTACACAACATATGTGAAATGCATGACTCAATTCCATCAAGCGCAAAAAATAGTTTTATTCCGTCATGGCTCCGTCATTGACTTGAATGTCAAATTATTACACTTCCGTGGTCCCGAGGGGAGGAAGTTGAATGACGTCAAGGAGGCGGGACTTTCAAGCTCTATGCTCGACATCAAAACAGTCGACCCAATCAGATTGCCAGGGCGGGCTTTATACGATGATGGACAGATGATCAACAGGGACATTATCAACTACGTCACTAAAGAGCGCTTGGTTTGAATTCATTTGAAACAAACATGGCTGCCGCTGGAGAGCTAGGGTGTGTAGATTCTGCCATCGAGTCTGTTCTACAGGATCTCCACATTGCATTCATTTTGAAAGACGAACAGAGGAACACAATAAAGGCTTTTATTGATAGAAAATATGTTTTTGCCGTCCTTCCTACAACAAGTGTGTGTCGCTTAATCTACGCCACATACTACGCTGCTCTGATTGGTTGTAGGTCTATCCAATTGAGCGAAGAAGCATTTTTTTTCTCCTGGTTCGGTTGAAACACGCCCCATACTCAAAACTCTATCGAGCGGTATCAGACTCACATTCTGACTAGAATCGTGAGTATGACGTGGTCAGGCTAGGAAAATGCAGCTTTGAGCTAAAATCTTGGACCACCCCTCCTATTTTTATATTTTTCTTCGAAGGAGTCAGACTTTGTTTGTCAAAGTGGTCTTGAGCTTCAGGCTTTCTGAAGGTCTTTCATAGTTTTTCTTTGGACAGTGTTTATCTAGGTTTGCTAATGTTTGTTTCAAGATGCCACTTAACACGGAGTCATTCAAGCATTAAAAAAAGCACCGAACTCAAGGGATGAACCAGTGTTGCATCACGTTTAAATCACCCAGATGTGAAATGGTCACAAAACTTAATCTACTGATTCATGTCCTCGGGCAATTTTTTGACACACGTACTGACCACTTGCATTTTCAATTTTTCTGTAAGGTTGTTGTTTCATTGCACTTTCACTCGCTGTTTTGTTTCCACTTTTACACTCGAGCTATGCATTGAGATTGGCGACATTTGTGTTCGCAGGAGTGCCGTGGCGAGAGCGGGCGGCTACAAATGGACAGCGGGTCCCAGGAGTGAAGGAGGACCGCAACTGAGGTTTTTTAATAAAATGAAGAGTTGGAGATTAAGAATCTAAAGAAAATAATGGAAAAATCAGATGTGCGGAAAAGCTTTAAAATGTTTGCTTATTGTTTTTTATAACTGCGCAGATATTTGGCCATCTGGTTGGTTTTTGGCCTCAATTTATTGTTACCCGAGTATTTGTGATTCAAATCTGAGAGCTTACTGTTGAATATGTTTTTATTCATTCTGTTCTTGTTCTACGGGCAGGACAGACAAACGGTGGGAGCGGGCCGTAATGGTCACAAATTCAGTGGAAACCTAGAAATCCTGCTCTACTTTGCAAATTAGAAACTACTTAGTAAAGGTTAGGTATTTGGAATAGGGTGGTTAAGGTTAGGAAAACATAAAAGCTTGAATTATAACAAACTGTGGTTATGTTTGCTCAACTGGTTTTACAGGCGTCCCATATGCAGAAGTAGAAGCTGAAGCTTTCGACGCAGCCATTCTTAGTTTGAGTCCTGGAATTGGGCTGCATGTCCTCCCCCTCTTATTTAAAAAAAAAAAAAAGTAACAAAAGTGCATTAAAACATATTTTTCCTTGTATAACTGAAAAACATTACTTTCGAGTGGAATGAAGAAAAATAAAATGTCTTGATCAGCACAAATACAAAATGTTCTGTTTTGTGTTTTATTTGTCGCTGGGATACTGGGCTGCTACAAATGCTGAAAATATTTCCTGGTTTCCACACAATACATGAGGGGAGGCTCAAGACCTTTGCATAATACTGCTCTTATAAAGAAGATGAAGCAGAAACAAGGGTCTATGTTTTAAAAGAAAGCTGGTAAATTTGTGGATGTCCATATACAAACAACTCAAAAGCAATTCGGTCTACAGTAATCTAAGAATCATGTATGCAACAATTGCAGGTAACCATGTCAGGAAATGTATTATTTGTACCGTGTCTGTAAACATATGTGTAGGTACATCCAGGGTGGATTTTTCAGCCGTGCTGCATTAGAGCAACAATCACACAAACAGACAGCTGTACTCCCAGGGGAGTCTACAATCAGCCTGTCCAGAACTGCCTCTGTCCTTCAACAGGCAATTAACACCGAGTCCATTATGGCTCCCACGGGAGCTGCTGGCCAGGGAGGCCGGGAGAGGCATCATCTGAAAGGTCAGTGCCTGCAGAGGAAACAGGAGGGGCAGGGTATGATGGAGGCTCAAGGATGGAAGCAGGGACGACAGGGAGGAGGGTGTGAGCTGCCTCAGACCAAATGGAGTGTAAAGCAAGAGCTATTTGTCACCCGCAAGCTATTCTCGTGGGGGAGGCTGCAGTATTTTCCACTGGACAGGAGAATATGTCAGCAGCAAGGGGTATAAATTAAGAAAGCCACTGTGTGGCTTCTGGTCTAATTGCGGCCTTTCCAAACATCTTGGGACACAGCAGATTCACTCTGAGTTCAACAATCAGATCAAGGATGTTTTCCCCCCAGGTTAGATCAGTCACAACTCATAAATGTTTCAAGTCCTCTTCCAGCAGTTTCTCTTGGTCCTTGTGTAAGATGAAGAGAACTTAATCACAGAAGTCCGAACGATGCCTGCTTCCTCTGAGATGAGTTAATATTCAGCATGCACTCCACACCTCCATATTTTTTCCTATGGAGGTTTGGAGGTATCCTCGCTCAGGATATAATCTGAAAATCTACTAAGTGTATAGAATTATGGAAGAATGCATCATTTTATAATTTCCCTTTGGGATTAATTAAGCACTTTTTCATTTAATTTAGTTAAATTTTTCCATTTTATTTAAGCTCCTTCTAAAAAACAAATAAATAGAATAGGCAGACTGTAGGACAGGACACAAGACTCAGTGATCCTGTTTGGTAATCATATTACAGTGTGAAAGACAGAGTGAGAAAGACAAATGCAGAACAGAGCATACAGACTTGGATGGGCTACAATGGGGGAGCTTAACTACTTCACCATCAGGGCACCAGGGAAAATCCATCCTTGGCAGAAGAGATTGTAACCACTAAGCCTGCATTTTAGAATGAAAATCTGCACTTAGTCTTTAGAAACTCCCTCAAGAGCTGATCATTAAGCAGGTCATTAAATCAAAAGTTGTGAGGCTTGGAAACAGAAAGAAAAAAGAGACTAAGTGAGTAAAGGGGGAAAAAGGCTGACGCTATCATATGTTCACAGAGTGAGGAGATACAAAAATTCATCTCCCCACCATTCCAAAGACATTTCAGAGGATTTCAAGGAGAACTTCATTGTTTAGGTAATACAAATGCTGCTAAGGCAGAGATTGAATTCAGCATGATAAATGTGATAAATGCATATTCCTATGACCTGAGTGGGTAGCGATCAATGGGCCTCATGCAAGAACATTTTCGTATTTTTATTCTAAATTTATCTCACTTTTTTCGTAAGGTCTCGTACGAACACGCCACGTCAGATTCAGCAAACGCTCTTAACTTGGGAAAAAGTGTGTAAACGACCTGCGTAAATGATGAATCCCACCCGTGCGTATTTAAGGGGCACGTGCACGAGGATAGTAAATTTGCATACTCCACGCCCAATATTAAACCATATAAGGCTGTGCTTCCTCGCTCCTGTGCCAGGAAAAGTTGAGTGTTGAGTCATGAGAATGGCATCAAGGCGCAAAAAGAACAACTTTAGGGGCTCTGAGACTGAAGTTCTGCTTTCAGAGATCCAAAAAGGAAAACCTGTCATTTTTAGCAGTGTCAACAGTGGAATTACGGGACCTGCTAAAGCGAAGAAATGGGAAGCAATTAGGAGTGCTGTTAATACCATGTCACCGAAAAAAAAAAGAAAAAAAAAAAAAAGAAATGGTTTAATATGAAAATAGCTTAAAAAAAAAAACGTCTTGCCATGGGCAGGCGCTCGATGACTGCAACTAAAGCCGTGCAATCAGTTGTTGCCTCATCATGATGGCTCTTTGATGGGGCGGTTAATGAGGGGGGTCTTCTGGCACCAAACCTTCTGGTCTGCCTGGGCTGGTTCAGGTTGTAGGAGACCCTCGTTCATGGCAATATTGTGCAAATCTGGCATGCCTGTTGTATCAAGACGCACCCACCTGGCCTTCAGCTCAGTGCGCTCCACACCAGCACGGGTGCTTTGATGCGTATATGTGTCTCGTGCTCCAATTATGATTGGCAGTCCAGCCACGGGATGAAAGTCCCTCTTAATTTGTACTTGTTGGACAGCGGCGTATGGGAATTTGATGTACCATGGGTGATAAACTGATGAGAGCTTTGATGACCAAGGGGAGCGCACGGCTCACAGAGGACTGGGACACCCCCAATCTGTCTCCCTCTGAAAGGTTCCAGTGGCCAAAATCCAAGGGTGGTGAGGACCTGGACGTGTGGTGGAATTGGGTTTGATCTCTCTGTAGTTGTGGCTCTAGCAAGTTGCACATTTGCGGCAGCACAGTCCTTGGCAGTCTTAATCGCGATGTCAGCCATTCGTCTGTCTCCGCAGGATATCCACACGTTCTCTTCAAGAGCCTCACGCGCTAAGGTATCCAAAAGTAGCAAGTCAGCCTCTGGTTACACTTCCCATTGACCTTGTTATATACAGATTCAAATTAACCTTCAATTAGTGCATAATTTAAGTCAAACAGAATAATGTCAGCATCATTATGGGGTATAATGTATATATTTATTTATGTTTGCTTCAAAGTAATTAAATATACAATCCATTAGTCAAGCAAACTTGATTGGAATAACAGCGGACTATTTTACGAAACTCCTACGACAGGTCTAGATCACTCGTAAATTCTGTTCGTACCTGAAAGAAAACGTAAAATATGAATAGATTGGTGAATGCGCAAATTCTCTTAAATCACTCGTACGCACGATTTAAGAACAAAACTGTGCGTACGAACGGTTGTTGCATGAGGCCCAATGATTTTATTAGAGTTCTATATTATAAAGAAAATTCCGTACCATGTACAAGACATCAAATATCAAAGATAGCACAGTTTAACACAGACGAGAAACAGGGAGAAAAGGCTGAGCTGTGCCAAATGACACAAGAAGTGGACTGAAAATCAGCGGCAACAGGTCTCATGGAGGGATGAATCCTCCCCAGAGCCTGGACCTCAACATTACTGAAACAGTGGGATCATCTGGACAGAGAACGGAACAAAAGGCAGCCGACATCCAAAGAAGAGCTTTGGAACCTTCAAGAAGCCTGGAGAACTATTCCTGAAGACTCCTTAAAGAAATGACAGAAAGCTTCTCTAAGAGGGTTCAGATTATGTTGAAGAATAAAGGTGCTCAGACCAAATATTGACTTTCAAACTCTTAAGTGTACAATTGTGTTGCCTTATATGGCGTCCATTCATATTTGAAGATGTTTTTAAAAAAAATCTGTGCAGCTATCCTGTTTTCTTGGAATAGAAATACAGGGTGGCTCCAGGCTTTTGTGCAATATCTTATATGAATACAAGACTGTAGGACTATTTTCCCTTTAAGAACCAGCCCTTAGTCAATCTAAAATATTCTCATATAAATATAACCTGTGGATGATTCAGAAAACAGCAGTCTTGTGAGACGTGACTAATGTTTCTTCTCACAGGGTATATTGTTCACAGGACATATGAGTAGAGCCTTGGGTAGAGCCTGAGGCTGTGGAGATGTAACTCAGATAAAGTCTTGTGGATCAAACAGGGTCTAATATGATCACATCAACACTTCAAGAGTTTCAAAAAGTTTTAAAAAAGAAAACCGCTGTGTCTTTGTGGTAGATGCCAGCAAAAAGACAACAGATTAATGATCATTTATATGGCTTTTAGACCCTATAAGCCTCCAGCAAGAAACACATATAGCATTCATGAGAAACTTGGCAACAACAAGTAATGTTGACCTAATACTCAAAAAAAGAATCAAGGGTGTTGCATGCAGGCAAGCTTCTGTGAGCTAGTTAGCAGCTTTGAGCTTGAACTCTGAGGCCATGTTTGAATATTTAAAAAGGCACTTCACAAGCAATTCAAAGGAAAGCCTGACACTCAAACTTTCAAAAGGTTTGTCAGTCAAACCACCAACACAAACCTTACTGCCTAAAAGTTGTGCAGCACAATGCATTTCGTCGAACAGGAAATATCTGTAAAATGCTGGTAAAACCAACGTTAGCTTTGTGCCTCAGGTACTTAGTTGATGCATCACTGGTAATACACTTCTGCTGCAGCAATGCAGCTCTGTTGGCCAGTAAAATACCAAATAAGCTTTATGACATTATTTTTTGCAGGACGAAGGGGGTTTAAAATGTTTACCTCAACCTGCTGCAGTGATATTTTTCAATGCGTTGAGAACCTCCTACACTGTTTTGCTGTCTCATAAGTGATCAAACTGCTGGATTTTGGACTCAAAGGTAAAACTCCTTTGCATTCTTTTAATTCCAGGTGGTTTTGTTCTGACCTCTCACTCCCAACAAAATCCCCGTAGCTCTGATTGTGAAATCAGCATGTTTACAGATCAGCATGTGCTTCAGCCCTTCAACTGTGTGAACACAGATCAGTCCTGCTGAACTACTGCTAAAAATATCAAAGAAAATCTTTTACTCCACAAAAACACTCACAAGCTTGTTCTTATGTCGAGTATAAATTACTCACAATAAAGCAGAAGATATTACTGCTGTGTAGCTGTGACACAAGCTATTAAGACTGATAGAAGTTCATAATGACACCATGTATCAAGAAGTGTTGTGTCGGCGGGAACCGGAATACATTTTTTTTCTTCTTTTAATTACTCAGTTATTACTCCAAACTCAGTACTTTAAATGAGACTAACCAAATAACACCCATTCGTGTTAAATTAATCAACGCATCATTACCTTGAGAAAGGAACTCCAGCTTGTTTAGATCTAACAAGCTGAGGGCAATGCAGTATTTCTCACACATTTATTTCGCCACAATAAATCTTAGCCGGAAACAAATTGATTTTCTGTTTTTTTGGAGCAGTGGCCTTGCACCCTGCTCTCTTTCTCTCTAATATACTCTGGAAGGGATGGGGACATAACCACACCGTTGTTCTCTCACCTCAGTTTTTTGTCTTGCGGCCTCATCGCACCATCTCCATATAAAAGCTCACAGATCTAGTCAATAACACTTTGAGCATTTCAGACCACAGGCTGTGTAACACGGGAGTTTGTAGAGTATTTCTGGTGTATCCTGTAAACTCAAATCTATATTGCTTTGTTTGGAAAAGGCTGTGAGACTTTACGATGCACGCAAGTTCATTGGAATTGTTGACATTTGATAAACAATTACCCTCTCAACCATGCATGATTACAACTCGAGTTACTTTGCTTTATAATCTACTTGATACCACTATAAAACATATTATCAAAAACAATTAATATTCTAATTGTTTAAAAAATCTTCAAACTTTATTTTGCATAATAATCTAAAGAATTCTGGCCCATGATGCGATGTAGTTACACTTGTTTAAATCATGTACATCATTCGCTGCAGTGCTATGAAGGCTCAATCCCAATTCCTTCCCTGGGATATTTAAATTGACTCTACACCTCCTTTCTGCAGAAATAAGAATAGGGTAAGATAGGGTAGGGTCAAGTGAAGGAATTAGGACCTAAATCTAGTTTTCAGGTCTAAGGCAACAAGGGAAATACATCAAGTCTTCACAGCTTTAAAAGCGATAAGAAAAGTTGTGAAAACAGCTTCTTAAAGCTGTGCCAATGCCACTTCAGCTGATTCATCTGATACACCTGGATAAATAAATCAGCTCAAAAAAGTGCTGCTTGTTGAAAATTCCACTGATTAAATAGTAAGGTAATCAAAAATACATTAAAACCGCATTAAAGGCCAGTTGATCGTTTCCACATCTGCTTGTACTACGAATAAAATTTCTAAAAAATGAGACAAACTCTACTGCTACAAACAAAACGCAATAAAGCCATAATTTCTGAGCAGCTGAACTTAGTTTTGTGACTCTTTGCACTAACCGGTATAAAATAGTCCTTACCCAAACCACCCGTCACTGCATTGCGCTTACCTTAAAGAGCTGATAACAGAAGGAGAAGATATTTGCAAAAATAACAAAAAATTAACAAATAAATCTGTTCCTTTTCTTCAAAACCTGGCTAGAAATGATAAGGAGCAGCGAGGAAGGCGTGCATCTTTTAAAATCAAAGCTGTGCGAGGCATCGCTTTAAAACCGCTTCCATCTGTAGGACCAAACAAGGTTTATTGTACCATTAATTTTTAACGTCATCCAACCAATCTCAATGTTAAAACAATAAACCATGCAAGTCATATTATAATAGAGGCTTCCTTTTAAGAATTTCCCAGATGAAGAAAATCACAGTTGCCTCTGTGGCCTCAGGCCATTAAACACAAAGCTGGCAATCAGTACAGCTACATGCAAGCTGAGTTGAGCTATGGCAAGTTAGACGTGGCTATCTTATTGGACCACTGACTTTGTTCCTGTATATATGCATAAGAGGGGAATTGAGTTATTAACTGAAGTATGTTTTTATGCTGCAACGCTAGACATTCCGTTGCTTTTAAATTCCTCTTTAGGAGATCATCGTACCCGTCAGTACAGCTGAATTCACTGCACGGACACTGTCTTTAAGTTACTTGAATGGAGATTTTGTCAGATGACGCTGTAGTCTTAAAATCTGGATTTAATTTGAGCAGAGAAACAGAGAAACGCTTTAATTGACATAGAGTTGACACGTAGTCTTAATGAGCTGGATTTCAGTCACAATTTCTGACATGTTTAGCCATCCGACAAAAGAAACTGAGAAATATGTGAATAAGAGCTACTTAATTGGGAATTCTGTTGTAATTCAACAATATACTTCACTGTTTTTACAAAAAACAAAATGCATGAATATGGAACTTTGGAGCATGTGTGAAGCATCTGGGCCCATATGAGTCTAGGTGCAGGAGAGATTAAGTCTCCAACCGCATTATCTGGGTGTGTAAACGTATTTAGATGCATTTTGAAAGGACAAGAGGTGAATATCCAGCAAAGTCCTGACACAGGACCTGAGAGATGCATCTGGACCTTCAGCTGATCCATCTACTGTTGGCCCAAGCCTCATCAGAAATGGTCTCCATGGAAGGGTGGCTGTCAAGAAGCCGTTCTTAAGGAAGGGAAACAGGGAGAAAAAGGCTGAGCTGTGCCAAATGACACAAGAAGTGGACTGGAAATCACTGATCGTCTGCACATCCTAACAGACTTCCATGCCTACAATTCCACTATTAAGTGCCGCACCATCTTTTTATCTGTATCCTTGAGCTTTTATTTATTTACAAGAGATGGCAGAATATGGTTTAAAAGCTTTTAGGTAAATGTTACTAAGCTCCATTCTCAGTGTCGACCCAAATAAAACTTTGATTGCGAGAATGACCTCAAGGTTGCTCTTCTCCCTTAATGCCAGAAAAGCTGTGCTCACAATGCACATTTTGAGATAAATTAAATAAAACACCACTGCACTGAGCTTACTTCTTTCCAACCCCCATTTGACCCTGTAAAGAGGACTGTTTACAGTGTGCAAGTCCAGCTGAATTAACCCATTTATCACCGTGTTAGGGTTCTGAAAGGACTGACATAATTGCTTGAAAAGCTTTGATCGAATGGATTTAAGTAATTAAACAAGTGTTGCCAGCAGGAACTTTATAGCCCCACAGCCCACCCAACACATTTTGAAAAAAAGGAAGAGAGAGAAAATGCAGTTAGGGAGGGGTGTGATAATCAGAGTGAAGCAGCGGATCGATTTTTACAGACAAGTGAAAAACATTTTCATCTTTTCAAAGCTGGTAAATGGAGCCTGAGCCATTGATATGTAAACCACCTCAGAAAGAGGAACTCCATCGCTCAAATATGACAGGTGTGATACAGAGCCAAGTGGCACCTCAGAGGCACAGGGGATTGTCATGATATCCTGATGAGCAAGAGGGCACAAAACAATGACCATATTGTGTTTCAAAAGCTGCTGTGTAATAAAGAAAGAACTCTGAATACATTTTATTTCGTCACAAACCAATGCAACCGACACTGGTGACGGAAGGCCTGAAAGCGTCATCTTTATTTTGGATCAAATTTGGCATCTTTAAGGCTTCGACACTAATTATCCTCTTCACAACGTGGACATGAGAGGCATGAGAACATGGGATCAACAGAGGCGATCAATGGAATCATTGAATGAATGGACAAACAAACAAGTGTGACATTGTGTAAATTGGTCTGCATGAACCTAGGAAAATGAGAAAGAAGCAAAGGGAGCGCGTGGACAGAGTGCTGAGGGTGTGATGGAATGAGTGGATGATTAAGAAAAAGAGGTGATCAATAAACTCATGAAAATGTATTAATGATGAATGAGGTAAGGCATGCAGAGGTGGGCAGAGATTAATAATATTATTAGTACATCATTAGTGCAGTGATTAAGAAACAGGAGCAGAGGAAGGTAAACAGCATGGCCATTGGTCCAAAACTAATAGAGATTACAGTATCTCATGCCTATCAATATATGCAAGGTTGAGGATATTTGAAACAATTACTGCCACACTGCTAAACAAATGACATTTTCAGCTAAAATAACTGTCTGAAACAAGCACAGAGCTTCATATTATAACAGACACAGTCCAGTCGTGGCATTACTAACCCCCCATTATGCTGTTTAAGCACACGACTATCCAGAATTCACACATAATCCAGAAAAGAGATTTTACTGTCCACCTAAGTGCTACAGATGGAATTGATGCCTCTGTTATGCATGTCATGGTGTTTACAGTGGGACAATCTTGCAATGGAGCGCGGCACGGAACAGGACGGAGCTGCTAATCCACGTAGTTGGCCAGGGAAGCTACATCCCCGTCCAAAACCAACCATATGAGCCGTAAATGCTGGCAGAGCTCAGTTCAGGGCTGGCTCATAATGCTACCACCGTCTGTTGGAGGGCAATCCATTGCAAAGACAGTCAATATAACGGCCTTTGCAACAGCACAAACAGGAATGAGGAAACTTTCCTATTTTTGCATTTTTCTAAATTCCCTCTCCAAAAAAGAATCTGAAATCTAATTCACATTTCAAATGTTAGTAGTACTGGCATGAAAGGTGCCAATTGTGATTCCGGCAATATGAACCTATAAGAAACAGCAGAGAACACTGTGTGGGGCGGCAGATAATTATTCCCCTTGGTTTCTTTGACAATAATATACCCAGGCTTGCACAGGGGAACCTTTGCTCGTTTTATGAATTATGGAGCGACAGACACCCCCACTGAGTACTGCATCCTTAACTGTGAAATATGTCCTCTGTCTTTGTCATGGCCGACTGAGGATTGTGAAATAATGATATAGAATTCATTTCATCTGAACATGCCCCGGCTTTCTCATACATACATCAGCCACGTCCTACAGCAGCTCTCACAGTTGAGGAAAACAGACAAGTGGTGAGGTATGGTGGGGAACTACAAGCTGCTATCAGGCACCTGCTCCATATATCTCCCACCCTCCTCTTTACATCCCTCTTGCAGCACCTGGCCATCATTCTCTCACCTCATATCCTGTTCCCCTTTTTCTGCTGTGGCATACCTCGATGCATCCATCTTTGTTTCCTCCATCTTTCCAACTTCCCCTCCCCTCCCACCAAACCCTGCCTCCCTCCCTGTCTCTCATTCTCCCCGGAGGTGAGCACAATCTCATTAACCACTGCTGGATGAGGCGTCCTCTCCTCTCAGGTTCAAGGTGATGGAAGATTAGGCCGTTTGGCCCCAACTCATTCTGTATTCACACTGCGTTACTTGCTGCCCGTGAACACCAAATTACATTGAACCTGGGGAGTCTAACTCCATTAATTTTAAATGGAAGATTAATTTAACAATATGCAGCAGATATTTGTTACAAACCCATCATGTAAAAGTGACATTTGGCTATAAATTTGCAGAAAGCTTAGTCTGGCCGCTGGTGATGCGGCATAAATAAATCACTGCTTTTTATAGCTAATCTCCATTTTCACGTATGTATGAATCACAGCACACACGTGGAGTAATGTGTGAATATTGTTGATGCACGTGAACACACAAATACTTCACATTCAGGAAGAGAGAAAGTCAACATGTTGTAACATCCAGAAACACTAGACTAATGTCGTGGCTTTGGAAGTTATGTCACAAACTGATGGAAAATCGAGCAAAGTAATATAAAACTGCCACTTTCTTTATCATTAGGGCTTCTACACATGACGGTAAATAATTCTGAAATTTAAAATTGGTATTATTTGAAATGCTTACTAATCAGAAAGTCTTCTCTCTTGTTGTTGTTCTTACACATATAACGCTATGCTGTACATCTTAGTATTTCATAGCTGCCAAACAGACTGACTCATAGAAGTGCATCCATTCCATCTAAACAGCCTTTATTCCTTACTGGCAGCTGACTGAAGCTCCCCCGAAACGCCATATAAAGCTTACCCAAATGGCCTCGCTGCGGCCTCAACATGTCAGCGTGAGATATGCACATCAGTGCTCTGCGACAGTAACTCTTGATCGTATTACACACCTCAGCAGTGCTCATGTCCCATTACTGCCACCAAACCCTGCCTGGCTGTGATTACCCCTCCCGCACACCCGTATCCACTGATAGCTATAATGTGTAAGTGAAACAGTCATTTTCAATGGGAGAGGAAGAAGGTGCAGTGGTGCTAGAGGGAGTATAGTGTTGGAGTGGGAGCTGGCTGGTGGTGGTGGTGGTGTGGGCGCAATGATTAAATGCTAATCCTCCCAGACGGGGTAAGACGCATTGCATTTTAGCTCCAAACACCACTACCTCCCAACCCCACCCCACTGTGCAACCCTCCACCCCCACCCTCGCCACAAAGCGTCCCTTGCCCGACTCATCTTCTGACTCTTTAATGTGAAATTTCTTCGGGGAGCATGCAGCCTAATTAGAGGAATTGATAACCTCGCCGCTTATTAACGAGGCCAATACATTTCAAAGTCATTAAAGATAACCATGGCAATAAGTCTGGCTATAAGCATCACTAGGTTTCACAGTCAGCGTGTCGATGTTGTAAAAAGTGGAGGAGAAGGGGGGGTGGAGGAGTAATTTTCGCTCAGTCAACTGTAAATGCTCGGTTATTGGAATCTTTAAAACAGCCATTGAGGAGAAAATTACATGACCAAATCTCCCTTTTCCTGAGAATTAATGAAGAATTAGGGCTCCCATTTGCCACATTAGATGGTTCACCAGAGGTTTGGGTATCGTGAAAAGTCTGTATGACAACGCTGTCAATTTAGCCCCGGTGCAGTTCCCAGGCCTGTGGCAGAACATCATTCATAGCTGTCACAACCACTTATCTTTATCATTGTCACCAAACCAACAGAATGCAGGTCAAGAATGTTCCTCCCTTTACTTGCCTCTCTTCATCACAATTTTTACACTATGTTGGAGCCAAATGGCTGTGGAAACAGTACAGTCTAGGAGTGCAATTCTGGAGAGATTTTCTGCTACACTGATGTTAAAGACACACACACACACTCACACGCACACACACACGCACACACACACACACACACACACACACACACACACACACACACACACACACACACACACACACACACACACACACACACACACACACACACACACACACACAGTTGAATCGTCAGGACGTATACTCCATCAGAATGTAAGCTGCCCAATCAAAGAACCTTAATGGCTTTGTCCACGGCAGGAAGGTTAAACCTAATAACTTATACTTATACTTGGTTGTTTTAATCATTGATCTTTGGCTGAGTGGGAAACACATCTCTCTGTGATGTGACAAACTCAGAGTGCAGATTTCTCTCTGCTTTACTCCGATTTTGACCAACAGTATACCAAAATGTTCAGCGAAATGACTGAATGAGAAGCCTAAAGACGGCTTTTGTATAAAAAAAAACTAAAAAGGTGTCCAAGCACTGTAACGATAACTTGCAGTTTTCTAAGTTGGTTGAGTTTTATAATAACACATAGATTGCTAAAAGAGAGAGTAGCATGTCAGCTGTGATGTGGCGCATGCTACTGCGCTCAGCCAGAGGAAGTGATGACCAGCACAGCTAATAGTTGAGGCTAATGGCTGAATACAAAGAGCTGATGTGAAGGATTCTACTGCTTTTTCTTTTCTACTGTACCTCGCAGTTACCTGCAGAGCTTTTTATTTTTTGCCACTCTAACGGGCTGTAAGAGCAACTCTCAGTGTGTTGTAATTAATCAAAGCAATCTAAAAAAGGCCCAACTGCCTGGCCCATCCACAACGGATAATTAGCCGCATTAGCCACAGTTCCACTACCTCGCCTTTACACATGGCACTTCCAGTTTTCTTCATTAATTATATTAAAACTGCATCAAAAAACTTGAGGGAACTCAACAGCCTGAGTGGTTTAGCGGCTGATTAGTACCATGTTGAGCTACACTGGAGCCAGTCAGTTCCTCTACCGTGGCAACTGCTTGACTTGGATGCTGTTGTTCTTGCTCATCTTGAAAGGGAAGGGATGAGTAGAATTTGAAAAAGGCAACATTAAAAGAGAAGATGGTCTTCAAGAAGAATTATTGATCAAAGGAAGCTGTCAAATCTTTAGGTAGCCATGTTTAAAAAAAAAAAGAAAAAAAAAAAAGTTTCCCTGTCAGAGTTCTGAAAGATGGAGGAACACATCCAAATGTAAAACAAATACCAAAGGTAACCAAATTCTATGAACACATGAGAAAAGCTGCTTAGTGAAACTCTACATGTGTCTTGTCAAATTATCCTGTTGATTTAAAGGAAACTGATGCTGTAATTAACAATTTGCCTATACCCGAAACCCTTTTAATATAATACCTTAAAAAGAAGTAAAGAAAAATAACTGGTCGTCTTACTGGTCACAAAGTATATTACAGGTGGTGTGGCGTGTTATTACAATCAAATTGTGGAATTTAATCAGTGTAGCTTCAAATGTGAGGTGACATTTTATCTTAAAAGTAGTTTAAACGTATCTGATTAATGCTCCTTTTTTAAATAAATGACTGTGCAGGAAGGGCCTGTTTGGAACCAATTGATTGCAGCACCGTGATGAGCAGGGTTAAACTGGGGTGTGTGAGGAGGGCGGGTCCTATCCCAAATAGGTCAGTACAGACCGTACAATCCCCGACTGTTTCCCCTGTAAAAAACAGTTTCTGCTCATGTTGTGTGAGGATTTTAGTTAACCAAAACTTCAAAAAGAGATACTGCAGTTGCATTTTCACACATGTAAGTACACACATACACAGATGGGTTTGATAGGAGGTGATTAAAAAAAAGGTACTGAGGTACTAGTGTTATGGAGCACGTAGGATAAACAAGTACTGATAAAAGTTAATTTTCCAGTTGTAACCCATATTACAAAGCAAGCAAGACGTTGCAAGGAGGTGAAGAGGGATTTAGTGGATTTAGTGGCAGTTCCTGTGGCTACAGACAGAACCTGGCTAAAAGTTCTGTGTCTCCTGCAGACAAGCGAACTTTAATGAAAGAGCAGATTTATCTGAGAGTATACAGCAATGCAGGACTCATCAACAAATGATCACAAAAAAACGAAATTACAAACAAAATAAAACAATCTTTGAGTGTGTTCAACCAGATCATTTTAAAATCAATAGGGAAAAAAGAAATATATAAAACTAAAGGATTTTAAAATGTAAGCTAATTAGAAATACTGATGTTGATCATCAGCCAAAATGACATTCAGAGAATGTCTGGTGCAACTTATAGATGCTACAGAGGAAGGAAGGCAAGATTTGTTTAGCGTCAGGTAGAATTTTAATGTTCAGATGATGGATCAGACTGTGCAGGATGCAAACACCATGTGATTTTGAGATGAGAAACCTGGTTGTGCTATAGCGGACGAGCCTAATTTAATTTCTGGACGAAATCGCCTCGCACTCAATCAAAAAGGCTGGTTCCAGCATGCAGCGCCGTCTACGTGTTTCATCATAACAAAAAATACCCACTGTCAGTTTGAGATGCAGAGATCAAACACAAACAGACATCACGTCTGAAGAGAAGACAACACTGGGAGAAGTGTGTGGGTGTTGGAAACCGGTGTAAATGGGATGTCAACAGCCTCTGATGACCATGACCCACTGTCAGCTAAATAACCAATCACAGCACAGTGGACCATCCCTTCATCCAATCTACCATCAACAGATGTAAAAGCCTGAAAAAATCTTCAGCCAAAACATTAAAACCGCTCAGTGAAATAACTTCAAATGGAGCACTGCCTTCTTGGGTAAACAACAATACATATGGCCAGTTTGAAGTGGATCAAAGGACGGGCTGTTTAGAAACGCACACATAAGCATGCGGACATGATGGAATTTAGTAGAAAATTGATGCTGGGATATTTTTAGATAAACATACTTTTGGGATTGCCTCTGTGTTTACCAATCTGAAAAGGATGCAGAATACATTCATGACAGCGCAGCACATCACACCAGACAGAGCTGAATGTTTCTATCTGATGGCTCCACCTTGGTAGTGACCTACAATATAAAGCTGTAAAAAAAGCTGCAATGAGAGCGCCAGCTGAAGCCAAAAATATGAAAAACAACAGCCAAAACTAAAAACTAAAAAAGGTTTGAGTTACTATAACCACAGTCAAACAAAGAATTGTTTTCATTAATGCTTAAATGTTGTGGTGACGATGATATTTTAGTTGGCTATGTGGAAAAGAAAGGCGTCCCTCCACTGACTGCCAATTAGCTGAGATTCAAAATGGCACAGCTTTTGTTTCAAATTGGAAAATAATATGCCTTCTGCCAGAGGTTTGGCCTTAACTGGGTCCCTGGTGGGCCCATGGAACTCACACCCGAAACCCCATAACTCAACAACACCTACTGGGACTGGCACTCCACTTGTCTTAACCTCCAAGCTCATTATCAGGAGTCTCTGGGGCACACAGCTAACCAGAGACAGGAATTAGGATTCACTCTGAACACTCACAACCAGAAATGGATGATACCAGGCAGAGAGATCAGTAGTGCAAGGAGCCCCGGGGAATACAGCAACTTGCAGAATAAGGCACTTTTTAATATATATTTAGCAGTGCACCTGCTGTGTTTTAGCCAGCTGAGGTGTTGAACAGAGGGTGCAGCTCTCCTTTTTCAAAGTCAATTGAAATGATGAAGAACCTTTGTGCTTCTATGGTCTGATGCTATCGCTATCATGAAATGAATCGAAAGTCTGCGGTTTGACCCAGCTGCTGTGGTCTTTGAAATATGTGCTGGCTGTTCTACAATGAAAATGTACAGGCCCCATGTGGCATTAACAATAACTGCATTATTTTGCCTTTCAAAGGAAGAAATTAGTATAATTATATGAGTTGAACAATAGCCTGGAAATAATTAATGGTTGTTGGGTCTCACCATTGAATTATCAAGGTATGTTGAGAAAAAATGGAAAAGTGATTGTGATCCAGCAAGCTGAGAAAGGAGGTCTTTAAGCTGCCTTTTTTTTTTAAATGGTAAAAGAAAAATGTAATAATCACTGGATAGACTCTTTCCAGTCTTGGTTTCTTCCTCTCTTAAACTTCAGTCAAGGCAAAAATGTCCTTTCTTATTGTGAGCAAAGACGTTATGAAGGAAAGGTGGGGGTTCCTCAGTGGAATGATGGAATATTTCCTACAGCCAGCGTCTGCCCGCTAAATTTATAATATGAAGCTTTGCTAAATAGGAAACACCACAAACAGATTTATATTCCAGTGAGCCAACTTTACTTCTCTATAAGTGTGACTCACTCATTAAATTGACTCACTAAATTTGAAGTCAGCACAACATAACATATGTTGCAGTGTCATACTTTACAGCTTTATCGGTCTAGATTAAGCTGACAAATACAGCAACGTACAATTAAAGGTCCAATGTGTGGGATCTAGGGACATCTAGTGATTCAAACCGCAAAATGCAACCAATTGACCCTAAAAGAATGATCGCTAAAAATAATGTGAAAGCCCCCCCTCTGTGTTTGTTTGACTCCTTCTGGGCTCCCGTAACATGGTTGATATGAACTGCTTGTTCAATTTCTAATCAAATATGACTCCTATTATTTTTTCCACATGATGCTATTCATATAAAAACATAGCAATGAATTTCAAATTTAATTTCTGCCAATAGATCGTTCTTAATATTTCACACAAGAACATTTAATAGATTCAAAAAGTTTAAGAGGTAAAAAAGTGAATTCAGCATTATCACATCTGTGGTTCAGTCTTCACTGTAGAATAATGTTGAACACACACACACTGTCCGTCATGCACTTTGTTGTTGTAACAGTGTAATGGATGATGTATAGGAGAAAAAATGGTAATTGATGACATCTTTAAATGCCAGTGTGTTATTGTCACGTGAGGACAATGATATGATATTGTAAACACCTAATTCAGTGAATGTTATATGGAGACACAGAGGCTTTACAAAGGGCTGTAACTCTGTTGCTGCCTAGCCTGGGTGCATTCAGTGCCTGATCTCTGGAGCGACTTTAGAGGCAACTAAATAAATAATTAAAAAGACAAATAAAGCGAGAGGCAAATCAGTATGAGGGTGAGAGCCTCGGAGGAGAGATCTGCTCAGATTCTCATCTTTGAATGTTGCAAATTAAATTCCCTCGTCAAGACTCTAATCATTCACAGCAGATGGGGGCTTACGCTCTGTTTTAGATCTGCGGGAATTCTAATGGTTATTGTTTCTGTTTAAATAGGGAGATTATTGCATTTTAATAAGTCCTCCTTGGGACTTGCTGAAACAATGGAGTGCTGTGAATTACTGTAGAAAGCTGTTACTGCATGCAGAGGGAGAAATCAAGTTACTAAGTGTGACAAGTTGCTCTTCCTCTCTCTCCACCCGCTCCCACCCACCCTTCCAGAGATGGCTGAGAGTGTATTTACCACCAAATTAAGAATGTGCCGTGGGAATAATATTTTTATCCGACAGAGGGGAAGGGGAAAGGAGCTTGGCTGTGGATTTTCATTAAAATGACACATCTGTTCAGCAATTTCGGCAAAGTAATTCTGCTGAAAGTTTTATCAGCTAATTTTAATTATTCACTCCACTGACTTGAATACAGGATTCATCATGTTGAATTAATACATTCAACTACCCCCCACCCCCCCTTTTTTCGCTCCCAAATAGACGCAGAGAGGAGTAGAAGGGAGGTAGGCAATCAACAAATTGAATTGTCATGCACTGTGGATTAAATTGTGATTTGTTAATTACAAAAACTGCATGAACCTCTGTAACTCGAAGAATCAGCAGGATGGATTAAATATTACAACCTCTGGTTGGTGTCATCAATTAATTCACATACCAAGAAATATGGCATTCTGACCCATATGCATGTACAATTTAGTCTTTCCTTTTTCAGCAATTGTGATGTTTTAAATGACTAGTACAGAAAAGGATGTTTTTATGCATATTTCAAGCATGAAGAGAAGTGCCATCTGAGAATACTGGCTTTGAGAGCCGTCACTCCTCCACCACATCGAGTCAGTCGTGTTGATAATGGCAGAGGAGCACAGGAGAATCACAAAGCCCTCACTTGTCAAAGACCTCCTATTCAAGCAGTGTACAATCAAAAGACCCCCGCCACTCAAAGGCAACCCATTCAAGGCCCTCTGGCTCTGCAGTCAAGTTTCTGCAGGGGTAGTGCTAAACTGCTGCTACTGTTATTTTTTTTTTTTTTTTTTTCAGAAACACAAAGGTCCACAGTGCAGAAAAGGATTCCCCCCATTTCCCCTCCTTTTCCCTTCCTTTTACGGTTTTATCTCCTCAGGTAACTTTCCTTTGCAACTTGTCCCTGGAGACTATCACCTTGCCCTGAAGCCCTGATGCACATCAGCACACAGAACAAAAAATGAGACGCCAGAACTGGGAGGCGGGCAGATTGCAAAGTGATACCTCTTCAGTATGGCTTTGTGGCTATGTTCGTCTCTTCCCCCTCCTTTCTGAATTGTGTGAAGTGTCCCTGAGGAGTCTTCTGAGGACTGAGAGGCCAGTGAGCTTTTCCTGGACAAAGGGGTGGAAGCTAAGAACAACACAGTTGTATTAAATAATAGCTTGGGGGAGAGAAAATATGAGGTTGGCTCTGCTTGCTTGACACCAAAAAGTGCCTGTCAGCTAATCAATTAGCCTACTTCCTCCTTACCATAAGACCAGCCCAGTGGAGACTCGGTAGCAACATCCTATCTCTCATTGACAAGTATGGGAAAGATACTTTTAGCTTACAAATGAATTCAAATTGTCGGTTTACTTGTAAATTTTGGCTGAACTGAATTGAACTCATTGAAAGATACTACAAAAAAGCTCTGGCTGACAGAGTTTAGGTGAAACATTCTTGAGCTGATGACAAAAAAGCTGAAAAAAAAAAAAATTATATATATACACAGGAGAGTTATTTGTAAAGCCTTTTAGTTGAGTGTCTCATTTGAGAGTGTGGGAGCAGCATCGCATTGTGGCTGTGGATGCAGGAATGGCGAACTGAAAGTTTGACTGAAAGACGAGGCGTCTTTGATGGATCTCCACTGTATTCTCTCCCTGCTACTAAATGACAAACAGCAGAATGTTTCCGTCTCTCTGGAGGCCTGTACCGGTTATCAAATTTAATAAATAAAGAAAGTGAAATCTGTCTACTCTTCATCTTGCCTGCTCTCCCAGGATTTGCTCGAGCTGGCAAATTACCATTTTCAGGCACAATATTCCCAAGGCGACGTGGTGCTTTTCTCCTCTTCCTGATGGAATCAGATGAGCACAGCCAGGGGACTCATTGTTATCCACTTGCAAGTCTCCAGGAAAGAGTAAGAAAGAAAAGAGGAAAAATGCGACAGCAGGTGCTGACAGCTTTGCACATGAGAATCAATGTCAGGTGGGCGCTGGAGGAGGAGGCTAAACTTGGACATGTTTCTTGGACTAGTAAAAAAATAATCTGTTCCATCATTAAAACTTCCAATGGTGTGTTACATACGTTAAATATGATATATATGTGTATGTGTATACATACACACACGCATACGTTCACTTTCTTGAAACGTTCTCTCACTACTATAAATCACTTTCAAACATTCCCTCATGTATTCATGAACAACAGCAGTCACACACTGACTGGATCAACTTACTGCATAGCTCATAAACGCACACTTTCACAATCTAAGCATAGATTTCAAATGACTCAGGACAGGATATAATCCCTACTGTAGCAGCAGTAGGGATTGTTTTCAATGATAACTTGAACTCTTCCCAATGCTAAACAACAGAGGAGATGACGTTCATTTAACTCGATGATGTTAGAAATGAAAGGCAAAGGACAAAAGTAGACATTGTGATATTACAGAGTTTTGGTCGTTTGAAGAAATTTGTTGGCAGAAGTTGGGATCACTTATCAGGTCAGCCTGATCCCATGTGCCCATGTTGTACCCTGACATTTTTTTTTCAATTCACCAAGTCCTTTCAGTCTATTCTTGTCTCTCCTGTTATCAGTTCCACAAATGTATTTTTGTGTAACCAACTCTTTACACCCACATCATCTTATTTAAAGTATACAAACATCTAAATGAAAAAAACAATTACTCCAGCTATTCTGTGTTAAACTTCATTACACTTATGGATTCATAAGAGACAGATTAAAGGGGTTGCAATCCGTGAAGCAGATGCAGAGAGATGATGTGCAATTTTCCTCAAGAAATGGGTACAGGCAAACTCATATGTTGCATCAGGTCTTAGAAGGATATTTGGGGTTGTCTAGAACACTTTTGTGTGAAGTGCTTTAGAGTATTAGTGTCTCACCCGCTGTAGAAATAAGTCTGTGAGCTTTCAGTTTGGAAAATACAGTAGGATGAGCCAAGCTAACGACCGCTCGGAACAGGGCAACTATAAAAGCACATTTTCACCATCTAAAACAATTCAAACCTCAAAAACCTCATTATGGTCGAGCCTATGCTATACTGTGAATTTGTAAGGGTCTGATTTGTACTCTTGCATCAGAAAGTTACACAAACTGGTTCCATGTTGCAGCACGGACATTTTTCTGTTGAGAAAATGAAGTGGCAAAGTAAATAACCATCTGATGCAGAAGTGATGCGGTGCAAATATCCACAATACAGTATTTGCTGCTCAAACTATGATAAAGTTTTTTGAGGTCTGAGTTGCTTTAAATGGCAAAAATGAGCCTTTCTGAGCAGCGATTAGCCATCAGTAATCCCGCCTGGTTCTCCAATCTGAGACCACTGCTTACGGAATATGCACATTACTTAGAAGTACTTCATACAACCCCCCAAAAACCTAGAATATACTTTTTAAGGGTTAAAGTACAGTACATGGAAAAATGAACATATCATTTTGGTTTAATTATACGCAATGACTGTCACTGGCTAATGTTTTCAGGCATTTCCATATTAGTGTGTACCAAGGTGACTTGACAGTATTAACAAGATGGAAACTATCTCGAATTCTAACAATCATATAAATGCTTCATTTGACTCTCCCAACCAGGTAAGGAGTCCAAGTGTAAATGTTTAATGCAGGCTCAAGTAAAAACCTGGAGTTTTTAAGCCAAAAACAATACTACCCAGAGGAGATAATCAGGGGTTGTTTTCCTAGACCTATGGCATGAAAACTAACTCCAGAACTACATTAGACATTCTTCCTATCACTTGTAATCTAATAGTAATAGAGTAAATCTGGTGGGACATCTCTTTGAAACAATCTTACATATTTTAGTTTCTGTGCCTTAAGACGAGATGACTTAATGAGATTTTACATAGTTGTCGAATAAATAAAAATACACTAATAGGAAAGGTAGTACTAAAGTCTGTTGCTGTGAGAAAGTAAAGTGAAAGTAGTGGAATTTTAGCCATCACCTCATGCTGTGAACATGACTACTTTGTCTTTGGGCTCGGGGGCTTTAATGGTTTCTGGTAATGTCTAGCAGCAGGATCCTATAGGCTTCACCTGGTGCACTGAAAATTGGGAAAGGAGGTTACTCAGTTGCGATCCAATCCAAGTGGATAATTGGGCACAGCCCCAATCCAATACAGTCCCTTAAACTGCATGTAATCCACTCAAGCAAACTGTCACACCAACAATGAACCCTCCCCCTCTACCCCCAGGGCTCGCCAAGGGTATCTCAGGAACACTTCAATAGCTTGTACCTGGGCTGCTACTGCTGGGCCCATTATCCACTAATCCACACCCAAGCGGAACGTTTAAGTAGTTCTAAAAGGATTGGAGGGAGCAACAAAGCTTTCACAGGAGCCTTGCAATTAAAGGGTAGAGAAATTATTGCACAATTTAGATCCAATTCTCCTCTGTGAGCAGGGGTTGATCAAAGAACAACCAGGTTAAAGATTTAATATGGACATGGTGAACAAAAAACAAACGTATCACAAACTTACGAGGAGTAAACATAAAACATTGAGCCTCTAAATCAGATCAGGTAATCTGGCACGAGAATACAAGAATAGATACTGCTGGCAGTCCAGAGGGTGAAAACTGCTGTGATAAGCCTTATTAACCAGCTGGATGATCAACAGGGAAAAAAACCCAATCCCTGTTACAAAGAAAACCATCTAAAAATATAACTCAGGATTTCTCTTTAAAGATTATGAGACCAAAATGAAGATGTGAGGTAGTTACACAGGTTTAAGAACACAGCTATAAATACTTCAATACCCATGTTTGACTGAGGAAAACCCAGAGCTGGTTTGGAGCCAGCGCCTTGTCTTGAACCAATTCTTTGCCTTTAAACACCCTTAAGACCTGCTCAAAGGGTCAGCCGTAGAACTGTTGCACAAACTATTTACCGGGCTAGATCCAAGAGCTGGATAGTCTTAATTGACCAAGCAAATAAACCAGTTATAAAAGCCAAAAGTGCTTGTAATTGCACCATGTTACCACTGGGATTTTGGATCACTCATTTTCTAAGACAATCTCAACATCTTAGGGGTTGGAAGGCTTCAGTCAGATCTGAAGTTCCTTCCATAATTTTTTATGTGATTCAAGCCTGGACACTTTTAGGGTCACTCTAAAGTGGGGATAATAGCTTTCTGCTGCCCACCCTTTGGCCAACTGAGCTGTACTTTTTTAATAATTGTTGGAAACTCTGAGGCTGCCCAAGGCCAAATTGTTCTGCAAACTCCATGTTGTTTCATTTTACAATGTCTTGATATCATTTACTGACATGGATAACGGGCTCATTGCCTAAAAACATTTCTATCTTCCAAACAACCCAAATCTTTCTCCCTTGTCCAGGTGAGCTTTTATGTCTTGCAGCTCTGCCCTTGGAAGCTAATCTAGTCTGTTGCCCGTCCTAACAACCCACTCCAATTCTACCTGCCTCTGCTGCCGTCTTTATGCAAGGCTGCCAACACCCTCTCCACTTCTCCCAGTGGTCATTAGTGGTTTCTAGCTGAGTGTTGATTGTCAGAGGGTCCCTGTGTTGCTAGTTTTTCCAGTTTTGGTGACATGGAGTCATTCTTGGGCAGAATCCACGGAGACTAGCAATGCACAATATTCGTCGTAGTAAGCACTGAAAGACTATCTGTATCATACTTGCCTGAATTAATCAGGCTGGCCTTGGTAGTGATGCTCGGAAACCAACAAGGACAATTAAAAAAGAAAGCTGATAGAAAACTTCTGACAGAAAACATCAACCAATCTGTAGAAAAAGACTTGAGTGCGACTGGACCTTCCAACAGTGTTTAGCAACATATAGTTGTTTATCAAGAAATAATAAAGAGGGACACTTTTTTTTTTACTGCTAATCTAGAACTGAGAATCTAAAACCTTGTTATCATGTGCAGCCAAAAGGAAATCAGTGGGATTTCATGTCTCATGACTGAATATTTAGATGCTCTTGGCATATTAAAGAAAGCACGGACATATCTAAGGCCAGGCATTGACATGAAGAGATATTTTCCACAACACTAAAAATATATATATATATGTGTTCAGCAGCTCTTTTTTGAAGCCACATAACAGTAACCCCCATATAAATGAAGAGCTTATCCAGTCTAGAAATTGACAAGAGAAAATTCAGCTAAGACGTCCATCTTGAACAGTTGGTTTTAAAACAGACAGGAGAGACAGGCTACCCACCTCCCTTCCATCCCACCCACCCACCCGGAAGCTATAATATCCATCGTTGGCGGTTCACTTGACATTTACTCGCCCCGCTTCTCCTGTAGCATTCCCCTTCCAACTGCCAGGACTGCGACCCCCGACGGGGGTGAACAGATAACAAACCTGTCAAGGCTACTTTTGGGGGGAGGTGGGGGGTCCCAAGGCTTACTTGGTGAGGCGGGGGCTGGACCCAGGAGACCCATGTCGTGGAGCTACTTTAGAAAGGGGCACAGCCACTGCAACCTGATTAGATCTCAGCGCAGACATTTCAAATGGCTGGTCCCCTATTCACTCACCATTTCACCTATTCTTTACAAGGTACCCCCCTTCTCCCCCCCCCCCCCCCCCCCCCCCCCCCCCCCCCCCCCCCCCATCAAAGGAGCTGTCAGGGGCTCTTTCTTCAAGCTGGCAGACAGGTCAGGGGTGGAAGGTTGAGGTGGGGTGTGCCCTTTGAGGTAGGGACTGAAAGCACCTACGATGGATTTATGAGGGCTGAGGGCTGTCTTTAAGGTGCTGATAACATTCACGGTGTTGTGTTCCCAAGAGGAGCACAAATGTCAACACTCTCCTGCTAAGGGCATATAATTCTATGAATAGAAAGGACAAAGAGGAAGAGAGAAGAAGCACACTTCTTTTGTCAGGCTGTATCGCACAGAATCATATATTATCTTTCAGCTCCTTGTCACTAAAAGCCTGTCCTTTTCTCTCGAAACTATTAATAAAAAAAACACAAGTATTTGCACTGAACAGATTGCCACCTTGTTTCGGTGGCTAGGTATTTCACTGACATTATAATCTAATTACTCATCAATCCCCCACAAAACCAATTAGTCTAAATGGATTGCTCCTAATTGATCTCTTACAGATCCCTTGAAAAAAACAGGCAAGAAATTACTTGGTAAATGGCTTACTTAACCGTGAGATTCTATATTTATGCAACACCAGGTGTCTTTAACCTTACAGGGATAATACATTGCCTAAAATGTCACCGACCCAAAGCTTAAAAGGGTTATAACAACATAAACTTGATGTTGGAAAGGAGAAGCAAAGACACTCCTATCTATCATCAGCGACTCAGTGTAATTACTCATCCTTTTGTTCACTAATACTATGAGAAGAACATGATGGACTGCAACTGTGAATAGCATCTTCCATCTCGGACACTTGGCAAAATGTCCTTTATTTAGGGCAGAGTATATCAAGCATTTTGGGAGAACCGAGTGAAGCATGTCCGCTTGAAACTGGGCGGGATGGTGAGGTCCCACGATGGTGCTAAAAACTGCACATCAATTACCTGAAGCACTGAGGCCTGTCTGCTCCATCTACATCCGAGTCCTGTCTATTAAAAAGCAAAAGTGCCAGCTAGCTAAGGAGGAATTTTAGGCAGGAGGAAAAATATTATTTTTATATGCTTGGGCATTGCTTTCAGGGGTGTTATTGTATATTCAGAACGAGTGCAGTTAGTTGGCTCTGATCTGCAGTAAACAGCCTTGCGAGGCTTAGCAAGCAGCCTGTGTTCGACTAAGCCATGTTTATTATCACGCACAATCCTCAGTCTCATCAATGCCTGGAGAAAGGCGTGGATGAATAAATGCATATTGTTTAGCTTAGGGTTAGAAGAAGAAAAAAAAAGAGAATCTGAATCCAATGGCAGAATCCAATAGGATGAGAACAGGGGGGGGAGACCCAGCTGTGGAATGGAAGACACAGAGAAAGGGAGGTGAAATAGAAATGAAAAGAAGAATCCAAGAAGACTGGCTGCTTTTTTCACTCCTATTTTTCAAAACACTGTAAAGCTAACAGGGAGAGAAAATACAAAGGCCTGTGTTCTCATTTTCTGTCTGAGAGCCCCACCAGGACCACTGAAACTTGCTTGATTTCCCCAGTCCAATTATATCTCTGTGCTCAATCCTTCCAGAATAGCAACATCACACCAAGGGATGCTGTCTTCCTAAGCGCAGCGTGCCTAATGGAGTCCCAGAAGTTGACTCCATTTCATTGCTCCTAACTAATGGGCTGTGATATTTTCCCAAACTGACTGCAGCTCTGCCCCCTGGAAGCTAATCTAGTCTGTGCTTTGTCGGACCCATCCCAGCAACTAGCCAGCCCACTGCCGCCCGTCCTAACAACCCCCTCCAATTCTACCAACCCCTGCTGCTGTCTTTATGCAGGGCTGCCAACGCCCTCTCCTCTGCTCCCAGTGGTCATTAGTGCTTTCTAGCTGAGTGCTGATTGTCAGAGGGCCCCTGTGTTGCTAGTTTTCCCAGTGTGGACAGCCTGCTGCAGTGAATTTAAGGGGACTTTAATCTAACTGGGCTGAAGAGAGGAGCAACAGCAAGGGACAGGTGGGAGGTGGAGGCCTGTGCGGTAGTCCTGGATGTACAATCGCATCTGAGGACAGTCACTGTTTCAGAGCTATCTATTGCCCTCCAATGGATACTTGTGCCCAGAACACAAGAATGAGAATAAATAGTCAAACATAAATTCACCACAATGGCTCCTTTTCCAGTCATATTGTGGGCACAGAACAGTACTCCAGATGGTTATGGGACTCACCAGTGGTGCAATACAATCACTAGCATGGCAGAAGTATCAGGAATAAATATAAAGAGCTTTATATATTTTTTTTACTTTCAGCCAAATCTTCCATTTGATGATCAGATCTAAAAAAAAAAGGTCCAGACTTTCCATATGTAACCATTTCTTATTGTAAAGTTCTGTTTAATGCTACTGCATATTAACAATTAGTTTAAGAAAAGATGAGTTCTCATTTTCAATGCTAAGTCTAAAGTCTGGAAACATTTAATGTCTACGGTATCTCATTGAAGTTGCTTACTAAAGTTGACATGAATCAGGAAAAAACATAAATCCACATTTAATAAAAAACATCTAACTAAGGCCTTCCTTTTATCACTAGAATCTCATTCAGCCACATGCAACTCCATTTCAAACGTGTAGGTAGAAAGCAAAATTGTCTGCTTCTATGGCACAAAAGGAGGTCAATTATTTCCATAATTACGTCTCCAAATGTCAAACATTTGTTTTCCCCCTAATTGACAAGAGAATTGGCAGTGGACTTCATTTAAGTGTGCAAAGTAGTTCTTAAACACTATAAATGTTTCAGTGTATTTTATATTCAACTCGCATAAAAAGCAATGACATTTTTCTCTCTCTTCTACTTTTCTGTTAGTGTAATATGCAGAGCAGAATCACAATGGATAAGTGGCAGAACTATAATTATGCACATTATTCACCCTCCTCAGTGCAGCACTTAAACTGAAAAAGCTAAGATGCCTTAATGCACTACAGCAGGTTGTCCTCATGCAAAGATGAGGTCAGGCTCCAGCAGGCACCACGAGCTAATGGCAGCGTGTGCTGCTTCTAACACATGCTCTGGCTCTTTCAGGGACACAGGGACTTAAGTGACATGCTCCCTACTGCTGATTATCGCACCTTCGCCAGGCTGCCAGGTCTCCCTGCCCTCTATGAATTGATCTCATTTGGCCAAGAGATAAGGCTGTAATTGGATGGGGCTTGGAATCAGATGGCCCTGCTTGGCTTGGCTAATTCCACTCTTCCTGGGCTGCAGTAGGCCTGGAGCCAAGGGGCAGACCAAGGTTAATCCCATCCAATCCTCTGTACTATGAGCCCCTGGACTGCACTTTGACCTCTCACTCAAACACAGCTGATGCAACTCCTTTTTGAAGAAGTAGGAGACAAATCATCTAATTAGTTTACCAGAGATTTTACACACTTACACTACAAACTGTTTACACACACAAACATAGTACATATTGTGTGTACATCTGTATGCACTTTCTATCAAAAATCAAATGTCAAACTAGTACACAGAAATTTATTTTGGATCATCAACAATTGATATTTTTATGGAATCAAAGCTTAATAAAATACAATTAATCATAAGATAAAATGAATGTATGTGTGTCCTTTAATGCTTGCAGCTAAAGATGACATCTTTTCTAAGTCGGTGGAGAGAGCAATTTGCAGGTTTTGCAGGTTTATCATGTTCATATGACAACATAAAAAACTAATTATTGTGTTAATTTGACCAACATCTGGCTTTTAAAATGTATGTGAAGATGGTTGCCTTACAGAAATTGTATGAACTCGAGCTTCTCAAAACTGGACCAAAGGCCCCACATAGCGCAGTTGGGGATCACTGTGGGGATTTATAACCACAGCATCATTACACAAAATCGCCATTTAAGTAACATAAAGACAAAGTCTCTGCAGTGAATTTGACTCTACTTACATGCACTATGATCTCCCACACAGAAAGTTAGAAGCAGCATGATGTCTTGAAGGTTTTCACACAGTCCACAGCACCGGACATACTCCCATGCATGTATACTGGAACAAAGGACGGTGGTTATATGGGCCAGTCTTCTTGTAACCACCACTGTGCATAATAAACTGATAAAGAAGGCTGGCTCTGTGCCGGGGCCTGCTCTGTAGCCCCTGAAGCTGAATATAAAAAGAAAAATGATGTAAATGTTGCTCAATATGATGGAGATTACACACTCTTAAAATAACAGTGATCGAACAATGAAGTGTGTTCAGCCAGAGGCTTCTTCATCCCCGCTGACACAAAGAATGGTACAGGAGGTCATTCCTGCCAAAAGCAATCACTCTACATAATGACATCTCTTTTGTTGTTTTTCTGCAACTACGACTAATGACTGATAAAAACTGTTGATGCTTTATGCAACAAAAGTAATTCAAATGAAGTTTTATTCAATTCAAACAAACAAAGTAATTTCTCCTCAACTGTTGCCATTTGAATCAAATTTCATTAGTGGCAATTCACTTCACATGAGCAGGATTCCTGCTCTTGGGGGCATGGATCTGCAATATGTTGTGGCAGGATTGACTGAAATGAATATGCAATGCAAAGTGGAGTGAATTTGTGATTATGCAAAGCACTTTTCAACGAAAAGCCACAGTGCTATTTCACTCCCTCTTCACTGTGTGGCCACTGCTTTTATATTTAAGATGGCCAGCAGATTAATCTCCATCGCTCTTTTGTATTTACACATATTGTAGTCAGAGATGGGAATTGACTGTATGAAAAAACGAGCCTCAAAAGGATCAACATGGCTCATCAGGAATGAATGCAGCAGGGGGAGGCATGCCTCTTGGGAAATACTAATCTTCTTATTGCGTACATTTATTCAATTCCAGAGTCAATATCAACCATAATCAGAGCGGGCCATGTAACAAGCGCTTTATGTGTTGGCTGATACTGGATGACAGGAAGTAGACGTAATCACTTGGGAGTACATCACTGCTGACAGCATTGAAGCAAAGCTTTGCTTCTGCAAATTAATCATGAATTGTAATATACCTTATAAATAACTTCAATAGAGGGTAAAAGTATTTCGAAACACATTCATTGATCAGACATTTAAAAGAAGTTGGGAGCTTTAGTTTATGAAAATGGGAGTAATCCATTAAAAATCACCAAAAAATCTATTTGAAACAAGCTTACACGCCGCTCCATTACGGAAGAAAAAGCTGTTATAGCTTCTAAATAAGATAAACTTAAGAAGAAAGAATCCATAATGGTACATTGTTCCCCATTGCAAACTAGACTGAAAAACACTGAAAGTCAAGACAAATAAAGAGAAAAGCAGTGCAACATAGGGGCAAAAAGACTGACTTACTTAAAGCTGTCTTTTTCCAATCTTTGCCAAAAATCTCCCATACTGGATTTATCATCATTGCAAAAAACAAATAATATTGTATGGTGTGCCTCTACTCATGACCTCCATCCTGAGCACACCTCGATAAGCTCAGAAACCAGGATTGAAATGAAAATTTCAATTCACAACAGGTTTTATTGCAAAAAGACCAAATTTAAAAACAGTGGCATCAGTTGGAAACATTTCAGTTTAAAAAAAGACCACATTTAGGGGATAATCTTTGTTGGAACTGGGACCCAACTGGAGATGAGCGTCTTTATAACACTTGTGTTGTAAAGACAACAGCACAATGGCCATCGTGTGGATTCCTGAGACGTGACCTCTAGATTACAGATGGACGAGTGCACATTAAAACGATATCCTACTGACCAAAAAAAAAAAAAAAAAATTTCTCATAGCTGTCTGTATTTACTGAAAGGCTGCTCATCTCCCACTGGGGCAGAAACAAATGAAAATGTTATTTCTCCTTTCATGAACTCCTACCTAGTCTAGTTTTTCACTGCTGGCAATTTCATTTCTCTTCCAAATTTGACTTAAACCCACGGCTTGAGGGAAATAATGTCTCTGGAATAATCTTCTCCGACTTTAATTCCAGGGGCACTATTTCTCTCCCTCTTCTCGTATATATATCGACGTGTCTTCCTCTCCGTCTGTGTCTATCTACAGTATCTATTTATTTATTGTTGGCACTATTGCTTTTATGGTTTAAGGGAAATTGCAATGGCTTCTGAAATAAAATGGTGTGACATACAATGCCTGACAGTAATCCTGTGAGCTGCACAGGCCATGGATAAGAGAACATGCCCCTCTCCAGCACAATGGAAAATAAGAATTGGCTCCGATACACCCAGTATAACAAAGTATATCCTATCCAAAAAACAAAAAAAAGATGGGCTCAAGGCAAATATGAAATATTAAAAAGTTCATGTGTTACATAATCATTCAGTTCATCATCTATTCTTTTTTATATTGAAGTATGTCCCTTTTTCTCACCATTGTTTTCATGTGCACAAGAAAAAGGGAAAAAAAATAACAGCTTTAAAATAACGCATTCTACACAACACATTCATTAACAGTAAAAAGTAACTTTGGTACTGCTGGGAATATCTTTGTGCATTACCTTTGTTTACCTTCACAGACAAGACTGAAAACTTCTTTGCAATAAGAATTTTGAGCAGATCTTTGTCTCAGTTTAGTTTAGCTGTCAGACACATTGTGCATCTAAGCCATTTGTCCTTACAAGATTTAAACACCTGAAAATCTGGGCAACCAACAAGAACCCGTATTGGATGGATGCGTCCCTAGTTACAGAGAATGATGTTTTATTAAAAGGAGAAAAAAATATTTGTCTTTGAGATTAAATTTCTTGACCACATCAGGACCAGGACTTGCTGCATCACTAACACAAACACTGTAGACCTGCAGCTGGTTTCCACACCTTACGGTTCCACTTCAGCCAGGACATAGATATGACAGACTGCAAGTCTATGAACCAACGGGCTGTCCAAAACAGCATTCTCAGCCCTTCGTAACCTTTCGATAATCTAAAAAAAAAAAAAAAATGACAACACACACACACAAGCCTCCCACACGGCTCATATAGCCTGCAGCTAAATACCGATACAAAAATAAACACACGGAGGATTCATATAGTGTCTATAAAACACGCACATAAACACAAACATGCGGCCCACGGAGAGGTTTGCATTACCCTCTTTGGTTAATTCTGTAGCCTGAATATTACGGGTTGAAGAATTAAACTATTTGGTTTGACTCAAACAAGCATGCAACACAAGAGGCAGGAGAAAGATGGCGAGATATTTTCCAATCATGTATTTGTTTAAATATGCAACAATGAGGAGGGTGAGGATGGCTCAGGGGAAGTGAGCTATATGTGGTCGGCATGTTTATGGGACAGAGATGGCTCTGGACTCCTGATGGATCTAATTGTATTTTTTTGGCTGTAGTCTGGGCACAAGAACACACCTACTAGGCTATTGTGATTAAAATAAACACCCTTCTTTGGCTTCTGCTTGGGGGGCAAAAAGGTATGTGTAGTGCTGTTTGTGTGCCTTTGCATTTTTGTGCTTACATGCTTGTTGTGTGTATTCATAAAGAGGAAGTCAGTCAATGAAGACCTATCACAAAAGAAAGAACCACTTCTCTCCATCTCGTTCATGCAGCCTGTTTCCACATTGCTCTTATTGCTATGGCAACCAGCGCTCTCTCCTTGGGCTCTGCTTGCATCCAATCAGAGTGAGACCTTTGTAGAGATTCCTCCGGGCTCCACTTATTCAACTTACCCCACCGGAACAGCCTCCACGCTGAAATGGCTGGAACAAAGAGAGGAGAGACTCCCTCACCAGAACATGGGATGACATTAAAAATTGGGGCTTCAGCTTCGGGTTACAGGGAACACAGAAGTACCGTGCAGCCAAGAGTGGGATGCAACGCAAAAGCAAAAACAAGGTGGCAGCGCATAGCCAATTTCAGTGGAAATTATGTGGAATAGGATTTGTTATTGGAAGCCTCAGAGCTTGAATACTTGGCAAGTATCACATAGCTCTGGCACTGGTTTAAGCTCGAGAAGTCAAAACGGATTCCGGCTGAGCCTATTTATGTCATTCCTGAAAACATATGGATAGGATTCAGACGCTCAATATTTTCAACCTTCAACAATGACATTCAACACCACTTCTTCAGTCCATTAATCTTCCATGAGAATAGATTTCTCATCTACAGCAGTGAAGGGCTACAATCAGTCAGGACCAGACAACTGTTTTTAACACTAACATCAATGTGTTTCAACAGTTTCAACAATTGAAAAACCCTTACTTTGCTGGGTATGCAGTAAAATAAAGACATCAAAGGTCACAATGTTCCTTTGATCCCTCCTATTTAATTTATCTCTCAAAGCTTCTACTGTAGGTGTGGTAAAGAATTACCAGATGAAGTAGAGTCATGCATTCCCGGCCTGAGGACTTCTCAGAGGTCAATTCACACACTCCCAATTTGCTTCTCTTATTCTAATTATATCTCTGGAGAGCAGAAGCAGGGGAGTCTCAGTTAAACTCTTGTCAATGCTGGCATAGAGGCTGGCGTGCCCCTGGCACTTGCAGGGACAGACCATCCAGCGGGACCTCTCATAGGTCCCTGATGGACATTTGGTGGTTGGGGGCTGGCAGTGCAATGGAGGCAAAGCATAACTTTGCCTGACTACCATGTCACAAAGAGTCATACTCTGTTCCTGACAACTCAGCTGAAGGCAGTGGGAGAAAAAATGGGAAAGAACAATAAAGAAGACAGAGAGAAAAGAGAGCTTGATTTGAAGTGCCAGAGGTGGTAATAAGCATGTCTGGCCACTTCCTGGGAGAGAGCCTATTCATCAGGCTGATGTAGGTGTAGGCAAGTCAAGTGATCTTATGTCTGGATTGATTGGTAAGCTGGCTCAACAGTCGAGGAACCTGGTATAATGAATAAGAAAAAATAAAGAGAACAACTCTTGTTGCATGAACTTGTCTGTAGCTCACAGAAACAGAGATGATGAAGAAGTCAGGAGTAAAATTCTACCATCTGTTCCAGGTGTTCTTTATGAATTAATGAAAAAACCCAGATGGCATAAATGAAACCGTAAGTCATCCTGCTCTTTTTGGTTGGAAATATTTCTGATTTGATCATAGAGTTAAAGGTGTGAGCTTTTAGAGGTAAAACTGACTAACTTCTCATTCCACAAGAAGATGTCTTGACTTCTAGACTTCTAAGTGGTTCATTGTTCAAAGTAATAAATCAAAAGGTGGCAAAAAACTGTGACTCATTTTACTGACTAATCTTCTATCCCTTCTATGTGAGTTGAATATGTGACAAGTATCAACATCACACCAGTTACTCTACCAAGTCTGTACTCATTTCAGAGTCACTACGAACCCACTGAAGCCTCAACAGAGAGAACGAGCCAATGATAATGAGCTAATTATAGGTACAACATTCCTACTTCCATATCTAAATGCTTGTCTCTAATAAAAACATTTCAAATTATTGAGAGGCAGGGAGAGAAGGACAGATAATTGATGCAAGCAATTACAAGTTCTGTGTCAGAGCAAATTGGCCAGCATATCTGGACATGTAGGGGGGCTGTGACCTCATTTACATCAGAGTGGCAGGAAATAATTGGAGAATGTACTGAGAAGGTGGGATGGACATAGTGAAATGCAGACTAGTTCTGGTCACATTATGTAAGGAGTTCACTTGGACAGCGAGATTCAGATCAGACAAGAAACTTATGGAAAAGTCTGTGCTTCAAGGTCAAGGATAAAACATTATGTAAAGACCTGGTACACACCGGCAAATCTAATCATAACAGAGAAATTCCCAAAAACAAGTATACTTTATGAAAATCAGTTTCCAAAAGCTGTAATTTGAGCATTGGAAATGGTTTCACCACATGCACACAGGATTCTGAAGAGGCCGTCATGTTTTCATCAGAGAGCCAGTAATAACTGAGTTCAGTTTTACTAGCCGTAAGAGAGACTTTAGCTATGTTTGGGCTGTAACCACTTCAAAAGCTCGGGAAGACTGTGTGTGCTCGACTTTTAACAACATCACTTCCAGATGTTTCATTACAAAACGGCTTTCAAAAGGAAAAAAAAAACTCCTTGTCTGAGAGGATCCGGGACATACAAGTATGGAACCCATAATTTTCCCAATGTCATCAGAGTTGGAAAAACAGCTCACAAAACTGCCTGAACTGACTCCAGTAAAGCTTTTGTATCGGTAACATTGCTGTTATACTTCTAACCAGCCCTGTATGTAAATCATTACCCTATCCTAACGTAGGGTATTCCACACCATACAATGTATAAATGTTTTCAAAAAGCCTTGCCTCTGTTCCAATTTGATAAGTAGAATCTATTGTATTCAGAAGAACAGCTAAAGCAGAATATATGAGTGAATTCATTATCTTCTGCCTCTCATCACGCTGGCTAACACTGACTGGCGGGCTCTGACCCAGTACTGCGAATATTCTCTCTATTGCACCCGCCTCTCATCAAGTGCCTTGGGTGGAAAAAAAGGAGTAACATGCTGTTTACCTCGCAATCCCAGGCCCGTAATTGCCAATTTATTTGATAGGCAGCCGGGTAATGATGGCATTTCACCCCGTGCCGCAGAGACTAAAGGGGAGTGATTCATCCCGAGCTCATGCCCTCCCTGATCCAGCAGAGTCCCTCTGCTCAGGACTGCTGGCTGCCTGAATGCCTGCCACCCCGACTGAAGGGGTGGGGTGAGGTGTGTGTGTGTGTGTGTGGGGGGGGGGGGGGGGGGGGGGGGGGGGTAGGCTGCCATGTCGGCTTCAAACAAACCCAAAAGGGAACCCTGAGCTTCTAGCAAATGCAGCTAAGCCTGCCAATTTAACTGGGGTCTGAGGTTGAGGCAAACACAACCAAGCTGATGTGCCATTTGTAGGCCTTAATGAGCTGGCAAGATGGAGTGAGGAGGGAAAGCGAGCTGGAAAGAGGAGGCTGCCAGGACTGACCTCCTCTGGCCTCCATCTCCCTGCCAGCCAGTGCCAGGTCGGCAAACTCACTTCATCAGCTTCACTGGAGTGTAGTCCGACCATGAGGGAAAGGGAGCGCTGTAGCAAATACCATTTGCGCACCAGTGGTCAAAGAAGGCTTCTGTGTCACACTGCTCCTTGGTACTAACAAATGACTTTGATGTTTCCCCTTTGTTTTTGCACTGTACAGGAGCATTTCAGTGCAACTGACACGCGAGGTATCGACTTCAATATGTGTGGCAACTCAAATAGCTTCATATCTACAGTAGAACAAGCAAAAGCACCTGCAGTAGCACAAACGGACAACACACTTTCAAAAACCTCCTCGGCATTAATCTTAATTCATCAGTAACGATACTACTTTACGGGAAAAAAACTAAAACATATTACAATTGCACAATGAAGAAGAGAATCTCAACGTGAGGCAGAACATTTTTTATTCTCTTTGTTTTCTAGACTGAAGCAAGGAGAAAATGGAGAGAATTCAGAGTGCAGCTCGAATGCACCGGCTTGCACCTCTTGCGATGTGTGAAGTGGGTTTTTACAGCATGGCTGGAGGGGACTTGTTCAGAAACCTGTGGGGACCCGGATATGAAGCCTCAAATAGTGTGACCATCTAAAGTGACATGGGGTCTAAAAGTCTGTTTCCATGCTGGGCAGCTTTCAGCAGCTCTTCTGAAGACATGTTCAGTCTCCTGTGGGGTGTCTTGACCAGATGAAGTAGGGGAAACCCGGCCTGCAGCTTTTTCTATTCTCCTGAGTGTACCAAGTGCAGAAATGCCAAGTCAGGTGGAAGTGATTATAGCATAGCAAGAGGGCGGCAGATGAGGAACAGCTAGGAGCATGGAAAGTTGATGGTTTCCGCAAAGCAAAATCTGGTATTTTTCAAATTAACTAGGGAAGAATTTGTTTTAGTGTGTAGCACTGCATAATAGGCATGATCGGCGTAATCTATATGGAGGAAAGAAGCTGGTAAATTAGAGTAAACCCAACAAAGGATTCATATATACAAACACTGAGTTGAAAACTATATGATTTGGAGGGTTCTTCAACAGTTACATACTGTAAAGGTGTGTTTAGACCAAAAGCAAATTGACATATAGAAGCACTATGTTGTGTGAAGGTGACGATTTGAAAATCTTTCAACTTGAGTAAATAACTCTTGCAATGGAGCGAGAATCGTTAGATTTATATATGAAGTAACAATGATCTAATTAATAATGGAGGACAAACTTAACATAGTTGTAGTGGGTTCCCAGAGGTCTGATGATTACAGCTGTCATCTATCAAGACAGATGTGAAAAAGCACATGCATGGAGAAAAGTGAGCAACTCTGCAGCACCAACAGGTTAGCAAGTTAGGAAAATATGTATCCGTGACTGGATTTCTGCTATCAGTTTGCTGCCTCTGTGATTTAGCAGTTTATGGGTAGTAGGAAAAATGTATTCACATTTTACTAAATACATTATCTGCTACATACAACCAAATGCGTTTTATCTCACATTTAACCATTACAATAGACAAAACGTTCTCAATTAACGTGCTAAAATAAGGCTGTTCTGAATGAGCGCTGATGCTCGGTCACCTCGATACCTGGGGGGGGCTGTCGGCTTCTTACTGGTGAAGCCACCTTTCACCAAAGGAACTTGTCAAATGAACCCAATCTCAGTATATCTGCCACATATTCTCACATAAAAAAAATGAAAAATGTAACTATATTTTGTGACAGGTAGAAGGCAGCTCCATGTTGATGGCAGAAATAAACATGGCTAGGGTGAATGGAACTATGGAGGTAACCTCCCACCTTTCTTTCTGAGGGAAGAATATTCTTGTTTGAATAGCTGCAAAAGCCTTCACTTAAGATGAACATTTGCTTTGGATTTGCTCTGATGGCACCATAAAAAGAGTTTTGAGCAACTTGTAATGGATACAGTTGACTTTTTCACATGTATCTCATTTAGTTTTCTGGTTTGGTGATGACAGTGAACTTTTGTAGATTTAATCAATTAAACTGCCCTTTGTCCTTTCAAATGAACATATTTTATTGTTACCAACTGAAGCTCATAATTTCAGTAGGTTCTTTTTTCAGTGGCCTGTGGTTTGTTTAATGGATCCAATCAGGCACATTCACTACACAAACTATCATCATGTTCAATGCAGATTAAAAGAAATGCAAGTTTCCTTTATTCAAATCTTAGCATTGAAGGTAAGTGTTCCAAATTCCTTGATTATTCCTTAATGTAAAGAATTCTGATATAAGGGCAACAACGTTCTTCATCCTGAAAAGTTTTGATTGAAGCTTTCTGCTCAAAATGATCAGAATAAAATCCAGACATCATTTTATGATTGTTCTGGATTTGGCACAAAGGTGTTCTTCAATGGATGGAGCTTGGAAGCAGTTTTCAGTTAAGTTACAACAAATGATGACAGCACGTAAACTGAATATTTCATTGTTTTATATGGCAGTCTTAAGCATACTATTCACTCATGAGTGTCTTCAAAAATCCATTGTTTAAGCATAATCTGTGTTGGTATGCTGCTGCATCGCCAACATAGTGTAGTCTGACAGAAATCAGCAAGTATCATTTCAATTTTTGTTGTCAACATCAAATTACTTATTTCATTTCATGCCCAGTCAAGCATTGCAAAGCTACATGCAGAATCAGATTTGCTTCAGTTGTTCGGCAATGTCTTTCTCAAAGACTAGCTCGCCTCCCGACTGACAGCTTTAATTATGGCCAGATATCTGATTGCGTCGCTGTAGATTCTCCACACAAATCAAAGAGCAAGGGTGGGTGTCTGGCAACAAGGTCCCTCAAGCCTGCTCACTTTACATCTTGGAATATGTCACAAGGTGAAAGGACATATAGACACACTTTCTTTTGCCTGTTAATACTTGCCTTCAGTTTCACCAATGAGGACCTAGATGCCTTTGCTTCAGTTTCAATCATGATGAACTTCCAGGAGAGAGCGAATGTGTGTGTGTGTGTGTGTGTGTGAGAGTGAGAGAGAGAAAAAGGGTGCATGCACACCTGTCTGCAGGGTACAAATAGTGCTTTTTACCAAAATATTTACTGAGTGCACGTACAATGATGCTGGTTGAGATAGAATTTGAATGGTTTAAGACCAAAATAATGGTGAGATTCCCATTAATATTCAACTCTAATCTGTGTGACATACAGTGAAAAGCAGCACACATTATGACCCTTCACTTATAAAACTAACATTAGTCCCCTTTCCATCATCGATTCTTTATGCACATTACGCAGAAAGTTAATTGAGAAGACAAAATCGGATACATTTTTTAATCACTTAAGGCGAGTTTATTAATGGAAACACTTTTTACTAATAAGTACACTGATAAACTTTAACATGACTGAGCACATGAGTGATCAGGTCTCATTGCTTATAGAGATCAACTATGGCCAGTAGTGGGTGGAATGAAGGAATAACTACTTGTACTGAAAAATGAACTGAAAGAAATTTTTCTCTGTTATATGGCCAAGGTGATTGGTTTTGTTTGTCCCTTCGTCCTCAAAGTTTTGTTTCCAAATCGGAAACAGTGGGTCTTTATTTATTGCAGTCGTGCTTCGTATAAACCGATATTGCTTCCATCTGACATCACTATGTTCTCTCAAGCCGCTTTTCAAAAGGTTGCTTCGACACAACTTTAGAATTACATGGAAACATTGCTATTATTCAGTGGTTGTGACTATAATGAGTCAGTTCAGCTGTTGTACTCACATCGGTCAGTCTGTCTTTGGAGCTGCTCCTGATTGAAGGCTTGGACTCTCCGTTAACACTTTCGCTGTCACTGTCCTTGGAGTTGTTCTGCCCAGGTTTCAGCTACAAAACACATCACACATCGAGAATTAATATTGTAACATGAGCTAAACTGTTAGAACTGCAGTTTAGAGCTGTACATGGATAGCTCTTGCGAGGGAAGGCATCCCTTGCAAGTCAGCTCATGAATATGTGAGAACTGGCAGAAGCTGAAGTGCTGTCTCTGTAAATCTGTCATGTTTCTGAGCCTATTGAGTGGCCATCACTCTGCTTGCCAATGATAGACGCCATCTGATCTCGCAGTGTGAGACTCCACTCAGCCCATGGAATAGAGAACAGGGACAACCACCTCTCCAGAAACCTTCAAATGGAGCCACTATCCTTCCCAAGCAGACACCACATGCTGAGGCAGCAGGCGCTCAGCAAGTGTCATCCTCTAGACACTTTGTTCGAGATGCCGCAAAATGACAAGGATAAAAAGGAGGATCTGCCAATCGGTGAGCATCTGAGAACCTTCAGAAAGTGGAAAACAATAAAAGACTCTTGGGAGTGCAAGGCTCAGAAGGAGGACTAGGGGTTTGTAGTCTCAGTCCAAGATTGCGATTGATGTCCATGCTGCTTCTCTGAGACCAGGCAAATTCTGCAGGTTTCATTTCAAAGCACATGAAATGTTGGGTTTATGAGACAGTGCCATAAACGACTGTTCTCCTACATAATAGGAAAAGCAGAGACAGTGCTGCACACACAGGACTTGGACGAGAAAATGATTACGCTCTCCAGCCCTCTCCTCCTTTGCTATTCCCTTTCTGCACAAGAGGAGAGCGCTATAGCCACAGTATGCGTTTCTTTTACCTTTCCTTTAGTGTTTTCGTTTCAGGCATTGGCCACCATTAATGTGATGAAAGGGCACAAGGCGGGGGAATACCAAAGGAACCCTTGAGTTGAGCAGATAATTAAAACGAAAATGTTCCCTTTTCTGCAGCCATTAGCGGTGTGAAAGGAATCCTATTCCTTGGGAGAATTGCATGAGGAGTAGAAGGCTGGTGGATTCGCCAGAGTGTTGAACGTGATAAGAGAGTCTCAGTACAGGGATTGCCTGATGGGCCTGTTTAACTGTGTGTGCACGAGTCTGAAAATGTTTGTGTGAGTGAGTTTGTGTCTATGTGGTCACACAGCGCTGAGATGAGACAGGGGTACATAAGAACCCAAAGTGTCCTGTTCACAGGCTCTTGCTAAGCAGTGCCCTCTGCTGTAATAGCACTAATTACCTCCAGCACATTTTATTCCCACAAAACCAGGGCACATATTCTCTCTATTTTCCTGTTAATGCCAGTTTCTCTGAGGGGAATTGATCCTCTTTTTTTTTCTGGAGAGAGAGGGCGAGAAAAGGGGAACAATAACTCATCCAGCCTGGCGTGTGAACTGATCCTTGAAAAAACGCGAAGGATGCTGTTTATGCCCCAGTCTAGGGCTCCTTCATCAAAACATGTTGACCTATAATATTTATTAACCAACCAGTGTCCCTGTTGAAAACTCTGTGCAGCAAAAGCCAGCACACTCATGCATTTATGAATGCACACGCACGCACGCACGCGCACGCACGCACACACACACACACACACACACACACACACACACACACACACACACACACACACACACACACACACACACACACACACACACACACACACAAGAAAAGCAGAAAAGCAAAGCTGCTGCCGACTTCTCCATCAAATATTGGGAGCCCAAAGCCAAACTCATATATGGTGGGCTTATAAAGGATATAATCAGGCAAGTGTGGGGGAGATTTAGAGATTTGTCTTTTATTAATCAATGTGGAATCAAACTGGCTCTACTGTAGAGAAACCACATAATCACACCATCTGTATCCTGATTTATCAGTGGGGAAGTACTGCATGAAATCAGAAATCTTGCATTTATTTAACTCTATGTAATGTCTGAAGAACACATCTAATAAAGATATTTCAATAAAGGGCGGCTCATCTTTCAGGGCTATTACATAGCTCGGGACCTGATTACACAGCTATTTGAAAACGTATCCCTCAGCTTGTTCCCTTTAATTTCCCCCTGAGCTCCTTTAAATTACTTCAGAGAATTGTGCTTTTTTTTTTTTCTTCCGCTCCCCCCTTTTTGAGACTCAGTTGATGGATTCATTTCTTTTAATGGTGTGATTAACGGATGTCTTAAGCAAATGTGGGGAATGGCGGTGGTCAGTGCCATCAAACAGCGAAGCTGCGATTTAATGACCTGCTGTCTGGTGGTAAATCTAAATGAGAAGCCCATGTGTGTGGGTGCTGGGGCTGTCTCTGTGACCCGAGCTGTGATCATTTGATCACTCCCACTTGTCACAGCGTGCAAGTCATTTTCTATATATTTTTTAATGGGCCTTTAAACTTAGTTTCGGCTTTAAACCTTCTGTAATGAACACCAGAGCACTTCACTGCATTCAGTGGAGATCCAAGGTGGAGAGATGAGACGTAGATGTGCAGATACTATGCAGGAGCAATAACATACGGAAAGTAATTAAGGGGTAGGTTGAGGTGCTGTGATACATGTATATATATGACTTGCTGTATATGCTAAGACTGGGTAAAGACTAGCCAAGAAGGACGATAAACAGATGGTGGTAATATTCCAGAGGCGAATTTCACAACAATTAAAGACACAGCAAGACATTTGCATCTAATGAAACATTCAAACTACTACTAAGTGCATCTGCCATTAATTTCAACACAGTGAGGTCTTCTTTTCCCACAGTCTGTTCTGTGTTAGGGAAAAACTTAATTTTTTTTCTGTCTCTTTTACTGATCGTAATTTACTGAAGTAGAGAATAAACAACTGTTTTCACTCAGCAGTCGCTGTGACGCTTTGTAGGAGAGCAGCAAAATCTCAGCATGGATGAGCCCACAGTTATGAGACATCATTCACATTTGTTAAACATGATTTTTAAAGGAAAGACCGAAAAAACTACACACAAGCTGCAAGCACGTATTCATTGTTGCCACCACCTTTGATCTCCATAGTTCAGTGCTTTGACGAGATGACCACTCACATTAGTTTTACTTGCACACATATTTAACTGAACATCTGAGGTAATAAATTCACAGTAGTGTGTCAAAGCCTTACTACTGTTGCTGTAGCAGAACTATCACCAATTGTCTTATTTCAAAAACTATACCTCTTTTTATACCAGTTTTGTCAATAAAATACAGTTTATGTATATGTTTTATACATATACACACAACAAGATGGTAAACGGAAATGTCCTGGCCTAGAGTCTTTACTTCTCCTACTATTTATGTGATAAATATGTTAACAGCAAGACAACAACTTAACTCTTAATGCCTCATTGAAACCTACGGTGGCCGACACGCGCAAACGCGCTGCAAACGGCGAAACAGCGCGTCAAAAGGTACGTTGTCATTTATGTATTTTTTAAACACTTGGCCGTAATATTTTACTTTATTATAGAAGAGCAGCGGAGTTATGTCGCTATAATAAGGTAAAAGATTACGGCCAAGTGTTTAAAAAAGACCTTTTGACTTTCTTCTCTTTCATTAATATGGTAGATCTCCCATAGTCGATCCCCTATCCCACAGGTCAAGACCCCCCTAGTGTCTTCCGTTGTGTTTTGCAGCGCATTTTTTTCTTGCATGTGTTTTGATGTTTGCAGCGCGTTTTTTTCTTGCATGTGTTTTGATGTTTGCAGCGCGTTTTATTCTTGCATGTGTTTTGATGTTTGCAGCGCGTTTTTTTCTTGCATGTGTTTTGATGTTTGCAGTGCGTTTTTTTCTTGCATGTGTTTTGATGTTTGCAGCGCGTTTTTTTCTTGCATGTGTTTTGATGTTTGCAGCGCGTTTTTTTCTTGCATGTGTTTTGATGTTTGCAGCGCGTTTTTTTCTTGCATGTGTTTTGATGTTTGCAGCGCGTTTTATTCTTGCATGTGTTTTGATGTTTGCAGAGCGTTTTATTCTTGCATGTGTTTTGATGTTTGCAGCGCGTTTTTTTCTTGCATGTGTTTTGATGTTTGCAGCGCGTTTTTTTCTTGCATGTGTTTTGATGTTTGCAGCGCGTTTTTTTCTTGCATGCGTTTTGAAGTTTGCAGCGTTTCTCTCTTGCATGTGTTTTGGGCTTTGCAGCGCGTGTGCTCCGGTCGTTTTTGTGATTGCCGCATTTTTCTCTTGCAGCGTTTTACTGTTGGATTTGTTTTGCCGTTTGCAGCGTGTTTGCACGTGTCGGCCACCGTAGAAACCAGTGATATATATGACTTGTGAGTGGCTCTACTTTGATGTGGATTTTTAATAATGTAAGAAGACTGCCAGAAAATGGTTTATTCCACACATTCTTGAATCTGGTTTGTCTGAATGTACATGAAGAAGAGCTGGAGGAACTCTCTGATCAACAAGCCCATTGATGGTGGGAATGAAATGTACCCATTCTCTAAAGCCAACACAATTATAGCTGCAATATCAGATATACATGGTGCTTTTGAATGGCATGCGTGCTTTACAAAGAGACATACATTTCTGAACAAGATACTTATGACTACATAAAAAAGTGAATGTTATTTTTATGAATGCAGTAGATGGTAATAATGTCAGACAAAAATAACTGTAGAGGTATATTCTAAGATGAGAGTCAAAGGACATATTCAACTTCGCAGTTACCTTGAACAGTACAGTAAAACAGCTATTACAACATAGTCTTGAACATGTGGAGTCAATTATTTTCTCACTTACTGAAAAGTGCTCACCATGGCCATAGTGGAATTTTACAAGTGTATTGACCTATTCTCAAGGGCTGCACTACAGCCCCAATGCAATCAAGCACAAAAGTAGGTCTACTAACATTTCTAACCACAAAGGCCTTTTTAAACAGAGTCATACACAACCAGTCCTCTACAGCAACTCCATCACACCCCCACCCCCAGCTGTTATCACACACACAAAAAAAAAAGAAGGGAGAGAACTGGGCTCAGTTTTCTTCAAGCCTCAGTGGGATTCTGCTGCCATCAGCTCCTGGTTTCCCTTAGTTACGCACAACAGCAGCTGCGGAGCTCGGCGATAATAAAACCTGGAACAATTTAACAGCTTTTATTGTTCTTCTGCGGCTTTCACAACAGCTAACCTGTCCTCACAGGATCTGGCAGAAAGAATCCCACTAGGGCAGCAATGAAAGAGGATCTCATTTACCTAAAAGCGCTTATAAATTTTTAATTTGCTCTAACAAGTAAATTAACAAGTCCCTCATTTGGGAAGTTTTATGGCTGCTTGCCACTAAGGGAGAACCATGAAAGTTTTATAGATAATCCACTGCCTAGACTCTGTTGCTGATAATAAATTGTCTATTTCCAGCAGCACTGTCAAATCTCCTCAGTTTCCTCTCACTACACTTTGAATACCTCCTTTATGCCATCTTCAGAGGTCTATATACCAGGACTACTAAAGTGGAGGAGAGCGTCACAAATGAGCAGATAAAATTAACTTAAAGAATTTCATTCGACTTCATGCAGATGCTCTCTTATAGCCTGAGGATACACCTCTGCTAAACATTAGACCACATTAAGCAATTCTAATTAAGTCCCTTCCAGCCCCAACATCACATCAGCCTCACAGAGAGCCCATTTACTAACACCACCATGGGCTGGTTGACAACAGCAGTTGGAAACTGCTGGGCCTGTTTAACTCACAGCTGGCTTTATCTGACAAGACTAATGTGAAAATGGGGGCTGCAGGTTAGTCAGGGTCTGTATATCAGGCTCTACGTCATCTTTCTGACAGTGGCTGTGTGGGCGAGTCCACCAGCATGGCCTGGCTCTGACCCTGTACGTGGCCCTGAAGCCCAGCTGCTTTAACTTTCACTGACAGAAGCCCCTCCTGGCCCTCTTGTCACCCATAACCCCTTCTGTCACCCTCGCTCACAGCCTGTCACAGAGCATCAGAGCTTGGCTTACACTGCCACATATCTGTTTACTGTTCGCTTTGGTTTGCTTTGTGTTTGCCAATGAGGCAGGCAGTGTTAATACAAGTTTTTAATCCATGTGGTTGAAGCACGGAGGTCAGGTGCTCTATCATCGCAGTGTCTAAATAATGAATTAAAAGACTTGGCATGTTTATCCAAAAGCCCTCTGTTCGCCTGTGGTTAAGATGTCACTTACAGTCAGTCAGTGTAGTACTTTGTAAGTATAGATGTATGAAACCATAGTGAAGTTCCATTTTCTTTCAATTCTCCAGCATCAGTGTGTGGCAGTGATCTCTGGTGACCTTGTCAAACATCATTTTTCTAGCTTTCGAAAGCTCATTGATGCCAGATGCACTCACCCTAACCTATCTTAGGCCACAGAGGAGCCTTTTATAACCACTGTGCTGGAATTTGAAGCCAAAGCAAAGATACAGAGCCACCGAGTAGACACAGCAGCTGCAGGGTGAGAGCATCCTGAGAGGCAGAGGAGTTGGAAATGGAGGCTCATATGGATGGGGAGTGGGTGGGGTGTAAACATGGTTGAGAGCACTGTCTTGATCTCATCAGTCTTACTAAGGACTCCATTTCCTCCACCGCAGGCAGGAGGCTACTAGAGCTTGTGGCTGCACTTATATATTGCCATCAATCTCTGATCTATGACGACATTACAGACAAATCAATATGCTTTTAACATCCATCCTCCGCCTTGCGTCGCAATCACCCTTCTCACAAATGGTCATATAATGCAGTAGTCTCATGGATTGAGTTATGGGGACAATTCCCAGATTTAATAATGAACTGAGCAGGTGGAGAAAAGTGTGTGGTGGTGATGGGGTTGGGGGGAGAATATAAGAGCAGTGGGAGAACTCTACTCTCTCAGATCATATCTGAACATCTTGTTATAGTAGCCCACTGTGGCAGTAAAATAACCTCCCTGCCCACTTTACGCGCCTCCAGTTCCCCGAGTTTCAACATCCCCCATGCAGAGCAGACAAAGGAGACCGAGAGAATATTGCCTCCCAGAAGACATTTGAAAATTAAAAAGTACCAGACTTCTGGATGCCGAGTTGAGTGCTCATCAACGCATAACAACTCATCAAAGTAATCTGCCTGCAGTTAATTATATGATTCCCCTGCCCTTCGATATGTGCTGGGGTGTCATTCTTTCAATATTGCCTTTCAAACGCCCATCCAGCTAAAGTAACGGCTACTGTGCCAAATAAGAGCCGTGTTGAAAAAAGACAGCAGAGAAAAAGCTCTCTCCTATCGGCTTGCAGGAGCTATCATTTCTCTTTTTTATTGCCATTTATTTTCCTCTAGGAATTCACTGCCAGTATATTGGCAGGCCTTCCAGGAGATGGAGGCAATGAAATTTAGCGCAGACACTTAACACTGGGTCAGGCCTTGTGTGAGGCTCATGTGGTAATATGATAGACAAGTGCTTCTAGTTTAGGCAAAGAGGGCTCTATTTGTGTTACAGGAATAGCTGCAAAGTGCTCGCCCTGATACACTTTGCTGCAAAAAAGTCCAACTACAGTCTTTTACAAGATGAAGAGGATACACACTTTTGTATGATGGCAGAGCCCTGTACTTTGGTCGTGAGGATACAAAAAAAAAAAAAGGTCATAGCTGTGAATGGGGGCAATATTGGCTGGAATGACATGCAAAAAAACTAATTTTGGAAAACAAGTATTTGGTATGGATAATATATATTCCCCTCAAATCAACCCAAACTTCTTAATAAAGTAGTCATTGAATTTGATTGAGTGACTGATGTAGATTTATTAATAATTGAAGGTTACATGGGCTAAATCCACTCTTTCAGTCATGAAACCACCAGTTAGTACGATTACACCAGTGTACAACACTTCTGTGTTCCATTGTTTGCATATCTGCAGTCATTTCTATGCAGTTACAGTATCTCGGAACCCAGTGGATCATAAAGTCAACAGCAGGTCATAGGCTCATGTCGAAAGGGCAGGCAGGTATTACCATTTAGTGCTTCCCGTCAAGCACTATACTGTGGCTTGCATGTTGGTGTAAGCCAAATAATGTCTCACCTTACCTGCATTTGGCTCCATCTGGGCTGCTACTTAGAGATTAGAGGGTGTTGTAAAATCTGATAGAAGGATATATGTTTTCTGTTTGGCTGACCCAGGGTGTCTGCTCGAGACCGGTACTGTTATCATTAAATCCCCTGCTGTAAACGTCCTCATTTAGCCACCTTCCTGAAATCCACGTCTATCGTTATCAAGTCGTAAAACACGACACTGCAATGGAGCCACCATATTAATAGCAGCCGTTTTCTTGGCTGGTGGGGAGTCCGCTTTGGCTGCTTAAAACAGATTGGTAATGGGAGTCAGAGAAAAGCCAAGAGCAACAAACAACAGCCAAACAACATGAGTGTAATTGAATTCATCAAGATTTTAGAGACAATGAGTGACCCACAAGCAATAACATCCACTGCTTTTCTGATGTTATGTAAAGCCATAACGATGGCAGAATACTCTCCTTTAAGAATAAAATGGAACTGAGTAAATGGGCTGTTAGATCTTCAATCTTGAGGACATTTCTTATATTCTTTATAGGTTATATAAACAAAATTCAATACGTAGTTCCTTGTAAACAAAGTGCAAAAGCCTACCCCCTCTAAAGTTATTTATCACTGCTGTGATTGTAGTCTTCTAAAAGCCTGGGGAAAGAAACTGTTCCCAAGTCTGGTGGTGCCGCAACAGAAACCTGTGCCAGACAGCAGCAGGGTGAAAATTTGTCCGGCTGCGGTAGCTTTCGTCTTTTTGTGGTGTTTGGGCTCTATGTGGATGCTCAGTATATGGCAACAGATGATGTTCTGCGTAGTTTTAATCACCAGCTGGAGAGCTTTACTCTTAATCTGTGCACAACCCCGTTCTTGTTTGGGATGTTTTTTAGTAAGAATGCTCTCTGTTGTGTCTCCGTAGAAGTTCACAAGAACTTGGACTAGAAATGTAGCAATGTTAAGCAATTTTCTTAGGAACTGCAGCTGTCAGAGCTTTCTATTTTCAGCTTCTTTGGAATCCAAGAACCTAAAACATGTGTGAATACTTCCCCTTTTCTTCCAAAACACTAACATGTCCCTTTTTGTTCTGTTAACACTGAATGATAAATTTTGCTCTGTGAACCACTGTCATAGATTGTCGATTTACTCCCAATGTGTCGTCTCATCATTGTTGGTAATTAGCCTGCTGTGAAGTGCAAAATTTGCTGGTTCTGGCGCCAGGTGTTTTTCTTAACTAACAAAAACTTGTAAAGGAGTCACCAGCAAAGTGGCTAGTTGAAGTGAATCCTCGAAGCGTAACATTCACTGTTCTGAGTGTCAAGGACATCAGGCATGAAAGCTAAGAAAGCACAAAAAAATTAAAATAAAACTTAACTGCCAGACCAAAAACAACATTGAAATAATAAGATATTCAAATTGAAGCCCTTACAGAGCTCTGTACATATCTGGGTATGAAGTTGTGGGCGCAGACTGAACAGGAACGGGCTCAGCACAGAAATCTGGGCGCTTCCGGCTTGAGCACCAGAGTGGAGAGCGTGTGATCTTCTTTCGTTGATCGTTTTGATATCCAATTGCAGACTTAACGCAGAACCAGCATCTAAAGCCTACAGCATACACATCCCCACAGTCTTCAGATTTATACACAGAGTATCACTGGCACTGAAACCGACCTCTTAGAGAAAGAGGTAATCAATGTACAGCTTGTGTACTTTATCTAATGTAGCTTTTTTTCCCCATGTACTCATTCCTTCTTCACATAATTCAGCTTTTTTTCGTTCCTTATTTAAACCTACCAGAAACTTGAGTGCTGCTGTAACAAAAGTCAATTTTGCAGATGCAAGATCAATAAAGTCTATCTTGTCTTATCTCAGCTTATCTTCATGTTGTGTGCAAGGAAAAACTTTGAAAAGAATCTGAATAAATGGCATATTAACTTTCAGTATCAAGAAATAATATCATTCAAAATTACATGCACTTTTTTTCTGCTTACATTTGCAATGATCATTTAAACACAAATCATGATTATTCTTCCATTGTTCTGGGACATTGGTTTATTGGTTATTACTACCAAGTACTGGCATTAACAGCAGTCTTACTACTGAAGGCTCACTGGTGGTGAGCCCCCCCCCCCCCCCCCCCATCTGACAATCAAAATAACAAAGCTGGCCAGACAGATTGGCAATAGAAGGCATAATCAGTGCTGGATCATGAAAACATACATGTCTGTTATTGTCCAAAAGAAGTTTTCTACAAAAGGAAGCAGAACAAAACCATAATAAATTGATTGTGCTGATTCTTATTCTGCTTTGCTGGCTGAAGAGGAGAAAAAAAAAAAATCTGTTTTACTTCGAGTTAATTTTTTATTTTCTATACTCTAGCCTTACTGAGGGGCTACATCTAAATTTAGATGGTTGATGTTAGGTGGTTGGACGGGCATTGTTCCGTAATTTATGGGCACCTCTTTAAACTCAGAGTTTAAATAAGGTCCCTGCGATGTCAAAGACGTCCTGCCTGGTTTCTGTACTGAAAAAAGCCTGCGGCCACCCTGCAAAATACTGCTGGTCTGGTTGTGTTGACTTCATACATTACGATGGTTTTTGAAAGGCAGGTTCTGGGTCTTCAATCAACTCCCTACAGTTCACCTACTAACTAGAAATAAGTGTCTACACTGTAATTATACACCCACTTTGTCATGCCTACACCCACCTGAGCAGACCAGCTATTATTGCCACAGTCATGTTCTGCGTTTTCCTCAGAAACCCTCGACACCAATCAGTGTATATTGCTGAAAAAAAACCACTGCCATGCCAACGATGATTCTCTGGATTATGATTCATCTTTACAGTCGTCTTCAGTAATCTGATCTTCTCAAAAAGTTGGAATAATTTTGGGAACTAGACTGACAGGGGACCTTCTTTGTAGTAGTTAAGGCCCATGGAACGTTGTTATTTCCTGTTCTTTCAACTTTGCATAAGTCCAACTGCACAAAAGATAAACACCAATTTTCTTTATTCAATATTACAGACCGACTGTAGGAGCGAAATAGAGATCTCTTTCAGTGTTATGATTTCGGTCCACGGTGCACTGAGAATAGCAACCCGCAACAAAAGATCTTACAGCATCAAGCAATGACTCCACTGCTTGTAGAAAAAGCTTCCCTTCATGTGTGGAAGGCAAATTACAACACACAGGGGACCCGTTACATTTCAGCCTGGTTCCACATCACTTGGCTTAAAGAGAGACTGTTTAGGTGGTTTAACGCTCTTATTTATGTTTACAATTAAAGTGAGATTGAAATCCCGTCAGTTTTATTTTTTCTTTCCTGACAACAGTGTTTTCAGCAGCTATCAGAGATCTTGGCAGGGCAAAAGATTTGCTCCATGACCCTCTTTGCAAGCCGTGCCCTCACTCTGTTTGTGTTTTGGTCTGGGTTTCCTCTTGCGAGTAATGGACTCCTTTCAACTCATAAATCATACTTCTACACTAATTCTTCATCTTTTTTTCTCCAAAAAGCTTTGGTTAGCGTACCGCATCTTTGTTCATGTAAAGCCTTTTTTTTTAAGAACCAAAAAAGCTGCCAGACAGTACTGGGCTTCTTTCCCTTGTGCTTGGAGAGGCACTTTTACGGGGCCGAGGGCCACAAATGTCAACCACAGGAAGGCTATTATGAGAGTAAAATTACTTCCTAACTGTTATCAATCCACTCTCTGCACCCAGCGAATGGTTAAAAGCCACCGTGAAATAGGGCACAGTTAGAATTTTCTCCTGGGTCCCAGCCAGGGTTGCTAACCTTGCTATTAAAGGCCCCTACAAGCTTTGTCAATGCAATCTGCTGAATGCCTTGAGTGACACGCGATCGATATTCTCCACTCTCTCGGGTCATCACCAGTGACAGAGGCCTAACTAATAATACAGCTCTAGCTGCCTGTCTAACTTAAATCCTTCCACTGCCACAATATATATCTTTTGGTGTTGTGGCTTGTAGCTAAATTTTCTGCACTGATCGAAAGAGGAAGATACGGAGGTTTGGGAGAGAGCAGGAGAGGGTGGACGTATGTTGGAGCGGTGGTGTGATGAGAAATTGCATTGTGTCTGGACTGACTCTGGTGAGGGTAGTGAGTGTGTCAGGCTGAGGGGGGGGGAGGGGTGCACAGAGGGAGGGGGCCTCTGATAAATCGAAAATGACTGGCTGCCGAGTTGTAATCTGCCAGCGTCGAGCCCCCTGTAGCAACAAGCCAAATGAAAAAGTATGCTGACAGGCTGGAGAGATGGAGGGCCTGCGGTAGATTGCGGTGGTGCATGTGGAGGGGTGGGGGGGGTAAGGGGAAGAGGGAGGGAGAGGGAGGGAAAACAGGCAAAGAAAGGAGGACTTGGGGGGGACGTTTACATTTGTTCTACTGTATGTGATGTCAAGGAGTTGGGAGAGAGATATGTGAGGTTGTATACATGAAGTGAAGCGCCTTTATCCTCACACATAGACACAAACTATTACAAGCTGAAAACAAGAGCCCATTACAATTTCTAATAAGGTCTAAAGTAAACACTAACAGTTGGCAGTGGTGCACCACCAATCATGCACTGTCACTTAGCTCTGCACTGAAAATGCCATTTAAGCATTTATATGCCTGGGCCTGTGTGTATAGACAGAGGGCTTGTAAATCTCTTGTTATATTGTATCTTTGCATTTTGCATAAGCACAATCTGAAAGGGATGTGCGCGCACACTGACACGCACACAGGCAGCCGTAGTGTCCTTCACAAGCAGGTGAATCAAGCTCCAACATCAAACTCCAACACAAGAGCTCCACCTACTGCAAGAGCCTCCTCTGTGCCCCTTCGTAAGTTTTTCAGGCAGCTAGATGAGCTCAAGGGAAACATCAGCAGAAGATGGGTCTCCATGTATAGCCTGTAGGTTATTTCTACCCATTCCATTAAATGTCTGCCAGACTGAAGGAAAGCCAATCCAGACAGGGCTAATAGGGCAGCAGCAGTTTGGCCTCATCTCGCTGCCTAATACAATGTCAGCTGCAATGAGATCTAAAAGCTAAGCCTGCTCTCTCCTCCCAAGAATTATGTGTGCAAGCCTGATGCCTGTTAAGCAGGGTCTTGCAGGAGCAGGGCCAGAAAAAGGGAGTCGGTCTCCCTCACTAATAGACCTGCTAACCTGAATACACAACAACACTCCCTTGCAAAAACACAAGGTCAATTCAGCAGCAATGAGCTCAAGACAATAGGACCAGCAGCATAATTGGGAACTCAATAAAGCTCATGTGGAAAGTAATGTAAGATGGTGCTGACAGATCCCACCCACCATGACCACAGAGGGCCCAGAGCAAACAATCTGTCTGCACAGCCATCCATTTACGCACCTACATCCGATGAGCTGCATATATTTAGAAGTCACTAGTGGCACAGCGTGGGGCCTGATGAATTCACAAACAGCAGGAAATAGCATCACTATATTTTCAACGGAATTATCTACAGCTCTTTGTCTGTTTATCCACTGCTACCCCCCCCCCTTCTACCTTGCTGCAGCAGCACATATGCCCTTGCAAGGCAACAGGGGCCTTGAATCTGTAAAGGCTGCATCCCCCCTCCTCCCGTTTCATTTGCAGACCCGTGGCTCACAGTCAGACTATCTCAGAGAAAAGCCATCTCCCTCACAGCATGGCTGCTGTTTCAGGGCAACGTCGATCTGCTGTGTGCACCCCTACTTCCCGTGCTCCCACTGGGCTATTCAGGAAATCACGGTGGATACTGAGCCGTTTGTCTCCCTTTTGTGCTTACCCTTAGTCGTGCTGCAGCAAAAAAAAATAAGAATTAAAAAAAGAACGAAGGGAAGGGAATACGGCTTTTTTTTGTCCCCCTGAGGAAACATTGAAAATTATTTTGTAACCCCTCAGTGTGGAAATTTTGGTGAATGGCACACAAAAAATTGAATAAAACAATTTAAAAGGCGGGCTCTGCTGGAGTTGGAGTCTGCCCGAGGCTTTCGGAGTTTGCTGGGGAAAATTGTGTTCTCAGTTTGAGGTTTATCACAGAAAACTTGAGGCATTTACTGGAACAAAACTGGTGTAATCATTTCAAATGGGCCAGCATAAGATGACTTTATGTAAGCAGTGCAAAAAATCCACCAAAGCCTAATCAAAGAAATTCTGAAGGAAGTAAAGTGGGAGTTACACTGTGAATTTCTGAGGCGTCACACTGTGAAAGCTTTTGTGTCAAATGGCTTTGAACTACATAGGCTGTCATTGGCAGGATGCTGCATAAACAACCTAGAAAAAGGAATGATAGATTCATCCCTGCAGATTTGCTTGCACTGATTGTGGCAAACATATTCCAGAGCTTTTGTTACCCAAATAAAGGTCCAAAAAGACAACTCTCATATAATTGTATCTAATGACCAATAAAAAGAGAGATATTAACCAGGCTTCCAGGCTGATAAGACAGAGCTGACTTCAGAGCGAAGTTGCTTGCTGTTGGAAAAAGATGTGAACGAGAGTGTTTTGGTATTTTACTGATAAGGGTGAGGAATTTAATTTGGGTCATGTTTTTCAGGTTGACTAATGAACAGCTCTGCTTTATTGTGGGTTGACCTGCCTCTGTGGTAACAGTTATGTAACCTTGAAAGCTAATCCAACCATTCGCCCCCCTTATTTATCTTTTTTAGATAAAACGATCAAAATTTCCAAGAAAGACTAAACAACGAGCCATAACCCCAAACAAAACCTTGTGAAATCTGTGAGAATGAGAACGTCATTGAGTTCCCTTCATATCAGCAGGTGACGCACTTTCTGTTTGAACAAAACATAAAAGCTGGGCTAGACTGTGCAATAATTAAATGCATTATACAGGTCTTATAAAAGCTTTTTGGGTGAAACCGTATGAACAGATTCAGTTAAATCAACAAAACTGCAGAATTAGCTATCCTTTACCACAAACAGTGGAAATACTCACAGCTTGGCAAAGCATGAAGGTACTTGTATGATAAATTATAGAGAGGCTTAGCAAATGCAAATGAGTAGAATACAAGTTTTTTTTTTTTAAGTTTTTTATTTAAATCAGTAAGAAAAAGAGAAAAGGAAGAAGTGAAGAAGTCAAAACAACATGTAAAACACTGGGGGTTTGGGTTGAAAAAAAATGCTTTCGCTTCCAGTCTCACAACAGAACACAATGTGAGCCAAAGAACAAGGTTAAAACAAGAATCCACTTTCTTCAAAAGTGTACTTTCAAGTATGCTTTTTTTTTCTCAATTCATGCCTTCTGTCTTCAGTTCTTTCCTGATAATTCTTCATTTCCAGCTGCCTGCGTAATCCAGAGTTCATGAAAGGATGCCACGTTTTTATAAGATGGAATGACTTGAGCCTGGGCTCCATAGAACTAATGTCGAAATTCCCCTGAGTGGTCTTTTAAAAACACGAGTAAATAATTCAGCACAGCCTGAACAAAGCCCGAATCTGAGAGAGCGTGCTTGGTTCTCTGGTGTATACTACACTCTCTTTCCCTGTCCCACAAAAAGAGACAGTGCGTGGGGCATTACTCTCTCCGGTTTGTGACTGAAATATTTCTGCTTTATTTTGAAGCTTTCAGATTTTCAACCCACAACAAGAGCCTCTGCTGCTTCAGTCAGACTCTTGTCTTCTTTGACAGAAAGCTGCAGCACAGCAGCCTGTCACCCCCCTGTTGACCTGAGGGTGGTGCTGCATGATAACACATCAAGAGGAGCTAAGAGTGAAAAACAAGGATGGCCGCAGAAACGACTGAAAAATAGGAGATGTTGAAGAGAAATTACTGGGAAAAAAAGACTGTATTGTCTAAGATGAGAGAAACACCAGTTTAAGACAAAATAACAGAAGAATAACAGATGTATGTTCCAATCAAACATTTCACACGGGCATTCAGGGAAGGAAGCATAAAACTGAACAGAGGGCACTTGAGTTTACCATTGTTACCTCAACTTCTGGTTGCATTTCTTACTTCAGCACAACTCAGACTTTACTGCACCCTTTGTTATCGTTTGAAAGCTAGCCATTGCACCCAGAGGAGGTTTCAAAAGAACTAAGTTAACGAATGTGTACCCGTAAGATGAAGAGATCAGCCACAACAATGAAAGCACCAGCAGTTAGAGATTAACTCTGCTTCTCTTGATAAAATGAAATGTCCTGCCTATAAATCTGCATCCTGGCTTTTAGGTGGATGTTACTCTGATACTGGCCACTTACTTAAATATCTCAACTCTGATTTAGAGAGCAAGGAAACCTTCATTTTTGTACTTTAATACAGGTCACTTGTTTCTTCAATGAGAGTAGATAAAAAATTACCGAGATAAAAATAACACAAGATGTACTGGTCCTATAGGAAACCACCGTAGTCATGAAAGATTGTTTTCTGAAGTCTTATGTGTTGTCAGAGGGAGCCATGTGCAGTCTATGGCACAACAGTGGGACCTTTTCATGCTTCTTTATACTTTCACTCAACCACATTTCAGTGGGAAATAGTCTAATTCCTACTCCATTATCTTTTGACAGCTTTAGATAAAACCTAATCTCTTGATTGAATATTCTATACATGGACTAAGATTGCCTTTACGTAGCTTTAAGACGTCCAGCATGAAATTAAACTAATACAGTAGTTTTTAGCATGGTTGGCTTTGAATGTCAACATCATCGTTTATTTGAAAATAAACCTGAAAAACTTAGAAACAGACTTGGGTATCCATGGTTATCTTCTTTTTTTCATGTTCCATGAATCATCTGACAGAGACATGACGCTTATGCACGATGTCTCACTAATTGTAATCTGATGTCATAGATATTGCTTTAATGGTTTTTCACTTAAGTAAACAAACCTAAAAACATCCACTGCTGCTTGGAGTTTGTTGAGGTCGAAGACTGTAAGCTTGGATATGGATTAAATCTGGGTGTCCGTGGTGTTAAAGAGTATGTTTAGCAGTCTTTTGCAGCCCATTCCTCATCTTTACAGTCTGCTTTAGAAGCCACAAGGCTAACATAACTGAATGTGTGCAGCGAAAGGAATTCTGTGGATTGGGAGGTCCCACCTTGTCTCAGGGAGGTCGACCTCTCTGTACAAAACAGACTTTTGCCTCTTTCTGCTGAGCACAAAGAGGTCAGAGGAGGTGATTGGAGGAGATGGGTCAGGTGTAAGGGGTTAGCTCCGTGTTTAGCCCTGGGCTAGCGTGCAAATCAGTTCAAAGATTCCCCATATAACTCTGATTAAAAATACACAATGGATCTTTTCAACTTACATGGCTAATAATTGATGAACACAAAGGCCCTCTTGAATTTTCCATGTGAAAGAGGAGCTCACATTCGAAAGGTTCACTGAATGTAAGCTTGTACCCCCCCCCCCCCCCCTCCTCCTCCTCTACATCTTCTGCTCTCCATCTACTTGTAGCTGCAGGCTAATTGCAGCGATTTCAGATGATTGTTATTAAAAACAGGCAAGCGGCGGAGCTGTGCAAACCGAATCCCCTTGAGGAGAGGCCCCGTCACACCGGGAACGCCTGTGCATCCTAATGACTGCAATCAGGACCTGCAGGAGCGAGGACCCCTTTGTTTTCTTTGATACTGTGAAGAGATGCAGGTACACAACAACACACTTCAACGTTCTTTAGGGTGAATAAAACTGAAGAGAACAACAACAGCGGCAGCCGTGGTGGTTGCCTCCTTGCCGGTGCTTTTTACTTACTCATAATGCGCAGTTATTCCAGGAAACATCCAGATGCTCCACACACACACACACACACACACACACACACACACACACACACACACACACACAAGTTGCACTAAACACAAATTCACCATGTTTTACTTACATTTCAGATATATGCTGAATGTCAAGAGGCTTCATGAAACAAAATGAGTTTAAATTCCTATAGTGCCAACAAAGTGCTTAAAAGCACATGCCAAACTGATATGTCCTGATAGTGAACACACACAGAATGCACAAACCCAACATTGTCTTCAGCATGGTTTACATAAAAGCCTTAGGCTCCCCTAAAGCTGAGCAGTTCTGCGTTACAACAAACCTTCAACTGTCTTCATTAAACCTGGAAACACCTTTGTAAATTAAATTAAAGTTCTCTTTCATAATATTTCGCTCGATGTCTCACTATGGGATGCACGCCCCCGCTGCAGACCTCAGAAGCATCAATCTCATTACGCCAATCCTGATTGGCTGGTGAAACGTGTCCGTCCGCACCAGGTAGTCCCACCTACCTTAAATACCTCCTGCGGACGGCACCACGTCATTCAAACACCTCTTCTCACTCGGAGCATATCTCGCGTCCTCTGGCTAGCTAGCTTAACTGTCCGCAGACGGATCTTACTCAGCTTCTGTCGCCGGGCGCTGGCTAGCCTTGGATACTTTTTGCTTCGTCGGTCACACCAGATCGAACTCAGTGCTTTCCTCGCCTCTCCACGGCTTGGCCAGCACTGTCCTCGGCGCCTCACCACGGCTGTTCGAGTCCCGAGCGTTAGCACACCAGCTATCCTCTCGGCTTCACAGTTAGCACACCAGTTAACTGCCTCAACTCCCTGCCTGCACACCAGCTCGCGAGGAATGGAGGACAAAACCCCTCACACCAGAGGGCACGGAGACTCCGGGGCCCGTCCCTGTCGCTGTGGGAACAAGATATCGAGTAAAGATCCACACCAGGTCTGCTCGAGCTGCCTGGGGCTGCAACACGCCCGGCTGGCTATCGACGTCCCCGGCTCGTGTCAACACTGTGCGGTGTTCACCATCAAGAGTCTCCGCAGACGGCTAGCCCGCCAAGCTAGCTTGTCTGGACATGACCCCTATCTCCCTTCCGACGGCGCCGCCGTCGAGGGTGGAGAGGAGAGAGGGGTTGTTGCGGTGGCGGTACCGGAGGCTAGCGCCAGCTGGGGCTCCCAGCTCGACCTAGCCGCGGATCCCCCGCAGGAGGAAGACGTCCTATTGTTGGACTATGGGGACGATGAAGATGCCGCCTCGGACCTCCTCATATCAGAGGATGACGACGAGGAAGACATCTTCATCACTCCGGCCCGGGCTGCACAGCCCACGGCCTCCGTCGCCTCTCGGGATGGAGATGAGAGCAGCACACCAGCTTCTCCCCTCGCCAGCTCGGACATGCTCGACGTGTGCAAACGCGCTGCTGCCCGGCTTTGCATCCCCTGGCCTGCTGTCGTAGCTGAGACCTCCAGATCCCGCTACGAGGGGAAGAAATTGCCCTTGGCCAAGAGCGCGACGAAGCAACTTCTCCCCGTCTTCCCAGAGCTGCTGGATGAGGTGGCGCGCTCATGGAGAGACCGCCCATACAGCAGCAGGAGCCCGATTCCCGGGGCCTCGTCCCTCGACTGTGAGGCGATGGAGAGCCTGGGTCTGCTCCGCATGCCTCCGATGGAGCCACTCGTTGCAGCCCACCTTCACCCCCGGCTGTCAGCAGTGTCCTCCCGGAGCCCCAGTCTGCCGTCCAAGTCCGACCGTTTTCAGTCAGCCCTGACTGAAAAGGCTTACAAGGCGGTGGCGCTTTCGGCCAGAGCGCTCAATGTCCTCTCCCTGCTCACGGCTTACCAGGCTGAGTTGTGTGAGGATTTTGGGCAAACTCAGGACCCAGCTACGTGGGAGGAGATACCGGTCATCACCGACCTGTGTCTCCGTGTCCAACGCTGCGCGGTCCGGGCCACGGGAAAAGCGCTGGGGACGATGGTTCTGCAGGAACGAGCGAGGTGGCTCAACCTCGCCAACCTGTCGGACAGAGAGAAGGAGGACGTCCTGGACATGCCCATTGTCCCGGGGGGGATTTTCGGCTCCGCGTTGGACTCGATGCAACGGCGGTGTGAAGCCAAAAAGAAGGAGGATGAAGCTCTTCGGCTCTGCCTCCCTCGAAAGTCCCCGGCTCCCTCTCCGACTGTGCAGCGTAAAAGCTTCGCACAGGCCGCTTCCCAGGTTTCGCAGTTTAAAACGCCCAAACAGACGAAACCCCAGCTCGCCCCGGGCCCCCCGCCCGCTCGGGCCGGCTGGCCCAGGAAGCCCTCGGTCCCGGCTGCAGCTCCGCCGGCACAGCCCGTGCAAGCTGTCTTCAACCAGGCCAGGAAAAAGAAGAGAGCGGCCTGATCGCCCCTCTCTTCACCGGTGATGCAGCTGGATGTTCCCCGTTCACCAGCTCCACCTGTTCGGCTTTTGAGCGTGCTCCCGGAGGCCCACCACGCCCCCGTCTCCCGGCTGCCACGGACCGTGCCAGAGCAGACCGGGGGAGACGGACATTTGACGGCGGAGGGTTCAGCAGTTGCCCCTCTCTCATGTCCACAAGCACGCACAAGCACACACATTTCTGTAAAGAAAATAAAATGTGTCCCGCTGCAGCATCCAGGCCAAAGGCCGAGGGCTCAGCTAACAAAAGCCAAACAAAATATCAAAATAAGCAGCGTGGTGGTGACGCCCGCTGTCCCCCCTCGGCGAAAAGCCACGGCTTTCCCCGGGGCGAGGGGTGTGTGGGCCCGGCCGCTGCTCTGTCCTCCCGGGCAGAAACGCGCAGCGTCACCCGGGGGTCATGTCACTGTTCCGCCAGGAGAGGGCGCCGTCGCACCGCGGCTGGGGCTTCTCACGGCGGAGGGGCTGCGGTGTGTGTCCACTCTCTCCCCCAGATGGGAGCGATGGGCCGCTCTCGCAGCCTCACCCTGGGTGGTAAAGACGATCTCGAGGGGCTACAGGCTGCAGTTCGCCGCTGTTCCCCCGCGATTCGCCGGTATAATATACTCCCAGGCTCAGGGAGAGTCAGCTCGTGTTTTACAGGAGGAAATCCTCTCACTGTTAAACAAAGGAGCAATCTGTGTCGTACCTCCCGCACAGTGTCAGAGCGGTTTTTACTCCAGGTATTTTCTGGTCCCCAAACGGGGGGGGAGCGGAATTCGCCCTATCCTGGATCTACGTGCTCTGAACAAATATCTCAGGAAATACAAGTTCAGGATGCTAACACACGCATCCCTGCTGCGTCTTGTGAGACAGAACGACTGGTTCACTTCTGTAGATCTGAAAGACGCGTATTTCCACATCCCGATATATCCTCCCCACAGAAAGTATCTGAGATTTGCTTTCCGGGGGATCTGTTACGAGTACCGCGTGCTCCCTTTCGGTCTGTCCTTAAGCCCGAGGGTGTTTGTGCGGTGCACGGAAGCGGCAATAGCCCCGCTGAGACGGCAGGGCATCCGCTTGGCCACATATCTGGACGATTGGCTGCTGTTGGCACAATCGGAGCAGGAGGCCAGGGCGCACACGCGTATTCTCATACGACACCTATCCGATCTGGGTTTCGTGATAAACGCGGAAAAGAGCTTGCTGTCCCCGGCACAGGGCATAATCTTTCTGGGATTATCCCTGGACTCGGTGACTTTCACAGCGCGTCTCTCGGGGGACCGAGTGAAAGCTTTCAGGGCATGTCTCGCGCTCTTCCGTCCAGGCAAATCTGTTCAGTTCAGATTATGTCTGCGGTTACTCGGGCTGATGGCGTCTGCCATACTCGTAGTCCATCTTGGCCGGCTCCACATGAGGGAATTCCAGCTCTGGGTGGCCTCATGCGGGCTGGATCCCGTGCGTCATGGCGCACGGAGAGTGCTGGTCACACCGGGGTGTGCCAGGGCACTGCGCCACTGGCGGGTCCCGTCCTTTCTGACCCACGGGGTGCCCATGGGTTCCGTCCTGTCCAGGAAAGTGGTCACTACGGACGCCAGCCTGACAGGTTGGGGCGGAATTCACGAGGGCCGGTCTGTGAGGGGCCGCTGGAGTGTGGATCTCCAGCGCTCTCACATAAATTTTCTGGAACTTTCAGCGGTGTTCCTCTCCCTGAAACATTTCCTTCCGTCTCTCATGGGTCACCATGTCCTGGTGAGGACGGACAATACGACTACGGTGGCGTATATCAACCGTCAGGGGGGATTACGCTCCCGTCAGTTGCATATGCTGGCACGCAGACTGATCCTGTGGAGCTGTGGTCGTCTCCTCTCCCTGAGAGCGACGCACGTCCCGGGAGTCCTGAACACGGGTGCGGACCTGTTGTCCAGGGGCGCGCCGGTATACGGGGAGTGGACTCTGCACCCGGAGATTGTGGAACAGATATGGGCACGTTTCGGCCGGGCCGTGGTGGATCTGTTCGCATCGAGAGACAACACGCAGTGCGCGCTGTTTTACTCTCTCCGCAGCATGGATGCTCCCCTCGGCGTAGACGCACTAGCGCACGCCTGGCCGCGCGAGCGTCTTTACGCATTCCCCCCCCTGGCCTTGATACCCCCCACTCTGTCCAGAGTGAGGGAGCACGGCCACGCACTGATTTTGATAGCTCCGCATTGGCCTGCGATGCATTGGTTAACGGAGATATATCAGCTGATGTGCGCTCAGCCCTGGCAGCTCCCGCTTCGCAGGGACCTGCTATCACAGGGGGGGGGAGCGGTCTTCCACCCGCACCCAGAGCGCCTGGCACTGTGGGCCTGGCCCCTGAGTGGCTAAATCTGTCAGCTGTGGGTCTTTCACAGCGGGTGATTTCCACTATACAAAACGCTCGAGCCTCCTCCACTAGGTCTCTGTATGACTGTAAGTGGAGAGTGTTTGAGGGGTGGTGTCACAGAAATGGCCACATTCCTTTTCAGTGTCCAGTAGGAGTGATATTGTCATTCTTGCAGGACCTGATTGACAAAGGAAAAGCTTTCTCCACGGTTAAAGTGTACTTGGCGGCTATCGCCGCCTGTCACGTGGGTTTCGGGAAGCTAACAGCGAGCCAGCACCCGCTGGTTTGCCGCTTTATGAAGGGAGCGCGCAGGCTTCTCCCCGTGTCCAGACCGCTGGTACCACCATGGGATCTGGCCGTGGTCCTGGAAGGGCTTAAGGGCCCTCCCTTTGAACCACTGGAGGGGGCAGACTTGAAACACGTGTCTCTCAAGACAGTGTTGTTGCTGGCTTTGGCTTCGGCTAAACGGGTCAGTGACATCCATGCGCTCTCAGTGCATCCCTCATGCGCTCAGCTCTTTCCGGGGGATGTGAGGATGATTTTGAAGCCCAACCCGGCCTTTGTGCCTAAGGTGGTGGGCTCATGTTCTCCTATTGACCTTGTGGCTTTTGCTGCCTCACCAGGTGAGCAGATGTCGCATGCGTTATGTCCGGTCCGTGCAGTGAGCACTTATATGGACAGGACGAGGGGTTTCAGGAGGAGCGATCAGCTGTTCGTCTCCTGGGCTAACCCTCATAAGGGGAAACCTGTCACAAAGCAGCGTCTATCCCACTGGGTGGTGGAGGCGATTGCTTTGGCTTATACGAGTCAGGGTTTGCAGCCACCTGTGGGCCTGCGAGCGCACTCGACTCGGGGCTTGGCCGCATCCTGGGCCTTATTCAGGGGAGTCACTGTTCAGGACGTTTGTGCTGCAGCGAGTTGGTCCTCGCCTCTCACTTTTGTCCGTTTCTATATGCTGGACGTCTCCGCTCCGTGCGTGGCTAGAGCGGTTTTGCTGTCCTGATTGGAACAGTGTACTTATCCCTATGGGTTGGTGGACGCTGGATAAGCTTGTCTGGCAATACGGGAGCAACCATATCCCATAGTGAGACATCGAGCGAAATATTATGAAAGAGAACTTTAGGTTATTTACATAACCCCGGTTCTCTGAGTAATATGAGTGAGATGTCTCACCAGACAACCCTTCTTGCTTGGGCGAGTGAGAAGAGGTGCTTATCTTGAATGACGTGGTGCCGTCCGCAGGAGGTATTTAAGGTAGGTGGGACTACCTGGTGCGGACGGACACGTTTCACCAGCCAATCAGGATTGGCGTAATGAGATTGATGCTTCTGAGGTCTGCAGCGGGGGCGTGCATCCCATAGTGAGACATCTCACTCATATTACTCAGAGAACCGGGGTTATGTAAATAACCTAAAGTTTGCCTCATCTGTGTGTTCCTAATAAATCTCTGACTATAAATAACTTTTACGTTTTCCCCAGAACTGCACCAGGTTACAGGACAGAGGTACTTGTACAAATAAAATCCTGCTGAAAAGAAACTAAGAGTGAAGGCTATGTGTGCGGCATTTAACAAGATCAATCAACTCCAGCATCACAGTGTCTGAGAAAGTCTCAAGTACAGTGGAAACCGCTTATAGTGATCACGTTGGTCCAGAGCCAATTTGAACACTATAAGCGGTTGATTACTAAAACCGAATTTGTATTACAGTACAGGTATTTCACTTATTTTTTATGGAGAATATCATCTAAATGCCATTTGTATCGTTTTTCAATGAGAAAAATTAAATAAAACGGATAGCTTCAGCATTTACTGAATTTTATTATCATGCAAATATAATTACAGTACTGCGCAGTGCGCAGACATACTGTAGGCTAACTCAAATACAGTACGTTACTTATTCTCTGCTGTGCCGCCGGTGCATTTTTTTTCTTGCAAGTCAGAAAATAAAGTTTGAATTCAATCCGCCTTTCAGCACCCCTGCTCGGATCTATGCTCCTCCGTGCCGGTGTTCTGTCGATTTGTGCTACTTGGTGTGAAAACGAAACTTAGAAAATCGGCTTGGCGCATGCGCAAAACCACAAAGTAGCAATTCTCGACAAGTAGGAGAAATCGAATGAACACCGGCCTCCCATCTTACAAGCAGAGCCGGCCCAAGGCATATGCCAACTATGCGGCTGCTTAGGGCCCCCACGCCACCAGGGGGCCCCGAGAGCAATTTTGAATTTAATTTTGATTACAACTTTATTTTTCTGTAAGATGATGTGAATGTCATTTGATTCTATTTTGTATTTGTATTTTGAACATTTTGCACACCATTGCACATCTGAAAGAAATGAAACTATTTAATGTGTTTACTATAAATGCAGTCTCCAGCCTGCTGATGTTACTTTCAACTAGTTAAATTAATGAGCCATACTTATACATCACTCTTTATGTAGAAGTTAATTAAACCATATTTATGAGTTTGCTATCCCTTTAAGGTTAAAAACAAGAATGACACCTGTATAATGTAAGATGATTACAAATAATGCTAATGATTGTGGGTCCGTTACACACATAACAGTGTAGCCTATGGAATAATGAGGCATCTGGAGCTGAGGTGATGGTAGGGGGGCCCCAAATGAAATTCTGCTCAAGGCCCCATAAAGGCTTGGGCCGGCCCTGCTTACAAGAACCAGCCTGGAGCTTCCAGCGGTCACACGCGCATTCAATCCGCTCTCCAGCACCCATCCTCGGACACATGCTCCTCCATGACTTCCTTTTTCCAGCCATGATTTGCGCGCTTGCTGCCCGGTGTCAACTCGTTACGTTAGCTAGCGAGGCAGAAGCAGACGTCCAGAAAGGAATCAAGGAAGTAAAAAACAAAATAGCTACACGTAGTTTTAAAATTATTTTTGCACATGTTTACATTCATAAAATGGCCAAAAATGAACATTATAAGCGGATTTCTTGATCACTATAAACGAATTATTTAAACAGCATTTGTATAGAAATGATTCCGTCCCAAGCCTTTTGATCCATATAAGCAGTTGATTACTATATCCGTGACCACTATAAGCGGTTTCCACTGTATTGTGAATTTTGGGCTAGTGTATCACATTTCTGAAACCTCCATCCTTAAACTCAGAAAACAGTTGGCCGTCGAGTGCCAGGAATGACCTCGTAAAGGCTTTAATTTCTTTTGTTATCAGCCAGCTACGTGTACAGTTGAGTTGAGCTACAGTTGAAACCCGACTTTCCCTGGACCACCATCCATGACTCACTGTAGCTGTACAGGAGCAGACGCTGCAACGATGTGGACTGTGTGAGGAATGGGTTACCGCTAGGGATGTCACGATCCGATCACGTGATCGGAAATTGGGGCCGATCACGTGGTTTCAGACTTAATGGAAATTGGACGTTACATCCTGATCAGGGATCGGATATGTAGTCTATCTATATATGTATATCTATTCTCATTATTTTTTTTTATTTTTTTATCAGAACTATAATATTTCAAAACAAATGGGAAAAAATAACAGCTTAGTATTTACTGTTCGGACATCTTTACTTTTTTTTGGCTCTCGAGTCACATGAAAGTGTGCCTTGACAGATAGCACAGGCTGCTGGTTTTGTGCTCCTATTAGCATTAGTTACCAATATTGGATACGTTCAGTGAGTTCGGGATGCTGTTTATAGTGTCGTACAACAACTTAGCTGTTCCTCCAATTGTCAACTCTTCCTCATAGATTGCTGCAAACCTCCTGACTCACCATGAAAATATTTCACACTAAAGCTGTTTGCATTTAACTGTGTGGCACTCTGTGCTGCTGTGCACATGTTGTATTTACATGACTGTAAACAAAAAAAAAATGATTTGGACTTGAGCAGAATAAAAGCCAGTATTTACGGAGGAAAACTTTTCACTGTTTCTTACTAACATTATGCCAATTATGTGTAATAAAATTTGATTCAAAATTAATTTGAATGGATTTTTCCTATGCTCCCGTTCCTCATTCGCAATGCTGAAAACCTCAACAAATGCACACAAACATGAACACACAAAGCTGACAGTGCGAGTTCACAGTAAGTCCCAGAGATTTAACAGTGCGATTAATTAAATTGTAACTAAATCAATTCTAATTATCCAGCAGGGTCAGTTTGGGTGGAAGCCAGCAGGCAGCACAATGACCAACCATGCCAGCAAGTATCTGATAAAAATGCATCAACTTACACGAACACACAGCAATCAGCAAAAGAAAAAAAACAGGAAAAAAGGAAGGAGTCAAACAGTGCTCTGTCACAAATTAAATGCGAGCAGCCCGGGCCAGTTAGTGATCAATATCAGGGATATCAGCTGAGTTTGGACTTATGATAATACTGGAAGCAATTGAAGAAAAAGGAAATACAGAAACAAGACACATAAGAAGGTAGTTCCAGTGCAGGGAGCTGACTTCATGAGCTGCAGTGTGTAGAAATACAAGATCTACGAGTGCGACTGAGTCGGTGGTTCATCGATCACAAAGATGAATAGGCCACGGGGGGAGCTGTGCTTTGACATGATCAATCAGCACACCTGCTCACAGCAAAACGAGAAAATATTTGTGTTTAAAGCAAAGTAAGGCAGCTTTACTCAACCTTTCTCTGTTCCCACCTTGTCACAAGATGTCTTTCGGGTTCTTTGTACACAAAGATTTTGAACTCCCAGCAACTACTGAGCACACACAACCCCGATGTTTTATATAACTGAGAGGATTCACAAACAGAGCAGCTTAAAATTTCACCACCCTTACTGTTCATACTCCTTTCAGCAAACTGATCTGGTTGCAGCTACTCGGGTAGCTGTGAGACCCGTCAGCCTCCAGCAGCTCGTGTGAAGACGTGGGAAATGTTTGTTGTCCGCTGCTCTATTGCAGAGTCTGGCAGCGAGTGAATTTTTCCAGCGTGGCTGAATTCAAATCAGCTCACACACAGACATACACAACAGGAGTGCACACACAAACAAACACACGGGGAAAAAAAAAACAGGACCTGTGGGCAGCGAGGTCCTCAGCAACACTGTAGCCTGCTCTCTGCATGTATAATGTATGAGAACATGTAAATACGTTATTCTGCGCATGCATTAATGATCAGGGAGAAACTCACAGCCTAAGCACCAGGGCAATTAATAAAAGATGGTGCACATATAAAGGCCCATACCTCCTCTGTCTCCAGAAGACCCAGCCACCCTCCCCCATCACTTGATCCGCTGAGACACATTTCAAGCCAATTCTTAACCTTGTTTTATTTCTGTGTAGCTTGGGGGTGTGGTGCAGCTGGAGTAGCACTGAATAATAAATGGAGGCTATCAGAGTGCCAGACAACTGTAGACAAAGTCTGTTCAACAGAAGATACAGCAAGGATTCACACACACACACACACACACACACACACACACACACACACACATGCACACACACACACACACACACATGCACACAACTGCTGTAGACCTTATTGGATCCTCTAGGGAGGAAATGAGGGGTTAACTGGTCTCTGGGGAACTGTGAAATGAGGCTTCATTGCCTGGAGTTGGTGCATAAAACATCAACTCCAAACACACAAACACATTAATCTCAAAAGGCACAAACAGCGCAAATATAAACTTTGGGTTGACTGTTGTTGGGAGAATCCTGATGAAATCTTTACGCCCTGCCATTGGGAAAAAAAAACTGTAAGCTGATGGTTCAAAAGAAAGAAAAACAAATCTGGTATCTCTTCACCTGTATTTGATGAGTTTACAATTGGAGCTTCACAGGTGTGCACTTACTCTTATTCTGTATTAAGTTCTCCCTTTCACTGCATTCCAATGTAAAACGTCCGAGTAAAGCTTCTGATGAAATGTATTAAATTAAAATACTGTGGGATAAATAAAGTCTACATTATATGTATGCCTCTCTCAATAATACCATAGAAAAATGTCAAATTGTGATGAGAAATGAGCAGAAATGATTAAAGTAAGAAAGAAAAGTTGTAATTGCAACCACAAACCATAATGTTGCACCACTGTTGCACTGCTTAATTTAACTGATGCAATCTATTTACACATGGGTCTGATCCATGAAAGGACTTCTACAGGCATGGACAAGTTGAAGCTGCCGCCGGCAACTTTTTTTTAGTCATATTAGCTTGAACTGTCGTGGGATTCTGGAAGTAGAATATTAAATAGGCTGTTTAGGAAAAATCCCGAATTCTGTAGCTCCCTCTAAAGCCTGTAATCATGCTTGCAAAAATCGAGCGCTCCCGGCTGTTTTTAACCAATCACGTTAGGGTGGAGAAATCCTACCTGTCAATCACAGCTTGTGCACACGCTGCTGAGCGTGAGTCTGCCCCCAGCTCGTGTGCGCGCACACTGGTGTGAACTCACCTGCACAGCCTCGTCCACAGAGGGGGAGGGGTTTGGGGGGCGGTTTGGAGCTTGGTAGAGGTTGGGGGCGGGACCTGAAAGTTGTATCAGTTCGAATTTTCCGACTTTAGACTCGGAATTTTGGAAACCTGCCGATGGCAGCTTTAAAGAATCATAGCAGAAAGCAGCAGGTCTTTACTGACCTGCATTTGTTCTTAGCAGACAGATCAGTAAAGGCACGACAGGAAATTAAGGACAGAAACCAGCAAATATTAACTTGCACAACAAATCAAAAATATAACATTTATATTTTTCAACTGCCCATGTTTTTTTCACTATAGTTGGTCGATTGTAAATTCCAGAAAGTAACGAAGGGAGCCATTATTTCTGGAAAGCTCAATGTCTGTTGTATCACCACGAGTTCAACACCTTGACCACTTCTGTTGCTGTTCATCTTTTTTAAGTAACCACGTGTCTGATGTCTTTGGTTGGAAGCTTATATCGCCCCCTCTTCTTCACTGTGACTCTTAACTTCTACCTTCCAAGCGTGAACGTGTGCATCAAAAGTCACAGTTGGTATACAGAGCTGGAATTTGAGGTAACTGTTGCACAGTTTTCAACAGCCCTTTGTTTTCTATGTCAACGTTAGTGTACTAAAAAGAAGCAGGAAGAGGCAGAGGGCTGGTTAAAGTGAAAGCTCTACTGGGCTTTTTTTCTTTTTCTTTTCTTCTTTTGTTCCACAAAGGCGGGAGCTGGTGAGGCTGGCAGCTTGTCAATCTAGCTGACCGAGGGGACAAGATCGGGAGATGACAGCTCTTTCTCTCCATCTGACCCGCTTTTATAACTCTCTTTCTGTCATTCCATCACTTGTATGCAACCATAAGATGCCCTTCCACTGCCACTAAGCTTCCCTTGTCAGTCAAACATGGAAAGGAAAGAAAGAAGAGGAAAACAATGAAAAAAAGTCTTCCTCCTACAGCTAACATTTCTCCCTTCTTTCAAGTGCTGATTTCAAGTGACAGTTATCACTGTTTATTAGCTCCCTTTGCCCTTGTCATGTCCAAGAGCAATGACTACATATTAAAGTGATTAGACAATTAGGGCCATTGCTGTATTACACTGGCCAGTGTCACACATCACACGCGGATATAAAGAGTCGACAAAAAATACACTCTTGCCTTCCCTCCATTACAGGCATTTCAACAGCTCTAAGCTGGCAGAAAATGGGCTTCATGATTTCAGCTAGTGTGCACCGACCGCAGCTCTTTTTAGAAACAGACTGCATTTTCTTTCAAATTAACAGTGCAGGGGATAAAGGCACAAATGGGAATAGGCTGTGCTAAGTAGGGAGAGAGGACCTGATGTAACGAGGCTTGTGCTGTAACACTAATTAACACAAGGCCCTGTGCCCATTTCCTAAAAAAATATTTAACACAACTCACACCACTTCATTTATCTGAGCAAATGAGTGGAGAGATGTTTATCTACTTAAGCTCCAGTAGGTCAATTACTAAGGCTAAATAATTCACAAAATGTAATATCTAGGTCCAACAAAAATCCTAGTCTTAAAGAAAAAGTTTTACACAGAGTAAAATGCTATCATAATTTGCACCATTAAAGCACATCATCTATAAATCATTGCACAATAACTTTGAAAATAACTAAATTTTGACTTGAATTCACATGAGAGATGAGAAATTCTCTGCTCTCGCTGAATGCAAGAGAAATGAACAAATTAAGCAGCATGTCTTCAGTAATACATCGGGGAGAGAGGGAGAAGAGTCGAGAGAAGAAAGGAGGCATGATAAGAAGATTGGAGAAGAGGAGAGGAGAGGAGAGCCAGCATCTGGAGACTGCTAGACATCACAGCGCTCTGATGGTCAACCTCTTCTCTTGCAGGAGGGCTAGAAAGGGAGGAAAATCTGTTTCCTGTCATCTTCCATCTTGTCAGTCTTTGTTCAGACATCTTGCATCCCCTCCACCAGCTGTTGGCTGCCTGTGCTGACAGATGGCTGCTTCTCTTTGATATACACTTTCGTCTGGCCAACTCCCACACACAACCCCTACCTTACTAGGTAAAAGTTTTTTGCCGGGGAAAAAAAAAAAAAAAAAAGAAGCAGCAAAATCAGCCAGGAGTGTGGTCCGTTGTGGAGAGAAAGTTTGTTGGCCACACTGGGAGACTGTTGGTCATTTGCAGAACACAGAGTAGAGTTTTCATCAGTGCCCTGTCAAAAAATAATGATCTGGACAGTATGCACTCGAATCAGAGAATGGGTCCACATGTTTGTATTTTCTGCAGTGCTGGATAGAGTTAAAGCCAGGCCTCACTCAGGGAGGGCTGCTGAAATAAAAAGCATATGATTGTTTCTGTGGGCAATGCCAGCATAGACTTACACTGCCAGACAGTTCTAGATGTTTAGATTTCAATAAAAAGCTAATGCTTTGTAGAACAACATGTGATTCATCCTTCCATGAATCTTTGACTTTCTCATAGCTCAGATTGTCAGGCTACACTTTCTGTATGTGAGTGTCTGTGTGAAGCGACATGTGCATGAGCCAACAGAAGGCTCTTTGAGCCAAGGTACCAGGTCTGCCCATGTAGCTCAACTATAGAAGCCATCCCTGTGCGCAGTCATCCAGCAGGCTGAAACCAGAGCTGCTTGTGAGCAGGCAGCAGAAGGCAGGCAGGACCCAGCATTCCAAAGGGAATTTAAGCGGGGCTAATGAGCTCTAAGAACCCTCCGAGGAGAAAATGAGGCCCAGTCACTGTAAAGCCCATTACTTACTGAGTGCAGACACATTTCCTCTTTTATAAAAAACAAGGCTGTCTATGTTAATGTGATAATGTAATAATGCAATCTCACTTTAAAGGACTCAAAGCCTTTTACAAGCTTCAAGTCTTCAAATGGCCAATGAGAGTATGTATCACTTAAGTACCTTCAGTCAGTGATCACAGGCAAGTCACATACAGTTCTTGTAACATGTAATGCTCAATTAAGTTCAGCGGGAAAACCCCCCCCAAAAAACTGGTCAACATTGTGCAAATTAAGATGATCGACTTCTAAATTAACACGATCGACTTCTAAATGGAGTCAGCCTGATGTAACTGTGAAGAATAAATATCTGCATGACAAAAGACAGACTGCATTTATAGACTGACATGATAGATGAATATTGGCCACCCAGTGTGAAAAATTAAACCAATGGTAATGCGCCTTCATTCTGCGTTCTTTCTGTAGCCAGCAGACGGCAACTCCTGTGGTTCCTGATGTCCAGTGCTGAACACTGTTAGAAAATGACCGTATTTTCCTACTTCTCACTTCTATCCCCTTGGAAAACATTTCCAAATGAGTTCATGTTCACATTAATGGTTCTAAATAAAACAATGAAGCGGATGATGAAACGGAGAAGACTTGTGAAGGATCATTTTAAAGATCACTGAATGCGCCAACACCCAATCTGGTGCCAAAGCTATCAGGTTGGGTGCTGGTGATTATAGGGGGAGTACATCTCCTTCTGCCCATACCTTCTGCCCAATAATAATATCCAAAGGTGGCAGGTTGACAAGAGAGACACCAGGGTTCATTCTTGGGTTAGACCTTTTGAGGTGCTCAGACCCCGCTGAGAATGTACGCCCTTCACCCTCCCATCACTGGATTTGAATAAGACATTATCCATCCTAATAAATTACTACTACTTTCGACAAGCAAGTGATTTAACCTTTTTTGTTTTAGCAAACCTCTATCCAAAATGATACACTGTTAACTTCAGAAGTAACCATTTTGTCAGTCTATCGAACAATATCCGTTGGACCAAATAACCAATATGTGAAAATATAATACACCTTTTTAATGGATGACCATCAGAGAAAAAAAGTTCCAGTCCCTGATCCACAGTCCACCATATCCTCAAGAAACAGAAGAAGCATCATATAAAACAGACATCGTCAAATCAACCCAAAAATGGGCACAATGTCACTTATCCTCCATTGCTTGACATGAGGGAATAAGGATTAGCCCTAAATACAAAACTAATACCCTAAATCTCATGCATGAACCTAACCAATTCATTCAATAAAGACAACTAGTAGTCCGTGAGAGATGGAGATGGGCAAGTCATGTCTTTGCCTGAAAATAAACACAGTTGGCACACTTGTAGATGTAATGCACATAAGGAGATATTTAAAAGTGGGTATACTCTATGATGAAGAAATGCAATGCCAAAACTATTTCTGAACTGATGTGACTATATTTAAATACGCACTGAATCTATTTCCCCACATGAGAAAAAATAAATCTTACAAATGAAACTCAAACGCTGAGCCAAACTCAATGCCATCAGTGTCTCTAAAGAATAATCATCTTCTCTTTTTTTTTTTGGCAGCCAGTCTGATGCCTGGCAGTTGCCAGCTACAGCATTAGCATTCGAGAAGAAACTTCAAGGAATAACAATATGAACAATATTAATATTAGATCTACTTCTTTACTTTTGGAAGCACTGAGATGAAATGTACCGGTGTTAAGGCACCCATTAAAAGGGTCTTAAAACGCCAATGAGAGACGCATTTAAATTATTTTTATGGGAAGTAGGAAGGCATCACCCCTTCTTCACTGCCTCATCGCCCCCTCTTACTGCCAATAGTAGACTTCAAATATCAATGCTCAGATGCAGTGAAGCTGTTCTGGTGGCCCAACACCTTCCTAAGAAGCATGAAGCCTGCACGGTTTAAGGTCGTCTTTCCAGTTGGCTAGGCATCCAGTCATTCGCTCCATCCATCTGTCAGGCACGTCCCTTGCGGCTACGCTGAGGGCTCAAGCGCTCTATTGCTTTCTCTCTTGACTGCAATTGTTCAGTGATCCAGACACTGGTCAGCCGCTCCTATCTATTCAGAGTCCCACTGAGGAGGCTAGAGAGCAGCAACAGAGGCCGGGGCTGTCTTGTTGCAGCCCACTCACTGTGTTTACAGCCAGCAAATTAGCACAAACATGGCAGGATGATATGAGATCCTGCCCAGGGCCCGTACCCAACAGAAACGGCCACTTACATCACACACACATAAAAAAAAAAAAAAAAAGAAGAAAGTGATCCTGTGCCTTCAGAATGCATCAGTTTCTAAATCTCTGAATTTTTTGTGATGTGGCTGTTAATGATTTTATAACATTGAATCCACAGGCTAAAAACACCCATTTTCCTGAAAATGTGCCTCCTCTATTTGATCTGCCAAGAGAAGCTCTGGATTTAGCAATACTTAATGATTATAATCCTGCCAAAATGATCATCTTGCCCTCAGAGCCTCCTCATCCGTTTAACCACCGAATATTTCAGTCGCAGCATAACACTTGTCCACTTTGAGGCTTAGTGTGAGCAGACACACGAGCATGCCGCGCAAAGCTCATCATGGACAAACGGATCTAAAAGAGTGAAAATCTGACGAGTCAAGCTACTTTCCTCCCCTCTAAGCTTCTGTTGTCTCATCTGGGGTGGGGGCTTTTGTTTGACAGATGTTTACAGGGGATGGGTGATGTTTCCTTGCTGTGTGTCGCCTGAGTAAACATCTGGAGTTTGCAGGGATTTCCCAGTAATCCCTTCAGCAAGCAGTGGGGTGCTCCCTTAGAATTTCAATGTGTCTGTAAAGTAATAAGGCTTTTATGGAAAAGAAAAAAAAAAATAAAATAAAAATCACTCATTGGCTGCTTTGCAAAAAGCATCGGCGAGGTCAAACATCTCGTAAGCTTCTTACTGTTCCAGCTTTTAAGCATAAATAAATTAAACTAGTTTGGCTAAAATGGCTCTAATAAACTCTCATTAAAGTCTTCCAAGCATGGATGGATGGGCAGAGGGATAAAACTTTCATGCAGATTACCTCATATTATTTGAGAAAAAGGGAACAGCTTTTGCTCTTGGGATGGCTACGCTTGATGAATCCTGTAAAGCACTGAACACAATTCGATGCAAACCACAAACCACCCAGCAGACTCCCACAGGGCTTGAAGATTTTCTCTTTGCAAGACGGCCCACAGGAATGTCTATCATTGGTTTCAACTCCCTACGTTTATGTTTGAGTTGTGTGATACCACCCAAGAGCAATTTGCACACTGTATCTATCATATATCATAATATACTGTGGCATCATCAGAGACTGCAATAAGCTTCTGCTAATGACAACCTTCACCCTAGTCTGCGTTTCACATTCATTATGGTCGCCCTCTACGATTCAACAAACAAAGCCCCGCACACAGGCACAGTAAATACAAAGTCAATATACAATCCTCAACCCCTTTGCCTATGTGGGAACAAGAAGGGGGGGTAACAGCTTGGATGGCCTCAGCAGAGTTACATCTGGGACATCTTATCAAACTGGGTTTAAGTAAATTAGTTGTCATCAAGGATCCAAAACACATATATTACATCAAATTTGTCCAAGACATTTAATTCCACTGAAGATTTTCATCGTACCTTCAAAAAATGTTAGAATACTGGAGAAAAGAAGTAAGAATCTGAACAGTTGTACAACATATTATGGGAATAACACAAGCATGTTATGCCTAAGCTAACACTAGCGAGCAGAAAACATCAGTCAGGATGAAGAAATTCAAAATTTGTGTTTAGATTTGAATGCAATAAGATGTTTGAGTAAGTTTGTAATAAATATGGTCAGAATGACAATACCTGATTAAAGTAAACCATATATGTAAACCTACTAAACACACTTATACCATGCATTTCCATCCTACAAAAAACACACCGTGAATAACAATAAGTCGTCAAAAGTGGTTAATTACATTTAGAGGGGCAAACAGTTTGAGACAGTCATAGATTTAAGCAACACACTGGTGACCCGTTTCTACAGAGGTGAATCATCCTAGGATTCTGCCCATGTTGATGCTTAACACTCAATACGAGGTAGGTATATAATTATCCAAGTTTATCATGAAGAGAAATCTACATGAGAGCAAACAGTTCACTACAAGGTGTAAACTATTCAGAAAACCCAGACTTGGGTAAAAGTTCTGAAATAATAAATGGTCCACACTTATACAAGTCCTTTCTAAACTAGATTCGACTAAGCACTTTACATGTGTTCATTACCCGATAGATGGATTATATTGTCATATACAGGTAACAATGGGACATCATTACCGGTAATGATCCTCAAATATTGCATGAAAATGGAACAAAAAAAATGCTCTTAAGTAAAAATGTAGTCAAGAATATAAAGAAAAAAATAAAACTGAAGAAATAAAGTATAAAAACATAGTTTGTGAGTGAGATGTGTACAATGAGTGTGCTAAAGTGTTGGAAGCCTCATGGCTTGTGGGTAGAAACTGTCTCTGAATCTGCTGGTGCCAGTCTGGGTGCTGAGTTTGGTGAGCGTGAAAAGTTCTCGGCTGGGATAGGAGAAGATCCACTGGGCTTTCTTCCTACAGCACTGTCTGTAGAGGTCCTGGGTGGCTGGCAGTTCAGTCCTAGTAATGCACTGTGCTGATCTAACCACCCTCTAAAGAACTATGTGGCTCAGAGCATTACAACTGCCGTACCAGGTAGACATACAGCCAGACAGGATACTCTCGATGGTGCATCGGTAGAAGTTTGTGAATATTCTGGAGTCCATGCCAAACCTTCTCAGCCGGCGTAGAAAGAAAAGAGCCAACATGATGTGACCAGCTCAGATCGTCACTGATGTTGACCCCCAAGAATCTGAGGCAGCAGACTCTCCTCAACCTTGTTCTCTCAATGTTGATGGGGACACAACCATCTTGAGATAAATAACTGCTCATAATCCTAAGCATACAACATCAGTTTTAAAAAGTGTTGATGCTGTGTGCAAGAGTGACACAGGCTGATGGCATGACAGAAGACTAAATAAGCTGGAGGAAGTGTACAGAGATATACTGTCTGCTCAGATTTTGCCAAATGCGGCAAAATTGTTTGGACACTGCTTCAATGTACAGGTAGACAATGACCCAAAACAAAGAACTGAAGGTTACGTATATGGCTTACATACTTCATGCCGTCATTACAATATAAAACAGCTCTAGGTTCTCAAACTGAAAACAAAAAAACCCAACTTATTCGCTATGGTCGTTAGCATATAAACTATTACATGTGATTAAAGAACTGTTACTTCAAAACCCTTCCTATACTTTGGAAGTGAACACTCAAATTAAAACTTACAATCATCCAGCTGATAAGTCCTGAAATAAGTTGGGAATATGTTTTTATTCAACCTTACATGTCTGCCTCCTTGTGGATCTTTGATAAGTAAGAGAGAATGTTGTCATTCTCCAGATCCTAGCAGACCCAGTATCAACTTGTCAGACTAACTCTAGGTAATAACATTACCTTTGATTCATAGTCATATCATGCCGCCCTCTCAGCATCCGTTTCCTCTGGTATTGCTTTTTTTGCTTGAGAAACTTGGCTGAGCTTGTGTGGATGGAGAAACGTTCAGTCCAAATCGAGTCAGTTGCTCTTCAAATGTGCTTGAATTTGTACAATGATAATTCATTACGTTTGCTTGCTTGCAGGGTTTCACTGTACTCCCATTAGGTCATCAGTCAAGTGGCTTACGAGACAAAAGTCTCTTAGAGAACAGCCATCTGGCCATGGGAAAGGCCAGAGTTAATACGCCAATGACAGGGCACTCAGTGTGTGTTAAATTGAATTAGCCCTGTGTGAAACAGGTCGCTGTTTGCCCTCTGTGGGTCTGTGGCCCCTAAGTTGGCCCACTGGGGGTCCTGGCACTGGCTAAGAAGACAAAGCGCTGTAAGCAGACACAGAGCAGAACCTGAGTGTTGTGTTCTCTTTCAACTCAGAGGAACATAACCCACCTCCAGCCTTCCACCAAAATTTCTACCCTCACTTCTCACTAGAGGACATAAGCCCACACACAGGGGTTACAATTACCCTTACCCCATAGTTGGATGACCCAGTGTTGTTGACCCAGAGGCCACAATATTTATGCCCTTCCCACTCCATCTCTTTAAAGAGCAGAGAGGGTGGGGGACAGGCACTCAGTCAAAAATGGCAGTGCTTGTTTAAGGTCATTTCCTATTCGCATGCTGCTGAGAGCAAGCCTGTCAATCACAAGTAATCACACGAAGGCTGGCTGCTCCTGAGGCGAGACAGCTGGGAGCAGGAAGAGCAGACGACTGCATGAGTCCTTCTACACCAACACACACTCAGCTTTCCCTGCATGAGCACTGACACACACACCCGGTTCCTGAGAATACTTTCTTTCAACTGGAACACAGACATCAAGGAAATAGAAGGCAAATATAGGAAAGTCAGGATCATTGCTACCAAACTGAATTTTCTATGTTTTTTTGCAATATAGATATGGTTTACATGTTAATATGTTAACGCAATATCACTTTATTACCACAAAAGACAATAGACTATAAACAACAATATAAGTATGAATAAGTTATAAAGAAGGATAAGGCCCATACACTGGCTTTTATTCTTTTAACAGTACTTACTTAAAGCCAAAAATAAAACTTTTACTCATTCATCACCAAACACTGGCAAGAGTGAACAATTGCTGTGGTTACAGCTCAACTTGGCCATTTAACTAAACAACCTTAAATGAGTTATTACTGAAGTCTATTGAATGCTGAAAACCGTGGGAGGAAACATTCAAGACATTATGCCGCCTCTAACAGTCTCTGTGGAAGATTATCATACAGATGTTGTCTTTAGGTTACTTCAATAATGATTTTGTCAGTTGATGCTGTAGTTATAAAATCAGGATTTTATTAAAGCAGAGCGGCAGTCTGGAAACATCTAAACAGACCATTAACAGTCCAGTTAAGTGAATACATGTTGGAGTGATTCAACCCTCCAAAGTATTATCTGGGTACGCTATATTTTGGAAGGAACTTTTCAAAACATTTTTATGAGAGAAGAACTTATTTCTATGTTAGTCTAAAACTAAACGGAGATGACAAACTGAGGCTTGATCTGCACGGCAGTGACGATAATGATCAGGTTATATCTTCCCTTACAATCTTTCATAAAGAACGTAGCATGGATGAACGCACAGCTGCTGTAATGTTATGTATTTTATAGTCATGATACAGAAGGTCCGAATGTCTGGAATATATAAACATCTTTCATTAGTTTTAACATAGGAATCAACCACAGTTTAAATCGCCTCTAATTTACAGCCTTTTTTACTTGCTTCAACTCTTCTCCGCTGCTGTTTCTGTATCTGCTTCTATAGTACCATTTTTCTTTGACCTGAGACCTTCTGTTTATTACTTTTTAAACAGGCTCCTCTGTTTAACAACACTAAAACAACTGTTCTACGTACACATCTTTCATGAAAAATATAAGATTATTTACACGTATAGCCTTTCTCCAGTCTTAAACTGTATGTCTTCTTTTCAAGGAACAAATGTGTTTTGAGATGGAAAGTATTTCTGCTCAAAGTTAGGAAGCTGGATCGTTATGGAGACATTCTTAAGACACGTAGTCGTGAAAATGTTATTTGTAAGGCCATAAAAAAGGAACCATCAAAAAAACAATCCGGTGGTAAAAGATAAAGAGCGGACATGTTCTCCCTTCTACACCTCGAGACTGCACAAGTACAAAATGGCAGACCAGATGGAAACAGAGCACCCCGGGCACAAACAGATGCTCCCATGTAGCCGCTTGCCACTCTCTAACTTATCCGATGTGATAAGCTTGATTATGGCATTGACAGTCACACAAATGAGCTGTTATCCATACTGTACTTTTATAGCATGAAATGTTTCAACGAACTGTGAGAAGCAGAGCACAAGCTACACAGCGCGTGTGCCGTTTGACCATATTTTATGTAATGAGATAGCTTTATCGATCCTACGGGGCAGACACCTGATGCTAAGAGGAGAACTTGATCAGCAAAGGGGTTACCACCAAAATAGTTCATGACACAAAGAGAGTAAATGCATAAACTTAGCAGGATGCCGGCTGACTGACTACATGGCTGCTGGTGGCTGACAGACTGCCTCACTGTTTAAATGATTAATTAACTGACTGAAGGTAATTGCAATAGCAGCTACTTTTATTAGCAGAGCAGCAAGTGTTTCAGGAAAGTGTTTGTGGCTGGCAAAACACATTATAATGCCATTATCACAAAGAAGACCAACAGGATGTGTTCTCATACCATTAGGTTACCGGATCTAATGTGCAGACGCTGAGATCACAAATAGCATTAAAATTTTATCACTGTGCTTCATTACAACATGGGGTCATCCCCTTATTATGCTGTGCATCTACACTGTGGGGGGGTTACAACCTACATACTGTAGAAAATATCACACCATAAAAGTTTAAGTGTTTTTATCATTCTATTCTGACATTAAATTTGGGCAGACTTTATGCTGAATATACTGTCCCCTGTAACAGAGCTACCAAAAAGATCTACAGCTGTTTATAGTCATTTTCAAGACCACAATAACAAGAATCAAGAACAACTTTTAAAGCTAGAAAAAGACAGTTTTGCTGCTTAATGAACTGTGTATTTGCAATAAACCCTCTTACTGTACCAAACTGTCCAATAATTAACTCTACAGGCTCTCACGATACTCCCATAAACAGCAATGCTATCGAACAAATAGCATTAGACATAAACCATTTGCAGTTTATTAGGCTCCCTTTAAGTGAAACACTGTATTTACAAGAAAAGCACCGTCAGCAACCAGGAGCCAATATTTCCACAGGCAAACCTGCACAGAGACACAATTATTTAGCCTCCATTTTTCTACAGGCCTGAAGACATAAATTCCACAATGAACTTAAAACAGCGACAGAGGAAATGTATCCATGAACGCATAAATTAACACTTTCATTCACAATTAAAGTAATTTGCGTCAATATTAGCCGTGGCATTCTATGGAGTAGAGGAATCAGGCTGGGATAAATTTAAAAAAAATATATATACACACTTACCTTCTCATTGTATTTGAACTTAACATAAAACCAACTGGACTTGATCATCCTTCTGTCTTCTGTTCCTGACTGTGAAAACAGGCAAGCGAATGTCTGAGTCTCCTCCAATGACTGTGGCAATAAAATGTTTTAGCCACTTTATCCTGCAAGCCTTTGTGATGGTTCTTTCTTGCTCAGTCTGACTTCAAGCCTCTAAGCCTGCTACTGTTTCTTTCACTCCCGTGTCTTCGTGGTGTAGTTTGGTGTGTGGTTGTGTGGCGTGTGTGTGCTGTGTGGCGGAATTGGAAGGCTGACAGAAGAGCTCCTCAGATGGGCTTCAGCTGTGTTCAGCAGTGGTGGCAGATGCCAGCAGAGGAGCCGCAGAGGGATGTTTCCCCTCTGAGTGGGTAAACTCTTAAGACTGAAGCAGCAACCTCAGCCCACTCCCTCTCCCTGTCTTCAAATGTCTTTCTCTATCCCATATGCTTCCTTTCTCTGCCTCTCTTGCTCTTTTTATAATTTTCCCCTTTCAGCTCTTTGCTCACTCAATGTCTCCCTCCAGTGCTTCCTATTGCTCGCTTTTATGCACCGGTAAACTCTTTCAGTGTGACCTCATTTAACCCCATTCTGTATCTGTTTCAATCATGTTTTTCTGCCCTCTGTGAGGTAATGCTGTCTACTTTATTATTTTCACTGACAGTAGCTCATGATGTTAGTCTGACCCCAAAGGCGGATTGTTCCAACAAGCCAAATGCACTCTGACGGCTGAACAAATGCGCTTCTAAAATGTTATGTCAAATGTAGTTATGCCAAGATCATGCCGGGCACAGCCTAACTCTGCGAGATAGCTTTAATTATGTACAAGCACTGCAGAAGGTCAACTTTAGGTTCCCACTTGCTATTCCCATACAATCCAGCTTTCTGAGTATTGATCTGATTATTGGCGATCTTGATATCTTGATTTAACTTAAAACCATTTGTGATATGAAAACTCCTCACTCGCCTGCAAAAAGTGGGTGCTCTTTTCCTTTCAAGCTTGGGTCCTTTACCATGAGTTTGAGGATTGACTTTGCTGTTCCTACGCTCTTGTGGACAGAGATCTCTGATCTTCCTGGGATCTGTTTGAGCCATTGGGGATCACAGCCCGAAGTGCTCCGATTACCACTGGCACCATAGGACCTTGTTGCCTTGAGATATCCAACCCATACTCTGAACCGATCTTCCTGTACACTACTCTTGCCCCTTGGCTAAGGCATTCCATATATGCCATATCTGTCTTCATCATACATTCTTCGATAACCTGGACTCTCTAAAGAGATTAAATAAACTGCAGAGCTAGGGTTACAGTTATCTGTATGACTGCAACTATATGGAACGCATTTTAAAAACAACTAAAAACAGGGTTACTACAAAAAAGTATCCTCAATAAAGTACCTTTGAGAACTTTTATACTTGTGTTGACAACAATAAAATACAGTATTACGCAAGCTTATCCACCAATGAGACCGGTGATTTTTATCTTGTGTTTCTCCTTCGTGCACATCTACATTTCTGCTCATTTTCCCACAACACCCTTCAATTCTGTCATAACCTTGTACGTCAGAGAATGGGAGCTTAATTTGACCTAAATCATTTCAATACAATAAATATAATATGTAAACAAAGAAGGCAATACAGATTAAAAGTATCACCAGTGGAAGGTGACATTAAGAAGCACACCTTTAAAAACCCAAGTCACCTACTGCAAGTGCTTATGAACTAAAAAGGCCAGAGCGAAGACAAAGACTGGGCCACCCAGCCAATGTTTATATTCTGCCACTCCCCTCGGCACACAGGGCCCAGATCTCATACACAAAACTATGCTGTGTATATAATTATGTTACCTTGGATGATGAGATGCCTGCCAACTAGAATAGGCTTCTGTACTCCGAAGCATTTAGCCAAATTTGGCAGCTCTGAGCTAAACCCTTGTATCATAGCAAAGCAGTGGGCTATAAACAAAAGCAATCAGACCCAGTAGCGCCACTGTGTTAGCATCCATAAAGGCATAATTGGCTTGGCAATACCATGGCCCAAAGGTTGTGCCAGTGCAGACATAAAGTCTGGTAGAATGCTTTGCCATAGTGTGACATCTCCAAAGACTTACATGAGTCATTTCCAAGGAGGAAATCTGTAATAACGATGTTTGTGGTGATTCTTTTTTGAAAAAGTGTCTAAAAGGAGAAAGCTTTGTTTGAAAAATAATAAAAACTTCATCCGCAAGTTCCAACTTGATGTTCAACGGTCATGGGTTAAACAAAACAAAACAATCTGTTATCGATATTTTTTACTTTTGAAAACTGCAGATATACTAAAGCTTTTACACCACTTATACTTTCATTAAGGTGTAATAAAATCAAAGCCAAATGAAGCTTTGAAGAAAATTTCTGTTGCATAATCACAGACTGAAATGCAGAAAAAAAGGCTTTGTTTTTCTGTCTCTCATTAAAGAGCTACTGATGCTATGTGTTGAAACAGCATATGGGGATGAAAAGAGTGACACAGAATGAAATTGAGACAGGGTCAGGGTTAAGCTAACCCTAGGGTAACCCTGACCTTAACCCCCCTAAGGTGTCTTATCCGGGTAAAAGTTGAACTCAAAGCAAATCCACAGGTTTCGGAAGCATTTCTGACATCAGTGACTTGACTTTTTACATGAAATTCAAAATGTCTGAGAAAGACATATCAACCTGATTAAATCTAGCTGAATAACATAAGAAGAACTGATAACAGGCAACTTTGTAGAAATGTTTAGCATTTGAAAAGATATCCCTCAAAATAGCAGGCATAGATTGCAACTCAGTCCCAACGTGCAAGGTTTTATGGGTAACGGCATGATTGCAACATCATTTGCTGCTGTTGATTTAGCAAAGTGAACCTCCAAGAACATTACTCTGCAGAGGCAGTTTCTATATGTTCACTCTTGCTCCTAAAGGTCTTGATCGAGAGTATGATATCAAACATTTTCACTTAAATATGACAATACCCTTGGTAAATATTTTTAGACATTGATATAGAAGAAATAAATCAATAACATGCCTGGGCTGTCCTTTGTCTCTGGGCCAGACTTGAACGGATTGCTGTAGAGTGCAATGTGATTTCCTTTCTGCGGATAATCTAGTCCCCCTTTCTTCAGTGGGGGTCGTCTTTGGATTTTTTGTATCCTTTTACCATTCAACTGAATGCATTACTTTGGCACTTTCCAATAATTATCATGAAGTTGCTTCATGTCTGGTCAGTTTTATTTTGGTCAGCAAATATTTTGACACCATTACTTTTTATTATTATAGTTTATCAAAATGTATTCAAATGACAATTATATAATAACTACCATGGGTTTAAAGTGCAGCGTTTTAGGTTACTTTGAAGGTATTCCTATCCAAATCAGAATAAAGGATTAATATTTTCAGCTTAAGTGTAATTGGATAGTTCACTTTAAGGTGGCAGATTAGACTATAATAAGCAATATTAAAAACCAGAGCAATTCTTTGGGTAGGTAAAACTATTAATGACCTGTACTACAATGACAAATGAAAAGAAAATTAGTCAAATTACTTAGTGGAGAGTAGCTTTTGATGTGAATAGGGTCATATTAAAGTAATTTTATTCCTTTATTTAAAATACAGCAGTGGGTAGTATGCTTTGGTAAACTTTTGTATGACTGGCTCAATTTTTCAGTTTCTGAAGTGTAGATGTGTTACAAACAACAAGAAAATGGATAGATTCTGCTTCAACAAACTAACGAGATTTTTTTGCGACACAATAAACTGTTAGAAAATAACAAACTGAGAGGTTCTCTGATCTTCAGCCCACCGTGAACAATCTGTACAGACTATTTTTGTCTCCTCTACCCGGGAGTCTTTAACCCCTTCCTCCGAGCATGTTGTTTTTGGATTTTCTTTTTTGGTGGCCTGCAGTCAAGTCTTGTCAGGTGGGCTTACCCTCAGTGGTTGGTCTAATCAAAAGAAAAACAAACAGCAGGTTTCCTTGGCTTGGTGTTGCTAGGGGCTGGGTGTGTGTTTTGGTGTGTGGTCCGCTGTTATTTGGTTTGCTTCACTCTTGCCTTCTCCTCCGCAGTCGTCTTTCTCTTCGTCTTATCACTTTCCACTCTCCTCATGTCACCCACGGGGAGCCTGTAGCGCTGTAATGCTAAGTGACAGCCTGCCTAGCTGTTCACTTCCCACACACATGCCTACGCCTGGCCATGTCCCCCACGGCCATTGCTGTGCCCAGACAGAAGAGTTTCAAGAGCTTAGAGGGCCAAAATTGCAGAAGGGAAAAAATAAAAAATAAAACAGAACAAAGTACTTCAGGATATCAATCCTTTGCCTGAAATGATTTTATACATTAAACAGAGAGTGCAAAACAGCATTAAAATGACTCTTTTGAGCTATATTGCATAATTAAAGGCAATTACAAGTTTTCTTGAGTTTATTTGGATCTCTATTTTAACACCGATTGCAAAGACATCATATCCAAACCATTTTTAGGGGGCACTGTATCCACCAGACAGCACAAAGGGAGAAGGAATAAACTGCACATGTTTCTGTGCCAGTGGTTTGACAATATGTCTCTGTTTGACTTCTCCCCTGTTGAATACCTTTCTCCCACAGTACCAAACAGAGAAGCAGCCTCAGAAGCCTGTAGCGGGCCTGGGGCAGCCTAACTGCACAGTCCCTGCACCACTGGTGTGTCTCCGGGGGGTTAAGACAGACCAAAATGAGATTGTGTGTTTAGTGTGGACATGCCTGTGTCTGCAAACTTGACAGCGATGGCTGTGCATGCTTATGCCCTAGTGCATGGAAGATGAGGGCATGTGAAATCAAGTCAGCCTTTGTGTTTGTGTATTTGCCTCTTCCTTCTCTTCCAGCTACAGCATTCCAGATGTCCAACCCCTAAGAGCTACAGTTCCACAGCCGTGCTCCAACCTTCCATTAAACATGCTGGCATGAGAAAAAAGAGTGAATATGAATGGGAAACATGGAACCCCCCACCCTGCAAAACACACTCCACTTTCTTGAATGCTCTCAGAGTTTGCTTTAATCTTTAAGACTTAAAAGGCCCTAAAACCGTTATTTGTGCTAAATGTAAAACAGACCCCTTACAAAATCAAATGTTAGTTAAAAAAAGAACAAGCTGTGACAAGAGGAAAGAGCTCAACTGATTAGTTTGCTTACCCCTACTTCACCTCTAAGAGGGGGTAATGGTGAAGGAGGGACAGAGTTACAATACCTGGCTGTTTGCTAGGTTTGGACCTCCTCCTCCTTTCTTTAATATTTGTCCTTTCTCTATTACTGAAAAGGCAGTGGCCTAACATGACACTACACATTGCATGTCTCCTCTCTTCCTCTCCCCAGGCTGTATAGACCAGCAACAAAAAGGCCATTTCCTGCTCTCCGCACACATATTAGAGCTGAAGATAAGTGTCTTTGATGGCGAGATATTACAAGAATCCCATCTTGGCCACAGTCAGGAAATCAGGTTAGCCTTCTGATATTGAGCATTATAGCACCATGCTACCTTGGCACAAATAACTTTTGCTCTAATGCAGTGAGGCAACTTGCATAAATAAGGGGCAGTAATTTCCTGAATACTCTCCTTTTGGGACAGTTGTTCAGTAACTGGCAGAAGATTAAACATAAAGGTTTTTTATGAAAGTAAAAATGCACATACTGTAGGTTACGTAAACTCCCTTTGTTCATGGTTTAGCAAGGAAAAAAACTGACTGATGCCTTTAAAATAACTACACAATCATGTGCCCACTGTCAGGGAATCATGTAAACAAGAATTACTACAATGAGAACAAAGGATACAGTAAGAAATAAAAACAAATGCAACATACCCGTTTTGACACCCCTGGTTTGACAATTCTGTCCAAACTGGATGACGTGAAACCCAACAGCTGTAAAGACATTTCATTGTGCTGGCCACTGATGACCAGACCATGATCTTATACTGCACTGAAAATGTGATGTTGAGATGCAGGGGCAGATGCACAGTCTTACTATAGTAATTCAATCCAATCATTATCTCTGAATTCCAAGAGTAAATAAGTGTGCAACTTCATTTTGAATAAGAGGCTGAACATGTGGGAGACGATACTGAATAAGCCACATACTAAATCCACAATGAACCTAGGACTACGTTTTAAATCAAACAGACATGTTAAATCAAAATCTTTACAGTCCATGGTAATGCAAGGATCCAGTTGGTTAATGTCTCGTTTAGTGTGTACACATATAACCATGACTCAGAGGAATAACTGCAGGTGGACAGCAGCATGTAAAAACCACACAGCAAAGACAGACTTAGACACTTAGATTCAACACACACAGACATACAGTCTGTCTGAGTCCTGAGCCAGGATTTCATTTGGAACTCATTTCCAAACACAAGTCAGCAGGTCATTTGGACAGGGGTCTGGTTGGGGAGGGGGATAATGGGCTCCAGAGAGAACAGGGAATAGAATAAGGAAGAGAAACGCTCCATGTTACAATGACTTTCAGATGCATGAGCCAATGCCAGCACCATGATGTATCAACTCAACTCCACTTCTAAATGCCTTTGCACGCATTTCCCTTCTCCTGTCTTCTGTAAGGGAAGTAACCTACAAACCCAGCTGTCCCTGCGCTGCTTGGCGTAAAGATCAAATGAAAACAGGAAACTACGATAAACACAGACTAATTGCTCACAGACATGAGAAGGCAGGGACAGGGTTAGTGGTGTGCAGGGAGGCTGTAAGTCAAATGTTCAGTTACAGGTTGGCTGGCTGGAAGTAGAGTCAGGGCCGGCCAGCAGCTGGACTGACCAATACCTGACTGGGCTTCCAAACCTCATGAACCTGTACCATGAACAAACGCCAACTCTGAACGATTATCAGAAAAAGAGACTAAGGAAGGAATTCTTGAAAAAAAAAAAAAAAGAAGAAAAACAGATAAGAACCCTGCTGGTAACCAGAGAAATACTGTCGGATCACAATGGATTAACATTTCCAGCATCCTTCTAGTGTTCGCAAGAAAAAAAAGCTCTACGCAGGATTGTTAGGAAGTGAAGGCGAAAACACAAAGACAACACTTCTGTTGGTGGGAGAAAGCAAGTCTTCTAACTAAGGATCCTTGTTCCAAGCAGAAGTCTGTCCTTTGTGTTTGTCAGCTGCCAACCTTTGATATGCTGAAAGTTACATATGACTGGTTACAAAAATATATTCTAACTATCAAGGTAAAATCCTGATACTCATTTTTTTTTTCTTAAAAGAAGCTAAAGAAATCTTTGGTCAAACATTTGTTACAACACCTACCAAGTGCATATATCCGCTATTCCTTCCACAGACGCTTTTTGAGCTTGATTCTTAAATAATGAAAGCCATGCCACATGTGCACTAGACTCCGATGAGTTTAGCAAGCTGTGAACATTGAATGGTGACAGGAAATTAAGCGATGGGTTTGGATCAGCTACAGTCATCAACAGTCATTTTTTGGGGGAAAAACTGATCACATATCCTAACTTCAGGTTTTCATCAGGCACACGGTCCCTTTAAAACAGATGTGCTGATAACTGTAAAACATGTTAATCTCCAGATATAAAGCAATATCACAGTGACCTTCAGTAAACCAACAATTCCGAACACTGTAGTGGAACACGACCCACCTCTAAATTGTGTGTATAAAAGGCCAAACAGAGATACTGAGGGAAATTAGGCGTAAGCTGTTGAACAAATCTACTGGAGCAGAGAACAAAAATGCAATATTATAATTAGATGCTTGCGTGGGTGGGTTGAGTTATGAACTGGCAAACAATCCCAGAGAGATTTCTCTGTGCTCACGGTGACCTACTGCACTGTCAAGACACACACAACATGAGGGTCCTTAAAGGTAGGGTAGGAGATCCTGGATTTTGAGTCCAGCAAAGCTGCATTTTGAAAATACACAGGTCAAAAGTCCCAACCCTTTTCCTCACTTTCCCCCCGAAGGCACGCCTCTAGAGTACATGAACGCGCACGAGCACGAAGGTGCACGAGCGCTGTTCTGACAGCAAGCATCGATCGTTGCCGTATTTAGTATTAAGTATATGCTAACTATACGTTTAATAATGCTAGGTGCTAGCCAAGCTGGCTCTAGTTTAGCTTCCTGCCAAGCTTCTGGACGCGTAATTCGTTCACGGAGCAGGGTACGCGCACAGGGGGAAGGAGGGGGAGGGAGGAGCAGATTGCAGTTTGATAGACGGCATCAGAATTAGGGATCAGATAACCGATGACCGTATGACCTATGGTTGACCAAATCAACGTCGTCCGGTTAGAATTTTTCTGCCGTCGGTTTAAAAAAATAAAAAAATAAATAAAATAAAAAAACCTCACTATATCTTTAGAAATGTTATGTGAGCATGAGCCATCCCACGATGGAAGAACAACCGCAGCAGAGGTCATGTAGTGCCCTCCTCAGAGGTCCTCTCTTACACCGGTTGCAATTTGTACGCCGTACATGATGGGTCCTGTCTGCGCAGTTTAAAAAAAATCGCCACTATTAACCTAAATAAAGCCAATGTGGCTGCGTGTGGACTACGACATAATGATAATTGTAACACTGTAATGGCAAAAGACACAAGACTAACTTAGCCTACTTGTGATATATTCATCTGTACTTAAATGGCATGACGACAGGAACTTATTGCAAAGGATTTTGTGCAGCATAGGCTACGCCACAGAGGCTGTTGGCATTCGGTAAGTTTTTTTTTTAACGAAGTCATTGGTTTACCTACTTTCCTGTAACACCGCCAAATGCACCGTTCTCTGTTTGTGACTTTGTAACGGGGGCTTTTAACAGCCCGAGTTCGGTGCCGCGTTTGATTTGTGTTTAAAAAGTACCGTGACTGGAAGGGCGCCGTTGCGCGTAATGTGTGGCTGTGCGTGTCTGCGCAGGCACAGCAATTATTTTTCTACCCAAAAGCCTTATTCCTCCACAAGTACGCCTAGAACTAGTGGTCAATGATTGGGGAAAATGTATAATACCAAGGGCACGAACTAACATTGATTGTGTGATGGGAGCCTAACCATTCTAAAATGGGGGCATAACTTGTTCCACGAGGCAGAGAAAGACGCGCGACAGGACACAGATATCATAAATGGCACTTATAGAATTTTCGGTGACCGACTTTAATCGACTAATGAGGCTCAGTGGTCGGTCAAGACTTTTTTTAAATTTCGACATCCCTAATCAGAATCCAATCATCGTTAACGGTCCGTTCAGTATGATTGGATAGTGTTTTTCCTAGATTGTACGTTCTAGAGGCCACTAAAACTTTTCATATTTGTGTCAAAAATTTTAATTAATTGGTTGCAATGGGGGTGTGAAGAGTATTTCAAGCAATATGTAAAAAAATGCTCCAGAAAAAGATCCCCTACCCCACCTTTAATCGTGCAATTATTAATTTACCAATAAAGATTATTATATAATTGGTGAGCCAGACTTGAACCCTGTGAAGCCTAGCCTTTTTTTGACACCTCATCGCCTGCAAATTACGTATCTATTACTTTACCCATAAGATAAATAATTACACAGGGAAATATAATGATCATGGAAAGTGCTTGTTATCTCTGTAGTTCCTCTTTAATAATTCTTTTGTATTCTCAAAGTAAACAGCAACAGAGCATGTGGAAGCTCCACATCCAACTCGAGAGGCAGCTGAATTCTCACGAGATTCATGAGATCAGCATAATGACAGAACACTTCTTGGGCCACAACAAATATAGTTCGTACAGAGATTTGCTCATTTTATTGTGTGTGTTTTCCTTAAGAGCCACATAGGGCCACTTACATGCATTTACAGCTGAAAGTAATCTGTTCATTTTAGTTTTCCCTGGTAAGTGTTGTGAAACTACCTCGTGTAAAATGGTCACTGAAGAGGCGGGTGTGTTGGTGGTAATCTTGAGCTCTCCCTCAGTTCTGGTCTGTCACAAAATCAATGCAGCGTTTACTCCAATAAGTCCTGTTCTGAGAGGTCCTGCACAGGCCCCTAACACTTGCTGCTCAGGCTCTTCAACTTGGTCCTTCACAAGAATCAATCTGCTGAAGATAAATCAAGTAACTCCACTGGTGTGAGTACATGCGAAGCCCTATTCCATGTACAGGCTGGAAACTTGGCTCTTTCAGTATGTATAACATCACTTCTTGAGCTGGTCATTCGTGGGAAATTCCAATAAGGAGGCCGACTTGTTCTGCTCAATTTTATTACAGGTGAAGTCCAAATACAGGTTGTCATTTAAGCATTCTCTGGTTCTGTTCTCGGATTAGGTTTTAATTAATAATGACTCAAATGTGGCTAATAAACTACATGTTATCCCATCGGTGTCTGATTTTAGAATTGTGACTGACGTTTCCAATGTCTGAGCTGGGATTTTATTCATTTTTACATACAGAGATCGCGTTACAGAGCTACTTTGCTAAGAAAAAACAAATGGTCACACAGAGCTGGAAGCAGCTTATAACAAAGGCTTTCATGAATACTTCTAGCTCCAAAATTAAAAGACTGAGCCAGCCAAATGCAAAACTTGAGACTTCAGTATGGAAGCCTGCAAACAAACAGGTGACATCACGGTAGATACATCTATTACTTTTGTCCACAAATTTAACTAAGCCACAGTAACATCAATAAAAGAGTACTCATCTATCTGGTCTTTACCTCCTGTGGCTGACTGATCTACTTTGTGGACCTCTTGTTGTCTTTCTCCTCCAGGCCAGAAGATAAGTTGGCAAAGCACCATTAATGACTTCTGAGCAATAACACTCATGATCTTTAAGCAAGCAGAGGACACCCGCTCAGGCTACAGCTACACGGAAACGAAACGAGTTTTTTTTTTAAAACGGGTACGAAAATTCTTGCAACCACACGGCAACGCTGCGGTAAAGACTCAGGTCCAGACGAAAACGGATGAAAACGATGAAACGATGCAGTACACACGCCACTGTGTCACGCCACGCTGTGAGACAATAGAGAAGTCTCACAGCGTCAACGTTTGACTGACGCAAAAACGTTTTCGCTGTAATAATGGAAACGAAACGACCTCGTTTTCAAACTTTCCCACTCTGGAACCCGTTCTCAAAAACTATCGTTTTGGAGTAGTGGGAACGCCGGCTCCGTGTGGCCGCGACAGCGAAACGATAAGAAAAAGTATCGTTTACAGTGAAAAACGTTTTCGTGTAGCCGCAGCCTCAGTCTACTCTCCATTAATGCAATCCCCACTCTTGCTTTCTTCTACAGGAGTGGCTCCTTTAAAAACCTGTAAACATCACTGACTGCGTGGATCAGTGGAGGCTGGGCCACATCTCTTTGTAAGGGGTGGAGGGCATTAACTATTAATTGTGACCTGTGAACTACATGTGTAGCATTGATTGGGGAAATTCATCACGGGAGGTTGGGGATGTACGAGGAGAAGAAGATAAAGATATGCTGGCCTCTGACTCAGGCTGTTCTTACAATGCTCGCTTAAAAACATAACACAGACACATACATGTTATGTTCACTTGATATGTTACCTCATGCACTTTACACCCTCTCCTGTGCAACCATTTTCTCTGACAGTCTTGTGTTGAAGTGTATTGTGTAGCTGGAGGCGAGTCGGAGTGCAGCAGAAGCAGCGTAGAGGCATAAAAGCAGCCATTTCCACTCCAGCTCTTAATGCAGGTCAGCTCAAAGAGATAGGAATGCACCAAAGGCACTTGAATCAAGGTTAACAGCAGCCTAGGGGGAGGGTTATCAAAGTGATCTAAAGCACAGTTAAAAGGAATAAAGAGAGTTTCTATTAGAACTGCCATATTGATCGGCGTAAACCTCACCTTTTGTGCAGAGACGAGTCTGTATTTCAAAGATAATTATGGTTGCTTTTAACCCTTGTAAGTGTGAGCGTTATGTGTAATTTTCTTGCATCTCTGTGTGGGTTCCAGCACAGAGTGGCATTGAAAGTTGAATACTGGCTTTTGAAACATGAAGTGATGCTATCGGCAGACAATTTTATCAGCTAATTGACTAAATATATTAATTTGTAACAACGGCCTACAAAGACACTTCACTTTTGGCAAATGCCACGATGTTTGTGCAGCTTCTGGACCTGAGACCAGAGTAGTTTTATTAAATTTCAAAATTCAGATTTAGCTCACAGGTAAAGTCGTGATCAAAAATGAAAATTAATTAAAAAAAAAAACTTAAAAAAAAAAAAAACTTAAAAAACAATGATGTCATAACATGATGACACTAAGTTATCATTTTACATAGTTCTCAAAACTTTTATGATTATTATTATTATTAACTTTCCTAAATGTTTTTTATCATTAAAAAATTAAAGTACTTTGTGATATAAACATTTTACAGGATGAGACAATACGATATTTCAATGCTTAATGTGTGTTTGTGTTTCAGGGCAGTGCAACCAGCTGTGTATTAGAGGGAAATATCCGATCCACTTAGCTAAAGGTAGCTAAAATATATATCATTATCCATCCATCCATCCATCCATCATCTTCCGCTGCTCCGGGGGTCGGGTCGCGGGGGCAGCAGCTTAAGCAGAGAGACCCAGATGTCCCTGTCCCTGGCCACTTCCTCCAGCTCTTCTGGGGGGACCCCGAGGCGTTCCCAGGCCAGCCGAGAGACATAGTCTCTCCAACGTGTCCTGGGTCTTCCCCGGGGCCTCCCCCCAGTGGGACAGGCCCGGAACACCTCACCAGGGAGGCGTCCAGGAGGCATCCTAACCAGATGCCCGAGCCACCTCATCTGACTCCTCTCGATGCGGAGGAGCAGCGGTTCTACTCCGAGCCCCTCCCGGATGACCGAGCTTCTCACCCTATCTCTAAGGGAGAGCCCAAACACCCTGCGGAGGAAACTCATTTGGGCCGCTTGTATTCGCAATCTCGTTCTTTCGGTCACTACCCACAGCTCGTGACCATAGGTGAGGGTAGGAACATAGATTGACCGGTAAATCGAGAGCTTGGCCTTCTGGCTCAGCTCCTTCTTCACCACGACGGGCCGGTGCAGAGCCCGCATTACTGCAGACGCCGCACCGATCCGTCTGTCAATCTCCTGCTCCATTCGTCCCTCACTCGTGAACAAGACCCCGAGATACTTGAACTCCTCCACTTGGGGAAGGATCTCATTCCCGACCCGGAGAGAGCATTCCACCCTTTTCCGGCGGAGGACCATGGTCTCAGATTTGGATTTGGATATATCATTAAAAACTCTTAAATAGAGCTGATTCAGTGTTGTAAAAACAAATAAGAAAATCTTGAGAATATCTCAAGAATATTGTTCTCTTCCAGGAAGGCCTTTAATTGACTTAAAGTACCCAAGGATTTTTGATAGAAAGGGTAGTTTGGAGATTGGCCTGTAGTTGGCAAGATGAGCAGGATGGACCATGCTTTTTAATCACAGGCTGCACTACTGCATGTTTAAAATTCCCTGGGACAACACCTGAGGACAGACTGCCATTAACAACTGCCAGAACAGATGGCCCCACTGTAGGGAAAAAAAAACTAATCGAGATAGGACAGCATCATTTGGAGAACCTGAGGACTTCAAAAAACCCAACAATCTCATGTAAAAAACGACAGTTACAGGTTCAAATTTATCAAACACAGCAGAGCAGGTAACAGGGACTGAGGGGTCTTAAGCAGAAGGTGAGATTAAGCCCCTGGTGGAAGTGAATATCAATAAAAAATAAAAAAAAAAGTGGAGAAAGTTTTCACAACCAGCAGGTGAGGCCTTCATTGTCTACAGGGCTTTAAGAATCAAGTCTAGTCTTAAACAATTTGCAATTTTTACAGCTGTCTGACACCTATGCTAGCAGTGATTGGAAATGACACCTGTATTTTGGCACAAGTTGTATCATTCAGCCAGGGTTCAGATTTAGTTTTAGGCTGCCTGGTTTTTAATGGAGCCACATTCTGGAAGACAGTATGGCAGGAGGTATAACACCACAGGACTGGAGCACCTCATCCGGACTTACTAAAGGTACCAACCAGGTGTTGACAGTTTAGAAGGTGACGTATTGCTCTATACTGCGTCAATTAACCCGTAGAAAAGCGAGCCAAAGAGACTTTCAGCCGCACCAGCCGACCACTGCGTTTACCGCGGCGGCGGCTGCACTTACGCCAGTGAGGTGGAGCCGGAGGAAGCCAGAGGTAAAGAGGACTCTCCAGTAGGTGCTTGGACAATGTTTTACATCCAACATAATTCAACTTCACAAAGTCTTTATCAGAAAGTTGAATATCCAACAGTGTTTGGCAATTGGATGCCAGTATAGAGTTGACATTAAGGATGACATTAACAATACAAACAAACATAACATTGCCAGCGACAGACAGCAGGCCACACACACTGGCGCCATCATGGAATCCCTTTGACAGAGCTTGCACACAAGAACACCTCCGCAGTCATACATCAAGCACACAACCAGAGCTGAGGGCTGGCCTCAGTGAGGGCCCTGCAAGTTTTTGATTTATCATAAGATTTTTTTAAAGAACCCTTATCGATTTCATACAGTTTTTAGTCCATATTCTCAAGATCACAGCCATCAAAGACCAAAAAGTAACTGGAAACTTTTGCAGTTACATGTAAATCTACTAAATGTTGCTATGATTTAGTGGTAATACTGTATGTATAAAAGAAATAAGGGCACCAAAAAAAAAGAAATCAAAGAAAATCACCATCTTTGATCTTTTCTGAAATGCTAAACTTTCTGCGACATAATTCTCAATAATACACTTTTTCCAGCATCTGTTAAGAGTTTGTACAAACATGGGAAAATCATATCAGATGTCCACAGAAAAGAATGAAGATTTCCACCGAAACTTTTTTCCTCATTAGGCTCGGCAACAAAGTGACATTCAGACACATGTGGTGAGTTTCACACAGAAGATTCAGCTTCTGAAGCACACACACACAGAACGGTGCACAACCCTTCTACAGTAACAAGGTTGTGTCCCTGCAAGTCAGCCCCTGCAGAGTGGCATACTTTCTTCTTGAGAAATGACTGTTGAGTGGAGAGAAACCTGCATAGCTCAAATGTCCTGCCATATAATAAGCTCCACTTATTTTGGCTTCATTATTGCCAACTGGCACACCTGCATCACACAATATCACAGCAAACTGGGTCTGATATACACTATAATAAAGAAGTAAGAGACAGAAAATGTGTATGAGACTGTGTACCAGTATATCCAATGCTATGCCAGGATTAAACGGGGGACAAAGAGACTCATTAACTTGTGGGGCAAATTTCTGGCGCTCAATTTGTGGGTAACACAGGTACATTTATTTATTTATTTTTACAATAAATGTAGAAAATAATTAACATATTCTTCATACTGCTGACTAAATAGTTACCCTGTAGAGCTACAAAAAGATCAACTATACAGCGATAAAATACAGGCAACAGAATTTAGAGAAACTACTTAAAATATCGCATCATGCACACCAGAGAGTAAAGGATAGCTTTAGAGGGAAAATAAGCACATCTTCAATGGGATTTCTCCCCAAAGAAATTGAAAAAGCAGGAGTTCCTTGGCATTCTCCTTAGCTAGCAGCAGAGGGTGCCAGCGCATTACAAAAACATCCCCACATGTAACATGTTCCACAATTTCAAGTCAAGTTTGGATATTTAAAAAAAAAAAACATACCAGATGAAGGAGGAGAGAGGACTCATTGGTGGTTTTCTGTGGCCGTCCTTTTTGTTTTACTGTTCTGGATAAAATGATTCCATGTTTCCTGACAGCCAGTGAGAGCTGTCTGGGAAGAGACACGGTCTAGACTTGTTTTTATTCCAGGAAACCCATCTCATTTAGTGGAAACTTCATGTCAAGGTAACTTATGGGGCTTTCACAGAAAAAAAAAAATAGTTTCCATGATTTCTCTAACTTCTCGGTCTACGAATGCTTTGGTAATGGTTGCATGTGAACCAATTATTGGAGGTATTACAGTACTTTTGAGGAATCTGATGCAAAGGCAGTTAAAAAAAAAATGCCAACTCTCTTCCAGCAGTGATATGGGAAGCATTTGGATATGAAATGTTTTAGACAAGATTTAACATTTCTCCTTCACCTTTCTTCCTGTGGCACATGAGGATTAGAATAAGGGTAAATCACAGATGGCTCTTTCTCCCTTCCTGCCCTGCAGTGACAGGGAAACTGGTATGAGACTGCCACCTCCTCAGCCTGCAGTGGCAAAGAGCTGGCACTGTCAACAGGACAGGGAGAGGGAAGAAGAGGGAAGTCTGGCCTTCCCTGCGGGTTCCATGGAGAAACTGTCTCCATCTGCTCATCTGTGATAACTGACAGTAAACAGACTTCACCGGCTTCCCTTCCATACTTTACTGTAGATGACTCTGAGTATTCAACAGAAGTAGAAACATCCTTGAGAATACACAAGATGCTGACATTTTCATTTGGTGTACAGCAGTTTACCACTAACTTTAAATGCAATGTAACTCTGCCATTGATCGACTTTGGCAATGCAAGGCCCTGAAGCTTTGTTATTTCTGAACTATATCCAGCTTTTCTGACAGTACACTGCAACCTTTGTTCTTATTCAGTGGTGTGTAAGGTTAAAGGATCAATACCATACTAAATGCCCTGGATCGCTGCCTGTGTGCAAGGTTAAGGTGGTGGTGGGGGGGGGGGGGGTCTGACAGACTCGCTGTGTGATAAAGAGCAAAAGGGGGCAGTTAAGGCTGAGCTCCAGGTCAAGGGACAATAATTCCTATATCCCACCCACTTGAGATTTGTCTGGATTCAAGACAGTTGTCAACGTGTAACGAGCTGTGAAAAAAGCTGAAAATCGCAATTTGCTGCAGGATGTTTGCATTTTTAGTGCAACTAATGAAATGAAAAAGTATGTGATCTGATGTTATCTGGCATATGTCAAGCTCTCGTATCTGGCTTAACTCTCCATATAATAACAGCTTGTTCAACTCCACCGTGAAATCAGACCAGTAGACAGAGAAAAACAAAAGGCTCTGGGTCTGTTAGTCTGTCTTTTTTACCAAGCGGTTGTTGCCACGGTGCTATGGTCATCACTCGAGTGAAATACAGCGCAGTAAGTCAATATCTTAGAAAGAAAATTCCTTCCTTTATAGATTTGTAAACATTAGTTCCCAAACTGAAGTTCCCGCTCCTCTGAGCAGTAGCTCAGTTAATAAAAACATGTGAAAGCTGTTCAGCGGTGTTTCACACATAAGCAATTCTCTTATATTCAGAGGAAGAGTTTTATGTATAATGTACATAACACTCATTTTCAGTGTTCTGGTTAACCTGATATGTCTTATCTACAGTAAGGAGACAGAGGATATGGCTTTCTTCCAAAAGTGCAGTTCTCTTGTGTACTTGCTACTTGGAACCACTTAACCCCATGTCAACAAGCCATTAATAATGACTTAAGATAACTTTTTTGTGTGAGTCGACACACTACTCTGTGAAACATCTGCTGTAAATCTAACTACTGCAGTGTTTCAAAGTGACAGCAACTCATTTCATGTTTATATGTGTTGTCTGACATCTGTACTCGATTGTGGCCGTGTAAAGAGTCTCTTCGGATGCAACATTAAAGGTAGGGTAGGAGATCCTGGATTTTGAGTCCAGCGAAGCTGCATTTTGAAAATACACAGGTAAAAAGTCCCAACCATTTTCTTCACTTTCCCCCCGAAGGCACGCCTCTAGAGTACATGAACGCGCACGAGCACGAAGGTGCACGAGCGCTGTTCTGACAGCAAGCATCGATCGTTGCCGTATTTAGTATTTAGTATTTAGTTTATGCTAACTATACGTTTAATAATGCTAGGTGCTAGCCAAGCTGGCTCTAGTTTAGCTTCCTGCCAAGCTTCGTTCACGGAGCAGGGTACGCGCACAGGGGGAAGGAGGGGGAAGGAGGGGGAGGGGGAGGGAGGAGCAGATTGCAGTTTGATAGACGGCATCAGAATCCAATCATTGTGAACGGTCCGTTCACAATGATTGGATACTGTTTTTCCTAGATTGTACGTTCTAGAGGCCACTAAAACTTTTCATATTTGTGTCAAAACTTTTAATTAATTGGTTGCAATGAGGGTGTGAAGAGTATTTCAAGCAATATGTAAAAAAATGTTCCAGAAAAAGATCCCCTACCCCGCCTTTAACATCACATCTTCAAACTGATGGATAGGTTATTCAACCACGATCGCTCCTATCGAGCGTACTTTGCCTATCTACTTTGCTGAGTCTGACAAGGCTGGTTCCTCCAGTTTACTTTTCTTTTAGGTTTGGACTACATTTATGACTTTGCATATTGATTCTGAAACAAATGTATCATGTGAGGTGTTACAACCTGCAGTGCCTGTCTGAATATTCACATAGCACATTTGTCTAATATAATCTAATATATGTTGCTACTACAACAGCTCACAATTCAATTTAATTCAATTCAATTCAAAATACTTTATTAATCCCCGAGGGGGAAATTACAAGCAGTTCCAGTACGACCCGTCCAGACAGACAACATAAAAACAAAACAAGGGAGACGGGTGACCGTGGCCATGCAGCTCAGTGATGAGTGCTGCCATATAGAAGAAAAGGTACCACATTAGGTGAGAGGAGGAGAAAAATTTCACACTTTACCCTTTAATAGACTGTTAATTTAGGTTTTCATGACACCCAAGTTGGTATTTTGGGTAGTAATGGACCAGTCCTTCTACAGAGAACAGGATGTGTTCATGCCTGGAACAAGCACTCAGTTTTTACATGCAAACTTTATGCAAAACAGTCCCCTCTCTCTTTACTATTCCCAGCTGTGGCTCGAGAGCTGATAGCTCAATGTAAAGTAGAAGCCGTTTGAAATGCAAGATCCAGGCAGCTCTCTTCTATAGATGTTTGCTTTCTCTACACCCATTTATCAGTTTATAAAGTGTGTGTGTGTGTGCATGCATGTGTGTGTATTTGAGGGATTCAGTTGGACTGAGGTTAAACAAACAGAAGAGCCAGAAAACATCCAGCAAGTCCAGACAAATTTAATCCCATACTAAACACAGTCTGCAATATTGCTGGTCCTTTAATCACAACAGAATTATGACTCGCATGAATTACTTTGCATGATTTCTATGAAAGGAACAAGGGTGGATTAAACTTCTCATTTATTTAAATCCAACACTTATTGATATGAATCTGGAAGGGACTCTGAAACTGTCAGACATCTTGTGCAACAGGGCATGTTGCACATGGCGGGGCAAATTACAATGACATTACAGACAAACAACTGGGAGATGACGTACTGTAATTATACACAATAGTCATGGCAGAACCCTTCTTAAATGCACCATAGCAAACATCCTGGGAACATTATCCCCAATTATTACACACAATTTCACTGAGCTATGTCAACTTACTTCCCCACTGGACTGAGAGTAATCAAAAATCCGGCTCAATTCACAGGAAATAACTAAACTTCAATGGGGGGGGTATGGTCTGTTGTGTTAAAAAGGAAGGGAATGGGGCAGAAATGATACTGATTTTCTTTCTAACCCCCCCCCCCCCCCCCCCCCCCCCCCCAAAAAAAAAAAATCAGGGAAAGTAGATCTGATGAAAAGCAAAAAGTGATGAGGACTCTCCAGCAATGACTCAACACAAATATGAGCTTTCAGACATTCCTCCTCCCTGTAGCCATTGCTTAGAATATTCATTAAAGCCTTGCTCTCATTTCTGTGATAAAGCACTACTTTTGCCGACATCATCATGAGCCCATTTTCCAACTTTAGGAGTTATATGAGACTTGTCACACATTCAAGAGGTTTTGGGTAGAAGAGGTAATTAGGAAGAGAAACAGTTTCTGCGTGCTCCTTTGTAAAGGAGCTGCTAAATGATGAAGGGAACATGAACGTCAGATTTATTAAAGATGTTATGATTATTAATGATTTGCTGAAGAGAAAAGGATCAGTTATACATAGTTTCGAACTAATCACTTTCATGAAACTACGTTAAATAGGAGGCGCTCGCACAGCTTAAATGGTTTCTGTGCAAATTTCCTTTAAGTTATACTTCAGCGACGTGAATCAAAGAGCATTTATGGCTGTGAATAACATCTCTCTAAGATACATATCAGTTTGATATACATAACTGCTTAATCAAGCAAGAGCCCAAATTTTGATCAAAATACAAAATATAAAGCTTAATTCAAATGCTCTCCGCTGATTTGTGCCTATTGGTTATTTTGTCTGTTTATTGTATATTTAAGACCACATGGATAACACACAGTGATGTAAAATTCTAAATGAGAGGTTTTGTTTTCCTTTTTCTGTCAGAAGTGACAATTTCTTTTCAGCCTTCACTTTTTACTTGAGAGATGCACGTAAAGATGATCTGGTGATTACAGCGGAAACAATTGGTTTGCACGTCCAGCTTTTTCAAAGATCTGATCCAGTCCAAACGTATCCAATCCCAAGGACACTTACTCTGTTAAGAGGTTATTTGTTTTATGGATTTTCAATTGTTGTATATTCCTGTTGAACTGCTTGATAGGATGTGTTGATGTAGTTTAAACCATCAAAATGGTAGTGTATACAATACATCAGCTCGTAAAAATATGTGAACTCTCGAGACTGGTTTGTCTTTTCACTCCCATTAATTATTTCAGGATGATTAGTGATCCTGTTATGGTAAATCTTGCATTGTAAAGCAAACAAACATTTAAAATCTTTTGCGGTTTTTGGGGTAATCAAACTTAACTCGTAAGTCTATATCCTATGTTTAAGCAACTTGAAGTGTTTTTTCTGTTAACCCATCTTTTTACATTACTGAGGCTGGAACAGAGGTGGTAATAGAAGAGTATCCCTAGGAGAACCTATGGTAAATGGTTCAGCTTTATAAAGCAACCTTTTTACCTTATCTAGGTTTCACAAAGCACTTTACAATCTGTTTCTCAACCATTTAATCACACAAACATTCATTAAGTGCCTTGTATAATCTATTTGCACCGCTTTATCCTTGACAATCCCACTCTGATGAGCATATCAGGAGCAAAGTTTTCTGCCCAAGGACACTTAAACATCTGTAGGGGCTGTGGATCAAACCATCAACACTGGATGACAACTAGGCTAACTCTCCAATTTAGTCAGATCCACCATAATATGATAAGAAACAACACTGGAAAAGAAGGTCAGCTCCCTATGGCTCTCACCTCTGAATTTATTTCAACACTTAGACATAAGCTCGTGTTAACCAGAGTAACATCTCTGTCACCATTCAGGCAAAGTCAGGCTGACAGGTGGTACTCAGATAAAGCTGGACTAGAACAAAGCAGGTGTGCAGGTAACATGGTGGGTGAAGACCAGCTCCAAATACATCTTTTTCTTACAGTAGAAGTACTTTCACAGTCAAGAGTTGCCCCCACAAGGGAGTATATTTCACTCCATGAGCATTTGATGCTCTCATAAATACTCAGTTCACCCAACCAGCACCTGTTTCTTAACTTCCTCTTTTAGAAGGGGACACAAAGTGCAGCAAAGGCAAGAGAGGATGGATAAGTACAAAAAAAAAAAACTGTGTGTGTGCACAGTTCCCTCCAGCCAGCCACCATCCTTGTGGACACACACATGGTAAAAGAAGTATGGAACAATTTTCTTTGCTCAGCTGAAATCCAGGATAAGCGTAATTGAAATTTATAGAGAAATTGCTTTTGCAGAGTGGAGGCTGTTTCACAGGGCAACGGAAATGGGTGTAGGCAATTATGCACCTTATTAAAATGCATGTGTATCCCAAAGTTAGCGTTAGTTAGTGAGAATATGTAAATGGAATGGCGTGTGTGTATGTTTTGCGTTAGTCTACACCTCATGTGGTCTGTTACGTTGTGCATCCACATATGGCTGAAATGTTCAGACATCGGGTCTCATCTTCCTGTAACTCCTGAAAAACAACAAGATGCAATTCTGCTACTTGCTTAGATTGCTGTGTGACATAATTCAATCACAGAAATTAACCACCTAGGAAGCCCGTTTTCCTTCCTGAGAAATCTCCATCTGGGGCAACTTGCCGGTTGACATATTCACAGACACAGACATCATATCGTATTAGTTCACACACAATGGTTTGTTTACAGGCTGACTTTCTGGAACATCAGCAGCTACATTCAGAGCTAGATTACCCTGTGGATCATTACAAGGACAGTGGTAGATTATTTCAGCTTGGTGATTTGCCATATTTAGATGAAGGGCCATTCAACGACTCGAGAAAAACCCCAGCCGGGGAAACAGAGCTCTTGAATTTGTGGTTTTGAGTAAGACTGCTGCTCTAGAGTGCTTCATCTGCCCAAAATCAGTTGGAGGAAAAGACTGTTATCAGCCCATCTGTCTGCTGCCCAGCTCTACAAACAATTCTGAAAAAATACATGGTGTGCATCTTGTCATCTCAATTCTTGAATCTGGAAATTTCAGACCGAAATCCTGTGTGAACACAAAATGGCACCCGCAAAAGATGTCAATGTTTGTCAGCCAACGAATATCCTGGTTTGAGATCCCCAACAGGTAACAAAATGGATTCATCGCAGTGTTCACATTCAGTCTCGCAACAATATCCGAGACTGTTTTCTGAAATGCAACCCCATGGGGTGTTTGTGAGGGCCGAAAGGACCAATAATTACGTTCGCAGACCCCTAATGGTGTAAGAGAAACTGCATGTGAGAGGTAAAAAAGAAAAAAAAGAAAAAGGGTGGCGTCCATGAGGGTGACGGTCGAGTTGTAAAACTAATCTATCTCTTCCCATGCTTGCTTCTCACTAATAAATTAGTTTTGATTTATAATACTAAACTAATTAAGTTATGGCTTAAACTCAACCATCGCGTGACAAAAGGGTTAATAAATTAAATTAACATAACTCAAACAAAAAAAACTGTTGTCATATGTTGGTTCTGAACTCGCGTCATGAGCGTATGAATGATTGAAGGCGCTCCATGTTACCGCACCATCAAACCGCCGTTCCTGTCGCCTTCAGACGATTTTGTGGGGAAAAAAATGGCATCTGCCCTGATGTGGCAGCACACACATTAATCGTATGTACTTCCTGCTGTGTGCCGGGGCAGTCTTCTACGGGATTTAAGGTCATGAACTATATGGCCGTTTTGATTGGAGGACTTGTTGCAATGTGAGCCTGATTGAGGCAAAAAACAGGGCTTTTTACTATGCTTATGAGTATTGCCAATATTACAATACAGTCATTTCATGGTTGATTACACTGTTCTCACTCAATACCAGATTGATTACACAGATTCTCTGTATTAATCATTTTAATGATTTTTTCAACAATACTTTAAACGGACAGTGTTTTCTGGGTGTTTAAAAAAAAAACACATATTTGTACATTGCTTTCATCCAAAAATCATTTTCAATCACATGAGTCAAACACAAATATACATACACACACTGATGGCTTAAACTTGAGGTTCAGGATCTTGCGCAAGGAGGCTCTGCCATGTTAGTGAACATCTTGTTTTATATCCCAAAATACAGTTGCCTTTAGTCTTTCAACACAAATACCAAATCAAAGCTACATCGGCTATCATTAAAAGTATAAAGATAAATTAGGCCACACTACTGTTTGACGTAAAATATCTACAGTATATAGGATGAAACCGTCTCCCATATTAAATTTAACTACTTGTTTAAATCCGAACTGTCACCACTTAAGTCTAGGAAACTTCATCTCAGTTTTTATGACGATAAGAAATATCACTAAAGGCCAATGTCCAGTTAATATTCAGTCAAGCACACATGGAGCCCAATTTTACACTTCAGGAGTACAGAAGTCGACAAACCAATTCTCAGGATGTACCTGAAAGATTTCATTTTTTCAAGTGTCTCTGATCACGATCATTGACGTAAAAGACACATTTCCACACAGATGTTGAAATGTGAAATGCTTTGACTGGAGACATCTGTTTTTACTCAGGTCTCCCTCCACGATGATTTAGCAGCAAAGTCAGATACAAGAACAATGTGCAAAAGAGTACGCTGCTGTACAGATGTTTTTGTCTTACTCTGTGGATTCCCACCCTGACATGTGTACAAGAGAAGCGACGCCCTCAAAATAATCAAAACTTAAAAAGGATGCTCTCACGAGATTCAGAAATTTGCACAAACGTTGCAACAAATGTCACGGTTATGGATCATTTAGAATTTAAGATGTGTGAAATGTCTCGAGGGTTGCTGGTTGCTCTGGATAGGCTGTAGTTATTCATCAAAAATAGATCCAGCTTGTAAAATAATAAACAATTGTAAATGAAAAAATATATATATAGTAAGTGAAGTACAGAAGTCACCAATTCAGATTGGGATGTTGGAAATTCTACTTAGAGTTTGAACGGCTGGATCATGTCAGCAGCCTTAAGGCAAAGAAATAAGAGATGATGACTCGCTGGCATCATCAGAACCTTTTCAGAACACTCCGGGAAACAAATGTGTCATCAATAAATACAAAAAGAATCCATCTAGAGGACAAAAAGGACTGTGGGTCAACGTCGTAATGGCCTGAGTGTTTTTGTTCGTGCAGGTCGCTGTGAGAAGATTTGGGCAGTTTGGACTGAGGTGTCTGGGTTAATAAACGGAAAGATGGGGACAGTTCTCAATTAATTCTCAGTTTTATAAAATCAAGATTCTTTATTTTTTTTCCCTTTCTTGAATTTTTTTTCTCCCATTTGTGTCATGAGAGATCTTGAAAAAAAATAAGATTGTAAAGGAGAGGAAGCACCGCTCATAAGCAACATTTATACTATGTTTGTTCCTTTTGGAAAAAAAAAAAGGGGGGAAACATTTTTCACATCCAGATGGAGCTGAACTCGTCTCAGCTTTCATCACGATGACTATGGGCTATAAACGTTAGCCGACTGGATTTGACGTAAGCTGGACAGCTGAGCTGTGCTTTGCTAGTCTGCATTTGACAGGAGCTGGACAGCCATGATAAAAGCTTCTTCAAACACTTACAGCCCACTGGCCAGCACTGAATGACAGCTCAGATGGGCCTGGGTTTTAAGTGGCTGACACTTTAAGTACGGCCACTTAATTTTTCATGAACTGATTGTGAGGCCTGTCAAGAGTGAGACCCGGCATCAGGTTGGGTAGTGCCTACCGAGGGCTGATTCTGTCAGTCTTTTAACAGCAGGTACAGAGTTTCTATGAAATTACTGTTAAACACTCATGTGAGCAGATAGTCCAAGCCCACCTTCCTCCCCTTACTGTCCTCCCTTGGAGAAGTGACACTACAAAAGAAATTGCTAATGCAGGGCAAGCAGGGAGATAAAGAAGAAAAATAAAAAATAAACCATTTTCGAAGACATGCTGGACTAGACTTGTCAAACAGCATCAGGAAATTTAGCTCATGACAGGCTTTTGGAGGTGAGGAGGACAACATAAACACAAGTCATCGGTAAGAGATGCCAAGGGAGTGGGTGAAAGCATGTCGTTGCTGTTAAGTGGGGTGCGAATGTGCTGTCAAAGGGGCTGGAGCACGAGAGGCGCAAGTACAAAGAAAAACTTACAGCGGACAAAGACAGAAGGACCAGTTTATGTGGCACGAGTGCGTCACACATACACAGTATCAGAGTTAAAAACATTAAGACAGAGAGCTGAAATGTTCCGACTTTGTCACGATGAATACATTTCAAGGAATACATTATGTGGTGTGCTAAAACACATACTGTGGTTACACTAATTACACAGGCGCTTGTCAAGCTCTCAATTGCATCAAAATGTTTACTGATTGTTGTCATGTGTGTCACAAAGACCAGAAAATAAGCCGTCACGATAGGATTTGATTAAATCAAGCGCTTGTGTATAAAGCGCCACTGTGACATTGACAGTTATCATCCCCACAACAGAGGCTTGCACTGCATCTTATCTGACAATCAGGACATTGCTTTTCTTCAAATCGCTTATTGGCTTAAAGGATAAGCTTATTAAGGGTGACCCACAAAGCTGAAAGAGCTGAACATTGCATTACATTTTTGCTGCGGATCGACAAGCATGCCAACTTGCCCCCATTCTTACACAATCAGGGATTCAGTCCAAATATTTATACACAGAAACAGACACACACACACCCAACAGATCCACCATTAGCACTTTTAGCTTGATCTCATTACATGTGGTCACCAGCAGGTTGAAACATGAGTTCAGTCGAAGTACGACACTGATGCTGGTGATAATACAGCCTCTGGCAGCCCTTAAAGAAGGGTTTCTTTATCAGGGCAAGTGGAGTGTAAGTATGCAGCTAGTGAAATGATTCAGGGAACCGAGGCCAGAGCCCAGAGCCCTCTGGTAGTTTGGCTGGCCTGGTTAAAACTTCTTAAGGAATGACTTCCACCTGCGGGGCTGACAATGCTCAGTGACCTCTGCAACAACCAACTTGGTAGCTGGGCAAAAAAACATTTTAGCTTTCATTCATTAATTCATTTCTTTGTTTACTTTTTCAACTTCTCTTAAATTGAATATGAAAGAATTGAATAAAGTAGAATAAAATAATCCTTTATTATTCCCTCAGTGAGGACATTTGCAATGTAAACACAGTTTCTGAGTCTCAGCCACTCCGTATAAACAAACAACAACTCCTTCAAAGTGATTCTAGTTCAGAATAAATCCCTGCTCCTTTATGTCCGACCAAGAACAAGGAAGACCGCCAGACAGTCAGACCAGCAGACAGACAGGCAGGTGGCTGGACTGAGACGTGGGGGATCCAAGGAGGGAAGTCTAACCTAAGCCCTCCTTGGTCACCCCACCACCCCCACACCCCCAGACATACACTTCTCTTCTCATCACTCCTCCAGAACAGAGCAGATGGGCCTCACAGCACGCCATTCTGTTCACCAGAGATACTGTACAAAGCATCATACACCACAGACCCCCATTACAACATCAGAAAAACAACAAAACATCAAATACACTAAAAGTACTTGAAAACTTCTATTATACCTTACCTCCCGTTGACTGGAAACACGTCATCTTCCAAAGATGAAAAGCTCGATCCATATCATCAGTCACAGAAATGTGACCTTACAGTAATAGTTTGTAACAGACCTTATAGTTTGCAGTGCCAGCAAGTGGAGCATTTAACTTGGACAAAGCGTGGAAATTTGTTCTTGAAATTTTAGTTTGGACACAATTGTCCAGACTAAATGTTTTTCCTTCTGGTTTTGTTTGTAAGTCGTCACATTCCAGTTATGCTACTGAACACTTTTAAAACCACGGGGTTGTGGTGGCTTAGGGGTTAAACAACAATTAACACACTGCTATAATCTTCCTTGTGACCAGTTGTTCTTAATAATAATCATAATATTATCTAAGAAACATACTGCATTCTCAGAAATAAGTGGAAGCAAAGCACCATTAACAAAGACTGAACATCCATAATTATTACAATTATGGACAATTATGTACATTATTACAATTAAAAAAAACAACAACGAGGTTTTGGTTAATCACATACTCCTTCATTTTTAGGTCTGTGTCATGTTTTCTTTTTTTCAAGTAAAAGATTCAAACTACACTAGCCTGAGAAGAATAAACTTAATAAAAGAAAAGAGGCTGCAGATTCAGAGTTACTACCTACCTCACCTGTCTCCATGGTACTTGACCCTATATGGGCTCTGCTTTTTCCCCACTGTGACAATATGTCAGAGGTGCTTCTCAGCATTTCTCCCTTTCCCCCCCAGTGCTTACAAAATCTCATAGTTCAGTACACTGGGTTGGAGCCGAAGATCAAAAACTGTTGCTGTAATCTGTGAGCTCAGCTGGGAGGAGAACAAAACAGGGGAAAAACACCTCTCACTTGATTTAACAGCAAATTTGTATCACAGCCTCTCTTTCCATCTCTCATTGTGCTTTAAGTCATAGCTAATACTAGTGCAGATAACAGGCTCTGTCTCTCCAGGCTGTAGCATTTCTAAATGGTGAATTAAACCTTTAGACAGCCGCCTGACATTTAAAATGTAACCTTGGTGAGGACAATGCCTTAACATTTATTTATAGCAAAGCCAAGAAGAAGATAAACGAGCTCCGGAGTTATCACACGGAACTAATCTCTTAAAGGGGGACAAAAAGGGGAGGTGTAAGGCACAGATGATGTTCAGTTCAATTATGCACATGTCATAAAGGGTGACAGATCGGTCTGTTATTGAGCATCGAGGTTGATGGGTCAATTTGCATCTCAACAGTGAAAAAAATTATTTTTCAAAAAGATAATTGTCTAATTGTGTGGGCTTCAGCAGCATAGCAGCCAAACACATTAGGTTACCAAAACCATCTGTCACATAATCATTAAAATCACTTTGGGTATTTACCAAGATTACAGGGAGCCACTGCAATTTTGAGAGCTCTCACTGGCGATGAATAAAAGGCTAGCGTTTCACTCATTAGTGGTGTTGCTGTCAAGGCACAGCCACCTGTGAAATATGTGAAGGGATATCAGAACATGTGCAGAGTTAATACTTGTACATCAGCACATGTGTGGGTGAAGGAGGTGAGAAACGGTGAGTGTGAACGTATTGAGTATGTGTTAAAAAGTAGATTTGATGCAAGCGCATCTGCTCTGGTGCAGGAGAGAACGCAGGTTTTCCTCTGCCTCAACACCACTCATGACTGAAACACACAACCCCGGCCACCTGTCTCAGAGAACTGGAACCCATTTGTGCCGGTAGCCAATGAGGTGGGGGGTTTGAGAGGCACTGGGGTCTCAAGAAGCTCACATGTGCCCCATCTCCACCAGTTTGTTCTAGTTGGAGTCGCCCTTAACGAAGAAAAAAGTGAGGACAACACAAGCTGCACTCCGAGACGATGGAGATACACAGCACACGAGACTCAAGGGGGAGGGAGTGGACTGACCCCGAAGATCGTCAATAGTGACGTGGCCAGCCTACAGGTAAGGGAGCACACGACTGATTAAACTGTCCCTAGTTAACACAGACTGAACTAATAATATTTGTGGGCAGACACCACCTGCGTGGCTCACAAAAGTAAAGTCTGTTTGTGGGAAACACTCCGTGTACACAAAAATAAGACACATTTAAATAAGCTACAGATGGACAGTATTGAATACACGTGCCTACATGAGGTCATCACAGCAGTACGAGACAACCTTGAAATTGACAGGGAGTACCATCTGTCCATTACCCAGGGCAGGGGCACACATGACACACAGGCACAAGGGGTGACCTGCATCACAGAGGTCTGCTGCAAAGGCTGTTGGCAACAGCTACAGTACTGTATCTGCATCACATGATCACTTTCCAGTCTCTTATCATGTGACTTTGTAAAAATCTGAATCTTTCACATGAGTTGGTGTCCCAGCTGTTAACAAAAGGCTTAGAAGAGCCTCCACTCAGCAGAGAGGACAAACAACAAAATGTAGCCACAACTGCTAAACTGTTCCATGTGACAAGCTTGAATAAACACAAAAAAATGTAAGATCATATGGGTGTGAGTTAAACTCACATTTGCCAGAGGTAGTGAAGTTATCTCATATTTTAAATCAAATTTGTTAAAGGAACTTAGAGGTATTACTATTTTAATTAGGGCTGGGCAACGATTAAAAATTTTAATCTAATTAATCACATGATTTCCCTGATTAATCGCGATTAATCGCATTTGTACGCAAAATCCAAAAATGAATTCAAAAGTGGTGTATAGCTTTTAGCATTTAGTTTTATTTTAAATGTACTGTCATATGAATGAAAGTTACATAACATTTGTTGTGCAACATCAGCATTTTTATGTAGTTTTTATGTAGAAGTCTCGCTCCACTGTCTGTTTCCTTGAATGACTTGCTGGTATCAATTGTGTGTTTTGCCTTTAAGTGATATTTTAGACTGGAACTACTACGCTGAGAAGACAATTCAACTTGGCAGTGTTTACAGATGACTTTGGTTCTGTCGACTCCGCCGTCTGGAAGAACTTTAAAATGAAAATGGCCGAGTAAAAGTTCCGTACCCTTCTCCGTGTTTGGTGGATCCGCCAATTACTTTCTTTTCCGGTTCCGCAGCAGACAGCAACAGACTTTTACAAAATAAAAGCCTGTGAGCAACAGAGTTTTACAATAATAAAATGAATGTTAAAACAGGGGTGGTCCGTGGCGTAGTGGGTGGAGCAGGCGCCCCATGTACAATAGGCTATAGTCCTCGCTGCAGCTGGCCCCGGTTCGAGTCTCACATCGGACGGCCCTGTGCTGAGTGTCGTTCCCCTTCTCTCTGCCCCCTGCTTCCTGTCTCTCTGAACTTTCCTATCCATTAAAGGCACTAAAGCCCCCACCCCCAAATTTTTTATTTTATTTAAATTTAAAAAAAGAAAAAGAAAAAAAAGAAAACCTGCGTTAATGCGCGCTAAAATATTTACCAGCGTTAAATAATTAACGAGTTAACGCGACAATAACGAGTTAGCTCGCCCAGGCCTAATTTTAATATTAACTTAAAAATCTCCAGGACCAAATTTTAATCCAAATTTCCAATGAAACGCATACAGATAATTGGCCAACAAATAGACAAATTGTTAAAAAAAACAGCTACAATAAAAAGGTAATTATATTGTAGATGCAAATTACCTGCAGGGTCAGAACTCTGACCAGCAAATCAAAAGGTCATGGGTGAAACCTGAATAAAGAATAAACAACAAACTCACCATGGAACCCATAAAAATGTGTCCTTGAATACGCAGCTCAAGAAGAATTCTTCCGAAGAAAGAGCAGAGTCTCTGCTTGTATGTTCAGTTGGTGCATATTTTCATATATATGTGTGTGTGTGTGTGTGTTGTCCTTGCTGGCAGAGAACTACAACTGCATCAGGGTCCCGTGAATATTCATTAGTGACCTTGTCACCTTGCTGCTCACAAAAAATGTTTAAACATTCACCGATGTTCACTCACATCACCCAGAAGCTATGTTTGACATTGTTGGATTATCGTGACTTAATTCATTTCACTAATACGTGTAACACATTGTAGCACCAACCATGGCTGTGCTGTGCATGCACACATTTTCATCAAACACAACACAAATGAAAAGAAAAAGAATGATCCAAGTGGCTGTCTCTGTATAGCCAAAGTAAACACAATTCTGCACAGAAATTAATTTGCAGCAAACTTGAGTATATTCATTTAGTGTCAATGACTCAATCCTAAATGTCGACAGAATACGCACCGATTAAAGTTTAATCACACCTTTGCTGTAATTGTCAATAGCACCTAACACTAGAAGAAAAAGTTTAAGTGTGTTTAAAGTATTATTCTGATCAAAACCAGACTTTTCAAATACATATGAAATCATATGAAACTGAGCTCAAAACCAAACTAACATACCGAGATATTGGGCCTGGGGTTCCAATCACTCTGCATGTGCATGCATATGCTACACTAGACCCTACACATCCTCCAAAGCTCCATTATTTTTCCATCTTTATGTAAAAGTGATAAACAACAACAGTATTTCAATACAGCCAAATTCCCCATAAAGCTGCTCCCATTCACTTATTTTTCTGCTTCTTTAGTCAGACGGCTAAACGTGTCAGATTATTGTGGAAAATTAGCCAATTAAGACCATGTGTCAACATGTGGTCACTTAAAGCATTTCCAGACTGTCATTCAGTTCTGATAAAATGACTGATTTTAAAACTGCAGAGTCATCTGACAAAAAAATAAAAATAAAAAATCACCATTCAAATAACTTAAAGAAAGCGTTTGACTATACTTACATGTACAAGGATCTAACACAGAGAAAGTTAGAGGCAACAGAAAGTCTTGAATGTTCACTCACACAGGCAAGATGGCCAGACTTTGGTCAACAACTTTATTCACCTTCTGTGCATGAATACTTTGACCTGGAATGAGGTTTATTTAAATGGCCAGGTTAAACTAAATTCATTGCTCGACTGAGCTGTGGATGGAACTTTACTTACTGCTGCCACACTGGGTTATTGTCACACTGTCACTGTTTGCTTGTATGCTTTCAAATTTCAAATGCTCTCAAATCTCTAGCTCATCAATACTGGTGCATATATCATCAACATATACAGTACAAGCAGATGTAGACGACACCGTGTATGAACGTGCTAAACTAGCACGTTCAGCATATATGCTGAACAGGTTTATGTTTTAAGGAGGCTTTGGACTAAAGTATATTTTAAACTGAAGAATGGGAAGTTAGCAGTGTTAACTCAACATAGTGAACAATGCTTTGTAGAGTGAAAAGGGTGCTGTAAAGTGCTGCTGCTGGATGCTGTGCAGTGTAAATAACAGTTCAGCCATTCAGTGTGGCCTTTGCTTCTGGAGTCTCAGACAGCAGCTAAGAGCATTACTGCTCAATACAGACTATACAAACATTTGAAGATGGTTTGTCAATGAATCATTAAAGATTACGACTAAGATAGTCTTTTTACGATCCAAACTTTGTTTCCAAAGTATGATTTTATTTTTTTTTAAATTCATCAACCACGTTGAAATAATCTATAGAGTTTGAGCATCCTGTCTGGGGGAATATCTGTGACAAATAGACAAGAAATCATTATCTCAAGACCACGAGATAACGTGCAAAGATCCTGAGATGAGACTGAGATACTCCGGTGAAAAGGTCTGTTTTTTATTCGTCTATATATATATGTTAAGCACAATTCAGAAGTTTGGGAGATTCTAAGATGAAATTCCTACAAAGAAACCAAGAAATTGGTTGATACATTTTTTGACCTGATATGGGCTCTGAGCAGAGGAACATATTCACATTGACTGAAGATTTGATAAAAGGATGGAAAAAAAGAGAGAAAAAAAGCACTGTCTTAAAAAAAACTTTACAACTTCATTTAAACATAAGAAGTATTAGAACCCAGTTTTATTACAGGATGCCAAAAAAATTAAATCTGTATCCACATACAGCACATCACAGCTTATAAGGTAAATACACTCGGACACCAGTGGCATTTGCGATTCAAACCACATTCAGTCACAGACTCAATGCAGCACGACAGTAGTCAAAGAATTTCGAACTCACCACTGTGTGCTTCTTGTTGCGGTGTTTCTTCTTCCTCTTGCCTTGTGTGTGCGCTAGGCGGGGGTTGTTCTCCTGGTCCGATGACTGGTGGCGGTAACTGTTCTTGCAGGGATCCAGACTCAAGCCGTTGGGGACTCTGACGGGCTTTTTCTTGAGCACCGGCCCCGCCCGGTTGTCTCGGCTTTCCTGGGGCTTTAATGTCATGTTCTTCTGGAGAGAAAACAGCACAAGGAAAAGGTTAAATTCAACTAAAAAAACATGAAATAAAATAAAGCATTTTGTCCTCATTAGTACTGTGCCTTAGAACATGGATCAGACCTAAAACTGGCCTTTGAAGATTCAGCAACAAATTGGTGTTTCATAAATGTATTTATTTTAGTTTTATACATGACAAAATGTTAGTCTGTCCACAACATATTGTAGGCAAACCTACATTAAATACATATGGATTGATTGTGAGTATTCTGAGGAAATTCTGTGAGGTCATCAAGTGCCAATAAGGTGTCAAGGTTTTCTGTTACCAAAATGAATGGATTGTATAGACATTAAGGTTGTCAGATTATGTCCCCTAATGGACGATCCAATTATGGAGTCCTATGGCACCACCATTTGACTTACATTAATAGTTTTTAGTAGCCTGGCTGACGCGTCCACAATCTCGATGAGATGGTGGTCTGGGAACTAGGTGTGCATTTTCTCGTATTTGAGGTGTGGTTTACGAATGCCTAGAGCCGTTTATTGGGCGCTACGAATGTCTATCAAATGACGTCAGGTATTTCCCATGCTGCTTTGCGTGCGATTCATAGCCAATTGTATCACTTATACCAGATGACGACAGAAATTCGACGAGGAAGAAGAAAAAAATGGAAAATAAAAGTAAACTTGCGCTCTAAGCTACTTAAATTGACAACAAAGTAGGCCTATATGCTATATTCTACATGAATTTTTATGTTGTAGAGTTGTGAATTTATTTTAATAATGGAGAAATTGAGCAGCCTTGCTTTGTTGTCTACAGTAGTAGCTCAACCCTCATCTTACTTTGAAGCTCCCAGCTCCCAGAAGTGACGTCGACGTAGCTTTAGCAGCAGAAAAGCTATCAGGCTTGTGTTGATGATAATAATAAACTCCTGGACTATGTACAAACTTCCAAATGCATCGTTTTGTGAGTACAGACCATATTTGTACTACTGTAGAAGTTTGGTTTCATGACATGTGATTTTAGTGTGGTAATTTTGGAGATACTGCCAGGGTCCGTTAGCGCTTGTACTAAGCTATTCGGGATAACTCAGTAACTCAGCTGATGTTCAGCCAATATCGGAAAAACTTCGGGTGGGCTACTTGGCTGGATGTCACGGTTCAAATGACCCTAGAGTGAATCTACTCCGAAACACTTTCTAAGGCTGCATTGAACGGTAACGTTGTGTCCGCTGTCATGTTGAATTAACACTCTACAAGCTTCGGTGTAGCGCATAGACGTCGTCATCGTCTTGCTGCCCCCCCCCCGTTCTGTGATTGGTTCCCAAACTCTGGCAAAAATAAGGGCGGTGGTTTCCAGGCTGACTTTGCAGTGAGAATGAAATCGAGCGCAAAGCAGCATGGGAATTCCCAGGCTAAGTTTTTAGTGTAATTAGGTAGAAATATCCATGGCTCAAATGAACAGTAGTGACTCACCCCATCACCCTCAACAGTACTTTGTGTTATGTAATAATTAGTCATTGACGACACACCGGCTTGCCAAAATAACACTTTAAATATATAAAACTCAGCTACTAAGACTCTGTATGTCAGTGGGCTGACATTATCATTTAGCTCAAAGCAACTCAGTGCTCAGCAGAGCTTCTAAACCCCGAGACCATGTATTGTTGCAGGACTTTGCAGAGGCTGTGAGGCATAATGAGAAGGAATCTGAAAGCAACATTTCTCAGATAACCACTTAAAAATCATTGCTGTAATGCATCAAGACCAATTCATGCCTAATCCATGTACAATCTTAAGGTACACAGTCTGCTACGCTCACATTATTTCATGCAAGCTTGTGTGCTTATTGTTTATGATTGAACACAAAGTCAAAAAGAAAAAGCCAACTACATGTCTTTGTAGGCATACTCTCATATGAATAAAAGGGAGAAGTGGCTAATTTCCTTGACATTCATAGATAAACAACTCAGATCCAGTGGCTATGAATATCATTGTACAGCAATCTGTACAGCAGGTTGGTCTGATGCCTTTATAATGACCAACAGTGGCCACACACAGACCACTTTAAGTGGCACAGATGGTAAAGAGACAGCTGTAGGAAAGACGGCCCTATTGCATGTGCGAAGAAAGTGAAAATTCAGTGACCGGGATCCATGGCGCTGTAGCTGAACATCTTATGTAAAACTAGGAGAGATGGAGGAGCTTGTTGCATGAACATAAGCAGACACAGGAGATGGATTGCATGACAGTCAAAGTGGAAAAAAAGTAGTGTACCATTACTGTGGCTAGATGGATGAAAGCTAATGGTAAATCACTTTGCTTTGTGGTGTTAAGGGTCTATTTAGCCGACGGCATGTGTTAACTGCAGATGGGATTATGTTTGACTAGATGTCTGCCGTGAAAGGTACTGAATAACTGTTTATTTCTTTTTTAAATGGAAGGGTTTACTCCTTTGTATTCCAAACAGCCAGCGGTGTTATGCCCCCAGTGCGACGTTTAAGCTGGTGAAGTAGCTGATGTTATATAAAAGCTGCCACAGCTACACTAATGACATGTCAACACTCTGTAAAATTAACAGGAGGGTTGTTGAAGCAAACTTACATGTATATATTGCGTGTTCACACTTCTGGGCAGATGGAAAATGCAAAACATTTCAATTTATGTTTAGTAATTGAGTGGTTGCCTTAAACCAAAGCAAATTACAAATGAGGAACAACATGTAAGCTTCTGCACAGTAAGAAACCCTGGCTTTAGACTTGGGTACTAAAGCTGTTGAAATAACAAGTAGAGCCCAAGTGCAAGTAAGTACATATTAGGCATGATAGGGTTTAAGAGGTGTTAGGAGAGGGGGTGTTCTCTGAAGAGATTAGTCTTCTAAAGAAGGTAAATATAGAGAGGGGCACCCCCCCACTCCGATAACATCTGGTAGCTTGTTCTACAACCAAGGGAATGAAAACTAAAAAAAAAAAAAACAGCAAAGGAACATTAGCCTGCATGACTGAGTTGAGATATCTGGGTGCAGACCCCACAGTCACTCCTAGGGCTTGAATTCAGCACAGGGATTGCAGGGCTTACGCTTAATTTGATCAGATCCTACAAATAGCACCAATAAGGCAGGACATTTCCACACATATTTACAGTGATGTCATTAACACACAGCCATTATATGCAGGGGTGAGGAATGCAGAAAAATGCTGCAAGACAAAGCAACTTCTGTCCTGGAGGGCACACTTGGTATACCTAGTCTCCCAGTCTGTATGAGGCTGTTGCAGCATCTCTTGTTAGCAGATATTGTAAACAGACAGGTCAAACTGATTAGAGTTTGAATTAAGTGGTGCTGTTATGCTTCATCACCTGGAGCTGCAGCACCATAGCGAGCAGACTTGTGTTTTATGTAAGCAGCTTGACAGATGATGCCTGGACACTGGTTGCATTCTTTGTAAACAACATAATTACAAGGTCAAGATGTATAGATTAAGATCAGATTTATTGTCATGTAGATACATGGAAATACACAAAATTTGTCCTCCGCATTTAACCCATCCAGGTTGGCACCTGTTGAACACACACATGCACAGGGTCACACACTCATGGAGACAGATGCCATACACTGGAGCGGTGGGCAGCCAATCACAGCGCCCGGGGAGCATGGGGGTTCAGTGCCTTGCTCAAGGGCACCTCGGCCGTGGCAAGGAGGTGGACTGCCACTTCAAGTTCACAAATCTTTGAGTGGCGAGAGTGGGAATTGAACCGCCACATTACGGTTATTGGACGACCCACTTACCACTGAGCCCTGCCACCCATATAGCCCATATAGTTTATCTGCTGTATAATGCTTTTAATCACAATAAGTGGTTTGGGTTCTCAAGTTTTAAAGAGGTTATTGAAGCTCTCCAGTGATACAAAGTAAGTATATTAATTCATTAAATTATTTCTTCAAACATCTGTGGCATTTTGAGGTATTTTAGTTGACCATGTCCATTCAAAAAGAAGAATACCTTTCTTGCAACATGTTTGGTCAACAGCTTTCAAGTTGGACTAATCATCAGTCCTTCAAGCCATGCCTTAGTCCAGGATTGCTACCACAGAAACCACAGTGAGCTTCAGAGCTTTCACACGGTACACATGAGGGATGAAATCGAGATACATTTTCTACAGTACACTAGTAAGAATAAAAATCCACCACATCTCAAGAAGCAGCAGTCACTCACAGACGGACCACCTCGGAGCAACCTTGGCGTGCCTGGAGAGAATTTCTTCACCAGCGTTACAGATACACTCTGCTGTCAAAAAGAAGAGTCTGATGGCTGTGCTACTAGCACTGACTCACAAAATCATTTCTAAAGGCTTCAATTCATTCGTAAAAAAAAACAAGTGCATGCACCAACTAATCTTGTTTGCCTTTTCAGCCCACACTCATCCAAGGCAAATAATGCTACATGACATGCATTGTCAGCACGGAGAATAAGTGACAAAAGTTATGATGGGGCTGAGAGAGCTTCCATTGTACCAGTCTTCTGGAAGCTTTTAGGCTTCCTAACCGACTGATTGCTGGGAGCCTGCTCGCTGAACAATGGCAGGGCAAATTCTTATTTCAGTGTCTTACAATGACATCAAAAGAGGACGTAATTGCTGAATATAGTTCAATCTGCACCAGCTTTTATTACAGTGATTAACAGTGTATGGAGTAATCAAAATGTGGCATTTGTATGTCATTTTGCCATTTCAATTACGGAGAGGTGACCATAGTTTAGGTGGAGGAGTCGTCATCCAGCAATACGAAGGTCAGCTGACGGTCGACCTCTCCATGTGTTGAAATGTCATTTGAGCAGGACACTGAACCCCACATGTGCTGATCGGTGGGAGTATGTATTTATTTACTATTGTGTGTGGCTATATTTTACGTATATGGACCGTTTATCATTTAATTTTCTAGTTACATGGTTTGTGTTCTTTTTAAACACATACATTGTTATATCTGTAGAATTAAATGATTTACTAAATAAACATGCTGTTAATGTTATATTCTATAAACATGTCTTATACATATATAAAGAGATGTAATTGACATGGGTATTGAAAACTGGTGCTAAATTAGTATCAGATCCAGACTGGTTGGTACCAAAGTATCAATAAGCTTCAGGACAAACAGTGCAACTATAGTAATTTAATTTAATTTCCATGAAGTGCAATCCAATGCATATGGAAAATGCAGAATGCATACATGGTATGTAACATCACAAAACATAAATACAACATTCTATAAATATTTAGACTGTTCTAGTTTACCTGCTGTTGCTTCCATGTCCACAGTGCAACCTTCTTCTACCAAAAATAAATCTTATCAAATACATAAATGTATATAGAGCCAGAAGCTTGTTGATGGCTTTCAAAATGTTATATACATCTAGATGAAATCACATAAAGCCCATTATTCCTGTGTCATTCACAACTGCAATAAGTTTCCATAAAGGGAAGAGTGGAGGTTTTTAGCCCTGGGATGAAAGGACAAATGCGAGTTTCAGTTGAAATAGGCTCCAGTATCCCAGTACAAAGAAGGTAAAGTCAATGGATGCATGGAGTCTGTGTATAAAAACTATGAATGGAGGGGACGATATGCCAGGACCTGGTCTGAATAGACACTACAGTATGATAGAATACTTCTTACTCAAAGATATATACTTCATTGCTACGGATACAATAAGCCTTCATGTCCATTATGCAGTGAAATCATCTGCTAGTTTTCAGCATGTAATTCATGTCCATATTGGTCAACAATATATTGGTGCATGCACTCTACAATGATTTTAAATTGATGTTTTTCTTTGGGTTTGCTCCCAGACTGGTCGTTTAGACACCAGGGTACTCATTTCTCTTTCCCTCACAGTCAAGTTTTGATCTTATCCGATACATTCCTGTCCCGCTTGGTGTTGCTGGTGTGCCTTCACCACCCTGCAGAGCCTCCCTCGGCCTCAGCTATGTGCAAGCTCACCATGAACTTGATGCCCGCAGCAGTAGATCATACAAAAAGCCTGCAGACAATGAGGATTTTAACCAGAAAACCAACCAATCTGATCAAATTGTCCTATGCAGACAGTTTAATTAGTTTCCAATGGGCTCCCAGCAGAGAGGAGGGATGGTGACTGAACTGAGGCTGTAAAAGACAGAAAACCACAAGGTCCTTAATAAATCTAACTTCCCATGATGCTTCTGCGTTCGGCACCAAGCTCAAAGTACAGCTGCGCACACACAAAAAAGCCTGTCTCCTTTCTCAGCACAACAAAGTAAACCCTAACTGGAGAGCCAATGAATGCAAATAAAGACTGATAAATATCATCTCCCCCCAGTGGGGTACTTGAGGACAACAGTGAGTATTAACATCAGCTACCTAGTTGAGAGAAGTTCAGAAGCCGAGTCGTTTCTCATTCTTTAGGGAGTCCTTCATCTGATTATCACACTTTCTGTTGGTGTGAAATAGCATTAAGCCAGCTCTTAGAGCCGAGTTTAACCAATCATTGGATAATTCACCACTGCCGTTTGTCATGATGTAACCAATTACAACTGAGATTAAAGCAGCTGAACTACTTCATGTTTCGATTTAATGGTCAAAACCCAACAAAGCAGGAAATGTACAAATCTTAGTCGCTGCTCAGGAGCACATTAACGACCCTGCTCTAACTGAAGGGGGCATTCTGTGGACGGATGCTCAACGATGAACCTCGTGTAAAAGGTGAGTGAGCTTTATTACACTAACTTTAATAAGAATTACAACATCACTACAAAAATCGGACACTTTTTTTTTTCCTGAAAACACTTGAGAATTATAAATCTTAAAAAAGAATGAAAAGCATTTACCAATGACACATTTCTACAAATCACACCCAAGAGACAGATTTAAAAACAAATTAACATGGAAGTTCTTAACTCAAGCCGTACAACCACAATCCATATTTCATTTATCACCCCCCCCCCCCCCTTTCTAATTTACCAACAGGGCAGCGGGGGAAGCACATCATTATATGGAGTAATGAGATTGTTCCACAATACTCAAACACATCATCATTTGTTTGTTTGTTTGTTTATTGTTTCTGGGCACCAGTAGATTGCTGCCCGTCCAAGATATAGAAACCAACGCAGAAGAAGTTAAGAGCACACGACAATTAGAACCGTACGTTCAAGAAAAGGTCCTTTCACTGAGTTTTCCGTTGGTCATTTCAACCATAGAGACGGGTATCTTAAGGCACCTTACGATTAGATTAGGAATCAGTGGGCCATGCGGTCTATTTTTTTTCCTCTCTCCACGACCACTTTGTACTATGTATTCGGAACAATAAGAATTTAACCCACAAAATATCTTTAGAAAACAAGTGGAAGAGATGCGGCCATGCAACTGGAGGATCACATTGTCCAAGAACCATCAGAAGAAGCAGGCCTGCAGGAGCAGCACACTGGTAGCAAATTAAAACAGACATCTGAACTCTTTCCTGAGTCCAACATCCTCCTGTGATGCACAGCGAACACCACAATCGCTTATCTACCGCTCTTTGTTTCTCATGATTGTCGAGTTTCCAAAATATTTTAGCTCCACTTCATAGAAGCCAAAATGCTTCCATATGCTAGCTCTTAATGAAATCAGAGCATTTCAAATAGCAGCAAAAATTTAAAAAAAAAAGGGGAAGAAAAGCAGCCCTTGACTTCAAGGAATTCGGCTGAGAACTAACAGAACACTCCAGCTTTTTGTGAAAATGCTCCAGGCATAATTTCTATGCTTGGAAGTAATAAATTATTCATAAGTGAAAGTGTGAATTTAGGCAGTTAACTGTATTAACTACTGTATTTGGTTTAAATATATCTCAGTGTTGCTGCTTGAGTTTCTAAACACAATCTCTTTGTGCAACTAGGTCTCATTTGTTTTTAGACATTTAATACTAAACCAAGGGAAGGGCTACAAAAATAAGGATGCAATTGTGTACATACAACGACTATGAGCATGTCATATTGCTGCAGTACAGACATGAATTCCACTTCCAGAGGCCGTCTGCAATTCCACTATCTTATAATTGATGGTGTTATTTAATGGATCATTATCTTATGCAGAGTAAGAGCCCGTCTCAAGGAAGCAATAAAAACTTACTGGGAACTCAGTTTTGGAGTAACGCTCAAGAGGTTCACTCGTGATTAATTTTTAATAGTTTATTTACCAAATGAGATCCTCTCAAGCTCTGAGGGAAAACATCCATCGTCTCCAGGTATCAAGTGTGAATATTATCTGATATCAGCGCCACGATAGGAGAGGAAAAGGTGGACTTGGTAAAGAATGTCTCAAATAACTGCGAGCTAATTATCAAAACACTAAAGAGCAAAGTCGTGATTGACGCTACTTTCAAATCAGGGCAAATTTTTAAATGTTCTGTCTGACTTATTAAGTTTTGAATAATAAGGCCAGATGAAAAAGTGTGAAAAAAGCACCTATTTTCTCTAAGATGACTAACAAGACGTGACAGAGCAGCGTCACGCACAAAGAAAACTCCAAAATTTTCTGGCTCCAATCTCATCATAGCAGATTTATTCACAGGGAAACCTTGTGGATGAAGACAAGATTATGGGGGGCGTAACTGAGGGAAGGAGTAACTGAGGGAAGCACAACCAATTTGTCCAAATGAAACATAGCAACATGGGCCACATGTGTTGTATCACACACACAAATCGAAAGGCTTTGGGTATGTCTTGTTTTCTCGTGCCTATGTGTCAAAGTGACAATGTGAAAATCAAGCCAGTCCAAGCAAGTGTGAGAGAAGAATTAATACTGCAAGTGCTTAAAATACTCTCTGTATTGTCAGCATGATATCATAATAATCCCCAAAGTCAATAAATCAGCATCCTGGTGCACTTGTATTCATAACACGACATGTGTTTGTATGCCTGTGTGCAAAAATGTGTTTCCAGCATGCATCAGAGCAGGCCTGCAGAACACAGGACCTAATGAAAAACAAACATATTCAGTATGAGCCACGAGAACCCACAACATTTACCCTGATTAAATAAACATGAGGAGCAGATACAGCCTGTCGGCCTGGCTTTTTTCATGTTAATCACAGAGTAAGCAGAGCAGGCAGAGAGGCCCTTTATTGGGTGCAGAAAGATGTAAACCAGCAGTGTTTGTATCACTCTAAAAAACAAATCTCAGCATAGATTTTTCTTTTTCTTTTTCCCGCCTTTGCTGAAACCTAGAAATTGTAGACTTAAGCTGGCAGGTCAACTGTTAAGATGAATGGAAACGTTTCAACGAAAATGTAAGGCGACATCCACACTGGCCATGCGGTGATTACGTGAATAAGGATGCGATGCACACCGTGAAACCACACAGCGCAGACTAAATTAATCAAATCAGAACAAACAATGAAAATAATGTGCTGATAACAATCCCAGGCTGTGTGGCATTGTGGGGCAGATTTCCCCCATTTGTAGCTGCCCTTGATGGCTTCAATAATTACACCTAATTGTTGATAGATGTAACGACAAATGAGCCAATTGTTTTAACAGGAAGAGGGACTGCTGGCAATTACTGGGTCAGAGCTTTTACACGATTCTCTCATCCATTATCATCAAACAAAATGTACTCTTTTTTTAAAATTAGCCCAATTTGTTTAACAACTACAGCTGTTTGAACATAAAAGAAAATCATCTCACTTTTGGGTATAATGATAATGATTAATTCACCAAAGAAACAGCACTCGTTAAAAAACATTACCACAAGTATCACAGGGCTATGAAATGTAAGCAACATAATGAAATTATAAAGAACTGCAATTACTACAGATGATCCTTATAAAGCTACTTGATGCACACTGTGACCATGAAATTAGTTTTAAATTGATCAGTATTGAATATGTCAGGCTGAAGCTCTGTACTCTAATTCAAGTGTAGCAGCACTGACAATCATGTGATCACAACTCCTTTATCACTCATGTGTAGATAGCGCAGTAATTAGATTTTCTTCAAAAACAGTAATTGTAGCGGAGAAACCTGACGCTTAGTAAATCAAGTGTCAGCTATTTTTAATACTAAAATGTTTATAATCATATTTGAAGTTAAAATATGGCTCAATTGCCACCTGTGGCATTCCCATTTTCTACTATTAACACAGATGCCTAAATCATAGACTGCAGATTAATTCTTATTTTATGTAATACATAAACTTACAGTGACAGAAAATTGGAGCACAGAATTCAAATCAATTCAATAATACAATTTAATCACAGAAGGGAAATTACAAACCTGCGATTAAAGATATGCTATTGCTATAGGTAGATAACAAAATAAAATAAAATAGAAATCTGCCAAATTTTTGCCACATTTTTGCCAAAAAAAACGTGTAGAAAGGTGAAGTGTAGCAGAGAGGAAGGTGTGGCAGAAGTCTTCAGAGGTCGCCATCAATGGGTCGGGGCATTTTTTTTGTATCTTGGCAACAACTTCACCTATGAGTACAAAGCAGCATTGCCAATGCAGCTGAACTCTCTCAGTAGACATTAGACAGGAACTCAGAGTTCAACATCTGGGTTGTAAAGACATGCCTTCTCAGTGGCATGTCCAGGATTACACCATCTGTTGTTAAAAAGCTCTATAATCCTCCTTCTTCACTGTTATCTCCGTCTGTCCCGATAGCCTTAAAGCTGAGCAGAGGCGTTAGAGTTGTTGTCGATGTAAAAAACAAATATGTATATTTTGCCCTCCTGATATTCTTGTTGTGTCCTCATCAGGGGTCCAACCTATTCCATTTTATCTGTCAGTGATCTCACACTTCCCATGATGATCAGGGGAAGAAATGGTTCAACCCTCTTTCACCTTTTTTTTTCCGGCTCTGCTTCCTAGACTCTTCTTCTAATCAGCTGGATTTGGGGTTTTATTTCATGCATTACCTAAGCTTTGAAAAGCTCTGTTAGCTGCTCCAAGAGCTAAGCAATGTTCCTGTTGCTATGGTTATGCATCATAACAGATAAAAAAAAATTATTTCCAGCGTTACTTCATTCAAACACGCAGAGAAAACTGTAGTAAAATTGTCTGGTCCGAGATAATCATTTGCAAATCATTTACGTTATGACCTTGCATACAATTTCAAATAATTCCTTCAGCTTTTTCTAGAATCGCTCACTGTGTGGCTGAATTAAACCGAATTTTATTGAACATACAGTCACAAAGACATTGGAAATAGAAATGTATTACTGAATTACAACATTAGAAATAGTCATTGCTTAAAGACAGAAGGCTGGTGTCAGTGGGTCGAGACATGGGCGGCGCCAGATTAGCACATTCATATGTTCATTCTCTGAATGAGGAAAAGGACTTCATGAGTCCTTGAGTTTGGAGGTATACAGATGAGTTGAAGACTCAGAAGTTGTTTTCCCCTCTTTGGTTGATTAGTTTCTTCATGCTGTCATTCCTGTTAAGGCTTACAGCATTGCATCATTATTTTAGGCTGTCAGTTAGTTATTTACAAGCATCTGACAATACAGAGTATGAATTATCTTGTTTGTATCCATAATTGGTGCAATCTAAAAGCAGGGAGTTCTCTTATTCCCTTTCTTCGTACACGGATTTCAGACACAGCCACTCAGCTGGATCTGTGTGAGGAACGACCATCTGGATTCACGTTAATGTCCTCTCTCCTGAACAAAGTGGAACATCATTTGGTGAACATGCTCTCTGACAGATGCTCTGGTAGGGGTCAAAATCAAGGATCAAGTAAAAGAAATATGCATCACCACTCTTGGTCAGGACATTTCCTCAAAAAAACAGAACTAATTATGTGAACCACAGTGATTATGATCTGCCAAAATATGATATTTTGGCAAGACTTCTACATGCTGATAGAGAACATGAATTTCCTCAAAGAGTGGGTAAAAAGTGCCATTCTTATCTCTGTCCTTAAAGTCTCTTCTTTAAGCTAACAAAACTAAATCCCATTTGTTGTCCACTGTTATTTTGAAAATTGTGTTCAGTGCACACAGGAGCCAGAACAACCACAACAGAAGGAAAACAGCTCTCCTCTGGGATTCGGGGAGAAGAGAAACAGAAATGCTTGATTTCACTCAAGCTGTGTCTTTGTTGCAAGAGCTCTCCCTACCTCTTAGCTCTTTATTTTCTCCTTCGCTATGATTCACAGCAGAAAATTGACTCAGGGAGAAAGTAAATAGTTGGTGAGGCTGAAGACTTCCTGTCCTGAGTGTGCTTCTTTCTGCTCGCTGCCAAAACCAGACTGAAAGCAAGCACAAGGCAATAAACTCTCCTGATGTGATCACACTTTTAGTCGCGTTCAACATACACTTTAATGCACACAGAGGTGTTATTGAAAACATAGCAGGTGGGCAACTGGAGAAAGTCAAAGTGCAGAAAAATTGTTTCATCCCCCATGGCTTTGTATTCACCGATATCATTCCACAGCTCTTCAGACCAATGAAGTGAAGTTTCATTTGGGACTAGATGGCTTCAGACAGACTGGCGCACGTTGCTTAGCAACTGGATACAGAAAGAAGATCATTAAACTGAACTGCATTGACGCTCATTCAGTCCTTCGTTATGTGTCTGAGAACTTGTTACCCCCAAACTAGAGTAAATAGAACCGTGTCCACAGACAAACTCATGTCTCAGTGTAGTGCAGTGCCGGGATGATGGAATGATATTAAATGAATGACTAGGTCGAGATGAGGCAAAGAAAGAGTGCAACTCTATCTTTATTCATCATTCAGAACCACTCAATTCTTAATATTTTATAACACTGAAACACTACTATAGCTAATAGAGTATGCTGCTGGTGAGTTCACTTCCCATCTTTGTGTTTCTTGGAAGCCTCGGACTACTAAAAAGCAAACAAACTTATAGAAGTTATTAAATAACTTATTAAACTAAAGATCTGTGATTGGATGCATAATACATAGTTTTAAGATGTGTATGCACAAAGGCAGAAACGTGCATATAAATCATTTTCACCAGATTTATAAAGCTGTGCATGCGTACAGTTCTCTTTTATAAATCTGAGCCACTGTGAAACTATGTGCACAAACCTGATTTCCATTCCCTTTTTTAGCCATGAACAGGTTTGTGCCACAACTAAACAGACATGATCATGAAAGCAACAGTAAGGAAGAAAACAATTTCCGTTTATAAAACGGAGACTCTCTTCAGTGAAGTAGAGAAAAAGGAAGTCTATTTTATTTCTTGATCTCAGTTCTGTAACCACAAACCACAAAAACAGCCCAAAATAGTAAGTAGTGATCTGCTCTGTAAGTTCACAGCAAATGACCCTACAGAGGTAAATAGAAATGGTCAAATTATAAACCAGCGACCAAAATGCACAGCACATCAGGGCTAAAGCAGCAACTTCATCTGCAGCCAGCAGATGAATGCACAGCCTGTACAGTACGCAGTCCTGCTTGGAGATGCTGAGATGAGTGACACAGATTTAAAAAAAAAAAAAAAAACAGCTATATGGAGGCCTATGAGACAACCCTGTGCGACAAAATCAGAACAATCTCTAACTGCAGTTTTGCACGGCTGAGGTTAATTATAGGACCTAAAATGACTGTAAATAATAGTGTCGCGATCATCATGAGCAAGCTCCATGAAATTGCCTGTTTTGTTTTATGGTAAATTATGTGACCTCCCCACTTACTCGCTTTGAGCTAATTTTAAGAAATACTTTCACGTCATCAGGGTGCCTCGTTTCCTCTCATGTTGAATTAACTGCTATTTTCCATACGGTAAGTGCACTGCATAAGCACAGTTTACTCATCTCAGTTAACATTAAGTTAAATCAATAAAGCAAACTGAGGTCATGTATATCACTTTTAGAAAGATTGAGCAGAGGCTGCTGCTTACAAGGGAGTCGACACCTGCACTATTTATAGTCTATGGACAATAAAGCTAACAGTGTAACAAGAGACTGCAGACTTGCTCCTCCATTGGTAATTAGAAACCCAGCGAAAGCTCACCATGTCCACAATGGCAGAGGAAGTCAGTGCTAAAATTTATAAACCAGGGCTGAGCAAAAAAATACACTACCAGACAGCTAGTTAACACTGTCACATAACAGTTAATGAAATACATGCACTTCTTTTGCATTGAGAGCTGTTGCTGTGCTGTAGAAGAGCTTGTGTGGTCATTTTCATTAGGTACTGCATCAATGTTGTCTAAAGATTCCAAAGTTGCAGAGCAGAGAGGACAGGCTGTCGCTGCAGACTCGCTGCTGACACAGATGAGGAGCTGAAGCAGCTTAAATGCAGATGATGCATCATTCGACAGGTGACGCAGGACTCAGGAAAGTCTGACTCTCCCCAATATCAAGCGATAATATCCTGAGATCTCTCCACCTGAACCATGCAAGTGGGACTACCAATGCAATTAGAACATCGTCCAATACCGTGCATATATCACCGGGTATGATTTTAGCTTTTATCTAAATTCACATGTAAAATCAGTACAATAAACAGACAGCACAGTCTTTGTGTCAGGATGCACACTGAAAACATCAGAGTGGCTGCAACACTGCCTTCTGCAGTCCCCACTCCCAGAACATCTTTACACATACACTTATGTTTGCAGCTGTGTAAAAGTTTGGTGAATTGTGTTAAAATATATCCTAATTGCTTATTTAGCTTTGTGGTATTTGCTCTCCTTTACCATTGGGTTAAAAACCAGAATGTACTCACAGAACATAAATCCACGAGTATAATGTCTGTCACATGGTAACCTTTAAAGTTATATCACTAAGGCAGCACCACACTGTAACAGGGAAAGGGGGTGCAATAAGATGATCAGCAGTCCAACTTAAACTATTAAAACAAAGATGACACAGTGATTAAATATGACAAACATGTCAGTTTAATCCAGCCATTTAATACAAGTAAGAAGAGAGAATTCTAACAAAGATGCAAGCCGATCGGGACCAACTCAGATAATCAAAATCGGATGTATAATTAGGACTGGATGAGCAGGCAGCACAGTCCTTAAAAGTGTGCATGAATCAGTTTGTAGCTCAACACAAGTGGCTTAATCTCTACTTCATCCAACATTCGTCTGGATTTATGAGTGTTTAACAGTGTTTGTACAACAGTGTCAGAGTTTATTGGCTGGTGAATTTTTTCCACACATCCCACTCAGGAGCAGCAGAGGCGTCTGCAAAGAGAAAAATGTATTCAAGTGATCATTACTGCCACCCTAACAGCTCCAAACAGTACAGTGACACACTCACTGCAACGCTGCTTTGTTTCACCTTCACTCAAAGTTGAACCGCATATCCCCAATTTCAATTCAGTTGCTTGCTTTATATGCAGCATTTCTCCATATATAATTAAAACATACATCAACAACAGCAAAAATCTGAACACTGATGCCTGTGACACATTTTTTGAACCAGTGTAGCTCATGGGACCTTGACTGCATCACTTAAGGACCACACAGATGAGACCACTTGTGAAAAATCAAAAACTACACAATGATAATTTACAGCGCGTTTCTTTTTGCTAGACTCTCCTGTGGGTCCACATTAGCGCTCCAGTCCCGGGTCATGAAATGTGTGATTTAAAGCTCCACACAACATCCTCATGCATAGTAAAGACTTACAACAGCATGTCTGCCTTCCTCAATCGTAGGTGACGACGATTGTATAACAATTCAGAAATTGTATCTTGTATTGTATAACAATGATGAAATATGAGATTATTTGAGAAACTGCTTCATGTGACCTCTTACCACCTCGTAATGTTAACGCCGTTCGCACAGTTAAGTAAACGTATTAAGCTTTTTATAGAGTTTTTCTTCTTTAAAAAATTGAATGCAATCACATATGAAGCACTTTTCATAAAGTCAACAAGAACTCAACTATGACCTCACTCTTAGTGTGTATTCAAGCCGCAGAAGGCAAAAATAAGGAGTAAATAAACAACCCAGCGATGTGGGCAAGTCGAAGTGAACGGTGTGGCAATCCTTTTCAGGCTATGGAGAATGAATCAGTAAACAGCAGAGGAAGGGAAATGGAAGAAGTCTCTTCTTTAAGCTAACAAAACGATTTCCAACCACTATATTTCTCCTTCTCCATAGTTAAAGTGTCTGAAGTTCAGAGGAGTTACACAAACCATTTGTGTCTGCTTTTATTCGTTCTGAAAGATTTTTAAAAAAACAAACAAAAAAAAACAAAACAAAAAAAAAGGCCACCGACCTATCACTAAGTTCCAAACAAAGTTCAAATGAAGGTGAAAAAATTATGAATCAGATCTCCATACTTTAAAGGATAAGACCGTTTTTTTGACATTGGGCCCTTGATTTCACATTATAACATGATGTTCTACTCACCCCTGCTTGTTGTTGAACATTTGGAGCTGTTCCGAAGATATTCGAGAGGCGTCTGGCTGCTCTCTTGAGATATTCGGCCATGAAACGGTTTCCTATGGGCAAGTTTATACAGGCACAAACTATGCTGTTTATAATTTATTAATTACTGTACACTAGCACTGATAACGTGGAGGTGCGTCGCTTACTTAAAAAAATCCGGGTTACTGTAATTTTGATTTTTTTGTCGTAAAGTGGGTGTTACTGACGTCCTCGTCGTGCTACTACCACAGACAGCCCACAGACCTGCTGCCTATTTATTCATTCGGCTAAAATTCAAAATTAGTAACCCGGATTTTTTTAAGTAAGCGACGCACCTCCACGTTATCAGTGCTAGTGTACAGTAATTAATAAATTATAAACAGCATAGTTTGTGCCTGTATAACGTTGCCCATAGGAAACCGTTTCATGGCCGAATATCTCAAGAGAGCAGCCAGACGCCTCTCGAATATCTTCGGAACAGCTCCAAATGACCAAACAACAAGCAGGGGTGAGTAGAACATCATGTTATAATGTGAAATCAAGGGCCCAATGTCAAAAAAACAGTCTTGTCCTTTAATCATCTATTTTTCCATTCCATTCTCATTCACATTCTCAAAATGAGCCAAGCTCCTAAGTTGGAGGAATAGCGCTAATGATGAATGATGAAGGTAAAACGAAATTACATTCTGCCAGAAAAGGCAGAATAATTCTCAAATTAATTTCACTGGTTTTTACTTGTTACAGCAAAAGAAAAAATAGTTTCAAGTGTCTGAATGTCTCTGTCAAATGGTGCTGCAGGAGGAAAAACCACCAGTTCCGCTGCTGGATGCAAGGCGACTGATCTAAAAAGCCTCTGGCAAACTGCTCACCCCTGACGCATTATTTTTCTCCTATGAAATCTGAAGCTACAAAAAAGCAAATCAATCATTTCTGAACGATAAGTCAAAGCCTTTTTAGTAACAACTAACAATTAGTTATATCTTCACAACAATTACTACCATTGATTGCTTTAATTCAACATAGCATCCTAAGGTGTTTGAAAATAGTTAAAAAGCAGCTGCTCAATGTGGCTTACATGAAGGGGTGTGGATGTCGTTGCGTCTGCAGATAGCAACGCTGATCCAAGCTAACATCCTGGGATGCACCACCTTCACTTTTCTATCCCCTCCCCCTACTCTCCCTGAATGGACTCCGGTAAACGTTACTTCAAAGGAAACGGAGAATCAAAAGGATGGCATCAAAGACAGTTTGAGTGTGAAACATGCCATTTGAGTCCCAATCATTGAATTACAACATAAATTCTACTTGTAACAGTGACTGCTGTTTGTCCCAGTTGTGCCTGTGTCAGCCCTGTGATGGACCAGCATCCTATTCAAGATGAACCCTGCTCATCGCCTGATGGCAGCTGGGATAGGCGCCAGCCCCAAGTGATGGATGGTCGAATGGATGGTCGAATGGATGAAGAGTCTTTGAGTGACAATACACCCAGCCTAAAAGCTTTTCAAGAAGCTTATCCACCAAATGATATGCAATAGAAATTTAATGGAGGTTTAGAAGTTTTTGCAATGAGAAATTTTACAGTCCAATGAAAGTGTGTGTATGATTTTGTAAAAGGCAGATAAATCCTGCTGCTCATTTTGGAAAGTTGGCTTCATATCCTGAATGTGTTGACATTTTAAATTAACTAACACACCCCTCTCTCACACAAATCTTGTCAAAAGAAATAAATAACTGAAACACTGCCATGACTATCAGATTTAAACATCAGTTAACAGTCTGTATGATTAAGTTATCTCAGCCAGTAATGGTGTTCCTGTCCCATGAGTCCTGTGTTCAGGTCGAGCCTTTTTTTTTTCTTCATCATCACAATCAACAGAACCTAATTATCAGAGCATAAGACGGTGCAAACTGAATATTGACTAGTGGACTGATGTGGAATGCATCGAAACAGAATAGAAAAAAAATACCACCTTTGAGTGCTTCATCTATTCCACACCGCTTAGCATTCATTCAACAAGATCAAAAAGCTCAGTGCTGCTTGAATGAGTAATCAGACTGAACAACAACTGAGAAACTGTGGCTGGTTGAATAATCCCTGTTAAACCTGGAAACAATGACAGACGTGAGCAGGATGACAAACAGGCATTTCTCCATTTTCCCTGTAATCAAATATTAAAGATATGGAAAAATGTTTGTGCCATTCCGGTGGTTCAGCCAAATCAATTACTGTGACAGGTTATGCAGAGTCAGGAATGTGGACTATATTTATATTTGCAGACTAAATACGCAGCCCGGGAGGAGATCTGGAAATATAGCAAAGGAGACAGTGTGTGAGGAAGTGAGTAAGACAAACACAAAAAAAACAAGGTGCCCACAAGAAGAATGCCTCTCTTTTTCTCGTGTGTTGCCTGTAAAAAGAAAATAATTATATCTATATCTATATCTATAGATATAGATATATATATATGTATATCTTCAGCCTCATTTTGAGAAATAAGTTTTACCAGATAAAAGATCAATTTCTGCTTTTCAATATCTAACTTTTTATCTGTTAGGCATATTAAATATATCAGTGCACACCATCAAAGTAAATATGCAAAAATTAAAAAAAAAATACACTGACTTTTTAGCCAGAAAAATGCAACCACAATTATCTTCTGCACTCTCGCGTACACTTGATCTTTATCTTGAGAACACCACAGGGTATTATTGTTGGAGGTGGGTGGGCCACCACACAGTAACCACTCAATATGCTGCTTGTACTGGCCATCATCCTCTCTCCAGCTCTACCATGCACGCCTGGCTGCTCGCCTAGCTCGAAGCACTAATGTTCACGGGAGTGCGCTCACAGTATAAAGCAAACTGAGCAGCGCCAAGGAAATGACAGCTTTTACAGCTCGTATGGAACTGCTGGAAAATGCACTACAGGCCTGGCAGTATGCTGGCAGGAAATATGGGCCGTGCTGTTGTTTACAACCAATATCCTGTGCGTTATGCCTCTGCATGTAGGAAAGTGGAATCCGAGACATTTTAAGGAGCTGTTGTGTTTGCACGTCTGAGGTTGCCCTGCAGCACTGCTCTCTTTGTGGCAGGGGAGTCCCCAGGGAAAACCAAAATATGGCTGCGCTCTGTGACCTTGACGACAGTCCACTCTGCCCCCTCCAGCTGTCTGTCAAGCATCCCTCAGGTCGCTGCTAAACACAGTTGACAGTTTTTAACACCAGTGAGAGGCTGGAGGAGCTGTGATGTGTCAGCAGGAGATAAACATGGTTTTACTACCCAGAGAAGCTATCAAACTATCAAAGCAGCTGCATGCAGCCGATGTCGTCACCGCTCCGAGAGAGCATGAATAATGACTTGTCCGGTCATTGAATTCCCTCATATGTCACCCAGGGGAGACTGCTCTCTGCAGCAGTGACAGTGTCCTGAGGAAATCTGTGTCACCTGTCCAACACCCAAGTTACACACAGTATGCGGGGAGCTGTACGTGTCACAAAATCTTGTAAAGTAGGTTGTGGAAAACACTGGTGGTGTATGCCAAAGGTGGTGGTGAAAAATTAAGAGTTAAACTGCTATCCATGGCTTGCTTGTGTGTTCACCCATTCACACACAGGACACAGTCACACACATGTGATACACCCGCCTAAAGGGTCAGCTGCTTTCCTTTTTCTTCCCTGATCAACCTCAATTGAAATTCAACTTCACTTCTGAAGACGATAAATGCTATTTTTTACGTCTGATGCAATAAATTACACAAATCCAGCGGGAACAGATCAGTGTTTATTATAATTTGGCCACAATTACATGCGACACATGGCGCATGCAAGAGGAATGAGCCATTCGTCTGCAAGTGCACGAGAGAAGGGGAAAAAGAAATAAATGGCTGCTAACATACAGGCATAGAAAGAAGTTGGAGTGGAGGATGGAGAAGGAGCAGATCCATGTGATTGCTACTAAAAGGGCAGCTTCCTTTTGCTTCAGAAAGCAGCACTTTAAAGAAGACGAATTGAAGAGAAAAAAATCTTTACGTAAAGGAGATGAGGATAACATGTTAAACCCAAAAACCTAATTTTGCATTTCCAGTCCACAATTTTAAAAAAAAAAAGGGAAAAAAAGGATAAATTATACTTGTTTTTTTCTGTTCCGACAGTCAAAGCTCTGAGTGCAGCACCAAAAGATCTGTGTCCCAATAGCACAAACTCTTTGCTGGGCCGGTCTGCTTTATTCAAGTGATAACAATAAAAAAAAATTTAAAATTTAAAAATGAGCTGCAACATGAATGTTAAGTCGAATCAGCAGTGTAAGCACATGAGGTCATAGTCTTGCCGTTAAAGGATTTAAGTTGTCAGTTGTGTCTTTGAACGCAGCCCTATCAGCCCTATAGAGTGGCATTCACATTGCCCTTTGCAGCTTAATCTTTAGACAGTGTTTGCAACTATGTTTATTATCAACGTTGATGGCTGTTTTAAGATAGTCGGCTCGCGTTTGTGCATCCCACTCAAAGCAGCATGTATAAGTCCTGATTGTATCACCTTTCAGAAATAGAAGGTTAGCAATGGGAGAGAGTTGCAGAGAGTGATCAAAAACAGCCATTTAAAGAAAGAATTCATGAACTACACTGGTTAAGGAAACAAACACTAATCTGTTGTTCTTTTTTTGTGAGAATAAACTGTTTCCCTGCAATGTGGTGTTCAACAGAAACTCAGAATACACCAGAGAGGGCCAAACGTGTTAGAGGAGACGTAAAACGACACGGCTCTATGTTGGCTCTCCAGCTGTGGAAGACCAAACCAGTTCGTAGCTAAAATCAACTTACAACGGTCTCCAACAGCGGCCGTGAACAAGCACTGGAACTGCATTGGTAGAAAAGGGGAAAAAAAGAGAAAAACATGAAGAAGAGGAGATGATTTAGACCATTTATGTAAGATAGTGTGAGAAAGCACAAGAAGGCATAACTAAAAATGGCCAAAGATGGACAGATAACATAACCAAGAGGCATTCAGTGCCTGACATTTCATGTGCAAAGCAACTAATGGGATCAGAAGCAGATAAAGAGCACAGTATTCTCTTGGTTTGCCACAGCTGCAAGAAAAGTGCTTCTTCCATTTCTTACTCAACTGGTGAGTTTACTTTAACTTTGCAGGTTTTTTTCTGTCAGTCTGTCAAGAGTGTCAACAAAACAATGGAGAGGTTGAGGGGAAAGGTTTCCTTTTGAGCAAATGGAGAGAAACATGGTGTGAACTTTCACTTACAGCATTGACAGACAGGCCCGTGGACTCGAGGGAAGAAAAATACATACGCAGTGGAAGGCATTTTTACAAGCAAGCCAAAATGCCTGACACCGAACCATGGCAACACTTCATATGTAAGACTCGATATGGTTTCTGATGAAATGCAACTGCAAGCTTTAAGTTAAATCAGGCCGCACAGAGATGACCAAGGAAAAGGGCATCTCTTCGCCGTGACTCTAACAATTCAAAAACTGACACTGAAACAGATGTGCAATTGTCTCCAGCTTGACTCTTGCACTGCAGTTGTCATGTTACTGAGTGAGGATAAACGGCAAACTTGCGTAAGTTGCAAATGTCAAATGAAGTACAGCAGCTCAGTGCAAGACACACCAACATGAACAATTTAAACGCATTCGGCAGCTTCTGCAGAAAAACTGAGGGGAAATGGAGGGACTCTTTCATCATTGTAACCAACTGCAGGGACCTTAAAGGCATCTAACTTAAGCTGAGCTCTGTGATCTGTTTAGTTCATTTTTTTGTTTAGTTCATTCTTATGTAGGTGTAAAAAAAAAAAACACGTGTCAATACAAGTTAAGAAATAGCTTCTTACTGTGCATGTATGATATGTTAACTAGCCATGTGCTCGGTATTGTGCAGCTTTAATCATGCAAGTGTGCTGAAAGCACAATTACTTTCAAATACGTTTTGTCCATACTACAGTCCGTTACCAGACCCAGAGAATGTGCAATACTCAATAACTATTTGTATACAGACATTTTCAGCACAGTGTTGTAATCAGATGAATGACAGAGCCTTCCAAGCAGCACATGGACAGCACAAGGCTGCAGCGTGAAGATCAAAGCGAAAAGTGTGAAGACTATGAAGACAGATAACACTGATGAGAAACCAAATGTGTTCTAAAAAGGTTCCTGGAACACCAAACAAATGAGAGCCAAGTGGCTCTGTGTGTTTCATGGAGTAAAGAGGAAGAGAAAACATTATCTTTGCATGTCAGACACAATGGGATGCACAAAAGTTGGTGTAAAGACACAAACACACTCTGTCATGTCTGTCCCAGGCAAAGCTGGTTGCATGTTCAGGGGCACGCAGTTGTACCGCACAGAAGTGCAAATGCCCACACATATTAAAACAGATCTGATTCAGCCAACAGTCGGTAAACAAGCGGATGCATATTTCACACACACACAAAAAAAGAAACAACTCCGAAACGCATCCTTCCTGAGAATTTAGATGTCAACACTACAGAGCTTAACTTGGGATTTTGTGGCAATGGACAACATATTTACCCATCAACAATTCTCTCATTTTCAGAAAAAGTTCATTACCAGTGGCTTAGAGATAAATATACATTCCAACTGTTGAATCAATATATATGAGGGTTTTGGAAGAGACAGCAGCACGGTCTGGGATTCAGAGGTAGAATGTGTAGTGGATGGCATTTCGCGAACATGTCAGGGAAAGAGTTATGACCTTTATGTTTCCACCACACTGGTGGTAGAGATCATGGTTCATGGAATAGCCATCCATTGAACTCAAAAATAGTGTTTCTATCATGACAATTGAAGGGAATTTAAAAGAGTAATGGTGACCCTGGAAAACTAACTGGGTGTTTAAATCGAGCAGCCGATCAACTCCAAAACATAAGAGGCCATTTCAACAATTGGTTCACTATTAGTCACTATAGTCTATTAGCCTGCGAGTTCTGCTGACTTACAAAGCACAATGAACAGTGTATTTTGACTCAATACAGCTAGCTTTATTTCACAGTAGTATAGTCTTACCTTGAATTAATATATGCAGCAATAGTAAAGCATGCAATTACCCAGAGTTTTGGGCACAAATACATGGGAAATTCTATGCAATACTATTGACTTCTTCACGAAAAAGTAAAGTAACAGGCTTCAGTTATTAAGTAAAACAGAATCTAAAAACAGTAAAGCTAAAATATCAATGTATTTCAATAACAGTCTACCACCAAAAATGTATTTCCTGCATGAAGCACAAATTGGGCCTTTTAACTGGTAGGAAATTAACCAGAATGTGGATCTGGGAGCAAGAACGTTAGCTTTGTAGACAAATTAAAAACAGCGAAGAAATCAATCCGTGACTGTGTAGGGTTAAATATGCATTGCTGATTTTACCAAGGGCAGACACGAACAAAAATGAAAAAGAAGAGGAATAAAGGGAGAAAGAAGCTAGAAGCCATTTCCATTTGTTATAATTTCCTCTCTGTGCTGTGATTAACTGATAGATATGTTAGAGGTGGATTAGCTGGTGAACACTCCCATCAGTTTATTCAAACACTAAAGCAGCCAGTGAAGGCACTCACAAAGGGTCTGCGTGGGAACAGTGACACAGGCTGTTGTCTTCAGACCAGATGTCTTTCCTTTCAGTTGGATCTAGCTCATTACCTGTGTTTGTCTTGGAACGTAGTCCAATTTACATCCAGCCAGGCCTGTAAAATCACTTGAACCTGAACAGTGAAAGGTTCAGGCGCCAGAGCCGACAGAGACCAGCACAAAAGAGGACATTTTAATGGGAACAATACACATCAGCACAGCCCTTGGAGGAATAAGGCCAACAGAATAAATGTGCACTTTCAATAACCTGGTATGTCTGTCTAGTCTCCATGCAGTCTGTGGGTCGTGACCTAAGCAGCGAGATTAAGATACTCGGTATACGGATACTCTCAAGCATAAATGCAAATACACACACACAAACACACACACACACACACACACACACACACACACACACAAACACCACACCATCAGATGAATATGCATATCGACATGAATACATTAAAAAAATACACATAAAAATTCTAAAGGAGCCAAACTGAAGTCTAGTTTAGTTAATCTGTGAAACCCAGCATGACAAACAATGTGTTAGAGCATACTGTACAACCATAACAAGCTGAGCGCAACAGACTACGACGCACTGAAACAGCAGCCGTTCAATAAACAGAATATTAACAGACCCAATTTCCTCATTTCAACTTGTTTTTCAAATCAAATCAAATCAAATTTATTTGTATAGCACATTTCATGTACAAACAGTTCAAAGTGCTTTACATTAAATAAAAGCATTGCAGCAGGGAGTGGAAGAAGCATTAAACATACAGTCTAGATAAGTTAAAAGATATTTCATGCATAGACACATGAGAACAGAAATGTCTTTAACCTGGATTTAAAAATGTCTACATTTGGTGAAAGTTTAATCTCCAGTGGCAGTTTGTTCCACTTGTTTGCAGCATAACAGCTAAATGCTGCTTCTCCATGTTTAGTCTGGACTCTGGACTGGACCAGCTGACCTGAGTCCTTGGATCTAAGAGCTCTGCTGGGTTTATATTCTCTGAACATATCACAGATGTATTTTGGGCCTAAACCGTTCTGGGATTTGTAAACCATCAGCAGGCCTTTAAAATCTATTCTGTGACTGACTGGAAGCCGGAGTAAAGATTTTAAAACTGGTGTGATGTGTTCAGATCTCTTAGTCCGGGTTAAAACTCCAGCAGCAGCGTTCTGGATGAGCTGCAGATGTTTAATGCTCTTTTTGGGAAGTCCAGTTAAAAGAGCATTACAGTAATCGAGTCTACTGGAGATGAATGCATGGATGAGTTTCTCCTGGTCTTTTTGGGAGAGGAAACCTTTAATTCTGTTGATGTTTCTGAGGTGGTAAAAAGCTGCCTTGGTGACAGCTTTGATGTGGCTGCTGAAAGTCAGATCTGAGTCTATCAACACTCCGAGGTTACCAACTTGGTCAGTGATTGTAAGGTCCCGAGTCTCAAGATATTTACCAACGCTGACCCTCTTCTCTTTGCTCCCAAACAGAATGATCTCAGTTTTGTCTTCATTTAATTGTAGAAAATTCTCTCACATCCAAGTGTTTACTTCCTCCAGACACTGACACAGTACGTCTGCTGGGCTGGAGTCGTCCGGTGACAGAGACACATAAAGTTGTGTATCGTCTGCATAACTGTGATAATTGATGTTAAAATTCTGCAATATCTGACCCATGCAATCATCAATGCAAAAGATTTGATGGTTTTAATTTATTGCAGATTTTTTTTATTTAAATATAACTGCTCATTAAATATTTTTGTTGCATTAAAAATCTAAAAAAAAAAAAAAAAAAACAAGAATGGCACTCTGTCCGACTGTCATTACCATTTCTTTGATTTTTCTTTTTAATGGTAACATTCTCATTCCCGTTTCAAGTCCAGATAGCACTGAACAGTTGTGTTTAAGCAGGCTTTGAATGCATGGACGTAAACAGTCATGTGGAGAGTTAAAGTCATGCAGAGTGGAAGTCATGCAACATTTTTAGTGACTATTAGCTACAGACAGCTAACTCGTGCAGGACAGGACATCTTGGAGCGCATGTCCACTATTCAAATACCCTGAGATCATCTGACTGCACCGTAAGCCCAAAACATTGGTCAATGCCCCCCATATATACAGTAGTCATTAGAATAAAGGCAACCTCCACTCTCCCAGAGTGAAGGTTGGCCTGTAAGTCTGAGCCACTATTTTAGCTGTATTTATATTTTGTGTACATGCTGCTCAGATTAGTGACATTTGCTCATGTTGGTTTATCAGTCTTTTTTTCCCCCTCACCATCTGCTTAATTAGCGACAATAGTGTTTTTCTGGTTGTTCTGTCTATATACTTGGGTCCGGCTGCTACATATTTAATGGTCTGAATGTAGAAAATCTATGCCAACATGACCACTGTGCTTAACCTATAACAGAGCATTTTATTGCCAGTTTTATCATTTATCATTCAATGTAATTATTCTTATGAATTGAAATTAATGATGTAATGAAGCTTTGGCTAAGCTCAACAAAATGTTCAGATAGACGTGCAATCATTATGTGCATCAATAAGCCATTTCATTAGCCTTCTGATATTCCATCCATCCATCTATTTTCATCCGCTTATCCGAGGCAACAGGTCCAGGAGAGAAATGCAGACATCCCTCTCCCCAGCAACACTCTCCAGCTCCTCCTGGGGGATCCTGAGATATTACCATGCCAGAAGGGGCATATGATCCCTCGAGTGAGTCCTGGTTCTGCCTGGGGCCTCCTCACAGAAGGACGTGCCTGGAAAACCTCCAAAGGGAGGCGACCAGGAGGCATCATAACCAGATGCCCGAACCACCTCAGCTGGCTCTACTTCGGCTCGGCCCCCCACTGGATGGCCGATATCCTCCCTCTATCTCTAAGCCGGAGCCCAGCGACTCCCCGACGTAAACCCATTTCAGCCGCTTGTATCCGCAATCTTGTTCTTACAGTCACCATCCAGATCTCGTGAGCATAGGCGAGGGTTGGAACAAAGATGGACCAGTAAATTGAAAGATTCTCCTTCTGGCTCAGCTCGTTCTTCACCACAACGGACCGCAGCAGCGCCCTCATTACTGCGGAGTAAGCCCCGATCCATCTGTCCATCTCTCGCTTCAACCTGCCATCACTCGTGAACAAGAAATCCAGATACTTAAACTCCTCAGCCTGAGGTAAGGACCCATCCCCAACCCGAAGAGAGCATTCCACCTTTTTTCGTTTGAAAACCATGGCCTTGGATTGGAAGAGCTTCTCACTCAGCAGCGAACCGCTCCAGTGTACGCGGAAGATCTTGGCTTGAATAATCCAACAGAACCACATCATCCGCAAAAAGCAGACATGCAACCAAGTTCCCAAAGCAGGCACCCTCTTCTCTATGACTACGCCTTGAGATCCTGTCCATGAAAATCACAAACAGGATTGGTGACAAGGTGCAGCCCCTGGCAGAGTCCAACACGCTCAACTTAGCGCCATACAGACAACATCTCTTGCTTTGGTTATACAGGGACTGGATGGTTCATAAAATATCTCTTGATACTTCCTTTTGGTAAATCACCAGATAAACCCTGTGACTTTGGAACATTCGGTACAATTCTTACAGTAGGGAAGTGATTCCTGGCCATCATTTACAAGTGCGTATACTCTATAATGATTGAAAAGAAAAAAAAAAAAAGAGTAGACTCCATATAGATGTGCTTACCCTACACCACTAACTGCTTAACACTGCTTTGTTGAGTAGTAATTACATGGTGGGATACATTAATTTCAGAGGGGAGCTTTGCGTGCTAACAAACAGACATGACCAATATTCAAGGCCATAAGACTGGCACATAGGAACTGTCAAAGGAAGCAATATTGCTCTTTGAATTCAACTAATCACTTCTGCTGCTGCACTCTCTTCTCATTAGCTGGGCTCAGTCCTTGATGAAGACAAATAGAAGGCCCCTCCTGTAAATCCAGACAGTCAGGTCCCATCAGCCTGCAGCAGAGAGCAGTCTGCCAAAGTAAACACAAACGCTCGCCACCACTGAGAACAATGAGCGTCAGCCCGCCGAGTTAATGTGCAACAATAAAGAAAACACCAAAGCACTTAAAATAAGCTACAAAACATGTGTGAGGATGTAAATTTATAACAGGAGAGGGACACACTGATAGAAAGACGTTTTAGAGGCATGATATATGAAACAGTTTTTCACAAGAAAGTTACAAGTATACCCATAAAAAAACTATCATCCTCTAACATTTATAGCTCATATTTCTCAACCATTAGAAGAAACAAATCTTCAACTTCTTAACAAGTTTGGACTGAAAAGCAGACGACATCGACAGGCAAACCCCAAAGCAATTTGATGGATTTTTACAGTTCCCAGCACAAACATATGGTCTGATTTACAAGGACGCATGATACTTTGGAATGGATTGTTTTTGGAAACTGGAATCATTTAGAATCAGGGAGAGGAATGGTTCACAGTTTGACAGCAGATGCAACCTGCCAAGTTTCACTCTGGCACTTAATCTTATTGATCAACACTGAGGAAAGCTGAAATGTTAATAGTACTGCTGTGGAACATGATATTAGAGATAGGGGTGGTATAATTATCTATAACAAATCTCATCACAAATTACAGAAATACAGCACAACAGAAAAATAACTATACAGCCGTTCTGTTAGCAAGGATCAGGAAATACAAGGGAGAAAAAGCAGATTAAGTAAGTACAAACTTGCATTTGTCTTTTTGACCACTTTGCCAACTTCATAATTATGTAGCATCTCTGTTTGTCTCAGTCATTGATCAATCATCTGTGCACTGTTCCCTCCTCACAACAAAGCCGTCAGCTGAGCACCTGGCAGGCTAACTGATTCCAACTCTGAAAAGTCCTCATCTGTCGAACCCTCCCACATATCTGACTTCCTTCCACAGCGGCTTTAAACCTAAATTCTATATTTTAAACATTTAAACCGTCGTTTAAAGATGCAAACTGAGATTAAACTTGGATCTCGGGTCAGTGATTATAGCTCTGTTCAGACCAAGAGCTCTTTGCTTTGCTTTAATGCAATGAGGTACCACAGTGCACCATAATATCACATTTCTGCCTTTGCACAGCAGGACACCAGATATTATTACACTCTACGGGCCTTTATCTTGTATTCTTATGCAATGCACTAATGTGTACTGGTCATCCATAAATAGAGCCAATGTATCATCAGCTGCATGAATTGTGCAACCCTTGAGCATTGTTAGAGGATCTCGGGGCCCAGTTGTATAAAGTGCATTATTTATGCTACCCCGCTCCTCGTGGCTCGATGTTTCCGAGATGAATGAAGAGGAAGATGAAACGATCTGTTGTGACTGTCAGAGGTGAAGGGCTTAGGAATGAAAAATCTACCCAGTCTGTCCTGTTTTCTCTCACATGCACAAAAGCAAGCAAGCTCCCATATCCATGCATCCCCCATCCTTCCCCATCCCTTAGCCTATTTGAAGGTGACACATAGGAGATGGATATGTGGTTTGCAGCCATTAAAATGTCCCCATGAGGCGAAAGAGCTGTTTGTGTCTTTAGAAGAGTTACAGAGCCTGGGGTGAGACAGAAACAGGAGACTCATGCTGCCGAGTTGTTTTCATCATAACAGGATGACCCTTTGTCACCGCTGAGAGGGAGCACAGCTGCTGTATGAAATTTATTCGACACATGAAGGGAAAAGCTCCGGAAACTTGATGGCTACTTCAGCTTTAGGCCCTCATCAAAAAACAGTTATCAAAACGAAGCACATTGGCCGAGTCGGTCTGGCAACTCGACTAAGTTTCCAATAGTTGCAGTGAACTACAACAAAAAGCTGTTTGTTACAACGTGCAACATTTTGAGGACTTCCTGACACAAAAAGCACAAATTATACTTGCAGGGACTTCTCCTTTTCAGCCAACACCTACCATCACTTTTACTAGTTAGACTGAAGTTATCAGAGCTGGTAAATCATACGAGTTGCCACTAATTAACAAATTCTACTGTACAAAAAAGTGGATTCCAACTCCAATAGAGTAAGTATAATAACTATATCAACAAATTTCTCAACAAAGAGATTGAAAAATGATTACCATCTGTATTTAGATCCTGTTAGTAATGAGGCTAAATACATTTGATTTGTAACTGCCTTGTTAATTAAGAGTCCTCTACTTTTTTTTATATAAACTGAATAGCTCAATGAACTGCAATTCTCTAAGTTACCAATTAGCTCAATACAACATACATGAATGAAAGAGGAGAGAAGATCTTTTTAAGAGAAGTTTATTCACTTGTTTAGTTTGTGGTGGAGGAAATTAATGATCTAGTATGCAATTATTGTCTTTTCATCATTGTGCATTGACAAAACCTCTGAAATGTCACTTAGAAAATGCATTTAAGCCTAGTTTCCATCATTTGGTTTGAGGTAAATGAACCAGGCAGTATGGCGTCGTCGATAGGTGGAGGCTACTTCACAAATGGTTTAAATAAACAGAGCAGTAACCCAACAAAACCACTAACTTTGTCCTGATGCTGTATAAAAGGAAAAAAATGATATTTTTAACTAGATATGCTTATTCATTCACGTCTGCAAATATTAGTCTCGTTTACTTCTTCGAATCAGAAACAGCTGACAGTTCATGCGATGTGTCGTGTCAGAACTCGATTCGCATTAGGCCTTTTCAAAACAGTCGATGCATAAGAAAGGGCTAAAACCATCACCATTTCCATGAATCATCTTGAAAGCACACTCAATATACACATCGACAAACAAAAATCTCATCTGTCACCACAACCACTGTGGGAGAGTGGCAGTAGAGTGTACTATGAATGCATACAGGGAAGATGGACATCTTTATAAAACAAGAAAGAGTAACTCTCTGAGGGAAAACCCCATGAAGTGTTCCACTCTTTGGAGATCTAATTAAACCACCCGCTGAGAATCACCACACGTTGGACAGCAACATACATCCTAATATCTGTGCAGTATACTGAGAACACACAGAAGCAGATTAATGAGGCAAGACAAATACTTATCGTAAATAGAAATAGTTAATCAGGGATTATGAGCTCTTAATGATCACAGTGTCGTCAATTAATGCAATATTATCTGAGAGGCTTGTTTGCACTACCAGAACATTTGTAATGGAAAAAAGGCAAATGATGAGAAGCAGAGGAGAAAGACGGGGGGGGGGGGCTTAGTACAGCACTTAGCTGTCCTTGAGTGCATGTGACTTGACTGTTGAGGACAGCCTGGTAAAGCTGCTGGCTGGTTAACACGGAGCACAGCAGCCCAAAAATGATGAGAAGTAACAGGCTTTCTGCAAGTGAAAGGGCATGCAAAAGCCAAGGTTTTTTTTGCTAAATAACTGTGGATTATTGTGGGCATGTACATGACAACTCCATATTTTTCTGTTCACTCTTACATAAATAATCCAACTTGAAACTTTTGTCAGCAGAATCATGATAAATGTTGCTTGACAAATGCATAACCACCTCATAAGTAATTACTAATGTCATGTTCATGTAAACGACCAGTTAATTCAGCCGTAAATCATTTACAGTTACATTGCAACTGCAGATGTATTAACGCCTCAGGTCGTAGTTATTATACAAGACAGTTTTATGTGTTCAACACTGACGTGACTTGCTGTGAACCATATCGGGTAGGACCGCAGCTGTGAGAAGAAAGAGGTAATTAGAGCTCAGAAGCAATGTAACATTAGACCCGTCATTGCAACGAGGCGTCAACAGCAGCGAGTTCACACATCATGATCCAATACAATGTAGCTGATAGGGAAAATGCCAGGAGAAAGCAAGGAATTCATGATGTAAAAAGGGTACTTTCTGCCCAACTTTACATCAATTCACTTTTTCTGTCACTATACAAAATCTAATGAAGAGTAATATAATGCATCAGATCAATTCTGTGATTAGAAGCACAAAAAAATATAATATATATTTTGAATAATAAACTGGAGGTTCTTGTCGCAAGTTATCAGCGTCATCAGCTTCAATAACATGCCAAAATGGCTTTCACTGCCAGCAAGAATACAGTATGACTTAAACTGTAAAGATGCCCTCTAGATAAATACATGGATAAGAGGTGAAAAAAAGACATATCAGTGTTTTTGTTTTTTTTAAACACTGTGGCACAATTTCCTGAGGTTGTCTTAAAATGTACGAGACATGCTTTGGTCAAAAATATCACTTCAATCAACACCCCTCAGCCCAGCCTGTTTTCGGGGTGGGGAGTTGGAAAGTAAGGAGCCTCTCGGTCCGCTTCTTAATGTTCACTTTACATAAAGAAATAGGTATGTCCATTTCAAACGCTGTCATACTGCCATGCTTTACGACGGCATGGTTGTTAGGCAATACATCCACCAGGGGGCAGTGCAGAGTTCACTTCCGAGTTCCGACGTCAGTTTCAGGCCGCGAACATGATGAGAGAGGAGATCATGATAAAGCACCATCACAGAAAGAGACCTAAAAACAGGCAGCACAGTAGACGGTGGCGGTCAGCCTCTGTTCAAAAAGTTTATTTTTGGTCCTCTTGCTTGCTCCTTTCGCTGGTCGCAAGTGAGCTATACTGCGCTACTCTGCCCCCCCACGATTTCCAGTTGTACTGCTCCATTTGCTGCGTTTGGGTACGCACCTGCAAAATCTCCAAAAACGTAACAAAAAAAACACACAACATGAACACAGATAGCATGCGGACAGAAGGCTCCGTCCGTATGAGTGCGTATTTAACATCGAGCATAAATGAGCCCTTACTCAGCCCCCGCTCTTCTTGGGAGTGTGCCTCAGAGACCAGAGAGCCTTCTCCCTCCCTACCGTGGCAACAGCTGAGTGATGCTAGGGAGAAAGAAAGTTTGCCAAACAGAAAGCCACTCTCTCAGACAGAAACATGAAACCAGATCAGTTTGAACCAGAGTCACAACCTAAACACGAAGGAGCTCCAAAAGAAGTTTGACCATCGAGGCTTCAATTGGATGTTGGTGATCAGTTAGTTTTCGTATGTTCGTACGTTGACTGATGCATACAACCCACTGCAAGTGACTTGAGTTTATATCATATGATGTGTTTAGTATGTTACCCGTTATCAAATCCTGGGCCTCTGGTGTGCAATTTAATGCAACAAACACCAACGGAATGAAGCTACCAGGGGTGGCTTGTCTATTTAAAAAGATGAAGCAGTGCTTAATAAATATAATAAAATAATAATAATAATAATAATAATAATACTACTACAGCATTTCTGGTTGCTGCTGACAAGTTAAACAGTGACACCCACTGGCCAAAAGTAACAGGCTTTGAAGCAGTGAAATCATTGTGCTTCAATTCTCAATATTCTGCTACTGGAGTGATCCGTTTTTATGATTAGTCAACTCAAATTTACCAAAAGGAATCAGTGCAATGACAGGAAAAAAATGATCTGCCGACACAACATGAGACGACTTGTCTGAATATTCACATCATGTTTGTAAAAGAGAATACCATCTGTCAAGGTTAGATATGAGATGAGGTTCACAACCTGCTGTAATGTACTTTGCTAATCAAGGTGACATTGAGCATATTCATGAGATATTAAGCGTTTAAAAAAAAGTCATGATTAGTTGAATACACGTTCAGGCTTGTAACCAGCTGAGCACCACAGAAAATTCAGCACCTTATTAAAAGGAGATCACAACAGCCGAGCACAAAGATCACAGCAAAACAGTTTTCTTTCATTTCATCCCATTAGTCACCAGACAGCTAAAACATGCCAGAGCTGGGCAGTTTGGCTGATTCATTTCCAGCTACTTGTGTTCATGCTCCACCGACAGTGCCGTTCGTTTGCCGTACTGTGGCTCCTCTAAGAAACCCCCCCCCCCCCATTACATCAGCCACTGCTGCACACCCTTCTAAAGCGGGTGACTTGTTGTACAATCATGCATGCACGTTCAGGAAAGACTGAGACGGTACACTGCTGAGTACGATGAAAACCAAAGCGTTCAAAATGACTTCCACTGGGTTCTTGGTTATCACTTTCTTGAGCTTTACACAAGGGTAACTGTTCTAAATGGGTTAAAAAAAAAAAAAAAAAAAAAAAAAAAAAGTGTTGTCACAGCAAAGTACTGCTTACCAATCATAAATGAATGAGGTTAAACACTTTTCCTCAAAGGACTCCCATCCTTACAGCAGATTCCATAACATACCATGAATCACCCCCCTAGCTTTAAAACTTGACTGCCCCATTTTCCCTGAGATGAATTACACAGAGGAATATGTTGGGCTAATTCTTGCCTGAATCCCTGTGGATCAGTAGAAGAAAAAGTTAGCTCAGTAAAACGGGATATGAAGGCATTCAGCCTGGTACAAACCATCTGTTACTGCAAGAGACATTATTACAGTCAATTTGTGGTTTAACTACTTCTTTTGAATCCTATTACTCCTAGTACTCCTACTATGAGCTCATAGTACTACAACTCGTAGGTCGCTGTTGTCCCTTTACTGTTGCTCCAACCCCAGTAACAGAGCCAACTTGTGGGGGGCAGAAGGTAGCAGAGAGAGGACCCCTTCAAATAGATGCTGGCTCACTAGATGATGAAGGCAATGAGTTACACATCTGAAATTCTAATCAAACACTCAGCAGGCCAGAGGCAGTAAAATTCACACTCACTTAGGTTGTCTTCATCCTTTCAAGCCAAACTATACATGCACACACACACAAGCAGGGTTCACACCTCTCAGAAATCCCTACCTTCAGTCGAAATGACCTGGGAGGCACAGAGAACATCACTGTAGAGAGTGCTTATAGCTCTGAATGTATAGCAATGCACCAGTTCCGTGTTCACACATGCATGCCTTCACACATAGGACCGAGACTGCTCGAGGACTTTATGATTCAGGCCATAGAAGTATGATAAGGCACCACAACTGAGTGAGCCCCAGCAGTTTAATCAACTAAGAATTCAAGTGAGCGGGACCCACAACTACATTTGGGCACACAGAAATAATTGGACCGAATTTCAAATGGGTTTTTTTTGTTCATTTTTTTTAAATGGTGAACTGGAAAATTACATTCAAACAATGACAAGACAAACTAATAAAATGGCAAATTAAATCACAAAAAAAACCTCTGAAATGAGAAAGTTAAACTTTCAAGAAGGAGAAATGAGACTTCAAAGATTACACGCACGACTGACTCTTGACAAACAGCAATTCAAGTCATTACTCATTCAAACATTGAAGAACAATTTCCCCTAGAAAAGTTGAAGCAGCTGCTTTTTTAAAATAACTTGGCATTAAATGAAGCCTTTCTTTTCACAAGGCTACATTTAATGCCTTGTAGAAAGCAAGGCTTCCAAGAACCATCATTTTCTCTGATTTTCATTTTCTGGCAGACTGAAAACTGTGAGACTGACAACAGTCATATTCTAAAAGGTACTTAGGCATGCTTTTTTTCATAGTTCAGCTTATCATCGGGTCTCAAATCCTAATATTTCTCTGGAGCAAAAAAGTCTGGAAGTCAAAAGTAAAACCCACAAGGTGCTGTAAGGGAAAGTGCTTTAGTTATAGTCCATTATAAAGTAACTGATCTTTGACAAAGTTGAAGACCTTGAATATGAAACTGTCGTTACATTTGTATGAAGAAATAATCGCCGAGCGTTTTCTTTTTGATTGGCTTCCACCTGCAGGGTGAGTCAGGTTTGGTTCAATATGCGGATGGGCTGACTGCTGAGCTACACTTCTATACACACTGTAAATACTACAGTGGAGCCTGTTGTTTTTCTATTCTTGATGTTTGTTTTACATCAGTTTCTGGTATAGCTAACGGGGCGGGGGCTGTACAGGACTGTCATCTTAAGCTGACATTTGTGTTTTGATTTGTCAGTAAATGAGATGAAAAGGCAGCTCACAGGTTTGTTTTTTTCCTACCCTGCTATTTTTGTGTTTTGTCACAGTGTTGATGGCACTGAGAATGAGCTGCCCATCTTCACCGCCGAGATGAGCTCACAGCTCTACCGACTGTCAAAGAGTGTCGGTTAGTTTGTCTTGCCTTTCTCTTTCTCTGGCGGCTTGCTTGTCAGTCAGCCTCTGCTTTCCTTCCTACATCCTCTTGTCTGTTCACCTCTGTCTCTCTCTGCTTCCCACCAGCCTTCCGTCTGCCTCTCAATTCTGGCTTCTCTGCCACACAAATCAAAGCCTCTTAACAAAACAAACATCAGTCTTTCCCTTCTCTCCTTTCCGTGGGTTGCCGGAGTCCACTATACAAAGCAAATGATGACATGTACAACTGCAGCTACCTCCCCTCTACCTCAACCACATAAACCCTGAACCCACCCCCACTACAATACCCACCAGCTACAATCCCCTCTCACAAGAATGTCAACAAGCAAACTGTAAAAGCATTATCGGCAATCAAATGGAAAGCCTGAGAAAAGCTGCCTCCATATATATGCAATCTACATTATTTAGATCTCACATAACATTTTCTTCTCTGGATACCAATGCCTGCCAGGCAGTGCAGAGTCTAACTTCTCAAAACTCAGACACAATTACGAAGGAATGTGTAATTCAGAGCTCGGGGGGCACGTTTCCCCCTGATTTAAGACAATCCATTCAATTAAGAGCAGATTAGCACCTGAGGGCTGACAAAAGAGGTGATTTAATTAACCTCAGCCTATTAGTGTGAGAACATTGCTTTTGTTTTGGAGGAACTCGACGCACCAGAATATCACCGTGTCAGAAGTGTTTCCCAGTGTGTTGACTGATGATGCAGTTACTGTTGGCAGAGATGGGTTGGGTTGAGCAAAATATGATTATCCTCAATTATGGTTACGACTTCACAGAGGATTTCAGTTATGACATGCTTATGAAACACTGTAAACCATTTATATCAATCAGTTACCGAGTCAATTTCATTTTGAGTTTGGAAATATGCAGGGTAGTTTACAAGATATCATCTCCTGGGCAATTAGTTGACATCTTGGCAGTTTTTCCGACTATGATCAGTAACTGTCCAATGCGTGGCCACAGAGACAAAGTCTTGTGGTAAAAATTTATCACGATCCATCCCAAACAAAAAAAATTAAATGCCACCGAAAGCTCTCCAACAATACAGTAACACAATTAGGCACAAGTCCCAGACATTTACTGGGGTAACTTTTACAAGGATGAGCTTTGTGGATAAGACTGATCAAATTACATACTAATTATGTGATGGAATGTTTCTGAATCTTAGTTCAGATAAAAATCTTATTTCTTTTCTTTTTTTTTAAATAATAACACAAAGAAGAGGAACATGTTTTCTTACAATACAAACTTAACTGAAGCTTAAAATGGGAAAAGGCAGTAATACAGTAATACAGAGGGATAAATTTAAACAATATTTAAACTGGGCTGTAATTAGGTACGAGTACATCTAGCTAAACTTGCAGAAAATAAAATTTGACTAGAATTTTTGGAGTCCATAAAATGAAAGTTGAAATGAATGATTGATTTGATTCAATCGGTTTAAAAAAAATGTTCAATTCAATTTTTTTCAACCGACTATATAACCTTCTGTATGACCTTCGGATTACGTGACGCAGACAAGAAGCACGCTTGTTTGATAGCGGCAACAGATCATGTCTACCGAGCAAGCAAGCAATAAAACGACGGCAAAAGGGATGACGACACAAAGAAAAAATGTCAGAAAGTGTCCAAATTGTGGGAACATTTCAAACTCAAAATGACGGATGAAACCGTACGATGCGTACACTTCAAGGCTGAGCGAGCGTTTCACAATAGCACAACTTCCATGTCCCAGCATCTCAGCAGAAAGCATCCAGGCGCTTCAGGCACGAGCTGCGGACCCAAGACAGGATATGTGATCATCTACAGTTTAAATGAAGATAAATTGAGTATCGCCAGCTATGCTAATTTGACTGAACATTTTTTGGCTGCTACCACTAATAACCAGCAAGTGTTTTTTCTCCGTGTTATGTTGCGCGTTGTCGTCTTTAGACAAAAATGTTTTCTAGTGAACTTATTTAAGAAGCCAATACATGTTTTTAATTTTCAATTATATTTGTTTGTTTGGAACATTGCAGTTTTGTCTTTATTGCAGAAAAAAAAGAAAATCACACTTGTAATTAAATCTCATTTAATGGTTATTTTTTGTCATTTTTATTTTTATTCATACTGCTCATCACATTTATTTTAAAGCTATGGTAGGCAATCCTAGAGAGCTAGCAAGAGAGCTAGCAAGATTCGAAAGTATCCCCTCCTCTAAGCTCCACCCCCCCCCTCCCCATTCCGTCAGTGCTTCATCCAAAGCCGGTAGAACCGCGTGCGCACACGGAGCAGGGAGCCGACAGAGGGGGGCGTAGCAGAGAGTCTCTATTATGAGGAGAGGGAAAACTGGCGGCTATTTCCGGGTGGTACTGCACTCTAGGGGCGCCAACGAAGCAGTGCAGAGCACGCCGAACTCTATGGTGGTACTATGAAATCCACCTTAGATCCAGCCATTGCTTTGGATATAATTTTTTATATTTTTTCATTTTAATTTTCCTAAAGGCAGGATAAATTATCCTTTCAAACGGCACTTGGTTTGATTTTTTTAGACTCACTAGATTTGTTTAAAATACACATTTATTGTCAGTATTGCATTCCGAGTGACGTCACGCATGTGGCATGACTTTACGGCATGGTCAGTCCTAGCGCTGAGCTAGCAGAGAGGGGTTAGCTCAAATAGTTACAGATTTCAGCACAGCCCTTTTACATACTCTCTGACTAGCCTCTGGTTTAGCTTTGGTTGTTGTTAGCGGCACCAGGTTAGCACTCTGGCACAGTGGACGAGTGCCGTAAAGCAGCCGGTCGTAATCAGCCGTGCGTTCTTCAGATTCCGTTAGCTAGATGCTAGCAGATACTGACTCGCAAATGCCAGACCTGTAAGAAAACAGAAAGCTATAACTCCCAGGTTATTGTACTTTCTATATAAATCCACATCCCTCTGTCAAAAATTACAGTATTATTTTCAGGTTTCAGCCGCTAGCGGGGACATTTTTTGAGTTATTAGCACCAGCCCTATGGAAAATGGTCATTCTGCACTCGCTCGCCAGCGCCCCCAGAGAAAATCAACTGAACTGCAGCCAAATTTTTTATAATGGGGCGAATAGGAAGTGGAACGGCTGTCTGTAAAAGGGCTGTGGGCGTAGGCAGAAAGCAGAGGCATCTGATTGGTTTTTTGTAGGTGCTCCAATCCGAGATCAGCGTCCCGCTGATCTTGGATTGGTCAGCTTTTTCTCAGTCCTGCAGCTGCCACAGAGGTCTGATTATTTTCGTCCCTTTTTCTAAATACATCTTGTATAGATTTCTCTCAGGATACACGGACCATTTCACCCAGTATTACAAAATGTGTTTCTGGACAGGATTACCAACCATGTCTTTAATTGAGCAATATGCAGCTTGTTTGATTTCATCCTTAAATTCTATTAATAGATAATGTAATTACTGGGTGGAGGGGGGGACAAAACAAAAAACAAAGGAAAAAAAAAACAAATTTTTGTTTTCACTGTTTAAACACAATGCTTGAGTGACAGTCGATCAACTTGCCTGATCGATCTGCAAGAGTCACTCGAGAGTCCCTCGCCACAAATTATCACTGCTTATGGCATCGCCAAAGTGGAAACAAGTCAATCTCATAACTGTACAAATTAATTTGCCTTTTCACTCATTTGGAGGGTGGACTGGGAAGAGGAGTGGTATATTTTTATGCATGCAACCCATGTGCAGAGAAATAGTTCAGCAATGTGCGCACACTTCACAGTGAGTTTTATGGAACACCCATTCATTCTCAGAGCAAGATCATAAAGAATGCAAAGTACCAGCAACGCTCAAGGAAATTTATGTCTAGGATAAATAAATCCATACCAAGTCAGTCAGTTTTTCCAAAAATGAAGAAATACACACATTTATATGTGTGACTAATTATGCAGTCACTACCAAACATAAAAAACAAATAAATGCTAATACCACCTGTACTCATTACTAACTAAATGAAATTCTTCCACCGTCGACCAGAGTTTCTAATGGATTATTGACTGGAACCACATAGGTGGCTGCAAGAGGGCACATCAAGAACACTTCATCCATCAGTCCTGTCAGGGCTCCACAACAGGAGCATGGGGCAACAACACATTATTAAAGACGCCGGGTACTTATTCACACTACCTCAGAACTGCAACACCCACACCCCAGGTCGGGCTGTGATTTAGGAGCACTTCTGGTAAAAGGGCATCAAAATCAATGACTGTTGCTAAAGGAGGCATTTAAAACCTGAGAAAAGATCTACCACAGGTTCAGTTAGCTTACAATGTCTCTATGCAATCTACATATGTACGCTGCTGACATTCCTGAATGGTAGCTTTCAGTCTAAAAATACAGCAGCTGTACTGCAAGACATGATGTGAAGCCTGATGTGATCAAATAAATCTAGAGTGTTCAGTGGACTGAAGCAGGACCTTCCACAACAAAAAAAAAAAAAAAAAAAAAAAAAATGGAGTAGCAAGCCAAAGGGGAAAGGTAACCAGTTAGGTGTATCTAAGGGAGGACAAAAAAAGAAAAGCCAGTAAAAGCACGGATTTGGTGGCTTTGTATTTTCTAAAGCCACCATAAAGCCACCATTCCACCACCTGAAAAAAATGTATATATATAAAACTTAAAAACACCCAGTGGCAACATAATTTACACACATGCATCTACGGTTTGTGCCCCCTGTTAAAAGACGTGTTTGTGTAATTGATAATTCCATTTATTTTGCTGGAAGTTTAAAGTGTCCTTACAAATGGCACAAAGATAATAACAAAGATCACCTAACGGATCTGGAATGCACTTATATTAGAGCAGTATTAAACTTAATCCCAATAGGCTAAATAATATTGTGTAAATCAATACTTAATGTCATCTTACTTTCAAAGGCTCAAGCCCTTAATTGATTATTGATCAAACAGTTTGGCTCGGTGGCAAGGCTAACCAACTAAATCTAGTTCAGATAAATGCACCTGCTGCACCAACAAGCAGGAGCCTGACATTAAAGCAATGCCTGCCTTAATAACAGGTTATTAAATTTACATGTGTATTAGGGGCCGGGTCTCATGTGACAGTCTGACGGCTGGACAGAAAGAGCTGTCCAAACTAAAGTGGTCCCTGCCGCTGTAAAGTGATATGTGTCATGAAAACATAAGGGCTGGCCACAGCAGGATCGCTATATGTCACTACAGTAAGAGTTGTGTACCATCGGCCAGTTATTAATCCAAGCGTCTCTCATTTAGTAGGTGTGCTGACTAAATGAAGATGTCCTTTTTCCCCCTAAACTTTCCCATAAATTGATCAAGCTACTTTAATGTGAAGGCTACACAATTATATAGTATATCATTACATCAGTCGTAGTCTCAAAATGTTTGGTGTATGAGGCATTCAGCCTAATAAGCAGCACTAGTTTCATATCATGTTCCAAGCTCACTGCAGCATATTGAATAATCTTTTAATGAATTTATAACTCAGGAGTTGGGGGCTGATCCATCCTCTCTTAGTGTATCTAGGAATAAAAAAACATCTTTAGAGCTAAAGGGCTTGAAAAGTTAGAAGCTAAAGGCCTTGGGCTCTGCTTGGTGACTTTGATCACAATCAGTGTATTTATGTGACACTAGAGGAAAAAAAACTAATTGGTGTGAAGCTAAAAGTAAACCTGTTAGCCCAACCAAACCAAAAATAGTCAAATATAAGTGTATATCAATATAGGCGAATTCCCAAGAATTTTTAACTGTACCACCGTCTGACAAGATCACTATTCAGGTGACTTAAATACAATGTCTGCACAGAAATTCAGCTATACTTACATGAACAATGAGCTTCCACAGAGAAAGTTAGTAAATGCTGAAGACATTCTGCTGCTTCCAACAGTCCACAACATTGTAGTGTCGCACCTGCTTTGGCTAATAACTCGACTCCCCTTACAAATATAAACACTGGAATAAGAACAGGGGTCTAATTAAATGGCAGGTCGAGCTATAACCATAGTTAATGCCACTTAACCTACTTTCTCTACCAACAGGATGTTACTCACTCTTGTCTATGTCTAAGTATTAATTTCCCCGTTTATTGCTTTTTCTACTTGACTCATACATCAAACCTACGGAAAATACCAAAAATGCACTTAAATTAACATCTGCACATTTTCCTGTAACATTTCTTTAGTTTAACATAATTCTCTAAATGCAGCACATGTTGTCACTTGTGATTTACTGCAATAACACACCCATTACAAACTAAAATGGGCAGCAGAGCGCAATTTATATTGCTTTCTTCAATGCTGGGAAAGGCACACAAATTATGGATGATGGTGACGGCATACAGAGTGTGGGCTGGCAGACCGTGGCAAGCTAACAAGTTCCCATTCTGGTGTCTCCGATTACATTTTACAGATTTGTCTGCCAAAACCAATTTCCCTAGCAAAGTAGCTCTTTCTTAGCATCCAGAGATGAAAGAACAAGTAATGACACATTCAACAACTCAGGCTCTTGGATTTTTTGCTCTTGGGGCTTTGCTGGATTTGACATTCATATAACATCAACTTAAAGTGTGTACAAATAGTTGTATAAAATGAAGGAAAAATATGCACATCACCACAGAAATAAACAGTGAAGAAGAAACAAAAGAGAAAAAAGAAAATATCCCCTAACTCTTAGCTCATCATATGTCCTGTAAATTAATCTACTTACTTGACTCGGAAGATTCGTTCCAGAGAATCTCTCTCAGTATAACTCTTCAAATATGAAATGCTGTTTCCATCTCAGCAACCACCATTTTTCCCTAATTACTTCATGTCATGGATGTAACGCATGTACTGTAAGTGATTTATATGTTCGATCGTTCATCATTTGTCTGTTATGACACTCTCTACTGAAACAAAATAATTTTTCTTGGCAACATCTTTGTCTTTATTCAACAGAAGGCAATAAAGGATGATGTGAAACATGATGGAAAGTTCAATTTCAGAACTGTATTTCACTTCATCTGAATACGCCGGCTTGTGAGCAACTGCTACTTAAGTGGATTCTCATTTGGTGGCTGCCTGAGTAACAGTGTGAGAATATCAGCGGTCTAATAAAAGTGCCGTAAGGGAACACGTTAAACCACAGCACAATAAGTTTCAAACCAGGTCAGTGAGTCAACTGCTGGAACACTAACATATCTGAAAAGAAATTTTATTACAATCACATTTTAAAGAGACTAAAAGGTACAGGTTGGAGAGAAAAAGTAATGCTACTTATAGACACCTAGTGATCCTATTGATCCGGTTTTAGGTGTAAAGTGTGCATGAAGAATAAACTGCAGCCGTTTTCGTACAAATCTCAATTTGTATTTTGACAGTGTTGCAAATATACTCTCATACTGAGTCACTGCAATCCGCCCTGACACTTCCTGTTTTGTAAATTGCTAGCAATGAGAATCAGATACATGGCGTGTTTTTGAGTCCGCGACAGACTGTCAACTTGGTTCCTAGTCATTTCCTGAATTTCTTGACAGCTAACGAAGATTGTTTAACAGCACTGCTCAGCGAATGAGCTAATTGCTTAGTGGGGCTTTCATTCTGGCCAACTTCTGCACCCAATTATGATCCTCCTACAAACTCACACTTTTGTGCAGCATCCTCAGTGTCAGTCACTCCCTGTTCTCATCAGCATGCAAATACACAAACATTAGTGTGAGAGCAGAACAACAGGCTTAAGATTCAGACAAAGAGGAGGATGAGGAAAACTCAAACCCTGCTAGTACACACAGTCCTTTTCACATTGGCCAAAAACCTACTAACACCAGCTAATATCTGACTTCAGTGTAGTGAGAAAGTGTTGAATTGGCATTCATCAAATGACTGGATTAGTTGTAGGTTTTTAATCTGCTCCATTTTTGATCAGCATTGATGGGAAACACAACAAGTGTGTTGCAGTCGAAGCAACAAGAGTGGGCTTATCAGCACAGCCTGTAGAAGACGGTGGGATGCGTTTCATATAGCTACAAGTACAAGCTTGTCCCCTGGGAGGTTGATAGTTATTGGACCGGTTCTGAATACAATGTAGTCCCCTGAGCACCGAGGAGAAACATGCTACAACTGGTAATGGGAATGAATTGGATCGGCTTGCGGTAGTGGGTGTACTGCATTTGAAAAAATTCATTCAAACACGTTCCTTTTGGTGTAAAAACGGCAATAGTGCGATTGTTATGAAGCTTGCCAAGCAGAGAAAAAAAGGCTTACAGCTTAGAACAGTGATTTCTTTTCAGCTGTTGAGGTTTGTTAGTCTGAGCTCAACAAGCAGAAGAGAAATCGCATCAAAAAGTTATTTTGTTAAATTGAGTTTTACAGGAATGTTTGATTACTCGACAGAAGAAAACACAGAAAGTGGAGACGTGACAGAGCAGACAACTCGTCTATAGGTGACAACAGGGCATCAAATATTAGTCTAAATATAAATCATTTTGGGTCACATGGCAACCTTTTAATGCAGGCCTGTGGTGTGTGAATTCAATGCAATGGCTGTTAGCTCAGTTGAATGGGTTGTAATGTTAGAGTCACATGTATTCAAGCTCAAACTATTGTTCGTCTTGACAGACGGCTGGGATAAATATTCCTCTGTGACCTCTGTTTGTCTTGATTGGACAGGATTTTAATTGCAATAATTTGCTTTAACTCCTTAAATAAACAATGTATTCTAAAGGAATAAATTACAGTTTAGTGGGTGTGAAATATGTGAAAAATTGATCAATGAAGATGCATTGCCTCTGTGAATGCATCCAATTAAAAATAAGAGTTAGAAAATAACACTTTCTACTTGCATTGGAGTAGTAATGAACATTAAAAAGAACACCCTCTGCATCAATTTATGCATGAAAGGATTCAGCACTTACCCAATATTATTTATGTTGTTAGTCTTTGTTGAGCCACGGCTGCCTCTCATTATTCATCACACAACAGATATTCATACATTACTGTGCATAGAACAATAATAGCAAAGTTGTCAGTGATTATTGGTAATGTTTGTTCAATATTTACACCATCAATTAACCCAAACTGCTCTCAGCCAAAATGAGTATAATATATCAAATTAAGAAAGCTTCTATTTTCATGTCAGGCTCACAGCAAATTCCCATCAGACAGGATCAGAAAAAAAAAAAAAAGAAACCAAAAAGCTCACAAGAGCCTTAAAAGCTCCACAAGAAGTCATAATAGAGTTCGGATTCTCTTTGGAGATGCGCACGGTGATTACAAATCTCCCGTCGCATCCGTCTTTGCTCTGCCTGGGTGGCGTCAGTCATAACACCGATGACGGACATCACCTGAGATTTAGGAAGTCGTTTCACACTTCAAAACCGTTCCATCAGCACATTAATGATCTCAAACTATTAGTGTGATGTGGTTGTGGCAAAACGATTGATAAAGAAAAAAAGATGTTTATGAGAATTATAAAACTCGATATAATGCTTAAAATAATCATACTGCTGCCGCAACACAGCCTGTAGATATGCATCATTCCTCCCCATCTCTGTAGCCGACACTCTTCCAACCACCAGATCTGAATGTGGAAAATTAAGCTAATTTTCAGTCACTAAACTTTTTGTTTAATGTGCTAAAGTCTTCTACATTGTATACATTGAGTCTTACACACTGTACATGTTGACTTGGAGAAAGGTAGAGCAGAGTGCACTTACACTTAAATAGCCCTGAGTCAACACCAGTGTTGGGTAAGTTACTTTAAAAATGTAATCCGTTACAGTTACAAGTTACCTTGTTTAAAATGTAATTGTAGTGTAACTTTTTGGATTACTTAAAAAAAGTAATGTAACTAATTACTTTTGGATTACTTTTACCTATTTATGGTATAGGATAATCTGTATATTATCTGTATGATTCCATCAGTATTTATCACATTTATTTATACAATGCTATTTTTCTTTTCATTGTACTGCCATAACTACATTATACATTCTCTGCACATACATGCATTTCCCTAGGTAATTGATCTATTCTGCACATATCCATTAACCATCTTTCCTTACACTAGCTGTAAATAACTGCATTTTATCTCTAAATACTGCATGCTATACAATCTGCACGCGTTACACTTGATAAGATGCCAAACTGCATTTCATTAATACATGTGCAATGACAATGAAGTGCTCTACTTTAGTAATAAATAAGCAAAGTAAGACTTTTACATCACATTTTATTTTTCTTTGCACACCCTTGCTTGTGTGTGTGCGCCAGTACTTCCGGTGAAAACTTCCAGGTGATTTGACAGCTAGCGCGTCAGGTTAGGGCCAGTGGCTGTAGACAAAGGTTAACTTATAGCCGAGAAAAAAGATGATAATATAACGTAGCTAAAAAGACTAGCTTTCTTCAGTAGCCTAATGCTTACCGATTTAGCTAGCCTAGCAGCCTCGTTGCTAATGCTAGCCGCCGTAACGTTACCAACCATACCCGACGTCAAGGAGTTGGCTGAGCAGGGGCAAGATTATGGGGCTGGCAGAGTTAACTTCATAATGGGTGAGTGCAGGTTTCATTCACTTGTTTTCATTCTTTCACAGGATTGATTCACTTCATTGGTTTATCCGATTGCTGGCCGCCGAGCCATTATGTGTCTGGGTTTGTGTAGGTTACTGATCATGGTTGTTAGCAGGCGATAGTCAGGTTGTGTGATGTGTGTGTGAGTGTGTATTTTTTCTATGGGTACATGCCATTGACTGTATGAGCGGTCTGTGCTCGTTTTTTTATTTTTATTTAATTAGATTGGAGATACTAATTAATACTGAGGGGGGGCTGGTCCCGGGGAAAATTGCCAGGGCCGATTTTTTTCCCCAGTCCGACCCTGCCGCTCTATACTTCTGTCACTGCAACCTCGCACAAATTGTAATCTGTTAAGTAACCCCCATTCTCACTGAATGTAACTGTAATCTGAGTACATCGTTTTTGCTTGTACTGTAACGGATTACAGTTACTTTTATTTTGTATCCTTTTACCGTAACGCCGTTACATGTAATCCGTTACTCCCCAACCCTGGTCAACACTGCACACATTCAGCATATTCAGTCAAGAGACATTAATCTGACCCGAGCTACGAGCTACACAGAGAGGTTTTTTGTATGCTGCAGTGCTGTTGGTGGTAAATATGAATTTAAGATAGAAATGAAGCACATTATTTCTACTACAAAAACATTTTTGTATACGTTAAAATTCAAAACATGTGAATATTTTCAGATTATGTGTGAGAATGGTCATCGCAGGTGTACGTGTGCACTTGCCCTTGCATGTCCGGGGGAGCTTTACCCCCACCCCCACTTTGAAGCAGGTCGTTTCACAAACCTTTTGGCAGACAGCAGCGCACCACAGAAAACTACAGTATCTGTCACTAATGAACAGAACAGCAAATGGAACTGCAATAACAATTTAATGCAAAAACAATAATCAAGATCATTAGTTTGCTGGATGGTACTACCCAGCAGTCCTACTACGACTCCTCCTGGCAACAACAAAATCACATCTATTCTCAGTTCATTACGCAATTTAAAAGAGATAAATGTACAATTAATGACTGCTAGGGTAAATAAATGTACAATGTTCTTCATTTCACACAGCACACGACCGCTGATGATGCAATAATAATGGTAAACACTTTCCATGTCACAAAGCTTCAACAGGTTGAATAGCCATCAATGTTTGCTCGAGGTTAACGGAGATGTTCAATAATTTATTTCCAGAAGCAGGGGAATTCTAATCAGTAACGGATCTAACAGAGCATAGCAGACCTGAATCAAGGTCCACGGAGTGAGACATTAGATTTCTTCTTTCCTCCTTTTCCCCTCTACCAAGTATCTGAAATTTAGAATTTGGTTATAGGAGCTGCAATTTAATCAGGAACAAAATTGGGCATTTTACTCAATTCCTTCGCTTTAAAGCACGAGTGTGTACAACCAGGCTCCAGCATGCCATGGCACAGTTAAAGGGAGCACTCCTGATAAAGAGCCATTGTTTAGCTTTGACTTGGTAATGATCAGGGGACCAGCTGGGGAAAAGTTTCAGAACAGACCAAAGGCTATTTATTATAAAGGGAAACTGAACATTTCAAAAGGTAATTCAACAGCTTAATATCAGCCAAATTGCCCATTATGGTTTGTCTAACCTTTGAAAGAGACAGAGGTAGGAAGCAAAGCAATATCATTATGTATTGTGCTTTGTCTGCACAGGGGCAATCAATGCTTCATTTCACAGCAGTCCTGCTGGGGAAAGGCCACTCAGAGGAGGAGAAGGAGAGATAGTCGGGTGGCAGAAAGATTCAAAGATACGCAGCACAGAGTCTCCGGTGTTGAGCCGAAGCTCGAGTCCCTGAGGGAGAATCAAGATGACGATGGCCCTGAAGAGCAGCTGACAACAACTATAATAACGGCAAATATCAACACCAACCTTCCTGTTTCTGGGGCTGCAGTTACAGCAGTTATCTGCACAGCTCTGAATGAAGGCCACTCTGCATAGACTATGTAGAAACCACAGGAGATGCAATGAGCAACAAGGCATTTATGCCAACACTATATTCTACATAGAATCTACGGTGAACTCTTCTACCTGTGGCAGTGAATCATTTTCACTGCATATGGCGCTATGCAAACTGCCTTCTCTAGTATCATGTGCCTCCAGGGCACGGACCCACACACCTTCCGCTCAGTCACAAGGTTACAAGGTTACATGGACATAAGTGAGGACACTATTACTCAAATATTTAGCATGGAGCGAGTCTAGCATTACTGCAGTTTGCAAGGAAGCCTTTTCTGTACATCTTCAAAGCAAATACTGACAGGAAGTCGATTATAAACAGACACAAATCTGGAAATGGAAGTAAAGGAGACATCTTTAGTTTTCAGTTCATCAAACATTTTCTTGAGCACACACAGTTGAATAATGAAACACTGAGGACACAATTGTCTAGTAAGCCCTTTAAGGCTGAAGATTAAAGGCTTAAAGGGGACATAATATTAATAAATAAGTAAACTTAATACACTTTCTGTGCCTCAGAACACACACTTGGGTGTCTGAAGTAACCATGAACTAAAAAAAAAAATAAAAAAACAACCCTGGTTCTCCTTTTTGGGGCCACATAACAAACAACAACAAATCTCTGATTCATTCATCATGTTACTCTGACATATCCAACTCTCACACTGACATAGCACCTTTAACCTTGTATCTCAGTTCTACAAGTGCTTTATCCACACAAGCGCAAGTACAGACATCCTTATTATACATTTGCACTCCATAGATGCAATTAATTTTTCCTCTATAGTCACATACCAGTGAGCATATCAGGGATGTGGAGATTCAGTGTCTTGCCCAAGGACACATGGCAGGGCTGGGGATTGAACCACAAATTTCCCGGAAGACAAAACTTTAAACTCTTTTATTTTTTTGCATTTTAGTAAACAGAAATTTCACAGAGTTTGTATTATATTCCATCCAGGATAACCGACTTCTTGTACGCATTTCCTTTTTATATTATTTCTGCCTGAAGATGGAAATTGTGTGCTTCCATTTGTCTGTGAATGCACCATAAGTAGAGCAATAGCAGTGCCAGCATTACAAAAACAAAACTAAACACTGGTGGAACATTGCCCATAGAAGCAACAGTTCTCACATTAACTTTAACAAACAAACAAAACACAGAGGAATGGACCAAATAAGGGAAATAAAATTGTCAGTCAAGTATTTTTCTGTCACTTTGCTGTGTCATTGTGTGATCTTACAGTCTTACTGTGTAAAGTAGTGAGAGTTCTCATCCTCTGTGTTCTTATACAGTAATAACATGCTTCAAGGCCAGTTTTTGTCCAAGTTTTCTTTTAAACAAAACCTGTACAACCCATTTCATATGAGGAATGCATCAAAGAAGAGAAACTACAGGCATCGAGTGGATCCCTCCACCCCTAAAACTGGCTGCAATAAAAAGAGTTATGAAGACATTATGAAAAGAGAAGTGTTGTATTCTATATCTACAGTATTTTGACCAAAAATCTTCAAGACCACAGAGATTTTTCTGAAAATGTACATAATATGTAACCAAAAACAAAGCAACTAGAAGTACTGAGTGGACTGATGCCTTTAGACTGATAATTCAGCCGTTTTCACATATCAGTTTGCAGCTTATCAGCACAAAACGACATCCTCATTAATCCACTGCCTTGGTAATTCACACATGCCAGACAGAAGGTTGCTCAGCCCTGCATCGGTGTGTGTTTACACAGTGTCGCTGGTTGGCAAAGCTGAGTTGAGTTAATGTGATCACAAGCCTTGTATTCCCTTAAATCATAAGTATGTTCTGTGTTTACTTTAACTAGGTTTATGTAACCAAGTAAAAAACAATGAATACAGCACATAAAAAGACACCAGCGGCAGACTGATCAGTAGCAGCCTCTTCACTTCTCATCATTTTCTGCCTCGAATCACAACAATAACAGTGACAAAATATTTTTGTGAGCCAACTTCAGCAGCAGTAGCCTGCTGTACAAAGGGTTGATTGTCCCATCTGGGATCTGAAAAGAAACAAGGCAAGGCAACACAGCACATTAATTAAATTAAATTAATTGAAATATTCCGTTTATCCCCTCGTTAACTTTTCCAGTTTTACCTCCATATCTATCTTCACTTTACACAAAAAAAAATGAATCATCCCAAACAGCAGATACATGAAGAGAGTTTAGAATAAATAAAAAGAATTCTGGACTTCCAGGCTTCTGGAAATCATTCACCGACACTCAGAAAACTGAATCGGCACCGTCGCTTTCAAACCCGATGGATACGACGACAGAGGCTTACGCACCACTAACACACTTAGCCTGTGTAATTGGCAGCCTTGGGTTATTACAGCGTGCACTACGGGGAAACTGCACAAACAGGAGAAAACAGAGCGGACTATTGTGAAAAACATAATAGCTTATCATGGGGTCTGCCTGCTGAGTGATAAGGCCTGTGTGGATAGCCCACGGGCTGCTTCCACTCACTGCTTGTACCATACAGCCGATACCCTGCTATTAGCTGGCAAAACTAAATCCATCCAAAAACCCTGCCTTACCGGAGAGGGTGTGCGTTAATGCATTCCAGCATGCGTCTATATCCTTCACACACACCCCCACACGCCCGGTGAAGTGCTAAATCAACAAGGACCCTGTTGGCATTTACATAAGAGCACCTTTTGTTTCAGTGGAAACCTCCCATTTACAAAATGCCAGCACACTAAATGAAACACACTGCCAGAAGTTAAGTCCTGCAGGAGTGCACTGAGGTTTGGTGAGTGATACTCCAAAGCGACAGGACTTAAGAGTGTGTGCAAAGGACTAAGGCAACGGATGATGATGACAAACCTCGACTAAGCATCCAAAGCTCTACTAAAAAAAGCTAGGATTTAATCAAATACTTTCAGTCTCTAAAAATCACTGAAATTAACCTTGTTTACTGAACACTAACATTTCTATTTTGCTAGCAACACATTCTCATAATTATGCTAATTCTATTGACTGTTCTGAGAATATACATACACACAGCATCACACAGTAGTCCAGGGTGGTGGACAGACAACCATGGAAACTATGCACCATACCAGGGGACCGAGTTGTCAAATCGCAAGGTAACGCTGCCCAAAGGCACAACCTGCTTTATCCTCCATTTTACTCTACGATGGATAATGCAATAAAGTACTAAATGAACATCAAGCACAATTTAAACATTACAACAAACTGGCTAACAGACCATGAACTCATTAGGAAAAGGTTCACTGAGGTAACAAATCCAGTGATAAGAGGGTTTTTATTTCTCAGACTTTTTTTTTGCCCTTTGGAGTTGCCCCCCATTAGCTATTAGACTTAATGATTGATTCAGAGCTAAATTAACATTTTATTAATTCAGAAATCCTTTAGAAACTAATATTTAGAAACTAAATAATGTCATGTAGGAAATCTACTAAAATATTTTAAGACATGAAACATGCTCACTTTGGCATGGAGTTTGCTCTATATGATTATTAACACAGTTTTATGAAACCAAATAAACGCATTCACATATTTTGCAAATATGCTTATTATTTTGCATTATAAACTAGACCTTCCTGTAAAGCGTGACTGAAATGAAAGCAATGCTTTAGCGAGTACATTGCAGAAATAAACAACACTGGATTAAGAGTGATGTTTCTTAAGTGTACATTTCACAGCCTCAGTCGTCACAATTCCCTCGCAATAAAAATAAGAGCACTGTCAAATTAAAACAACAGAAAAGGTGGATAAATTTTATGAATACAGAGAGCAGTTGGCTGATGGTAACTAATCCACAGAATGCTTTTTGTGTGCGTGTAAAAGATTTCCCCAATTAACAATTATGCAGATGTAATGAAATCATAAAAGTCCCCCAAAGGCAAACACTTATCCAAGGTGGCTTCTTTCCGGTTCTGGCAGTCTGTTCTCTTTACCCTGCGGCAGAAGACACGAGTCAAATAGCACAAACTAAAAACAATGCAAGCCGATGTTTTTGTTTGGGGTCGATATCCAAATCCATCTGGCTTTTTTTTAGAGAACAGTAGTTCCTGCTTCTCACACTTCGCAAAAAAAAAAATCGTAGTACAAAATAAAATACATAAATATTAATTTGTGTTTTCCATGGAACTTTGTACCAGCTACTGAAAGCACTACATTTCAATAGAGTAGAAATTTTAGCAATAACAACAAAATGATGCCTGTAGGTGAATGTACTGGAACCAGTGGGATTGGCATTACCGTTAGCCTATGAATAGCTGGCTGAATAGGACAGTCGCTGAGGTAGGATTTTCATAGAGTAATCAAATTATGAACAGCAATTAACCAACCAGGAAAGGGCTAACTCCTATTTTTTTATTATTTTTATGACAGTGTACCGAATACACCATGTTTATCTGCTAAATATACAGAGGTGAAATACATTCTGAACTGATGAGCAGATGGGTAGACTAAAGAATATCTCAAAAGTCTGTGCAATAGCACACCCTTTTCTTTGCCCCGAAGCATCCGTTAAGGAATAGGCATGGTGACAACAGGAAAATCTTAATGTGTTACTCTCTATGCCAGCATTTATGGATTCATCCCACATCGGTGACAAAATTCCTGTATGCAGTACAACAAGGTGATGAATGACAAGCCTAAACCATGAGCAACAAGCGATTTCCCACATTCACTCACACATACAGCAACACACACTTACAGACAGAAACCCACAGCTCACCTTTCACTATTCCAAACCTTGTCAGGAAGTCCAAGGAAGAACATTTGTCACATGATTCATGACTTTTTAAATACTGCATTACAGTTATATCAACTTCTTCCTCTTATGGAAAGGCTTTCATGCTTAATATTCAGGCCGTCAATGTAGCTTTTGTGATATGTTCACATGCATGTCCTCATCTCAACTTTAAAAACACAACAGACCAAATATAGCAAATGTCAAACACTGGACATGTAAAATATTATCTCATTTCATGCGTCCATTTTAAGATATATTAGAATACACAAAACTTCCATCTCTCCCATAGGGCCTGAGTTTGTATAGATTTGCTGTTCTAAAGAAGTTGTTACTTGGGTTGCTACGGGGTTTGTGAGAAAATTGCAAGATTAACAGCCGAATTTCAGCTTGATCGGTGACGAGCGTATCGGGCACTAAGATATTAGATGTTTTTTTTTGTTGTTGTTTTTTTTAAATCTGTCAAATAAATGTATTATACTGTTTACAAGGCGACACAGACAGCCACACACACAAGCAATCTCTTCAGTGTGAAAGTTTGAGTGGGGATGGCTGATCTCTTCTTTGGAGAGACATGCATTCACACACCACAGTGTGTCATATGGAGGCTGTAAAAACAACAACAAAGAAGCAAATAATAGATTTCACCAGCTGTCAGCTGTCTTGCAGACAGCGACTACAATCTAGTCTAATTATGTTAGGAAGTCATGCTAATCAGAAACTGTGGTTCAACAAAACCTGTGGGATACAGTGTGATGTCATGCTTTTGTTTTATAGCTTACAGCCCCCCTAGAAGGTAATGGCAGTTACATGACTTAACTAAACTTGGTACAAAAGTAAGGAAATTTGGGTTTGGTTGATTATGTCTTTGTTGAAACAATGCTTCTTGGCAATTAATCTTATGCTGTTGGAAAGCCTGTTTATTTCCCTTTTAAATGGTGCCACATTTGTAAGGAAAAAGCATTTGTGGGCTGAGCAGCGGAGCCGAGTAAGTGGGTTGCGCCCATGAAAAACTTGCCAAATCTTCTTTGCCAAACAGCTTATTCTACTATTGACTCTCAATAGTATTGTTTGGTGTTGTTTATTGGATTGGATTGGTTGACTGAAGTCTGAAGAAAAAAGACATAATGGAAATTTAACAATTTATTAATTTAACAAACAGCAGCATGTGGAAGAACCATCTACAGCCACATGCTGGTCACCAGCTTGGTCACACACTTCTGTGGGATGGCACCCCATTCTTCAACCAGCATTTCTCGCAAGTCAGCCAATGTAGTCTCTAATAAACTCCGCTCTGTGGGTGCGAGCGTTGTATTCTGGAGTTCGGTCCGAGACTGTGGAGAAATGGGGTTGCCACTGGTTGCAGAATCTCATCTTGATATCTCTTTGCATTGAGATTGCCTCAAATGATTACAAGCCACGTCTTTCCAGTGATTGAGATGAGACCATCACACTGCCTCCACCAAAAACTGCTAGCAATCAGTATGGCGTTCTCTGTGTCTTTTCTACCCTTTGACCCTATGATCCAACTGCCACAGACAGAATCTGGACTCATCACTGAACATAACGCTGCTAATCAGGCACCTGATTGTCAACACCTGGGGTACCAGAAGCTCAAAACAAGAGTCAATAGGAGAATAAGCTGTTTGGCAGAGAAGATTTGGCAAGTTGCTCATGGGCGCAACCCACATACTCAACTCTGCTGCTCAGCCCACAAATGCAAATGTGGCACCATTTAAAAGGGAAATAAACAGGCTTTCCAAAGATAAGGTATAATATATATTGCCAAGAAACATTGCTACAACAGAAAAAAAAAAGATAGACCAAATCCCAAATTTCCTTAATTTTTGAGCAAGGTTAAGTTTCTAGGAATATATGCGTAGCCCTCAACGAACTGATTGCAGACATCCTGCAAGTTGCATTTATTTAAGTTAGGTTCAACTGCAGCAACAGGAGAAAAAACACATAGCTCCAATGTTAAGTTAACAATTACTGGGATGTTTTGGGTGATACGGCAGAGGAAGACGGAGCTCAGCAGAGACCGATTCCCCCCAAAAATTTTCGAAAGTAGACATCTCTACCAACATCAGATGTTATTAACTTACTTGGACACATGATCAGATAAGATAAATTGCACAAGGTGTGTGAAATCTGCCTCATAAGATCGTATTATTGTGGTAATAGAACTAACATAAGGAACCACGTTAGTTGATTTCCCCCTGACCAAATATCTTCAACTTCAAGGAATACAGCCAGCCCAGCTAATCAGTCAAGAGTTAACGAGCCTCTGTCTACTTAGTGCTTCATCTCCGGGAGAGAGTCACAAAATATGTGGCAGCTTTCAGAGATAAGCATCTACAGACATATTGAGCTGTAGAGAACCCCAAGTTTCAGCAGCTGTTGTTCTTGGGGCTGTGGTGTGAACAGAGTATTCTCTACAGAAACAGCTCCACCTGCACTCTGCAGCCAACTTAAAGTTCAGGTAAAAGATTCAGTGAGTAAAGCTATTGAAGTAGCCGTTATATGAGATTTGTGGACTTCACAGGCAACTGACTTGTATGTAAATTACTGGCACTGAAAAGATGCAGCTTTTATATTGAATCCAGTTGTCAGATTTTTAATGTAACTAAATAAAAAGGGAATTCAGACTGATCTGCTTATATTCATTAACGAATTTGTCACATAGTAACTGAATTAGAGACTTGATTGAATTAAATATTTAGTTCATCTCAAAGCGAAACTATTGTCGCTATATTAATCAAAAATCTAATTTTTTTCAAACTGAATTATGAGCGTTGAAAAGGGTCTACGGGCTCATTTTGATGTAGGAAAGGTAAAAATGTAAAGCCATTACGAGGAAAATCAATAATCAATAACCTTGTTGGATTCCAAAGTTTTTTACATGCAACTGGTTTCATTTAAAGTAGTAATGTTCTTTATTGGAAGATGAAAGCTTTACTGAATAATTACCTTAATCTGTCACATGAACAAATATAAAACGGGTGATAATGAAAGGCAGCACATTCCACTTTAAGATGAGAGAATGCAAAGGCTGCTGCTTTTCTCATTGCCACTTCATATAATGTCCCCGTGGATTCTTCTTGCAGCAAACTGAACCAAAACTAATGTCATTCATGCAGGTTGCAAGATTCTTCTAGATGAAAATTAAACGGCAGCTTTGTCTCTACCTCACCGAAGACAGAATCAGGCATCGTTTGTGTTTTAACAACCTTTCACATGCAAATCATTAATCTGGGAAGTTTCATTCTGAGATGGTGGTGGACTCCACCTCCAAGGAAAGAAGGCTGCTCCTTTTGTGCTGCAAATGTGAAACAAGACATTTAAACAAACTGTAAGCTCTGCATCATCTTAACTCACAGTGAATAATCATTCATCTAAGCTTCATTACCAACCTTTCCCCAGTTTCTTATGCATCGTATCCGATTAAATGTTTCCCCAAACAAAATAGTCAGTGGGTTGGGAACAACTTTAAGGCCATAAACAGGTTCTAGCTGGACCAACTAGGTCTCTCCAATCCCACTGAATAAAGTATCTAAAGCTGCCTATTTCCATGTACTTGAAACATGATCAAGATAACTCCACAGGCAAGGTCAAAGGGGTGACATACAGAGAAAGCCATGGAGTATTTAATTAGCATTTCAAAATAATTGTCCTGGAAAAAGATGCAAAAAGTCCTAGGCGACCAAATAAAAAACTCTACGGTACTAAAAACAAAGGAAATGTTGGATATCAACATTTCCAGAAAAACGAGACGATGGATTATATCTTGACACTTTAGCAAGTGTAAACAACTATTACTCTTAAAAAAAACAAAAAAAAGAAGAAGAACTGAAGCACTGTAGCTACCGAGCAGCTTATCTGAGAGTGCAGGAATGGAAGCAGATGGAGATGGAAACAGTGGTGTGTTGGCTCAGTTTAAAAGAAGGATCAGAGACTAGAGGAGAGATCAAAGGTTCAAAGCTGCAGGTAGAGACCTCAATAGGCAATGTCCGTAACTCCACAGGCACAAAGACACACAGATTAGTGCTGGGCGCTATGACCAAAAATACATATCGCGGTACTTTTTCACGGTATCACGGTTTCACGGCATATCACAGTATTTTTTTTTCGTGCATAATTAGGTGTTCACAGCATTTTCTACAGATTGAGAACAGAATTACTGCAGTAGATTAATTTAGGATGGTCTATTTTACCGTCATAGAATAGCGCTGTTTACAAAGAAGTGCTACTCATGATTCTAATGAAGTGAGGAATCGGAATGCAAACACAATTGCAGTCAAAATACAGAACTTTTACTGTGCAAATTTCAAACATCTTTTATGAAAAAAAACTTGCATAAAATGGTTGTTTGGTCGACGTCGGATTTTTTTAAACCATCCATCCATCCATCCATTATCTTCCGCTGGTCCGGGGATCGGGTCGCGGGGGCAGCAGCTTGAGCAAAGAGACCCAGACGTCCCTGTCCCCGGCCACTTCCTCCAGCTCTTCTGGGGGGACCCCGAGGCGTTCCCAGGCCAGCCGAGAAACATAGTCTCTCCAACGTGTCCTGGGTCTTCCCCGGGGCCTCCTCCCAGTGGGACGGGCCCGGAACACCTCACCGGGGAGGCGTCCAGGAGGCATTCTCACCAGATGCCCGAGCCACCTCATCTGACTCCTCTCGATGCGGAGGAGCAGCGGTTCTACTCCGAGCCCCTCCCGGATGACCGAGCTTCTCACCCTATCTCTAAGGGAGAGCCCAGACACCCTGCGGAGGAAACTCATTTCGGCCGCTTGTATTCGCGATCTCGTTCTTTCGGTCACTACCCACAGCTCGTGACCATAGGTGAGGGTAGGAACATAGATTGACCGGTAAATCGAGAGCTTCGCCTTCTGGCTCAGCTCCTTCTTCACCACGACGGGCCGGTGCAGAGCCCGCATCACTGTAGACGCCGCACCGATCCGTCTGTCAATCTCCTGTTCCATTCGTCCCTCACTCGTGAACAAGACCCCGAGATACTTGAACTTAAAAAAAACTTCCAAACTACAGACACGGCTCCTTTTTTTGGCACAAGTTCTTCTGTGTCAGCATGTTCTACTAGTTCTGCAGCTTCGATTTCGGAACTTTCCATGTCTATCCTATCCACCTTCACCTTCGCGTAACGCAAGTGCTTATTACCACCTCGCACCCATAGACAGTAAACATGCGTGTTTAGAAGCGCAACACTGAAAAGGGTCCCGTCTCAAACAATGTCGCGCAACGCAGCGTTCCCCCCGTTGTGTAATCAAATACACCGGTATGGCGGTATATTAAAAATTCATATCATAACGAAATTGTAAACCGGTATTCGGTGTGAACAGGTATACCGCCCAGCACTAACACAGATGCAGACAAGTGACAACTGTACCAGCATTAGTATGCAACCAGGTTAAGCATTAAATTGTCTCCTTTTAAAAAAAGAAAAATTTGGGGGGCCATTACATTCAAAAGATAGAGTGCGACTCCAGCCACAGTTCTACACCAGAGATGGCATTTTACAATCTACTTCTGCAAACATTTATCTTTTCCCTTCAAATCTGCCAGAAAAAAAAGCAAAGATTCAATGGAAAAGAAAAATGACCCGGGCTCATAGATCTGGTGGCATACAGGCTAGGCAAATGTATTTCTCTTAACTATAGCAACTCCGTTATATTAGGATGAGGATGAGATTCACTTCACTTTGTACATGGAAAAGGATACATTGCTTTAGTTTTAGAGCTGTGTGTAACATCATATAGTGTTAGAGAGACTCGGCTCTTAAAGAGCTCGAACCTTAAATCCAATGTTCTTCAACCACTCTGGGTGGGCCATTAACCAAAGATTAGCTGCCAATATAAATCTAAGCTGAGGAGTGATATTGGTTGCCATTCATAAATCTTAACAACCACCACTCAGCCTTTTCAAACACTGCCACTGTAATTTCAACTGCTTTTTGAAGCTGTAACTCAAGTGCTTTCAGATGGAAAACACTTTCATGCAGCTCAAGATTTTAGAAATTCTACTTTACCAAATTTTAGACCCATTTAATGCTTAAGTCTTACAGTGCTTTCACACCAACTTCCACGACCTGGACTAAAATTACAGATGTGAAACAACCCCCAAGACAATGCTTTGATTCACTACAAAAGTCATGTCAGGACACTACACAGATAAATTCAATTCAAGCCCAGATAAACAGTCCAATTCAATTCAATTTATTTCCATTTAATCCAAGTCAGTATGAAAGTATTTACAGTATGACATGGCAATATGGAAAAAGCTGAAGGATAAGGAAATTAATGGATTGTGTCAAATCTTCCCTTTGATTCCTCCCTGGTCCAACACAAACAGGATGTCTCATCACAGATCAAACTGAACGATTATTCAGTTCTTTCCTAATTTGGAAAATTTTTCAGGATAATCTCGACTTTTGGACCAATCACAGGAAGTTATGGCTGGCTCTTGCCAAAAACAGAAACATTCACAGCTATTCACAGGAACACTTGGTGGGAGAAAGAAACAAAGTTTTTAACTGAAATATGATCCGACAATGTGATAAAAATTCACGTGGATAAAACTCATAAAAATGCCATTCCTGCTCCAGTGTTCAAGTGGAAGAAACTTTATAACAATAAGGACACAGTAATAACTTGCTGGTATTGCATCCTCTGAAATAAATCCCCTTTTCACCATAGCAGCATTTCTAGAAACGTTCTCACGTCCCAGCACTCCTTGCTGGTCTGCGACCAGTTTCTGCGTAATGAGGATGGCGATCTGACTTTTGGGTGTTCGTCTTGAAGTTAGTGCTGCTGATAATGCTGAAAACAAAACTACCCTGAATAGAAGTTAAATTCATCCTTTTTGCTTTATTAATTTAAACAGACACAGGTTAGCCACAAGCACGATGCATAATTATGCCCAACTACAAACCGATCAATGTAAAAGGTGCTGCAGATCACAGAGGGGATGACCGCAGGATGTAGGTATGTTGGCTAAAGTGTGAAACCAAACATAAAGGCATTCAATCTATATCAAACAACATAACATGAACCTTGCCTCAGTCTCTCAGGTGTAAAAACACCTGAGACACCAACAGTTTCCTCTAACTGCAAAAGTCTAATTTAACAGATATAATGATTGGAAAGTATATTTGGAAACTTTACATGAGGGTGTAAAGACCAATCATCCCTTCACTACAACATCTCACCATCCCATTCTTCTGCTCGACTGTCGGCTCCAAACACGATGCTGCTCGTAACACATTTCCCCCGCCGCTGAGCCATTTGTTTCGCCCGAGTTCATATGAATGCACAAGTGTCAATTTCTTCCTTAACAAGTGACAAAAGCATGTCGGTGCTTGACAGGTACATCTTGTCACCTATGAAAGTCCATGCACTTTGCACTCCATTTGTATATACACACACAATAAAGCTCTGTTTCATTTAGACATACCAAGAAAAACTGCCTCATTCCTTTTATTTACTTTCTTTTAGATCAAATGTTTGAAGTCTTTTACAGCACATGCCTCAATGCGTCCAGAAATAACACATTTTATGTACGGATGAAAAGACTGAGAACCAAATGAGTAATAAATACCAACAAAAAAAATAAATGCGAAAAGAGAGAAATCAACCCGACGCTCAGGTGTATCACGAACAGTCCAAAGTGGTGCTCTTGGGGTGGGGAAATCCACGATCAGAAAAGAAATAAGTCCCAGGCACTCAAAAGTAGAACAGGAAGAAGGTATAAATTAAAAAGCCTTTAATGACTTTGGCTAATCATAATAAAATACCAACATGTTTCAACCACCACCGTGGTCTTTATCAGGGCAAAAGATTAGCCAAAGTCATTAAAGGCTTTTTAATTTATACCTTCTTCCTGTTCTACTTTTGAGTGCCTGGGACTTATTTCTTTTCTGAAAAAAAAATAAATCTTACAGCTGTAGAGCATGTACAGTTATAAAACTATTCTAACAAATGTATCCATCTGTGGCAAAAATGTCCTTGATCAGCACTGGCTGAGTAGCACCATCGTCGACTAGCTGCCTGAGAGATCCATTACACAGCTAAAATGCTGAATATACACTCGTAGGAGATCAGCAAAAGGTTTTAAAAAGAACCCTGACTCAGGCCCGATGAAAGACATCCTCAGCCTTTATAATGACGGTACCCCCGGAGGGAAAGGTTACCAGAATTTGATAAGAGCCTAAATGTTAGTGCACACATTTGAATGTTGAAAGCCTGGACCCTGTAGACCGCAATGCAACCCCAAATAAGAGTGTTTGTCTCAATTTTCACAGCCAAAACTGACAGCTCATTTCATTAACGTGTCCATCACAGGGCTGTCACAGCAAATTAATGCGAGCAATGCATCATGGTCGTCATCATAATCAGCATTACTGCTGGGAGACCCGAGATGAATATATATGAGGAAGGTGCAGAATTAAATAAAAGGCTGACAAAGTGGCAGTATTCACAAGGCAAATATCTGTCTTTGTGGAAAAAATCTCCCTCTCTGATGGTGTCCTTGTTCAACCTGCTTTCTCTCAGCAACAAAGCCTGATGAAAACCTGGGTTGATACTTATGCGTCTTGATTTTTTTTTTTATTCCATCAGAAACAAGCTGTCCATACATTTGATTTCACATTAGTCTCTTTCTTAAAATGAAGTACTTATCAGTGTATTCCTCATTTCCTGCACTTCAATCCTCCTCCAGGCAGACTTCTGGGGGCTGTGCCAGAGAAAATCAATTGTTTTTTAAATGCTGGCAAGCTGAGAGCATCATCCCACGAACGGCATACAAGAAGAGAAAATGCCAGACTGTTAAATTGCAATTCATTATCTTCATTTGGCCATATGAGGCAAGTGTCCTTTGTTGACTTAATATCCACAGTTGCGCTCAGCTTAGGCTGGAGACCTGTCCTTTTTAACACCTACTGTACTTGAATGTCAAGAGCAATTATTAGCTAGCCATTTGATATTTGAATATCTGACTACTTATAAATACACTTATCAACATTTGGTTGAAATCCTCACTTCACATGACCCTCATCCTCCTCCACACACACAAACACTGATGACTCAACCTAATCTGTGAACCGTGGTGATCACTGTGCCTCAGCTTGAATGTGTCGAATCTCCAAGGCCAGTCTATGAATGTGTGCGACAGATGGGTGCAAGGCTGGAGTCCAAAATTAAATAACCGAAAGGGGCATCAGACATTAAATAGAAAATGGAAAGTAATTGGAAATGAACTAGATGCTGGTGGTGCAGTGGAAATAAAATCAAATGTAAACAGCAGGAAAGGTCAGGCAGAGGATTTCCACAGCTTTTATGAAAACGTTTCTCTTCTAGCAGACACATGGTTTATACGTATCCCTCGTATGGACTTTTTGTCAGAGTGACGTGTAGCCTGCAGTGAAATGCATTAGAGCTCTTTGTTATTGACTGGCAATCCCTTCCCTCACTGGTGGGGAACGGCAAGTAGTCTGCTGTTTGGTCCAATTATAAAAGGCATAATAAACCCAGTTCTAGTGTAGAACCTGATGCAATATCTATTACAAGTCTCCCACCCCCTCCCTGAGCTAGGCTGCTAAAAGATTTTCCTAGGTACTGCATACCAGAAGAAACTGATAAGCAATCACTTTAGTAACTGTATACCTTGTGCTTACAAATATCTAAAAAGAACCGGCAGATAAACTGACATACGATTTCAGTATCCGTTTCAGCAAACCACTGCCAACCAAACCTGAGAGATTTCTTTCATCTCCACATTTGTTAGGCTAGATGCTGCATCTTCAGTACCGTTGAATATTTTAGAGAAGAGTAAAATAATTCCATATGCACATGTCAGAAAGTTGTATTTTATCTCAAAGGGACCAAAAACACTTAAAATGGCTCTTTTTTTTATTTGCTGAAAATATCAAATTAATAAACCAATATCAAACTATAGAAAATATGCTTGTTTAAACTGACTTTTTTTTTTATTTCTTGCAAGATTACATATTCTGATGTTTTGGGGGTTTGTTTTGTGGCAGAACAGGGTCAGCAAAACTATTAATAATGTAGAGGTCCTTACATTTTGGTCCTAAAAGACAAACTGACAGAAAGACCACCTGAACCGAACCCTGCGTGATGTTATACAGACACATGCCCAGCACCTGATGCTGTAAATTGTTTGTGCATAATGTCAACTCTCTGTCCTCCGTGTCTACGATACATAACAAATAGAGTCAGAGAAGCAAACTGTTTTGAAGAGCAACAAAACTGGCAGGAGCTCTGTGTGAAGTGTCGTAAATTACAGTTTTTCCTGAGCTCAGAATGGAGTGTTAAACTCCTGAGAACGGAGATGTGCTGTTGTTATCAGAATTCAGTCTAGCCTGAAGCCATAATGTTGGAAAGCAGCAGAGGAAAGTTTGAAAAATATGACTGGAAAAGATTAATTCCATTTTGTGATGATGCTCCGGTTTCTGTCCTCCATCATAAATCCAGCATGATACTCTCTTTACAATGGTGCGATTACATTCCTCCTTAAAAGAGCAGGTTCACTCCCTGCCAGGCTGTGGCATGTTTAATTCAGCTCAAGCAAACATTAGAAAGTGAGAACATTTTCAGCCACCTTTCAAAACCTGGCCAACAGGATACTTAAAAGAGAGCTTTTGATAAAAGCGAGGTGATGCTAATGCGTGAAACCACTTTAGTTTCAAGAAACCCAAAGAACACCTCGTGAAAGAAAATTCATGAAAAACGATGCTGATTATGATTTAGAAGTAGCCTTAACAGAGGCCTGATTTTAAATAAATAATGGAGCAGCGGGTTCACGAAGGCAACATTAAATCAGCTGTGACCAGCAGAGGCATGCTGAGGTCGGGAACCTCCTTCAACTGAAATGACTGAATACAAACAGCAGAGGTTTAAGAGTAGACTCTCATAAATAATTTCTTCAAATGCTGCAATATTTTGCCGTTAAGGCCTCTCAATAAAAAAAATCTGTCTCCAAACCAGCTACTTCAAAAGGACATGAGCCACTCCTGTGGGCTTTGATCTCAGTGCAGTGAATAAATATTCCTCAAAATGTCTTTGTAATTTCTTGGTCAGTGTGAAGAAGTGAGCACATTGTTCTTGCCGCCAGATAAAACTTATTAAAAAGAAAACTACACTGAGTTACACTGGATACTGCAGCAGACTGGGTGTGCCTTAGCACTACATTTTTACACTAATAAACTCATAACAACTGAATATCTGCTCAGTGCGACTGCACTCAGGCTTCTTCTTTCCATGAGCTATAGTTTCACACACAGAAAAATCAAAGAATGACAGTACATAGTTTTTCATCCACTCAGAGGAACATTAGAATGCCTTAAAGGTGGGGTCTGTGATGTTTTCTGGAGCATTTTTTATCATATTGTCTGAAAACCTCCTCACGACCCCATTGCACCCACTAAAATAGAATGTTTGGAAAAAAAACGAAATCTTTTAGTCCATTGTAGAGGGTGTAGCAAGAGGAAATGTCTGACCAATAGAAGCAATGATGAGAGTTACTTCTATTGGATTCTGACACGCCAATCAACTGTCAGCCCCCCTCACCCCTCCCCCTTGCGCGTTCACAGACTCGTGACTCATTCATGTGTTTTGAAGCAGTGTTGCCAATTTAGCGACTTTGTCGCTAGATTTAGCGACTTTTGGCCATCTCTGGCGACAAAAAAAATAATCTAGCGATTTAGCGACTTTCGGGCTCAATCTGGCTGAATCTAGCGACAATTTAACTTGTTTTGTGAGTGACAAATCAGTTGCCCCGCGACACCATACAAGCCGAGACAGAAGCACTGCAGGACGGCGGCAACCCGGCATACTGTCATTTCCTGTCAAAACGGCAGTTTCAAGCTAGCTACAACGAGGGTAGGTTGAGGTTCACTTCCTGTTTTCAAAACAAAAGCACCTTTTTATCGTAATGGCTTTCCCTATGATAAAAGGCAATGGGTATTTTATTTTGTCAAAATAACCGGAAGTGCGTTGCTCACTGCGGCTAGCTTTAGTAGCGCCGAATTCGTCGGAACAAAATTGTAAATAGCCGGTATTTTGGCAGGTTTTTAACACGTTGGGGATCTAAACGACTACTTTCTGACCTGGAAAGTTTCAAATGTTGCTAAAGTTGACAGAGTTTAGAGCTGAAATCAGCTTCAGGCCGGCTGATTTCGGCTCGGGTAGGAGCGAAAATATATAATATGGGCGTGGTTACGTCACTTATGACGTCATGACGCAATCTAGCGACTTCTAGCGACTTTTCAGAGAGCCAATAGCGACTTCTTGTGATTTTTTTTTGGCAACACTGTTTTGAAGGCGTGGTTTCGAGGGGTGGGCTGAAGGGAGAGGCAAGGTTGTGTATTTTCAAAAATACAGCTTTCAGGAACCGTTTTACCAAGATCTCATACCTCACCTTTAAAGCTGTAAGTTGACTCAAACAGCCGAATGTTCATTCAGAAACTGCTAAAAAGCAAACCTGCAGCCTAACTTTCGGCACCGCACATGGAAAGCAGGCCTGGGAGCAGTGTGGCTGCAGCAAAGTGGTGACAGATGGAAAGCACTAGCATATACCTCCAGGGGTCTGACCTCATCAGAATTTAAAAAGAAAAAGAGCCACTAGTGCAGCGATATGTTTGTGCATCTTTCCATTTTAATACAATTGAGCCCATAAACATTGTGTGCTCTAAACGGAGAAGTGAACTTGGTACCCAGTTCACCACTGAAAACAGGAATCAACAACAAGAACAGACTTGACAGACTGCACCAACTCCACTAACGTGGACTGCAGCTGGTGAATGTTGTTCTTGCTCTGCTCAAGGGGAGATTCACTGTGTCCTGGAGGGCAACTCCAACCAGAACCAAAAGTATTTGGAGATTTGGTTCAATTGCTTCCACACCAAGTTCCCCAAGGAAGCTTTAAAGTTGGGATGAGACAGCCGACTCCTGTTGCTATCTCCAGTCTAAAACAGTGTCTTTGAAAAAGGAGAGGTGTATCTCGCACTTCAGAAATACAAACTGGGGCAGAATTGCAGCCTAATCCAAGCCTACAATTTCAAGGGTGATCCACACATTTTGTCCGCTAACCATTCGGTTTAAGATTTAAGGTGTTCTCTTTGAAGCAGAAAAACTGCCCTTTTCGTAGCACCCATTCCTGGAATGTCACAAAATCCTGTTTGAAAGGTCTGGAATCTGATTTGTGGCAATCTTGATTCCTGATTTAATATGCAAGAGCTTTTTACAGCAGCTTTTGTTAATAAGCATGCTAATTAGCCATGGAAATCAGTGAAGCCTCTGTAAGCTGAACATCAATAGTGCTATTCCAATCAGTACTTTAACTATCACCTCACTCTCTCTGCGGAGCGATGCAACACTGCAGTGTTTTTCGCAGGACCTGAACAAATTTAGATGCAGCTCCAGGCAGGGTAGCTACCCGTTGATATAGATAGCAGGTTATCTAATGCTACCAGGTAAAAGCTGGCCAAAATCGTGATAGGACAACAACAGAAAATCAAACACAAACTCCATCAGTTGGCCAAACTGTGGCAGAGGACTTCTGTACTAAGACAGGTTATCCCAACCGTGCAGTCCAGTCTCCCCATGGAGAAGGAGCGCATGCCCGGCAAAACAGCCCTGAGGACTCCGACAAGAGCAGCCAGGCGGCCTCTCTGTGTAGCACGAGCTTCAAAGCTGATCACATGATTAAACAAACACACAGATTTGGTCACTCACTGCAATGCATCGCATACAGATCTGATCATGCTAAAGACTGTATAATGGGCTCTGTAAGTCGCCAGATACTTGATTAAATTCACCAAACAAAAGTCTATATAATATATATATATAATACACTGTGAGACTAAATGACTGTGTTTCCTGAAATTAAATGACAAAGTACTATATTCAAAGCTATATTTAAAGCTCTCCAACAAGTGTTACCAGTGTTGCACTTCAATAGTGCCACCTCCTTTCCCTGTGAGGTGATACTGCATTAATGAGTTCTGTCACACTCTCTAAAATGTGTTTGCGAGTTGGCAAACACACACATTAAGTACACAACTATAATTGGTTTTCTCTTGTTCTTACTTGAACTCTGCATTTCACGACTTTGGCAAGAACATTTAGTACAAAGTGCTTTCTAAATCACTCTGATTACATATCAGTTTACTCCGATATTTTGATTTATTTATCCCTTTTTCATTTGGCTGTCTGCAAGGAAAGGCAAGATCAATTTTGTGTGTGGTAGTGAAGTAGCAAGGATAAATTCTACTCGTGAACACAAAGCAAGATATCTGTTCCACTCAGACTTTCTAAAAAAAAAAAAAAAAAACTTTAAAAAAAACAAACGGATAATTGGGGAGATTATGATCATGATGGGGATTTTTAAACGGTGGATATGAGGATCAGCAAAGTGAAACGATAAAACATTTGCAGCTGCAGAATGAAAATACACAAAAATTCAGTGTTTCTCTGACATATTGCTCTGTGTGTATATTGAGAAGTCATCTGAAATGATGGACAGCAATGCTTTAGCAGACTGAGGCGGAAAACAATGGGAAGAAAAACTTAGAAAGTCCAGCAGAATGAGGAGAAAAAAAAGAAAAAAAAAAAAAAACAGAAGCACAAGAACAGTTCAATAGAGACACTAAATAAAGAGACAGAAAAATCCAGATAGACTCTGTTAGAAGTGTGGACCTGACAAAGAGAACACCGCCCGTGTCCTTGACTTGAGTCACATCAGCAGACCAGAGATTGTTATCTCACCTGTTTGAATATATTACAAACTGCAAATCTGACAGTCTTTCACATCTCTCAGTCTGATCTTGTGAGGAAACTGTTTTCATAAACTGCTGAAAACAAGATCACTGCAAACTCAACATCTAAAACTAAAACATTTTGCTAAAATATGTACAGAAAAATGAATATTTCCTGTGAACAACGCAAAGCAACAGTAGCTGCAGGGGTCCATCTATGTTAGTGTACCTCCTTTCATATAAATAAACATGTCTATTTCTGTTCTTGTTTGTTTTGTAATGTCTCATAAGTGTCTTCCTGTCAATCTGTCACGCTGAAATTCAGATAAACCCAATGAATTGTAATTTTTGTTTCTAATCTGATTAGAAAAAGTTAAATCTGACATAAACAGCTAAATACAGAGGCCAGGGGTAAGTCACAGTTGTGATACAATGTGTAGTGCCTAAATGAAAAGTCTGGGAGATATTGCAGCATGTTGTACCGTGTGTTTTACTCCATCATCAAGACAACAAAAAACAGGTGAGAATATATAGGATAATATGGAGATACTGAACCAGAAAAGCATTCGAAATGTTCTGGAGGTTTGTTGTGGCCCCAAAGCCTCAATAAAACACCTTTTCTTTGACTTGACACAATTCATTACAGAAAAATGTAGCAGTTGTGCTGTACAAGTCATAATTCAAATCACTGGAATGCAGCCTGTTCTCAGTTTGCATTCCCTGGAAAACAGATAACCTGCATACAATAAATTACTCCCTCTCCAAATAAACTGTTGTAACCTGGATCAAATTGCTTTTTCACTTCGAAGTACACAAAGCCCCAAGAGCGACTACTTCCATCGCTGAACATCCCTAATCTGTTGAAAGGCTTTGCTGGAGAACTTGTGAAAACATACCAAGAGCAGTAAACACAGCAGCGACACAATTACAGATAGTAGCCTCTGGCTACAGGGGGGGGACTGCGTTTAAAGCTACATGTGCTGAAGACCAGCTCACATCAAAACCAAATATGCACCCAGAAGCGAAAACACTGGGCCAGCCAAGTCAAAGAGGTGCACCTTACAACTGTTTCATTGAGATTTTCAGGTTAATTTTTGATGCAGAAGTTCAACGCACACAGACACAAGGCTAAAGGTTAAGCGAGCTCCCCCAGTGATTAATCACTCACCTCAAGAGCCTCCAGGGTCACGAAGCCTGTTATGGAGAAGCCATCAATGATGTCCTCTTCAGCTGAAGTAGAATCCTTTCGCTTTCTTCGTGGGGGTCGAGGGCGGGATGACGACGGCTCTCTTTCACCCTCTCGCTCCGAGTCAGAGGAGAGGCGAAACACTGAGCCTTTAACATGGTTGTTCTTTATCCCATTTGATCTCCTCTCCCGATCCCTCTCCGACCTCGACTTCCTCTTCTTCCGGAGGCCACTTGATCGAGGGCCATCCATGTCCTTCATGGAAAGCATCCAGATAAACCCACCTCTTGCAAGCAATCAAAACTATTCAAAAACACTGACAGCCTTCACTTGAGTGAAAGCCTCCTCAAGGAGAATGTCAGTAATATCCAAGAGAATCTTTCAGTGGGTTAGATCCAAGGAAGTCGTATAATATCCGAAAGATTAAGCCTTTTATTATAGGACACCAAAAAATCTAGTCACTCAATAAAGCGAGATTCCGCTCAAAGATCCCCAAAGCCAGTCCATCAAACCCTGCAACAGAGGTGTAAAATGATCGACTGAACATGTCATCACCAAGCTTCCAATTCCATCAGTGGAGGGACTTTTCAGGTTAAAGCAAAAGTCTGCTTAGTAAGCATGTGCTGCCATAGGGAGGTGAGCAGTGGTCGCCACATCTTTCTTCTCCAAGAACTGACCACTCTTACTCAAGGTTGGCAAACTCACCCTCCTACAAAAATAAAGACAAAAGAGAGCATGCATTTGCAACATGTTCAATCAGCAAGGTCAACAATGCAGTTATTCAATGAGACATTCTTCAAAAGGTACTTCATGCTACGCAGAGGGCTCTGGCCATCGCACATAATGCAAGATGAAGGTTTCATTTGTGTGTCTAGAGTCACATCAGGAGAATACACGTGCTTTCTGACCGTGCCAGGTCATCGAGCTCATATGAGGTAAAAGTGCTCTTTTACTGAGTCCTCTACTGCCTTTACCAAGCTTGAATCCAAACTGTGTTTCTAACAACGAGATTTCTTGACAAAAAATAATGTAAAAGATCATTTAAATTGACCACTTGAAGCCTCGACCTTGTAAACATGAGCTTGTTTTGGTATGTTACTGCTTACATGCAGAAAATGTGTCCCGTTAAGCTGAAGCGTAACAATACTGATTTGAAAGCTACTCCTGAATAAAACAAATCTGACAAAGAGGCATCCATCAGAATCACTCATATTCTGCATGAACACACACGATCTCAGTTTGCTATTCATTCAACCAAAAATAGATTTCATTCATAAACAAAAAAAACCAAAAAAAAAACACAAAAGGGCTGTTGTTCTAGAATGGAAGGGAGTCTGTCTGAACAGGGAGTTGTTCTAGAGGTTTTTGACATATTGATAACAAATCAAGACAAATGTTATGACCCTTTAGTAATGTCATTCTGCACTCAACTCGCAGCTCAGCAGGGCATACCTTCACTGTCTGACCCTGAAGGCATCTGGCTGCTTTATTATCAGGATGCAACATTCAACAGCTTGCAGTCTTAATCTGGATCGTTCTCAAGGAACAGAAAACAATCTAGGCCTAAAGCCACCAAAAGTCATTCTGGCATTGTGGTACAAAACACAGAGCTTCTCGATGTGTCCAGAATAACAATTCTCATCCATTACATCACTGAAATGGTAGCAAGTGGGAGAAAACTGAACCCACAAACTGCTGCCTTTGGTAAAAATGACCTAACAATAAAAATCTCTCACACTGGTGGACATTTCAAACAGGGAGGAATGGCACCTTTTCTGCATCACCACACAAAACCAAAAGCAATCTGTCACAGTCAACCACCATCTTCAACTTTACATTGTCTCCTTGGACACATGCTGTCATGTAATGTAGCTCATCTGGATTCTGCAGCACATGTACATGCTCTGCTACACCCTGCAAAAGTGGATTTAAAAAATAGGGGAAAAAAAGGAGAATGCAGTTTCAACTGTTTGGATCTATCATCAAACGAATGCACAACAAAGAAACATCTAATGAGCAAGCATGGCAATGTTTAAATATGCAGAAAACATTACAGGGTATTCCTTTCGTGCAGTTATTCTGCCCTCTCTTCTAAAGATTAAGAAACATTTGCTATAATACCGGTCCTGAATCTTTTTACCTATGCCTTTAACCTGATGCCTCCTGCCAAACACTCATCTGATGACACACATACACTGCTCAAATAGCTCCCAAGATATTGCTTAATTGAAAAAAAAAACAAAAAACTGTGTTCTAGCACTCGCCCTGGCTTTTCTTGCTCAGTACAGACTCTTTCCCTTGTCTTCGCTCACAGTCCCTTTTTGTCCGCCTGTGCTGTCAGTAGAGATCTCAGGCTCTGTAATCCAGCTCCAGCCCATAACAGCAGCAGCGGACTGCCACTGCCTCCTGCTCCGGCTCTCCAAGCTTCATTTTCCACTATAAGACACACAACAAAAGCAAGCCTCTTTTTTTTTTTTTCTTCTTTTTTTTTTTTTTTTTTTATAGCTCCAAGACACGTCATGCAAAACCAAGAAATGCAAACCCTTGCGAGTGGGGAGGAACCGTCCGGAGAAGTTGAAGATCTTCGGTTACGGCAAAAAAAGAAAAAGATAAAGCACGGGAAGGTCTGGAGCTGGCAAAATAAATCCCGCAAAGGAAAACCATAGGGTATCTCCTCCTCCTCTCCACAGATCCGAGCTTCAGGATCCCGGAGAAGGGAGACCAGGGCGCAGTGATACGGCGATGCCGCAGTGCCGCTTTACAGGCTGAACGCTTCCTCCTCGGCGCAAGTAGTGCTGTCTCTGGCCATTTGAGGTGCATCGCAATTTCCACGAGTAACCGTGGTGAAGTGTAATATACTCAGTAGCATAACTGTAGCTCAAGCCACACAAAGCCAAGCCTGTATTCAAACTTCCGGAGGAATTTCATCTCTCTGCATCATACCTATATGTTAAAAGATATTTAAAAAATTTGAATACAACAAAAGTATAAAGTTGATCAAAATATTAAGCATGTAAATAAATATTTGATCGTTCGGATACTTTATAAACCTCGTCTTCAAAATGAAAAAAAAAAAATGTTTAAAAGCTGTAATAAAAATGCCTTTATCCTCATTATTTCTTCCACAGGAACTTTTATAAGTCCATATGCTAGTCACAACCACAAAGTTAATTAAGCTACCCTGCACCAAACTGTTTGTTTGCATCGAAATGAGGCAAAACACAAACAAACATATCTTTAATCCGAGTATTTCCACTCACTGAATCACTGTGTCATAATATTATTAAAAAACTATTTGTAAAGTTGTCAACAAACTGCTAAAAAAAAAAAAAATCTCTCTCTCTGGAAGATAACATGCTCCAGCTCAGGTGTCAACTTCGAATTTGACTCGTGAAAGCACCTTAAGCTTTTGCCTCAGGGACACCGAGGGCCAGCGAACTCACCTTCCCACCCTGCACACATCAACAGAGAAGCCTGGCCTAGGGGGCAATGCAGCAATAAATAATTAAAGCCATTAAAAGCCCAGGGTATTTTAAAAGTGTACATTTGGCATTTGAAGCTTGATCCCTGCAGTTTGATGTTAGTCACTGCTGCCCTGGAAATCTGGCAATTTGCTTGCACCTGTGGGTGACGACATCAAGCCGGTCTTGTTTGAGGCTGTAGCCTGTTCTGTCTGTTAATCAGCCTCAACTTTTGATGGGTAGCGATTGTCATTAAGTTGTTTTTTTTTTTAATTGATTCAAAGCCACAAAATGAGATGATGTATTGATGTTAGCGATGCCCTTGAGAGAGAAAGAGAAACATGATTATGTAAGAGTGCAGTTACTCAAGATCAATATAATGCATCATTTGCCAGTGATAAATCCATATTCCCACTTTATGCAGCTTTCTTAGAAAAAAAAAAAAGAGGGCAGTGTAATTCACAAGCGATTATACAGCATCGTGCAGAGATTCAGGATACTAGAAGTTCTGGGGAGCGTGATGCAAAGACAGTCGATAAAAAGCACACGACTAACTAAATATATATCAAGTTTGAGCTGTTATCAAATCAATTCATTAACTGATGAGCTAGAATTCAAATCTGGTTATGGGTTTTAGATTTTTGTGCTATTGCAAAGTGTGATGGTATCTTCTTAGCTGTTGACCGAGTTTGTTTATGGATTAAACCATACAACGAAAACAGGAACGCATCAGCAGATTAAATGATTAAAACAATCATTAGTTATAGCTAGATATGGGCAGTGTGTACACATATATATATCCATACTGATGTGGGCTTTGTCATCAGTGGTGAGTAAACGCGATGAAGCACATGTCACTCAACCATTACACTAACACTTATTGATTTCTCAACCCATTATTGCCCATGGGGAAAGCATCAATAACAGTGGAAGCACAACAGTGTGAATTTGTAAAGCATTTGTGGTATCGGTAATCATCCTATGAATAAGTGAGGAAAATGAAAGAGCACTTTGCACCAGTTATATAGGATGTGCTGTTCCTGTATTGCCTTGAAAAATAAAAGTGTCATGCATCTCACGGACTGAAGTCAGGGCCTCTTTCAGAGTGTGTCCTCGGTGAACTGGGTGGCATGGGTGGGCTGTGTATTTTTAGCCTGGTTTAATGATGCTGAGACTGTGTGGTGTGGCTCAGAGCTTGCTCAAGTGCCACAATTCTCAATGCCCGGCGGAACAGGGAGCCCGCCGGTACGTAAGAATAATGCCAGGCGATACACTCGCACTTGACCCCGTCTGATCCTCCAGGAGGACTGTCCTTGTGACAAAGTGGCATGGCAGGGAAGGGGCGACAGCGAGGCAGCTAATTCAGCTCTCCCAGCCCCTGCTCATTTGTGGGGAAGACAAATGTGCTGCTCTGTAGCCTCTCGTATGCCTTGCAATAATCAGCTTTAATTACACCTTGGCCCAAACTTTCACACAACCAACTGGATATGGAAATCTGAAGACCGATCAGCTGGATATAGAACCTGTTTTTACAACACCAATATGGATGAGGCCTGTGGGAGCATTCACACAAACACTCTGCCACTTGTGTAATCTTCCAAAAACAAATAAGGCATTTCTCCTGTTAAATTGCTTATTTATCTTTAATTGCCATATCAGAACGCAACGCTGCTTTCCCTCTTTTTCATCCTCAGAGAGCAGATGGTGGTAATTAAAGAATCTGATTAAAAAAAAGAAACCCCTCATATCCACATATCGTTACACCTGCCTGTTAGTAGCTTTTACCTTTTATCGTATCTGTGTGTCTGCTTCCTTTGTATCTGTGCGTATCAAGAGAGAGACTCAAGTGGTATGTAATGACACTATGGGCATAATGCATGTTGAATTGCTGGGTACTTATAGCAACAAAGAGTTTAGAAGTATTCTCAAATCCTTATTCCCCGTACATGTCTGCCTATAAGCCCTATAATAGCCCCTATTACTTACACAGTGAGTGCAGAATAGTCTTCAGATATCCCCCCTCTGTAGCTGTGCAGAGTAAGAGTAGATGGTGCGCCATGCAGTCGTATCACATTCTTTCCTGTTATGTTCCCATGGCAAATATGATTTGATGACGCTATTCATCAAAGGTATAGTGGAGACTTCAGTGTCTCTAACACACTGTGTGTGGGAGGTTTAAAATTCATCACTAATGACTTGTCCCTGAAGGCCTTACAAGTGGTTAATGCCCTTAACGTTCACGTAATACACGACAAGCGCATGACATATTCACCACTAAATTGTAGCACACGACCTGCTGTTCAAAAGCTGAGCTAAATTATGAATAATGTCAATGTGTCTCCGCAGTCAGATTAAAAAAGAAGCAAGTGTCTACAGCCCCACAGACAGACGTGAGAACGTGTTTCCTTACAGCACAAATTTGAATCGGAAGGATTTATCATGCAAGATCAGTTTGTGTGAGGCTTGCACACGTAATGATGACAGCATGGACTGAAAAGGCGCCCTGGTTTTAATATATGGGGACAGTCAAAATCCTCTCAGCTCATGGTTCCTCAGCCGACTCACCACCTTTAATGTTAATCATTCTACACAAACACAATTTTGTGCAGTAAGTCAAAGTTTTTTCTTCCACGCCATCATAACAACCAGGAAGGCCCCCTCTCTTTTTCAGCCCACATATGTGGCATCATTGATCTCAGATCTGATGTCTCAGCTGAGCTCAAGCCCAAAGAAGGCAGCGGAGCGTGCGCTTCTCGTCCTTACGTTTACGTTCTCTGCATGGTAGAGTTTTATCTCACTCTTATGGATGTAGCAATGACCTGTGGTTTTCAGAGGTGCGCCTCCTGAAGAGAATGCAGAGGCCGGAGATCGCAGCTGTGTGGACTTTTGCTCCATGTCTGGGCATCTCTTACTTTTGAGTTCCCCGCGATGAATTTTGTTGTGATTATGTATCAGCTATTTATTGATCTTTCTGATATCTTTCATTTGTTGTGAAAATCATCACATTCCATCTTTATTTGCATTTTACAGTGCACAACCTCTTTTTTTTTAAATTACATTCTTGTCTACCAATGCCTTTGTTTAAGATCTGGGAACTCGATTGGCTTTACCACTGAGAAAAGCAAAGATGCCTGAAGTCTGTCTGGTTGCTTCAGTTTCAGGGTCTCTGTACTTTACATGCTGACTCACTGTTATACTGTAAGTGTCATTAGTAGCATACGAGCTCCATCACACCCATGAAAGAGGCAAGCAAAAACATCCACTTAACTCTCATTGTCTTTAGAGTCATAGAATGAACTGTAACAAAAAAAAAAATGATGTCGGTTGTCCTTTAGGCCTCACTGTGCGCTGCCCCTCATTTGAAATGCCAAGGATGACCTTTCAGTAAATGTTTCTGCTCTAAAAAGAGATAATTTACTCGTGTAGTCTTTTTCAGCAGATGGATATACACACTAGGGCTGGTTATTCTTTTTCTCCTGTATTCCAGTACAGTAATTTTCTACCTGTCATCCGTTCAGATAAACCAAAAGTGTTTTCAAATATAACCCCATGGAAAGATCTAATGATGAGAAGGAAATATCACAGAGCCAAAAAGTGTTTACCTCGAGCAAGGTGGGACCACGCAATATAACGGCTGGAAGAGTAGCTGACCCACTACAACATGTCCTAAACTAAACGTGTTGTCAGATGATGTATGCAGTACAAAGAGAAAAGATTAATGTCTTCGGTTTAAGGAACACTGCCACAGTTCAATTACAGAAACGTTCAGCACTAACTTACAATAAAAAGGGACTGATTTCAGCCCTCTTTACTCGTGTTGAGTACAACTGACGCCAGATAGAATCATGTTTTTTTTTCTATTCCAATTTAATGAAGTCATGGAGAGTCTACAGAGGGAATGCGTTGCAGGATTTCTGCAATGTCAGTATTTCTGCAATGTAAAATCCATAAATAATAAAGGCTTCACATTAGAGCTCGCGTCTCACTGTGCCACAGCTGAGTGCCTGAATTATTCCTTGGACATGGATCACTTGTTCTGCTGTCTGTTCATATTTCTTGGGCTTTCGCTGTACATACGAACAACACATTTGTTTTTTCCATTATCATCATCGACTACAAAATCCCTCCCTTCTTTGTTTTTAAGTTTAGTTTCTTTTTTGCTCACCAACATTTGCCCTACAATTCCTGGACTCCAACTAGTGTCCACTGAACCTTTCCACCCTGCTCAGTAATCCTACTTTGAAGATTGCATGCAATCTCACATAATACCCTCTGTCCTTTTATTAACACTGGGGCATCTGCCTTATCACCCCTGCCCACAAACAGAGGCGGCATAAGTAAATCAGACTAATTGCGCTCTTTTAGCTTATTTTAGAGTGTGTGTATGTGTGTGTGTGTGTGTGTGTGTGTGTGTGTATGGAGGATGGGTCTTTGAGGAGAGGGAGGCAGGGATATTTTCCAATTACTCTGTCCCTGCTCTCTTCCATCTCGCAGGGAAGGGGGAGGCAAAGTTGAGCTCGTTTATCCCCCTCACAGGCAGCCCTCCTCCTTTCTCTTCCCTGCAGCAACTATGCAATGCACACAAAATCAGCCTAATAGAACTTGTAAGTCTCCAAATGAAGTTGATTGTAAAAGACAAAATGACATGAGAATTTGTTTTCTTCCTTTTTTTTTTAGTGGAAGGCTGGGGGAGGTTTCCTGTAAGGAGAGGTAGTAAAAATAGTGCTATTTGATCCATTTGATTCTTGTTTCTCTCCCACTGCAATAAGTTGCCGGCTTGCATTATTGGAGATGAGTCGTTTTACGGTCATTAATTTACCAAACCACCTCGTGGAGTGGCTCCATTACGGAGGAGGCTGGCGTCATCAGAACAGACCCTCAGGGGTGTTTCAAACAAGGAAAAAAGTCAAAAATATCAATTTACAGCAATGATGATCAGATAAGTGCGATGGTTGTGCTTCAAAAGATAAAAACCCAAGCAATCCTAGATAGTTTTACAACAACCTGTAAGTTACCAATTAACTTGAGTCAATGCCAAACAATAACACCAACTGCAATAGACAGTGAATGGAAACTAGATAGCAAGCAAGCAAAGATTAAAAAGCACAAAACACAAGGTGCTTCTCAAAGTCAAAGAAGGATCAAAGCTTCATTGCTCATTTCTAGAACCATAACTATGCATTTTTAACTCCTGTGACCATTAAAAAGGGGGAGCGGAGTAGAAAAGTAAGTGATCGTATAGATGAAAAAAACGAACAAATTGAGGAAAAGGTTGTGAAGGACGCCATTTGATCCAGCACACCAGCACATTCCCTCTTCAAAGGCATCATTTGTCCTTGTCAACAGTGGCAGCTGTCGACGTCATCACGTCACGAACATGAACTTGTGAAAATGTCATCAGAAGCGTATGGCAGTAGAGGACAGCACAAGCTAAACATAGCTGCTGTACAATTTTTGAGCCTTTGTTGTCAAATTGCTTCATTTTCCATGGACCAACGTACATATTTTTGTATCTGATCATGAGCTTGCATTGCAGATTCTCATGAAACTGTGCAGATTGTACATGTACTCTACCACTGATCACTTAGATCATCATCTAAAAAGGGTGCACAGAACCAAGACAATGTGGACAAAGAAAATTGTGCATAATTTTGGTCTCCAGACTTAGTAGATTTTTAGAAAACCTCAAACAAACGCACACACAGACCTAATCTCCTGCTCTAACTTTCTGAACGTTTACTGCAACTGTTCCAAGTCTCATGCAACGCAAAGCGATTACCGAAAAATTGCAAGAGATTTCATGAAACCTAAAAGACGAGAGTGAAGTGAGAGTGAAATCTTTGTTGAGCAGAGAAACACCGTGATGCAAGGAGTAAGCTCTGGTAGTTGAAATACTGCAGTCTTATTCATTCATTCAAATTAAAGTAGTCATATTAACGTATCAATAGGGCTCAATCTGTGGTGTCAGTTTTAATAAAGAAATCTCAAACAATGATGTTTATTGGGTTAAATAGTGGGCATTTTACTGGTGTGCTTATAAATCTGTGTGAACAGGTGAGGAAATGCTGGCTGGAAACAAATTGCTTTCAGTTCACCTTTACATGGCAGAAAGCAGTTGTTTACACTGAAGCGAGGCACCCTGGTTGTGATGGCAATGTTTCTGACTCGTTTCAATATCCGATGAAAAGGGTGAGACTGGTGCAAAAATGACATTAGAACGTTGATTCCACAAAAAAATGATCACTGTCAGAAAACTCCACATAGCTCAGTTATGACATTTACTGGAATAAAACAAACAAGGAATCCCAGTGACATCCACTCAAGCGAAGCAGGAATGTCTCTCGATGTTTTACTTTCATCAATATTTATCTTGGTGATGCATTATTAACAATTGCATATGCAAATGAATGATCTCAAGGGCATGAGTCTGTCTCTGGCAACATTTGTTTACACGTTAACAGCCTCAGGAAAAATACTGAATACTTTTCGAATCTTGGTTTCTCTGGTTTCATCCTCAACCTCAGTTAGTTGAAGAAACCTTTCAAATCCTTTGACAGGTAAATCACCATATTTTCTCCAATTCCGCCTGCTCTTCATTGGCTCCCTTTGCTCAAAAGAATTGATTTTTAAATTCTTCTTCTGGCATATAAATGCCTGGATGGCCTCGCTCCACTCTACTTCTCTGACCTGCTTCAGCAATGTGTTCCCTCTCGGTCCCCAATGTCTGCTGATCACCTGACCTTGGTTGTCCTGAAAAACTAGGTTGAAGCTCAGAGGGGACTGGGCTTTTGGTATCATAGCTCCAAAACTTTGGAACAAGATGCCTTTAGATGCTAGGCAAGCTTCTCCTTCTCTTCCTATTCTTAAATCTCTTTTAAAATCACATGTATCTCTTATTTCTAGCTGTTGTTTTACTTATTTTGCTGGTGCATTTATCTTTAGGTCTTTCATGTCTGTGTTTCATGTACGCAAGTGCTTTAAAAAATAAAGTTCAATTCAAATGTTTTTTCTTTTCACGGGGTGACATAATAGGCCTACTTGCCCACATGTTCTATTTCAGCATTACAACATAAAGCAGAAGCCTTCAGTTGAAGCACAATGTGAGGAAAAGGTTGAGTTTCTTCTGTGACTGACCGTAATGAAATTTGAAAAAAAATCACATTTATTTCTTGTGTCTGACATCATCTGCCACCACTTTTGTTTAAAACAGAATGTCGAGTCGTTTCCATTTATCCTCGTCGGGTGGTTTTGGCTGGTCTTCTCACCCATTTACAAGACTAATGGCATGTCTGGAATCTATTGAGTCCAGAAGAGGAAGTGAACTTGAACTTAGATTCTGACCTATTCTTTTGCTACAAGCTACAGATGATCTGAGAATTACGACACAAGCTGGTATTTTCCAGAGCAATGAGCGAGATTAAAATTGACTTTATTTGTCGCCTGCGTGTGACTCAGCAGGGCAATATCTAGCAACAAAAATACCTCTTAGTGATGTAAAAACTAAATACATGACCCAAAATACACTTAAAGTTCTCATCTGCTAAAAAAAAAAATCAAGTTGCCCATCAGATTGTTCTTAATGGTTAAAAGAAACATCACGAGCAAAATCAGTCAGCAAGCCTGTGTGTTTGACATGGCAAAATTTGGAAGAACCAGCCCTGACAACTTGCTGGGTGGGGCTTTTTTGCATAAGCTGTGAGGAACTGATGAGAAAGACGCTAGCACAAGTGGGAGAAGTTAGCCCAAGATAAAAGCAAAAGCAGCGATGAGGGAGGAGCTGAGCTGAGCAGTACATGTCTAATATAGTAGAAACTAGAAAGTACAAATCGTTTTTTAGGGGACGTTTATTACTGCTTGAGTGAGACTTTAAATACATGGGATTTTTGATACTTGATCTTAATAATCCCTTTCCTCCATGAATAAAATCATACACAGCACATCCATCTTACTTTTATCCACTGGAGATCTGAAATATAAAGAATTGTGTATTGTGAATTTTTTTTATCTGTCTGGTGATAAAGAAGTCTTTTTTTTTTTTTAAACCAAATAAACTCATTTGAATAGACTTTGCTCAAGGAAACTCAAACAGCCAAACAGCAAAAGCTGTGAATAAAAAGAATCAAAACAATCATTACAGCAAGATAGACGTTAGTCGTTAGACGTTAATAGATAGACGTTGTGATCAAAATCAATCAATTTGTATTCAGATGGTTTGAAAACATCTGAAGGGACATCTTTACAATGATGACTAGAAGCCTAAATACAATCACTGCAAACAATAGTAAGGTATTTCTTTGCTCTTGTGGCAGCAGGTGTTAACGGTCTCAACTTTAGATGTTTGCCTTATAAAACTCTATTGTTTACTTTCAAAGCCCAGAGCCTGTGGCACAGTGTTTAACATAAAATCTTGCTCTGAGACAAGTTATTAAAATTAATTCTTGCTTTAACATTAAGCACTTGGACTTGATCTTCGAATTCGTACATGCTGAATTTGAATATTGTGTTTCAAAGGTAAATTAAGCTCCATTAACCAGCTGTTACACTTAAAAACCCTTGGGTTGCCTTGGTAATCTGCCTATTATCTTCTTATAATCTCATATAAATTAGTTAGGCTGTATTATTTTCCTCTTCATCTCATCTCATCTTCATCTGAGTTTGCAGTTTATGATCACGGCTTGAAATTACATACAGGCGTCTCATTGCTGCTGAGGTTATTGGATAGTCCTAAAGGCCTTGATATGGCGTAATAAATACATTAAGGAAGGTGAGGGCATTGATTGTGGGCCCGTTACATCTTGACTTGCACTGAATGCTATTTGACAGGAGTTCTGGAAACAGCACTGCTCTATGAATGGCAAGCTAGAAAACAGATTGATAAACTGCTCTTGACTGATGGGTAGCAAACCGGTCCAAGTCGACAATGAGACTATAAATACTTCAAGTTGTCTTGTGCCTGCCAGACTCAAGGTTCAGTTGAAGTCTTAAGCAGTGAAGATATCAGCCATGACTGTGTATGATCAATAAGCTATCCATCATTAACCGTGCCTGGTTCAAACTTCGAAGATGAATTATCAGATTCCATTAAATCTCTTACTTGCACTTACAAATCCAGCTCTCTTACCTTTGAGACTGGATGCCACGGTTTGGGGTTCACGTCATTGATTTATTCAGGCGTTTAGTCTGGTTATTGTGTTCCTATGATGCACCTGGAGCACTTTTTTCAATCACCAGCACGCAAGCCGACTGGAAGTGATGACAGGTGACAAAGGAGGGACACAGCTCTCAAATAGAAGGGGAAAGGTTTGCCAGCAAGAGGATGCCTCACCTTAAACAGCTTGGATCTGTCAGACAGATTGAGGTTTATTGTGTGATTAATTAATGATGAGAAAGCTAATGTTGCCAACGGGGGAAAAAAAAATCTGCAAACACTTGCTGGTTAATGCAAGACCTGGAACATAATGCATTCAGGTGTCTCAGTGAGCTATTTAACCATTCATAATTTAAAGAAAGTCCTGTTTTGTTTGCATTAGCATGATTGTCTTTTGCAATCTTGAACTGAGGACTGACTGTTGCCTCCATGACATCACCGACAGATTTGTGAAGCACTGTTTCGAAGGCTCACATTTTGGCCTCTTTGGAGCATCCAGCACATGCACTGTCAAACACTCAGTGTATCAGGCTGAACCAGTATTATATCTGTTTGCCTGTATGTCTTACTCACCCTGCTCCCTTTGTTTTGTTTGCCATCCTGCCTTTTGTAAACTTGAACCTGCTCTTGTTTGCCTTTGCAACCTGCATCTTGTGTTGAGTCCTTTGAATAGAATTGTCACCATGCTGAATATTGTTCAGGAAAATTGTGCAACACCCTGAAAGGAGCCTGAGAGTCTGCTCTATATCCATTTGTTATCCTGTAACACTCTGTAAAAGTCATTTGAACTGTGTGAAATCTCACTGGGAATGTCCAAACAGATTTACAACAGAAAGGGTGTATCATTTTAGCCCCTCTGAGCAACGGATCTAAAGAGGCGCATTGAAGACAAAGATTGTGCAGGTTGCTTAGCATGTTAATGAGAATCGTTCCTTAAATACTGTGGGCATACCATTAGTCACACACATTATAATTCTCCCAACTGCATTTATCAGAGCCAGCGGAAATCTATATCCTGCTGCTCTTTTAATTGCTGTAGTCGAATAGATCCCTCCAACTCACTTGTAAGGTCAGTGGCACAGCTGTTGGAGAGAATTTAAGTGACTCGTGGAAATTACATTTCATAGTCAAGCAGCCAGGAGAGTGGATGATTTTATTTCTAACATGATGTGTGTCACTTCCAAAAGGAAAAAAAAAAGAGTTTGCACCGTGGATTCAATGAGCATGAGAAGCAGAAGAATTTCTGCGCAAGCAGACGCCGCAACAAGCTGGCTTTAAAAAACAAGTTATCCGTTCTTAGTTTCTGAGCTTTCAGCAAAGCGTGTAAAATTTTCACCCTCGGGTGCACAAAAATGTAAATTTTTACAAATCCAAAAAATATTTCAGGCTTAGTGAGTATGCAAAGTCTGTAAGTGATTATCTGGAGGGAAATAGTTTTGAGCTGAGGGGGAGATTTGGGATTTGATTCCTTTTTGGACATCGCGTTTAATGTTATTCTGTGGGCAGAAGTTTATACGGTTCATTTGATGTGGGATACATGTTATTGTTCAGTTTACTGACATTGAAACATTTTTCTCTGTAAAAAGTGCCTGCATCACTCGTATGTGAAGCATGTATGCACCGCCCCATGTGAATGCAATATCCCAGCAAGGTGACAGCCCCCGTAGTGCTGGTATGAATACATACATCATGCCACCGAAGCTGAGAAAAGAAAATGTGTGGATGGAGTTTGTGAAAGCCTCTCTGTCAGATGTATCTGGAAGAAATAATGAAGTGAGCTAATGCTTGAAAAGGAGAGCGCTCTAAGGGTGTAAGGAGGAAAATGCTCGACAAGAGATAAGATCAGTGCTGGATTAGGATCAGAAGAAGATTACATTGCGATTACCAGGACATCAAGTATTACTTTTAACAGAGCCCCAGACAAGGCAGGGCAATTGCCTGTGTAATCAGTGGATCTACAGTTTTTAATGTAGAAGCTTAAGAAGTCGCTGACTGTTCAGATAGAAGTGGGTTGGTAGGGAACTCCATTCACTCAAAGTCCCATTCAGTCTCTAGTTTTCAAATATATTTTATATGGAACAGTCCACAACCTGAAACTCAAACCCTATGTGCATGCAATCTTTTTTGGGGAATTTTCTTTTCCATTTTCAGCCCACCAAAGTGTTTGATTTAGTTCCATCCATGTCCTTGAGTAAAGCAGGGTCCCAAACATTTTTTTTTTAAATTAGCACAAGACAGAGAGAGGGGAATAGCCAAACATGAAATCTTTGGCCTGTATGCAAAGCTCATTCTTTTGGTTCTTGAGCAATGATTCACTGGCATTGTTTAAAAAAGGCATTCGCATAGACCTGAGAGGGATGAATTGTGCTACCAGATGCCATGACATAAGAACTGAATCCTTTCTCTGAAAAAGAAAAAATAGAAAAACATGGCAGAAAGGTCTCTGAAATGTCCTAATGCCAATCATATACCTCCAAACAGATGATTTCAATAGAGGAAGAAATTACAGGAAGTGAAACATAATGCTGTTAAAGGTTTGGAGTCTGCTCACTGTCTGTGTGTGCACGTGTGTCAGTGTAAGGATTCTGGGAGGATGAGAGAATTGCAAGCTATCATAACCAAACTCCTGTCAAATTATCCCTTCATTGCAATTACACTGCCATGCATTTCACCACATGTCTGTTAAGCAACAGTCGCCTGTCAAACCTTGGCCCACATCCCCTTGTCTGTGACAGCACCACGGCTATAGTCCAACAAGCCAGGTTAGTGCGTGCGTGCGTGCGTGTGTGTGTGTGAGTGCAGCCCTGCAAATGTAATGAGCCATGTCAGAGAAAAATAGCAGCAGAAAGGTCGGAGGAGAATGTACAGAGGAGGAAACAAAGAGGCCAAACGAAGGAGGCCAGGTTCCTAAACATCTCTAAACTCTTAGCTATTGTTGGTGGATATTGCATTACTGCTGAATAGAAGAAGAACAGAATATTACAAGATGTCAAAGCAAGAGCTTTCTTTAGGAATTGAAGGCTCTTAAATATCACTGGACAACACAATTAGGGCATTTCAGCATAACAAATAGACCCTATTACCATGCTACAATTATAACTATTTATTTGACTACTCAGTATTTGACAGGAGGTCAGTTTGACAGCATAATCCTGATGTCATAAGTTTCATAAACACCACTGACAACACATCATAGAGGTGGACCACCACTGTGTACACTCCTGTCAAGCAAACCATGTGTCAAACACTGTCTATACCTTTTTGCTGAGCCATGCTCTGATCCATGTCACCATCCTGCTGCGAGCTGTATGAAAAGGTGGCCGTTGCCCTTGTCTGTTCAGTGTAGTGACCTGCGCGTTGATAGGTCAAAGCCAAAAAAAAAACACTTTTATTCCCTGTGTTCAAATAAACAGTGAACCCTGAACACTGAAAGCTCTGCAAGAATGAAAGATAAACTGCAGATAAATGGCAACAATAAAAGAGGGTAAAAGCTCAATAAAAGATATAATAATCAGCGTACATTTACACACAAGGAGGCAACGCGTTACACTGATTTATCTCAATGTGTTCTCTCTGACCTCCAGCAGAGAAGCTAACCACAGGATAATGTCAAACTGCAAAAGCACTGTTCAACACATAAATGTTAAAGGAGATGGGTGTAGTCGCCAAGTTTCAGCACTCAGTGCTCATTCTACCATCAATGAAATGTGATGTTAAGTAATTTACTTGAGAAGTGTAATTTATTTTGCGATTAACTGAAGTGTAAAGAAAATGTGTATACCGCCAATGTTCCAGTGATCTGAGCACAGTTTTAAGTGCGAACGATATCTGCATTAAAGCCAAGCCACGTGGAACAGTACTGGGGTGCAACTGCTTTACATTCAGTGTTGCAAATAATCACAAACACCATAAAAACTGATGTAAAAACAAAGATTTTCTGTTTCTTCAAGCTCTACATGCAAATCCTGTGTACAGATCTTATCTTTTCAAAATAAGCTTGCACAGGACATCTCAACTACATTTCATGGCAGTCCTTTCAATATTTATAAGTTAGAAACCTTTTCCTAAAATCCAAAAACGTCAGTCGCACAGTGGTAACATAGTGGTTAAAGGACCACCAAAGTTTGAAAGCGTCATCTTCTGGGGCCATGAACTTGTGTATGAGGAAGGTAATCCACTCCAAATTTTCACCACAAAAACAGCCTTTCAAAGCTAATTCTAAGAGGTGAAACAAAGAAGAGATTCCCACCGGTAACCTACACTATCACAAAAGTTCTGTTTAATGCTTTTAAACATGCCAAATGTTACTTCAGTGAGATATGGCAGTCTTTTATCAAGGTGCAACCTTAGCGTTATCCATTCAGAACCTAACCATAATATACAAAAAATATTTTTCTGTGGTCACACCTTTAACTCATCTCATCAAAAAAAACAAACACTCTGAAATACTATATTTTCCCAACAGAGAACTTTCAAAGCATAAAATAAAACACAGTTTGCATCAATTTACTACCCCTTATAGTTCTCTGACAGAATCAACTCTTAGGGAAAAAAATCATCCCAGCCTCGAGTGCAATCAATACACATCTCATGTAAGTGTGTCGATCTGGTATTTCCAGACTGATGCGTCTGTGAGTGCCTTTGCATCTGAGTGGATCAGATGAGCTGCAGCCCATGAATAGCTTTGCATACATTTACTGTGTCGAGAGAGTAATAATGTGTGGCTGCATCCACACAACAAATCTCGCTCCTTTTATCTCCCTCCTCTCAATCTTTACCAAAAAGTCCTTTGGGAGGCTTTCCAAAGTGCAGTGGAGCCGACACCAGGATCAAATCTACCTGGGTCCTGTCATTGTTACTGATGAGTCCAAAATGCTTCAAAGTCACATCTTCATCTAGTATTTCAGTTGACAACCAGTTGGTCTTTCTCAATCCTTTTGCATTTTAGTTCTGGCTGCCTGTCCAAGGTCCGTACAAGTTTCTTCTCCAATCAGAAATCTGCATAGATAAACAAGACAGATGAGCGCTTACAAAGGAAACAACTCTCTGTGTGATATGCAGCACATATGATGCAATATGCCTGAAACAAGCAGACGGAGCAACCTAATGGAGCAAAAGCTTGTCTGAATATGGCCCCAGCAGGTTTGAACCTCAGTGCTTTTTTATTTCTTTTTTTCTGCAGTTACAGTTATGGTTTGAAATGGAGCTCTTTTGAAGTGCATCGCTGTTAGATCTTGTTGCTGATTTGTAGAGCGCCGTGAGAGACTGTAAACTGACTTAAGCAGAGATTCTCAACATGATGAATTCTTTTTATGAGATTTTATACATTTCAATTAATATGAGATTTACAGACACTTTAGTGGCTGTAACGATGAAGTAATACCTCCAGTACGATTTGAAATACCCAAAACACAATCATACAAGCAGCGCTGCTGACTGTTATTATGGCTAACGCATGACATAACTGACACAAATTGATTTCTTCCTTGTCTATATTTGAACTGCCTTTATGAAAAAAGATGAATCTTGAAATCTCAGGACATCAGCACTGCTCTGCAAGCAATAGCTTTTTCAATTTTCCACTGAGTCACATACTTGACAGCTGCTTTATGAATCGGTGTGAAAATGTGACACTGCCTTCACTGCCTTCACTGCCTTCAAAGCCACAAAGCAGTGAAGTTCTAGATGTCTAACAGTTACAACCTTTTGTTGGCAACATTGTGATGGGTTAAGTGACAACATGTAAGAGTTAAAGGAGCATTTTTGACAGCCTGAGAAATAAATGTATTTGCCCTCTTGACAAGTGTCAGATGAGAAAATACCTTTGGATACATTCAATCTCGCTTCATCTCCCCTTGTCCAGTCTAATCTGAGCTAACTGCCTGTCAGCAGTAGTTCCTTATGCCTACTACTGCATGATGAGAGAGATATGTCAGAATTTTGTCAATTATTTAAATCCATACATACACCATGTGCCTCTTTTTAAAATGATTTAATACCAAAAAATATAGACAGGTGCATCACAATCTGAATTCTCTAACTGCTATAACATCACTTAACATCAGAAAATGAATTCTTTTGAACTTATCATGAGGCACTCCGTAGTTGAACAAAAAATCCAATGAGGCTTCCTATTCTCAGGAGAGGTTTAAGTAGAGTTGGAGTAAACATCTTGTATGTAGTAGTATGCATTTAACAGGGACAAAAACGTATGCGACCTGGCCTGAACAGGTCCGGCCTCGAGAGCAAAATGTTCCACTGAGGCCATCCAATCCACACAGAGGTAATGAACCTAAAAACCAATGCAATTCCACTAATGGCTTTGACTGACCCTGGGCATAATGTGTTGTTTCTTGTTTAATGGCATATTCCAAACCATCCATTGGGATTTAATTTTCAGATCAGGTCCTGAGTGAGTCATTAGGGGGACACACAGAGGAGGAGACTGTAAAAGCTAAAAAGCCTGAGGCAGACATCTATCAGTCTTCAACAGTGAGCTCATGCATACCAACTGTCTGAGCTGCTCGGGTTAAAGTATCTGAAACATATGGCTCAGACAGAATCACCCTGTTCAAATTTGGCAGCTGTAATACTGTTAGGCAAGCTGATCTCAGGCAAAATGCAACGGACTTTGAAGCGAGTACGGTGATGGTAAAATAAACATGATGTTGACACTGACAGCTATAGTGCAGTGGCAGGGTGTGGAAAGATGAATATGAACTTAGTCTCATAAGGAAATGAGAAACAGTTATGCTTGGTTAAAATTAAAGTCCATGGCTTAAAATTGTTAAATAACAATTTTTTCCAGCTTGTCTTTTTTGTGTAGGGTAGCGTCTACTTGACATGTAGGAACTATGGCCCATAAATAGTTAAAGGGGAAGTTCGGTTTTTAAACCTGGACCTTATCTACTGGAATGACTTCATCGCCGCGCGCCGCTGAAGCACAGCTCATTCACTCCGGTAAGGACGTCCATCGTACTCAAAGTCGTCGTCCACGTCGTCAAAATCAGCACAAAACTTGCAGTAGTTCAAACTCCGAGTGAAGTTAGCCGACCATCACAGGGACCATAAGTCCCCTGATAGTCCTAGATAATAACAACATGGCAGCTATGAGCTAACAGTGCAATAATATGCCTTCATTCATTCATTCGTCTTAAAGTACTGGTGAAATAAAGACAGATCATGCCTTATTTAGAGGCTGTATTGTCTATGCCCTGTTCTCTCCCGTTAAATGGATATACGCGGATCTCGAGTGATCTAAACATCTTCCGAAGGACGGCGACTTTCACCAAACTGTTATCGGTGAGTAGATGAACGTATTTTATGCCAAAAATAAGGTTGAGGTTAAAAAACCCCGAACTTCTCCTTTAAATGTACAAACCCTAATCATATATATATATTTGATTCTCTCCGGGTACTCCGGCTTCCTCCCACTGTCCAAAAACATGCAGTTTAGGTTAATTGGTGTCTCTAAAATTGTCCTTAGGAATGAGTGTGAGTATGTGTGTGGTTGTTTGTCTGGTTTGTCTCTGTGTGGCCCTGTGATGGACTGGCGGCCTGTCCAGGGTGTACCCCGCCTCTCGCCCTATGACCGCTGGGATAGGCTCCAGCCCCCCCGCGACCCCACCGACGGATTCAGCGGTATAGAAAATGGATGGATGGATGGATGGATTTATATATTTGATGTCACAAACAACAATAGTGTGAGGTAATCTTGTGTTCCAAACAAATTAAGACATGCTGCAAGGACACAGTGCATCTGATGCCTGTATCAAATTGTAACGAGACCACAACTTCTATGATTAAAAGAATGATATAATCTTCAAGAGAAATAATGAAGTACTCTCTACATGTATGTCTTTGGTTCGCCTTGTTTTAACCAGAGTTAGTTTGAAATTGGACCGAGATCCACTGCTTGACAAATGACATCATTCATACATCTTCACATGATCTGCGCTAACAAAGCAATCACACCAGGGTTCATTTTAATCAAACTAAACTAAATCAGCATTTGGTTTCACCCATCTCGGTCTTTTTGGGGCCAGAGCCGAGCATATTTGGATAAAATGGTGGAGAGTGATACATGAAACCTGATAGCATAATGACATGTGGGGAAAATATTTTGACTTGCATGAAAGAATTTGATGTATTTTAAATGGGTATCTGCTGGAGCCAGAGATGTTTTGGAGCCAGTGCAAAGGCACACTGGCTTTGCTTTGGACAGCCACAGACCACATCTATCTCTTCACTGTCTATGATCTTGAAGGGAACTTACAAATGTCGAAATAAACCTCCTGCTGGAAACTTTGTAGCTTAACCCGGACATCGGTTGAAAGATCCGGGTTCATTTATCAGTCTGCGTGCTGTAGATGACCACACTAAGATCGGAATGAGGATGGACACTGATATTGATTTGTCATTGCTGATGGGAATGATTCATGAATTTGTTGATGGGGATCCACAGTAATTTTTTTCGTAATTTTGATTGTCATTTGAGATATTTGGATTTATAATGGTAGATTAGAAGATGAGTGATTTGCCTCATTTAATTAACCTCATACTCCTTGTGCCATCAAGGATATTTTGAGCCCACCTAACACGGCTGTAAATCCTGGAAGTAAAAGTGCAAAAAGAAATGGGAGACAGAGCCCAAGGCAAAGAAGATGAGAATAAATCACCACTGCACTCCCTTAGGCTTAGATGTAACCATGTCTTGCTTAAAAATACAAAGATGAATAGTTTGCTATTGCTCACATAGCTCCCACCTTAGGGAGCTATTTGCTGAAAACTCTTCCACCACTTTCCCAGGTTATCTCCTGAAGCATCAACACAGCACCTCACTCTTAATTTATTCGCATTGTGGGCACCATCCGCATCACCTCCAGAGGGAGATGATGGAGCCCAAGTACCCGACTGCCTGCTTTCCCAGAAACACATTAAAGAGCTCAGTTTAAATCCTCTTCTAGGAGATCACTCAGAGCTCCCTGTCGAGACCTGTGAAGCCTCGCAAAGAGTCAGGCGCCGCCAGGCTTTTCCCACAATACAGCAGCCGAGCTGTTTGCTGCACCAAGCCAGACAAACAGCTGAGAGAAAATGAAAGACATTCCGCTTTCTCTGTAAATAAAACCTAGTTGAAAGGAACCGTCAAGAGCCCGTTTGCCTTCGCAAATTGTGTCTTTAAGTTTAAAGTCATACACTTCTGTGATCTCAGGGACTGGCAGAAAAAATAATTCATGTGCCACGCTTTCTGCTATATTTCACCCACTATGTTATGCATTAAGCCGAAGAGAGTCGGTGTCACAGCTGTCACACATCTAAGTAAGACGTACGCTTTGCCTGCCAGACTGACAGACAGCCGGGTTTGAAGTGGCTGAATGATGGTATTCATACCAGTGGAGTGTGTTTAACTGATTTCTTTAACTCTGCCTGATGGCATCTATTAAGAGATCACTCTCACTATGTTCTGACTGAGACACATCAAAACAACAGAGCATACTCAAGTGCTGCTATTATCACTGTATACACACAAAGGCTGAGGAGAGAATCTGTTTAGAATTTCAACGTACTTGTAGAAGCTCATTTTCCGTTACATACTTTATCCTTGTTAAAAAAAAAAAAGAGTTTTAGAGTGAACAAAATAATCACCAACCTGTGACATCTTGTAACAAGAAAAATAAAACCCTCAAAAATAATGATGCAGAATGCTGTAATATTGCCACTCAGCCTCTAAACACACCATTCTGATAAATTATTTACTGTTGCAGCGATGCAGTGCCAAGAAATGTTCTGACACTTGTTTTTTATAATGTATAATAATCATTAGGGTATGAAAGCAAAACAGTGTTTATGAACCATAAATGCTACAGTTACAACTTAGCCTAACAGCTACAGTAAGCAGATGATTTGCAATAAAGGCTTTAAAGCACTCTGGATTAAATTACAATTGGGAGGAATATGCGTTCACAGGAGAAACAAGAGCCAGCTGCATCGCTCGCATATCAAGTTTCAGCCGTCGTAATGTACTCCTGCAATAAAAAATGGGCCTCCACCATCATAGCTGCTCTCTGGCTAGATAACATAGAGCTGTGAGTGATTAATGCACTAACAAGAAAGGATGTCAGGGGATTCTAGAATTCCCTCCGAGTTATTCCTTAAAAAGTCTTATCAATGTCATCTACTTTTTTTCATAATAAGCGTTCTGTCTGCCGAAGGAGCTTTCACCGTCCTTCAGAAATGGAAGATAAGCACCAGTCAGTTCATTTGCACAGACACTTCAAGCATGTTCAGAAACAGATGTGCTCCATGTAATTTCTCTGCCCTGAGGACTGCCTCAGAGCTATTGGGGTGGGTGCTGCTTTTTACATTAAGTGAATTTCAAGTGAAACAATCTGCTGAATTGAGTCAGGCTCTATTTTGCAAAGCAGCTGCAAGGCCGAAGAGATGCAAAGTCCGGTCTGGTGTTCAGTCCACCACTTTAGCCAAGCGTCTACTGGTTGTGTTTTTTCATACGATCTTGTAAAATTTGAATACGTCCAGTAAAAGTCCTGATTAATTAATGAAATGCACATCAGCTTCACCTGTTCTTTGTCATTTGTGCTAACTCACTAATGCCAGCCTCGTATGGATTGTATGTGCTTTGCTGAACGCTGCATCAATGTGTGTATTCACACCAGCAACCTTTCTGCTGCTGCGCTGCTATGACCCGCTAATAGGTATAAATACACAGTCTCGTGTAACCCATGGTTGATATCATTCGAAATATGAAGACATGAACGTTGCCCAGCTGTAACTTGATAAGAGTTACATTCAGATGAAAAATTCTTTGTTATCATCATTAATGATCACCACAACAGGCAAACTGTATTTCAAACCATTGGTGAAAGGTGAAATGTTGCTGATATGAGGTCAATATGATGACCGACAACGTTCGTTGCGTACTTTGGTGATAGGCATAAAATAGGCACGATGCAGAAACTCTGTATGTCTCGTGGCTAAGACACACGTCTCACACAGCTGCTGTGATTGCTCTAATCTGTTAAAATTGGATTCACATAAGAGGGTGAACAAGGCAAACTTAATACCTGCATAATTCCAGCATGTTAGCAGTGTTTTCACGAGTGTAAAGGCTTACAGGCATCATCATGTTGCACTGATTTAAACCTGCTTATAATCGTGTAGAGTTTTGTAGCAAACTTGCTCCATCCTTTGTTTAAATCTTGTCTGACAAGAGTCATCTTTAAAAAAAATGGTCTCAACTTTTGTTTTACTGGCTGAGCTCCATGTTATATTCAACATCAGCAGCTCAGTAAGAATTTTGACTTTAACAGAGATAGGGAGACAATGTTAACCACATATAATATATACTTATTCAGGAAGCGATATGATGACTGATATAAAACTTTAAAGATATTTTGAAGAGCAGAAGTCAATGACTTGAGCAGTCATAATGACATATTTTTCTACAAAATACTGATGTCTGTTACAGATTACCTCCAGTCATTTTGTAATAACTTAATGCAGTCTGGAATTAGCTCAGTTACCATAAAGAATATCTCATTCTTCATCTACCTCTGTAGTGTCGCTCATATCTCATACCTTAGAAGGGGTTTAGTGTTCACAGAAGAAAACACTTTAAATCAACAGCTGTTTTCAAAAAGTAGAAAGATTATCAGCTGCCTTTGAATGTTTTCCACTTGTGAATAATCTTTCTCACTGTAGCACGATGGACTCCAAATGATTTGGAAATGGCCCTAAAACTCTCCCAGACTGACAGTTGTTTCTCTCCGATGATGGCTGGCGTCCTTGGCGTCATGTTAACACACACCTAAATGCTGGTTGCTGACCGATTGAGGCATTTATGCAAGACTTTCAATAATGACATTGTAATTATAAGAAGCAGAAACTATCTATTCCTGTGAGAAAACCTTAAATATGTTTTTTTTTACCAACAAAAAAAAATAAATGCATTTAGGTCTTTTAAATGATCCAGTTAAAAATGAGTAGTATGAATTTATACATTCTCAAATTTATATGCCAGTGGGCATAACATCTTAAGAGTCTTAATGTCAAACCCTCCCTCCAGCTGTCTGACACGCTGTAGCTCTGTAGAGCTTTTACTGTCAATTATTACCTCTGGTCATTATTGGAGGAGCAGTCAATAGTGGTAAGATATAAAATACTGTCTCTCTTCTCTTCCCTCACAATGCTCTCCTCTCCCCCTCCATCTCTTAAGGACGTCTCTTTGAAACAGGGCTGTAAGAAAGGAAAGCACAATAGGTGCACTATCAAGTGGCAGGTGCCCTTGTTGTCCCTTTAGCTCACACTGTGAACAAGCCCTCTGCCAGCCCCCTCATAAAACATGAAAAGACTTGACATGTGTCTCGGGTTCTTTCAGTGCAGTTACAGGCCCACAGCGGCAGCCGAAAGCAGAAAGCCGGCATGCGCGCGCACACACGGGTACAAACTCATGTCGGTGTAGAACACGCAAACAATCAGGCTTTTCCTTTAGGTTACAGGCCACACGTCTGAAGAAAATGAACACTCGGGGCTCACATTAAGAAACTGTCATTTGTGAATGTATTGCTGCGGTGTTGTTGTGTCGCTTTTTGTAAAAGGAGATATAAGTCAGTTATTATGGCGCAGCTTCTCTGCCGGCGAGGAGAATCGATGAGCTGCCATAGATTTAACTGCACAGCAGACAGCTTTGTTTCCTGTGTTACAATGCAAGTTGTTTTAGTCAGATAACCGTTTGACAGGTCAGCTAAATCATCCCATTTTAATGCCACTCATGTTGCATATGCTTCTGTTGCTCTGTGGCTTGCTAAGAGACCGTTACGTAAACTATTCAGTAAATCAGCAGCTGACATATACAGGACTAAACTGACTTTAACAAAGTAAACAGCAAGTTAAATCAAGTCGAGTTTTGCTCCTGAGTCATGAGAGACATGTGACATATGTTGGCAGATGAAATTGGTAAACTACATTAATTCTGAATTGCCCTTCTGTCACCACGCCGTCAGTTTCCCTTTTAAATTATTCACTCTTGGTTTTTGCCCTCCATCTGCCACATATTGCTGTGTAAACTTTCCCTGACCTTTAGCAAGCCCTGTGCATTCATTCATGAAATGCATTATTTATACTACCACCACATCAGAGTTATTGTTTTCATTAGACTGTAAAATCATCTAGCGTGCCATCAACCTGAAGCACAAGGTCCATGTGCTGTCCTACAACTCATACAATCACAGCATATTGGGGGGATTACAATGAACGTTGCGTGAAACAATGTACCGCAGGGATTCTGCTTTGCTACAGAGCAATGTGACACCGACCACTGCATAATGAGGATTTAATATGACCAGCAGGAGGTTTTCTGTGAATAATAGATTCTGAGAATTTGGACTATGATTTACACAGATTTGATTGATTTTCTTCTGGACACTAGATTAGCGGGGAAAGAATTCTCACCCGTTTTTGTTTGGAAACACCATTTAAATATTGGTTTGTGAGTATTTTCGCCATCTTCTCGACCAGCTAAAATGTGATTGCAGCATCAGTGTGTCAGAAAACAACACAATCATTTGGACAGTCTGCTCAGTTGTAGGTTAAAAGATATTAATCAGTTATTAAAAAGACATTTTGCAGTGGCAGGGGGACACACAAAGATGTACTACACATCTACACAAACTGTGTGGTGTCAAGTTTCCAGGACATCATGCATACGTGTGATATAAACAATGTATACACCTGAAACTGTTCATGCTCATAATTCTTTTCAAGTTTACTGGACACAGTGAACACAATACAAATAAAGGAAGCCTCTTGTTCTATAATTCACCATCATGTTGCTTTGAATGCAGCCTCGCTCAGGGGACCTTGGGAAAACAATGGGCCACAAGGGAGCGCGGTTCTCTCTATGTGCTCAGCTTTGACTTGCCTTAAAGGCAAGACATAAAGGTTGTTTCTCAGGAGAGTATCATACTCAACCCCACCACCTCTTCAGGGATCAGCAGCTTTATTCATAACTCTTTGTTTTGTTCAGCCCACAGTGAGAGCACAGCTATTGGCCTGTTGTCAATCTTGATACTGCATTGCAACACTGATGAGTGTGGCATTGTGTTCGAGGCTGTTATTAATATAAACTGTGGGAAAAGAAATGACAGTACAAATAAACAACCTCAGTTGGAAGGGAAATACAAAAATCTTCAAAGACATTTGTAACATTGAGGTCACTGCACACCACACAAGCACGGCATCAGATATTTTACACAACGATTTTTGGCTCCTTACATCTAGCTAACAACTGAGAAAAACAGGGTGCAATGAAGCACACAGCACGAACAAGGCAGAGCTAAATGATCAGTGCATACAGGTACAGCACACCATTAGAGAGTCATTTCCACATGCAGCCTGCAGACATTTCATAAGCTGTAAGGATAAAAGCAGTGCAATTTCTTTTTTCCTTTTTTTTGTTAATACAAAAGCTTTTTTTGGACCAAAGCTGGAAGGAAGACACACAATTAGGTCGATAATTAATATGTGATGAGTCTTCTAATGATGAACATACCCCATGCCTATTAAAGCGACAAGACTTAATTAGGTTTCATAAATTCTTCACAATCCACAGATGCTGGGTATTTATGTATTAGCCTCATCTTGTTCAGTGTAACTTGTTCGGCATCTGCAAACTTACACAGACTGGTAGAAACAGTATGTTAAATCTAACTAAAAATCAATAAAGAAGCCATCTGCAGCACAAGCACTTTCCAGCACAGCATTCTGGAAACAGAGGCGGGTCTTTTTTAGGTTTTTCTTTTTACATTTGACCTGAAAAGTTCAAGCTCTCATAAAAGCAAGAGGAACTGAGGCAATGTACTGTGATTTTTTTTTTTTTTTGGTTTATCATTCCAAAATTCCTCAACTTGATCTAAAAAGGAGCAAAATATTCAAGCATTTGTTCTGCGTCATTTATCTCTTTTATTCTACCTGTGTTTTTACAAAATAAAGAACCTGCATAAACAACGAGAGCGGTGATTCCATCATTTTTGCCTTTGTTTATATTTTTGGTTCTTTCAAAGTTGAAGCGGTTAATCTCACACACTATTGGATATATATTGCCTAAATGTGACTTCTTCACAGTAGATACAATACATTTTAAGCATTAACATCATAAAACAACGATGTCAATGTGTTAGTTAAATTGTGGTGATATGAAACCTTTATTTATAATTTCCCATAAAAATAGACAGCTCTACCGTTTGAGGTACACACCCTCCTGTCTGTGCCACCTCATTTGTACATCTCCACCACACAGAACAAACAGCTCCCCTCTCATCCCATTTCCTGCATAGCGGCTGTAATGAATCTTTTATGATTTCATAATACATTCAATTATTCCACCCTTGTTAAAATCGCAGTGCACCACCTGGAACCACTTTGGCTTCCCTTTCTTCCAATTGCCTGCCTCATTTGCTTGCATATCCTCAGAATATATGTAAATGAAAATAACCAGTCTTACAGAGCCAACAGGAAAGGGATGGAAATTCTAGGCTTGTGTTGTGGACAATGCAGCTCATCCTGCCCGGTTACATGTTTAACCAGGAAATCCTCTTTGTTGTGGGAACGCATGCTAATTCAGACCACCAGACGACTCGAGGCCCAAGTCTTATCATATTCAGAAAATATTTAAACTACTTTCATTTGCGTGCATCAATGCAGCCCAGTCTCACATAAAAATGTGTCTTTTTTGGGGGGGACCTGTCGCCCGGGTCATATCTGATAACTGAAAACGAAGTTCTGCTGAATTCTGTGAAAGCATCTGTGTAAACCAAAAAATAGAATTATTCCGAAATTTATCTGTTTTTTTTTCTCTTTTTTGCCTAAACCTAACCAAACAGTAACTGAGTACAAAAATAAATAAATACAGCATAAAAAGTATAAAAAAGTATATTAAAAATAATGGTACAAGCACGGTAAAGGAACCAACATGATAGAAAGCATTTTGGACTGTATCTTTAAAGCGGCTTGGGAGGACTTTGGTTCTGAATTTAAACAATCTGTTACCTAACTTGACCTTAACTTAGCCCTTAGCATTACACCAATTTTAAAGTCTTTAAATTGTCTGCCTCCCTGCTAAAGAACTGTTTTTAAGACACATTCTTTTATTGGTTTATAAGAATATGATTAGTCTTGTAAGACTTGTTTCTTACCGTTTTCCTACCTGATTTATCTGTCTGTTTCCATTTTAGTTTGGTTTAAACTGGAAGATAATTCTGTATGCATTTTCCCCGGGTCTTAGGGAACTAATGTGAATACATCTGACATGTCTTAGTACTGTTTTTGCAGTTCTCTTATCCTACCTCTGGTGTTCCCTCGTAACATATATATATTTTTTTATTAATGAGGTCTAATTTTACTATGCTGCTTCCCTTTTAATCTGGTTTGTTTCCATAACAGTTATGTATTGCTTGATTCATGAGGTTGGTGGCGAAAACACATTTGTATTTAATTTTGTTTGCATAAAAAGTAAACTTGGATTGTTGTAGCCGTAATTTTATGATTTCGTTCAAATTTTCTGAGCCCTAATGTACTACCTAGCAGAATAATGATACAATGAAACATTTACACTCTTCCCATATTGTACTAATCTGTCTGATTATTGATGTATTATTCTGGGATTTAAAAAAAAATTAAAAGAAAGCTAAAGTTTATATTCAGCTATTAAAGCAATACTATGTAACATTTCTACCTGAAAATAACAACTTGAAAAAAATTGTGCAGCTAGAATGATTTTTAATATTACGATTGGCCTGTCTCCTATGCCCTTCGGGGTTCTGAGTTGGAAAAACTGCGCTATGCAACTTTGCTGGAGCGGCCCGGGAGCTGAGCGGAAGTACTTCGACTTGCTTTCTGGCACACCTACCGCAAAAACAAATAGACCCCTCTCACGCTCCCAGGTACATTTGATTACTCTTACCTTCTCGGTCGACATAGCTTGCACCTTCTGACTCCTCGCCGGTTCGTCAACAAACGTGAAACGTGAAAGCGAAAGGGTGTTGTATTTACGACAGTGTAACCGTACATTACCTCCAAGCCTGTAGGGGGAGCTCCATAATGGGCTTTTTGAGAAGTTACATTGTATTGCTTTAAATCATGTAGCTTATTTCTCTAAACGTTTTATTGCTCTACTGGAGAGATGGGGGCAAGAATACAATATGTACAGTACTCAATGCTATCTAATTCTAATGTAATCGAAGACAAAATTAATCAATCAATTAAAGGGATAATCCGAAGTAAAATGTACTTTAGATCAATTTACGGGATGTTGGGAGTACATACGTTGAGTTGACATCAAAATCATGTCATTCGGATGTGTTTTGAGAATTTCGATTTGACCGTTTTTAGCCAAAAGTCGTTAGCCTGGAAGTGATGAGGGCATATCGTATCACCGCTACAAAACGCTATTTTTATACCTCTTCTACAGCTCCAAACAATATAACACTTACGTGGTAGTGAGTAGAGGGTCCCTAAAGCCAAACCGAAGTGTCCCGAGGTCTTCATGTGGTCGGATATAGAGTCCAGAATGAATTTAATCAAGCCAGTACCTTTCCAAAAATGTGTCTGCTGCAGCTGCCGCTACAGACCGTGGTGAAGTTGGTTTGATATTGGATATTCGACAGATATTCACAATAAGGAAATAGGGTGTCTTTTTTTTTCAAACCAATATCAAACCAACTTCACCACGGTCTGTAGCGGCAGCTGCAGCAGACACATTTTCGGAAAGGTACTGGCTTGATTAAATTCATTCTGGACTCTATATCCGACCACATGAAGACCTCGGGACACTTCGGTTTGGCTTTAGGGACCCTCTACTCACTACCACGTAAGTGTTGTGTTGTTTGGAGCTGTAGAAGATGTATAAAAATAGCGTTTTGTAGCGGTGACATGATATGCCCTCATCACCTCCAGGCTAACGACTTTTGGCTAAAAACGGTCAAATCGAAATTCTCAAAACACATCCGAATGACATGATTTTGATGTCAACTCAACGTATGTACTCCCAACATCCCGTAAATTGATCTAAAGTGCATTTTACTCCGGATTATCCCTTTAACTAATTTAGCTATTTGGAGCCGTTGTCAACATCGGTGCTCTGTGGTTTATTTGTATGTACTTCACATCTTCTTCATTATTCCCCTGAAGGGGTTCACAAGAAAAAAGTACTGTAAAACCCAGCTTAGGTATTTGTCATTAATTAACAGTCTTTGCTTCACTCTCAGTTGATGCAAGAGAACCACAACACTTGGCCGTTTCTTTAAAGTTACTGAGCCACTTTATAATTGGGAGAACAAACTTGTGGGGGTGCTTGCCCCTTGGCAATTTACCTTTTCTGTGTAAATGAAGACGTGCTGATTTCTTTGTTTGATTTACTTCACATGAGATTATTTCTTTACTCCCCAACGAGTCGCACCAAGGCTATTCACAAGTACCCAGTGATGTGGTGTAAGGAAAGGCTGGCCGCCCTCTCAAGGTCCTCGTAATCAGAGACACAGATGAGGTAGATCATTGTTTTTCAATAAACTATAAGAGGCATAAGTTAAGCTTGTAGAATGAGCTGAGGGCCTCATTAGGACGGATTGAACATGAGGATAAATCCTCAAGTGAAAGCGGATCCTGTTGAGCTGTCCATTTGTTGTTGTTTTTAAATCACTACAGTGCTGCTTTTATATATCCAATAAGGAATTGCATCAAATGTAACTGGATATCATTTTCTTTTCCTTTCTACTTATTTGGAGAGTGTTTACTGTATGGTGTAGTTAATAGGTCTACACAAGCTGTGCAGTGTACAGGTAGTTATTAGTAACAACATTTAAAGTCAATTAGTTTTACATTGAGACCTAATCTGTTCTAATTCCTGAATTAGTCCTGGGAGGAATGTAGGATGCCGGGGTCACCGGGAGTGTCTGTCTCTGTGTCTGCTGAGCCGATTATCTGAGTGAAAAACATCCCCGTCAGCCAGTCAGACCGGTGATAATTGATGGAACTCAAACACAGCATTTATACACATAAGTCATAAGTGGAAGCACATGGACATACAGCATTACAGTGCCTTTAAATTGCCTCTTAACCGCACTAAACTTAATTAATGTGATCAGACTGAATAAAGAACTGCTGTTTTGTTCAGTAAGGTAGTGGTATGTTTCCTCACACATCCTGTCTGTGACACTCCTCAAATAAATTAATCTAATGTGCGAATTTCATAAGCTTTATTTTGTCAGTGTCAGAGCTGGTGAGACATAGTGTTATCCACTTACTGTCCACATGCGCACAAAAGGACAGATCACTGCTCTGTGCCAGCAGCTGCTCTTGTTTCACCTTCTACCACTGAAAGCAACACCTGGACTGTTCTGTGGAGGATTAATGAAGTCCTTCATGCTCTGACTCAACCAGATGATAAGTAGCTGGGCTGCTGGAGCTTCAAACAGCATTCACAGAAAAGAGGGATCAGCTGACTCTGTGGTTGTCCTCTCTCGGATGACAGAGGATGCAGATTACAGACCGTCTGCAGCAGTCAGTAGCTACAGCAGAAGACACAAACAAAGACACAGTCCATCTTTTTTCTTTTTGAGAAAGGAACAACTGCAATATTTTGTCTTTGTCATATATTGTCCCCTAATGACCACTGTCTTACTTATATCAGTGCCCCTGGAGATCTAAGGCCTTTAAAGGTAGATATCTGTGCAGACAATTTATATGTAGTTTAATCCCTGGCGTAGCCAGAAAAAAGACATTGGGCGTGCACCAGCAAATACTGGGTGTGCCAAATTTATTTTCAACAGACTGTTACACCTTCACAGACATTCAAAAGAATGGATCTCTCGAATACAACATTATTACAACAGAAAACATATCCACACGTTGTGTACGTTCTCATCAGTAATAGTCAACAGTAGTTCACAGCAGGTACAAACATCACACACACACGTGTGACGTGCTCTCAAATAAATCAATAATAAAGCAATACAGTGTTCTCAAAAAAACACAGCAAAAACATAACACATCACACACACACACACACACACACACACACACACAGCCATTGTGTGCCCAATGAGATGAACATAGTGAAAAAATGCTTAGCAGCAGAGTAAAGGACACAATGATATTGCTGCTTACCTGTGCGCACTGCGCAGCTCTCAATCAAAAGGGGAAGACGGCGTGGCTTGGCCTTGAACGCATTTATTATTTCAGCAAAAATAACGCTAAGCCAGGTTGCCAGGAGCAGGTGTTGCAACGCATTGTCTGACGGCAATTTTTTGGGTGTGCCAGCTGCCTCTTTGGGTGGCACCGGCACACCCATGGCTACGCCATTGAGTTTAATCCATGTATATATGCACAGAGAAACTGATGAATAAAAATACTAAAATAAACATTCAATAATGACTGCTCACTGACCAAAGTCTGATCAGACTTGATCTTGAGTTTGTTTCAAGTTTAGTAAAACTTTGACAAGACTTAGTACTCCAACCCCACAGTACTTAGTCAGGCCAAACAAAACACGTGAACTTACATGAAATATGTTTTCAGGATGTAAGTAAATGAAAAACAACATATCTCACCCGTATCTGAGATTGTTTAGCTTTACAATACATGCTAAGTCTCATTACACGAGCTCAAATTGGGGTTGAAGTGAGATAGGTCGGGATTTACATTGACAAAGGACACCATCTGTTAGAGCTGCTTCTTCTGTCCTTAAGAGGCAACAAGTCCTCCGATTGCTTGTTCATATCCCTAAATACGACCCATACCATGCTCTCAGTACTGTGAGAGGTCGCATAATTCTACAACGTAAATAACAGCTGTTTCGGCCTACTTGAACTGATATCAGATGCCGACGTAGATGAGTGGAGGACAATTCTTCACTCCTTCAACTCTTACATAAACAAAAGATAGAAACGCAAGAGACAAGAGGTTTTAATTATGTTATGCCACGGACGTTTGTTCCAGCAAACTTTCAGGGAATTATTTCCACTGCTCTTCCCTGCCAAAGGCTGATTAAAAAGGCTTGTTTTTCTTTCCCTCCCACCTAGAAACAGCGATATTCTCATTTCCCTTGGGATTGTCTACGTCCCAAAGGATGTCTCTCATCTTCCTCTACTTTTTATTCTCGTTTTCCACTCATTCAGGTCCAGCTTGGATAATTTTTCTCATAGGAGGTTTGGAGGTAGTCACTGAGAAGCAGAAAGTAGCTGAGAGGAGCATAGACTAGCTTACCAGCATTCTAATTGCCATTGAACTAACAGTCAGTAATTAATTGGACTCTTCCTCTCTCTGGGGGCAAAGCATTGTGATGGGTGGTCGGATGTGTTGTTGTGGCTGCCTTTCACCTCTGTCATCAATAATACAACCCCATCTAGGCAGACTATCATCTCCCTTGATGAATGGTTCATTAGCTTCTATTACAGTGTCACTGGACCTCACTTGCTGGCCTGCCAGAAACTCTCACAGGAAAGAAAGTGTTTTTCCTCTCTGCAGTCAGTCACTTACTCCAGGAAACAGGTTTTGTTTTTTTTGTTTTTTTACTCCATCAGTGGCTTCTCACATTACTGGTGCCATTGTTGTGTTTTTGTATGGAGTCACAGAGTAATTTGTCTGGTGCTGTTTGGGCAATAATTTATCAGAATTTGAAAAACTTACAAAGGAAGACCTGCAAAAGCCAGGAAGGAACTTAATGGCTGTTCTGCAACACAAATAAGTTCAAAGACTCAAAGAAAGAGTTTGATCTGAATATACTGATGGTTGTCACTGGTATATCAAAGCACTTCGAGCCACTAAAGAGAAGTACATTATGTTTCTTGCCTTTGCTATTTTTTATTTTATTTTTTTGCATTTGTTTTTATCTCAACACTCATTAATAAATGAACCACAAAGGTTAGCCAGCAGGATGTTATATGCTTCTTCGTCTTTATGTCGCCTGTTTGTATCCCACAGACAATGTAACATCTTTTACCACCAGATATATGACATTGTGTCTTATCAGCTTAGGAGCTCCACACACACACACACACACACACACACACACACACACACACACACACACACACACACACACAAACATGTACATAGACACAAAGAGGCATGCAAGCAGTGCGAAAGCCACTTATCTCTGTAATTCATTGAGGGGTGTGGGGGCGTGAGACGGTCCACTGACTGTGGCAAACGGAGGAATTCATTGCAGGCTCTGCCATTCATACTTGACTGCTCTCTCTGGCAGTCTGAGCAGCATCGCTGTGACATCTGTATGACACGCTAAGTACATGATGTCACTGACAGCTCAGGAGATCTGTCTCAGATGGGCAGAGTAAGTGTGTGTGTGTCCATGTATACACTCAGTTTCCATGCTTGTGTGAGGAAGGCTGTTAAAATGGATTATGGGAGTGTTTGACTTTGAGCGCATTGGCTCTGTTCCTCTACCCTACAGGGTGTTGTACTAAGATATAAATTGAGTGTGACACAATACTCCATCTTGAGATGCAGACAGGGGAACTATTAATTAGCCATTATTGGAAATTTGGAGTGCTGTTGTAGTGAGGGCTCTAAAGTATCGTCTTCCATTTATATTGGTTTGGTGATTAAAGGAGTTTAACTTTCCGCTCTGGTTCATTACATCCTTACACAGTTTTATCTGTGATTTAAAAAAGATCTTCATAGCATTCATACAAACTGGTGCCTCTTGTAACAGAATATACTTTTGATAGTTTAAAAAACTAGAAGGTTTTCGTGTGTCTGCTGTTAATTGTGTATTTCATAAGGCATTCTCCTCCCCAGCTGCTATCTTTCATTTCTAATATACCTTTGTGCAATGGAAAACAATAGCAACCTCCAAGCTAAAGGTCAAAACACGTTTTGATGAAGATTTGGATCATTAATTTATATTTTTCTGATTATTTTTTTTTTTAAATAAGTACAAATCTAAGCGGATCCAATGTAATCCATGCGACAGTTCTCAAGATACTTCCACAATAGCCATAAATGTGAACCTCTAACCTCAACAGCATCTGCATTTTACAAATTTTTACAGATCAATTTCATGCTTTGAAAATAAGCCTGGTGCATTAAGACAGGAGTGTGCATGTGCGTGCTAAAGGTGCACCAAACAAATACAATATTTTGTCAGATTGCACAACGCACATGCTGGGACTATTAGTGGGAAAGGTGACTGTAAGTGGGTTGCTTCGATTTCATGAGTGGAACCATTCATGCTAATCAATGGAGATCATCATCAGTGCATGGAAACAGACTAGAAAATAAGGATGTCCCGATCAGGTTTTTTTACCCCCGAATCCGAGTCCAAGTTATTTGATTTTGAGTATCTGCTGATGCCGATACCGAGTCCCGATTCCGATACTTCTAAAGTACAATAAAAAAAATGAAGAACGACGAAGAAACAAATCCAGGATGTCCCCGATTTTTTTTATCTTATTCACCTTATTTTATCATTTAACACTTATAAACAGAGCACTTCTGTGAGGTAGCTTGAACAAAAAAGTAATCAAGTAATAAACAAATTCTTCACATTGTAGTTTAATGCAACAATCTCTAATATAAAAACGAGCAGCAGCTCAACTTGAAATACCTGACAGGCATGTAAACTAATAAACAAACTAGAAATGCACTCAAAGAGTGCAGACCTCCGCCAACCGCCAACTTACCTGTGGATAGCGAGCCATGTATGGACATACGTTCCTGATGGGGGCTACTTGTTCTTTGGCGCTGTCAGCAGAAGAGGCATTCCCTTCTCCCTATTCATTATTGAACAGCAGTGTTCACAGTAATCATTAATTATTATTAATATTATTATTATTATAATGTTTTGTGGGGAAGCAGTGTTCTGTCGGGAAGCAGTGTTCGCCGTTATTATTGCGCTATATGCAGTTATGCACACTGGCTTGCCGTTGCAATCTTTTGTTGTGCTAATTACAGCAAATCCGCGCAATATGCATTCAATCCGCGCACTATGCATTCTGTCTGGCTTTGGCTCTGTTTGGCTTTGGCACCTTGAGGTCGCACCACCTTGTGGAGGTCGCGCCACCTTGTGGCAGGTCGCAAGATTGCAGCACGAACAGACGAACGAACATCCAGACGAACATCCAGACAAACCAACAGACAAACTCGGGCGATCACATAACCTCCTTGGCGGAGGTAATAAAAGTGCCACAGTGTTAAAAAGTAAGGCCAGTAATTTGCTTTTCGGAACTGCACTCCTTAAGGCTGATTCATGGTCGGAAACCAGGTCGTCTGCGTGTGTGTCGCAGTTAACGCAGACATGCCCCCGCCCCTTCCGCAGACACTCTGGTGCACCTCCCCAAAATTGTAACTCACCGCAGACAGTGCCGCAGACATCGCCGCAGGGAGGAGAGAAAGGAGGCCTCTGATTGGTCAACTCTACATCCGCTCTACACTATGCGTATTTCCGGTTTGCTAACCGGCTTATGGTGACGCTAACCGTGCTAACCGTGACGATTCTTTCGCCTCTCTGCCAGCTCCAGTAGTAGCAATATTTCTTCTATTTCTAGATCGATCAGCTGCATCTCAATCAAAGTGCGCATTCGTCCAGTCGCCATTGTTGTTGAATGACCTCCGTAACCGTAACACCCACAATCCTAGCTTGTTCGTGATTGTCCCTCTTGCGTTGTGGTGTGGGATTAACATAGCGCAGACAGCGCTTTAAAAGTAGGCATAAATCAAAAATAACTGCGTCGTGTCTGCGACAAGCTCACTGCGACACACTGCTGCAAGAGTATACACGGCCCTTAATTCTTACTCTCCTCTTCTGGCTTCACAGAAAGAAATGTACGTTTTTCTTGATGAAAACCAACATCTCTACCTTCTCAGGTTTGAGCCTGTTCCTGTTCTTATCAAGGATGTTAGCAATGTCTTTGCCACCTCTAAAGCCTCGTTTCCACTATGCATGTACGGGTCGGTTCAGAACGGTTCGCTTATTTCAGTGTTTCCACTACCACAAAAGCGTACTGGTCCCATGGTACCCGTTACCATTTTTGTAACCCTTCTGCTTGGGGTACCGAGCACACAGGACCGGTTCCAGGCTCTGCTCTCTGTTGTTGGTGAGGAGGCTGTGCAGCGGGAGCTCGATGGCGCTGTACGAAACGAAAAAGTTTTTCAGCTGATTGCCGCAAAAATAGCAGAGAGTGGTTTCAACTGGATCGCGAGCCAGTGTCGCATTAAGCTGAAAAAGCTTCGGAGCGATCGACGTAGTGACGCTTCGGCACGCACTCCGCCCACCCCTGAGGGTCCCCTTTGTACAGTGGGAACGCAAAGCTGAACCCAAAGCAACCCGACCCGTACCGATACGAAGTGACCCGAACCGTACTGACAGCGGAAACGAGGCTTTAAAATCCCAAGTTTGCATATCTCACAGTTTGCAATCGCAACGTTTTTGTCATCCACTTTAAAATACCTCCACACCGTGGACATTCGCGCCCCCAGCTTCAAGCTGCTGCCGTGTTTTGCTTCGCTTTACGGCACGCAGCAAAGTGACGTCATGCCGCATGCGTTGTTTCTGTGTGGAGTTGAGACCATAGATATAAAAATTCTGGGAGTTATGATTATTGTAGTTGGGGATATACACCTTCCTCAGTCGAAATGCAATGTGGGAGCATTGGAGACCCATCCAAGATGGCGGCCGCGCTGATATGTCAGCTCCAATAGGCAGCGTCAGTCTATGAGGCGTCTACGTATATTATGTATGGTTGAGACGGTCTGACTCTGTACCACCACATAACTGTAAATACTAAGCTGTTATTTTTTCCCATTTGTTTTGAAATATTATAGTTCTGATAAAAAAAAAAAATAATGAGAATAAATATACATATTTAGATAGACTACATATCCGATCCCTGATCGGGATGTAACGTCCGATTTCGATCAAGTCTGAAACCACATGATCGGATCGGGACATCCCTACTAGAAAAAGCTCCTGTAAAGGAGTACATTTTCCTGTAAATTTCTTTAATACTGACAGAAAAACATCAAAATGGTAACTGAACACAAGTCAGCGCAAGCCAAGACTGTAATAAACTTTTTGAGTAAATATTGTACATTTGACCAGAAAATCAGAGAAAAAAATCATTTAGATGACTTTATCGTTAATTCATAATTAAAACCATCTTTAATTGTTTGGATAAACTGGATGAGTGGAGATATTCCCCACTGGCTTTGAATGATCAAGGAGGAAAACAGAACTTCTTTAATCAAGTCCAAATAAAAAGACAATCTTACAATCTTACTTACTCAAGATTATTTACTTAGAATGCGAGATGAACTGATTTCCTAATGCTGCTTGCAATGTTTCCCCTCTGGAACGAGGGTTACATAATGTCATGGGTTTACCGTAATTCTAAAAAATGAAAATGATGTTGTTGCAGTTCTTGTCAGCCACGATGTCATTAAAAGATGAGGTCAGGAAAAAGTGTGACATGATGGAACAGATGAGCCCTGAAAAGACTATGATGACAGTGAATTTACATCCTGTGAAAAAATCATTACACCAGAAGGCTGAAACAGGATCAGTGTGCGCATTGCCAAAAAAATTCATCGAGTGTCTGAGAGAGAGAGACTGGAAATAAGGAGGCATGGTGAAAATGTGTCAGCTTGAAGAAATAATGAGAGAATATATAAAACAATCCAAAATTATCCCATTTATAACCTGTATGTATTCTGACATGACACCCTCCCAGCTGTCCAAAATGATTTACCACCCTGAATTTTCTATACAGTTCTTTCTCTTTGCGAATATTAAAGCATTTTTTCCCCCACCTCTTACTGGTAAAGATCTTCGTTTACCCTGCCTCACACACACACACACTGAATGTGTCCCACAAATGATCCTCTAACCATTTTAAATACAAACTTATTGAAATGCGGCGTTGCGTCATTCATAGACACTCGGCGGATTAGCGGCAAATAGTGGAAGCCGTGTTTAAACAGTGGCTAATCCGTTAATTGAATGCAGATTTATTCAAGCCCCGTGCTTGGACTGGATTTAACGCTCTCTGTTGGGAGCGGGGAGGGGTATTGCCTGACAGTGTGGGTCAAACAAGGCTGCTAAGATTGAAAATTGATTCTCACCCCTTTTTAGGAAGCCACTGTCACTTACGTGCCATATTAATTCCCACCAAGCAGTCCTGCAACCCTGGCATCAACCTTCAATGGTTCTGCTCTCAGTGCACTGACACGCCCACCTGGCTGAACTGTTAAAATGACCTTCCAGATCACTATGGCTGTTTAAATAAATGTCACTTCAGGCGATCAAACGGTCCCTCTGTCAATTATTTAAGGTTCCCATCACTGTAATAGTCAGCGATAACAATGGTCCTTGGTCCTTCTTACTACCTGAGGCAGATCTAGATATATGGAGGACGTTGTCGCAGTACAAGGCATTATTATTATTATTCTGCTATTACTCAGATATATTTATGATGATGGCAGAGATGCCTGAGGGAACACCATCACGCTGCTGAGTGTGTTTTATGGCAAAAGAGCTAGAATCTTCTTCTCATTGTAAATGCAGAAGAGTAGAAAGAGGTAACTTTATACGTTAGTGTATAAAACACAATACAGTGTGAATAGTATAATAAAAATTAAACACTGCAGAGGGGTTCATTGCATTACATCTTTGAGTCTGCAGGAGCTCGGAGCATAGGCTGTAAAGACATAATGTTTAATGTATCCACCCTGATGTCATTCACCGGTTTATGAACTGCTATATTGAAGAATCGAGTTTGGACATCTTCATTTTTCTAACCACATTTGGACAAGAGGGTGGAGCTGGAGAGCACATCTTGTAAAATAATTGAAGAATATATTATGGAGTTCATTCAAACTGGGGAATTATTCTTTAAAAATGACTACCAGTACAATAATCAAAAGGAGTTTAAAGTTTTAAGTTTAAATGGGGAAAATGTATTGATCTATTACTCTATGAGGGGAGCTCATGCTCTGAAAGGAGAGTTTGTGCTTTGGAGACAGGACAAAGTCGCTATCAGTGGTACTGCAGTTTAAGGCAAACACAAATCGGCTTCACTTCACATAATGACTGCATCCATTCTTATATAGTCAATAGCTCTGAGCGGTCTCAGGCCACCTGGTAAATCTTGAGGCACAAGAAGTGACAGAAAGCAAATAAACTGTGCTAAAAGTCATTTGCTGTTGTCAGTTAAAGGACAGAGATGAAAATCTGACGTTATGGAGAACAAAGAACAGTCATGCCCAGTTTCAAGGCAAAAATGTGAAATATCATCAGTACATCAACTTTGAGTTATCATTTTCCATGTGTCTTTCATCATTTTAAGTCATATTAGAATGGACTTTTTGTGTGCTTCAGACAACACATTCAACAGTGGCCCTACTGAAGGACTGTTCCCAGGTAAGGAACACTTTCAAAGACTTAGAATTTGTTTGGGGGAACTTGAAGGATGCTTCTGTGTATCCTTTGTATTGTCAAAGCATCCGCAACCCCTTGTGCACATCAAAGACGATGCAGACTGACAATGAACTGAGGTTGGCGTGAAATGCATTAAACTTTTTTTTTTTTTTTCATCATACTTGTCGTCGGAAAGTTTTTATCAGCGTGATGTTTTCCGACAAAGGACAGCACAGTATAATTTGCCTGTATAAAGGGGCTGTTTGGTAGCCGTCTGACAGCTACAAGCTATTGACAACCAGTTTTTCAGCTTTTGTGAGTGTTGGGTGTTAAAGACTCTGGGAGCATTGCCATGCCCCCTGTCAGCCATCTGGGTCTTGTATTTACTTCAAACGTCCAATTGTGTAATCTATTCATTTACCTATTTATTTATTGATTTATTTTCATTTTAATGTAGCAATTCTTAGCATGTAAGAGTTTGTCTGTATCATCTATTCTTGTTCAAACTGATTCTCAGTTAGTTAGTTAGTGAGACCAAGTAATCAGGGTGTAACCGTATAAACAGCAGCAGCATTATGTTGTTTGGTTTTGATTAATCTCAATGCCTTATGCCAAAATGCACTGTGTAATAATATAATTCCTCAAGCTCTACAGACATTTCAACACTTCATCACACACATTCCATGACACACGTTTTTTTCACATCCATGTACATAAAAACTGAAAATGTCGTGCCTGAGAACACAAATGAATGGATTACATTTCAGGTGTCTACATTGTTACCATAGCAGGTATCTGCTGATGTCTGGACTCGCAAATCTGAACTGATCACATCAACATAAAAGTGTGGACAGTCTGTTTTTAAATTTTTTTAGAAACGATTCAGATGAGTTTGAAGTCAGTACAAAGCACAAGTTCAACAGAGAATAAAACTGTAATCCAGTATAACAACAATTGCAGAATATATCTACGCTGCCACCCTCAGAGAATATTGAATTTTATTAGTTTCTCTCACAATGTACAAGACACAAACTGTGAGGAAAACACATTTAAGAAGAAAATGAAAAACCTTGGCTTCATCTTCAGTTTCATGCAGAGATGGAATGAGCAGTCCCAGCTTGTTTCGGGTTTCATCTCTGGGATTGGTCTGTTGGTTGTTACACTCTTGTGTATTAAATACATTGGGAATTTGAAAGGATCCGTGCATCAGCGTTTGTTATCTTATTTACCTTTGCAGGCAGGACGATTTTCCCTACTGACAATCACAGAGGTCCATTAGAACATTCCCAGCTCCGCTGAAGTATCAGTGTATTAATCATGTATTTTAATTTGCTGGCATCCCCATGTTGCTCTTTTTCTGATTATGAAGCCCATTAACCTGTGTTTGTGTACAGTTTGCAGCCCATTGCATTAATGTGCTGATGTGATTCTGGACCAAGTTAGCACAGCACAATGATTAAAACCGTCCTCATCAGCAAGTAATTCACGAGGGGATGCCAAAGTCATTAAAAGCTCTAATACTCTATCATTTCCTCCAGATAATCAAACTGAATAATAGAGTGGTGGTAAATGCCTTGGGCTGTGCTCTTATTAATCAGCTTCTGAGGGCATGTGTGTGTGTGTTTGTGCGTAAGCGCCCATATGTGTATGGCTCTGCATACAATAAATACTACTTTTTCTATGTGTTATCTGAATTAAGGCATTTAAGAGTGGAATGACTTCACACAGATGTTACGTCTGTCTCTAATTCCACTGATATATTTTTCCCTCAACATTGACTTCATGACTTTTTCTCCATTTGCATTTCTACCAGGTTTTTATGCATTTTTTTTTTTTAAACAGTGTTTCATCCAGAGAAGTAAAATATTAGCTGGAGCTTTTTACTCTGTCCGAGCAAGACATTGTTTGCTTCAAGGTTGTTTTCCTCAGTTATTTTGCCTGAAACAAAGGATGAATGATCCCACTGCTTAATGACACAAAAAGTATATAAAACATCTTCCTGTGTGTGTGCATCCAGTATTACCAAGTGCTCATGGAAACTGGTCTTTGGTTATAATAACCTTATTGTTGAGATAAAACCAGGTAGAAACATTAACAAGTGAAATGGAAAACAACACCTGTGTAAAATGTTAATAAAAACAGAATGCAAATCACATAAACTAAAATTCAATAAAAGAGAGGCATTTTACTAGTTTGATCCAGTTTGACTGCAAAATGTTTCAATAAGTTGGTGCAGGGACATGTTGCAACTAATTACGTCAACTGGCAACAGAAAAGGAACAGGTTTGGGTATAAAAAAAGAACACCCTAGAGAGGCAGAGACTCTCAGAAGTAAAGATGGAAGACATCTAATAAGATAATACCATATGTAGAAAGTGGCTGTATAATTTAACTGAATTAAAGCAAGTTGCAGCATAACTTCAGAAGGTTTGAATAGGATTTAGTTTTGCCATTTCACAATGAATGATGATGAGCTACAAAAATAGTGTGGAAATCTAGTGAAGCTGGTGCCTGACGGTGGCTTTTCACACATTTCATCTGACAGCACACTGAAAGGAAATTTCTCCTAACCAGATTCGTCATGAGTCAAATTTGCAAGTTGTCAAATGTGCAATAGACATAATTATATGGAAGCCAAATTGCTGCATCACTTCTGTATGATTCATGAATAAGACAGATCCGTTCATCTGCGTATTTGGCTGCCAAAAGTGTATTTTATATTTATATCCATCTCCCTTTCAGACATCCCTCTGTTCCTTACAGCTACTTTGAGTTCAGGCTGACACCCCCACACTCAATCTTTATCTCAGCTGTCCCATTTATCTCCACAATAGTTTCATCTCACATTTTGTCCACCCTGCTTCCACTGACTGCAAATATGATCAAATATGGAGTAAATGCACTGCCACTGTATTTTTCATAATTCACCCAATCATATTCTGGAGCCGAGGGCCATTACCTAGCACTAAAAACCTCTAAAGGCATCTGTTTTAATCTAAAAATATCATTTTATATTTTGAAGCATCAGAGGAACGGAACATTCACTAAAAAAAAAACTGGCTCAGAGAGAAGCTTAATGAAATTAACTGAGCTAGTTTTTCTGGGCTAAGCAGCAGTGTTCTTATCAATCTAATTAAAATTATGTATGGTGACATTTGCTGACACTAACTGTTGTATAAATATAGTTCCAATCTGTTGGCATTAACTAGCCTCCAGTAGGGGTCCTTAGGCAAGACTCACTTACCTTACCTACCTACCTGTAAGTCGCTTTGGATAAAAGCGTCTGCCAAATGCATAAACATAAACATAAACTAAGTGCATGATGTTTCTGCTGTAAATGATCTCAGCTATGATGCAACATCAGGCCAATTTAGGTTTAATTGTTAATCTATAAATACATTAGATACAGCATCAACTGTGACGTCAAAATAAAAACCGGTTCCCAATTTTCTAAAGCATCAGAATCGTTTCCCTTCCTTTCCCTTCCTACACTTCCTTTATCGATGCAGGCAGGCAACGATTGCAAATTAACGTCATACACTATCTATGTGTGCTGTAAAAACCGAGTGATGGCAGGCAGGAAGAAGTGGTCCAAAGCATGGCAACATTTCAGGAAGGAGGGTGATAACAGTCACTTAGCAACCAAGCAAAATATCTGTTACAGACAGTAGAAATCATCCCCTATAATAACACTATAAATTCATTTTCCTTGCCTTGCTTTACTGATTCCTTGCCTTTACACTTGCTGCATAGGCAAGGAAACTTATTCCTGAGAAAAGTGAGTGTCACCATGCTGTCAAAAAAATTGTTTTAAAAGGCTTGCACCCTTTTGTCTAAATATAGGACCAAGATTTTCAGTAGGTTACATGTTCTATTGAAAAAAAGATATAAAAGATACTCAAAAAACAGTATTGAATATGATTTAGAACTGTTTATTGTGTTATGCACATTATCTGTATGGACTTGATAAATACAATAAAACCTAAATAAACGAATACAAGTTTATTTTTTTTGCGATTTCAGATAGGTAACAGCTGTCTTGACACCCTTAACCTCTGCAGTGTGCCCGTTTCCTCAGAGAAAATTAGGTCAAGAATTGATAACGAACTGGACCGATAAGAAGCATCTAAAATGTCACCGGTATCAGTAAAATCTTATCAATTCAAATCTCTATTTGACAGGTCTCTTTAAATCCAAGGGTAGTGAGGTCCCAGCTGTATGGGAGTTGAAAACTAAAACACTGAAGTCCCACCTTAAATGCTTTCCTCGCTGTGTCTTTTCTGTGTGAATAGATGTAGTTATTTGGCTTCATCGTCTTTGCCACGAGATGCTGACAACACGAGGAGGATGTCAAAGCCAGTGAAGTCATATTAAACCTTGCCGGCGTTAACAAACACAATGATGTCACCATAACTGAGATGCTCTGTGGCTGTCTAATCTGAACAAAGCCTCCTATGTATGTCAGCCAGTTTCTCTCTGTCAGGATTTCACCCAGTTTCACAGCACAGGCACAGATCTTTGCTGAAGTGCAGTGACAGCAGCAGTAGCCGTTGTCTGGATAGTGCTGTGAAGCAAAAAGTGCCACTGCTGTTTTAAAGGGAATTCATGAGTCAAAGTCAAAATGTCGCTGTACAAATTAATCAGAGCAGTGTAATTCACATTTCTTGTCTTTGAAACAGAGAGACAGCTACTGTATCACTCCATCAGGGGGTCTGCCTTCACAGCCTCTCTTTTCAGCTCTATTCTCTGTCAGCTCAGGGAGATTTTGGCAGTGATCTGTGGCTACATGAGATAAGTCGGCATCAAGAACTTTAAGATCCATAAATCTCTCTAATCCTGAGGTAAGGACACATCAAAATGAAATTCTAGCCACAGTTCCAAAACCTGAGTGAAGTGTATTTATTACATCATATCCCCTAGGAATAGGACACAGACATGCCTCTTAAAGGAATTCTAGGCTTTTAGGTACAAAGACAGGTGAAAGCCTGTAGCCAGTGCTTTCCTGATTATGTCCAATGATACTCTAACCGAACCTTTCGCTGGTGTGGTCGTTCAAAAATTGCCAAAGCTCCAGTGCCGGAATCTACGGAACACACTACCAGTACCAGTACCCAAACATCACAATGAAGATGAAACTCTGTGAGACTTGCACTTCATCTGATAAGAAGTGAATCTAATTCCATAACAAATGTAAAATAACTGGATAGAGAGAAAAAAAGAAGACAGACAAATTAGGATAAAAACCATTAGGGAATTCTGCATAATTTCTCTATCCTTTTGGTTTTGCACATGTTGTAAAAGGAATATGCTTTGTGTATTTGGGACGCCTTGTCAATGCATAAGTGGAGGATTAGGGCTCATAAGTCATTGTGGTGCAGGATTTTTCCCTACTAATAGCCTCAAAGAAGAAGAGGAAATGGGCCTTGGGGAGAGTGAGAAAGAACAGCTTTCATAAAACAAGTTTCGGCTTAGATTTAAGTGGAAAGCCACTGTATAAAGGTAGTCATATAAAGGGAGTATTTTGATAAATGACAGGAAGAAGGAATGACGAACTCTGCTCTATCAGCATGTAGAATAGCAAATGCACCTTTGTAGCAGATGGCAGCAATTATGCCATGAAATTCGATTTCTTATAATCTCACTGATGAGATAATAGTGCGCTGTAACCTTCTATCCTTCAGATATGAAGACAAAGGCTCATGATAGCACATCTGCAATTTGTTAGGGGTGGGGGTGGGGAGGGGGCACAGAGTACGACAAGCCGATTTTACCATGTATCTGCTGTGTCACACAGCTATTTTATTCCTCTTCAAAGCTCTGTTTGAGATAAGGTGCTGCCTGACAAAAGAAAAAAGGATGGAAGGAAAGGCACAAGGGCATCAAGCAACGAGAGCAGGAAGGACGAAACAGCCGCCAAGAAAACGTAGACTGAAGTTATTTCCATTTTCATTTTCAAAACAAATGTTCTATGGTGCTCATATTAACTCATAGAACAGCAAGTCATGTTGTGTGTATCACCGTTTCCAGAAGTCTTAAGGCTGAGTTATACTTCTTTTAACTGCCCTTGCGCTTTCTTCTTGCGCGTATGTTAATGGCTCGAGACGTTTATACTTCATTTAGCTTTGCCGGCGCTTGCGTGTGCTGCATGGCGATTCACTGCCAGGAGAGTAGGTGGAGTAGCGGCTTTTTTCAATGACAAGCCTACTATGATGAAAGGAAATTCACCGCCAGGACCTCTTCGAGTGATTCATGCTTCTTCTTCTTGTAAATAGCCGGTATTTTGTCAGATTTTCAACACCTTGGGGGTCTAAACGACTACTTTCTCGCCTGAAAATGTTTCAAATGTTGCTAAAGTTATATATTTACAGAGTTTATAGCTTAAGCGAAATCAGCTTTTCAGGCTGGCTGATTTCGGCTCGGGCAGGAGTGAAGTGCACTGTGTGTAAACGCTCTGCATACTGTCAGATCGATGAGTATGTCGTTTTCAAGTAGTAGGCTTGCGTCTTTTCTTGCGTGAAGTTTAGAAAATTGAGGTGACACACGCAAGCTCGCAATGGGGGGCTTGCAACCGCGCAAGGGCTTGCGTTTCTTCTTGCGTCTTGCTTTGCGTCTTGCGTTACCGACTATAAACCAGGCTTTACTCATAAGTCAGCACTCCAAACTGAGTTTCCAAGAAGCCTATCTTCACCCTGAAGCGAGTTTTCTATAAGGTCCATTTTCAGTGCCATTAAACTGCATTTACAGTAGGATGAAAGACCTAAAAAAAAGAATCAAATTCTTCTACACCAATATTTCCACATTTCTACACAAGAGCAAACAGCAGCAACACTTACTGTCTGTTTTTATGCAATTAACCTAAACCAGTGCTTTAACTAATTATGTTTGTGTCACAATGTAAGGGTTATGAGATAAAGTGATAAGGTTATTTTCACATTTGGTTAAACTGTAATGACTACGGGTAAATAAATAATTAGTGGTAACCTGGCTTTTTGCAAAGCAAGGACCCATGCAGTACACTTGGAAGTGTGCTGTTTTCAAACCTAAAGGCCGGAGATTTTTAAGAATGCGAGGCCTATTTTGTTCAAGCTTCTTCCGCAGTCGCTGGGCTCCCATGTGCTTCACAGTGGAAGACTGCACACAGCTAGAAATATGAGGCAGAAAGTGCAGGAAATGTCTTGTTAGAGCTCACAGGATCCAAAATGAGATGTAGACTTGCCACTGTGGAAATCACCGTTTTCTTCACAACACATTAAGAATAACAGATGAGGCTCTTTGTTGTGTTGATGTCAATACCCGCATGTACCTAAACAGAAAAGAGAGCATCAACTCTTATCAGGACACACACTCACTGACTCACACTGGGAGTAAATGCTTGGAAAGATTTGTTTACATGTTCACACCTCGCCTCCGGGTGGAAAATCTTTGCTGGAAGTCAGGAGCAAATGCTGTTGACATTCGTGACCTCACGACAATCTCTAGAGCATCTCAGGATGTTGGATGGATGTGTCAGGAACTGACATAAGAGCACAAGTCTAATTTCAGTTAACATCTAACTGTCATACAAATAATTGTGATCAATGATTACATTTATCACAAATATTTGAAATGATATGATTAATGTTTGATTGTGAGGGGGTTGAACACGGGAATCCAATTCACTGAACATGCACTGGAGTCCAGTTTAAGTTTCCAGCCCTTTATCTCATTTCTCAATTCCTTCCATCCTTTTTCAAAAAGATTGCATCATCTGTGAATTTTTTTTTCTTTCTTTAGATCTCTTTTCAATGTTTTCTTTTTCTTTTTCCGTGCTTAGAATCAATTTCTCAGTGTCAAAACACAGCAACAGTAGCAGCCAATTTGTGCTTTGCATATTTATTTTAGTGGGTGGATTTGTTTTTGGCCAGAGAACACAAGTAGATAACATGTCATGTTCAGTTTACTCATGCAGACAAGAGGTTGGAGGTAAGAAATGCATATAAACAGCTTAACCTACCGTATATGACCTTAACCGGAGCCAGTCGGTACTTGTAAATGTAACTGCTGGTGCATGGTGAAGTAAACATAAGTCGGTCTCAGGTGTCAGATGTTAATGTCTGTAGCTCACTTGACTAAACACACAAACATAATATATTACCCAAAATCACTGCTCCAGCCAGACTAGTTCAGTGTTATTATTGTGTCCTTGGCCAGAGGAAGCACACAGCTGACTGGCTGCTCGCTCTCCCAGCAGAGCACTGTGTGTTCGACTGAAAGCTACTGCAGGATGACAAGAAGCTAGCTCTCTGCATGCTGTTGCATATGAAATGCAAAGTGCCATGGATTGGCATGCTGGGAAACAAATATAGGCATTACAACACAATGCTACATTTTATCTAGAAGTCGCCGTACTGTTCCCGCCTCTTAAACACAAACCAAGTCAATAACTATCAGGTTTGTACTCAGCTGGTTTGAGGCAGCTGAGATGAGAGGGGAGTGCACATCACTGCCAAACACCCGGAGCAGGCAGCTTGTTAGACTGGTAGAGTCTGCTTTACGATTTAGTGTGAGCAAATGGAAACATACTGCTGAATAGGAATATAGGATGTACAGTATATCAACAGAAATAAAATCTGAGGTCCGCAGAAAAGAATACAGTTGCTTAAGCATCTGTGGATGTGCAAGCACGTGTAAAGGGTGCTTAATATTATTTACAAGGCTGCTTACAAGATTATATCCAACCAAAGCACTAGGAAAAACATGAATCATACAGATTCTATCTTATCTAAAAATCAGAAAGTAGGTCAGTGAATAAAAGACAAATAAACAAATATCTTCTATCATTCATCGTCAAGGATTTCCAGCAAATACATGATACCGGTCTGCATGCATTCTGCACTCATGCACATCACTTTTTGTGCGAGGATGCTGGACTGGTCAGATTGAAAGTGGTAATCTCTTAAATCACTAAAGTCCAAAATATGTTTCTCTCTACTCAGCTGTCCAATATTCTAATCCTGGCATGATAGAATGCAGGAGCGCTGCGATGTGGCATTACAGCCCCTAAGCCTTGTAAAGTGAGTCTCTACAAAGATGTGTCTCTGCTTCACAGTCACCTTGACCCCTCTGGCCCTTAAAACGCCACTAACACAGGACACATTGTGTGATGGCAAACAGCTGGTGCAAATGAGCTGTGAAAAATAATAACTTAAAACTTCACTTACATGTAAGCTCTTCTATTGCTGCTTTCAGACAAATACTAATACTGCACGGTGTCTAGTTAAAGGTTGTAGAGAGATAACTGACTGAGATTAGTCCCTTCAAAACCAGCAATTTTCTCCTCCCGTTCACGAAAGCAGACATGTAACATCTTAGTTTGAAAGTTCCCCTTCAATAAAATCTTGTTGGGTTTTTTTTCTTTAACTGTATGAACGTGTCCATAAGGTTTTCTTTGTTGTTACAAGGTTTATCATCAGGATCATCAGCTCTCAGTGCCATAGTCTGAAAGGCACCACCTACAGTATCAGAAAGTCCGAATGTTCCACGTAGAAAGTTCGAGGGAACCTGTGCTAAGTACTTGTAAGGTAGGGGTGTATAAAACCAATTGAATTTGAAGCTTGTGCAAGCTATGAGAAGTTAGTTCTAGCACGAAGGAAAAGCTTCTTCGTGTTTTATTTCTTTAAGAATCTGTGACAGTAGGGGTGTGTTACTGTACTTTGCACAATCATTTTTAAGAGAAGCCAAAGTGGAGTTCCTGGCTTGTGTATGTGCAATCAATTTCATGTTCATTGGGATTTATAAAGGAAAGGTGGGCTGGTTTATACAGTTTTATACATGTGGATAGTTTTCATTGTACATACTTTTCAGATTTAGTGACGAGCAAATATGAAGAAAGTATGAAACGTGCAGTCTTTCATACATTAGGACCAAAGTGATCTTCAAGATACACAGTTTTGAATTAATGGTAAGAAAGCAATAAAAGGTTCATATTTAAAAAAAAAAAACCTGCTTTAATGTGTCAAACTTAAATCTTTTTACGATAAGTTAAACTACTTATTGATCACAATACAAATCACCTGTATTATCCATCTGATACAGGTGAAAATTAGAGGCTATTAAGGATTCCATTATATTTTATTTCTATTTAGCTCTAGAGGCATGTATTCTTGCTGAACTCAATACCAAAATGATCTCTAGACATTAATATGTCTTTGAAAAGAAGTGATGTTGCTTTACTTTTGCAATTTTTTTGCAAAACCTTGGCAAAAATGTGTCTCATGAGATCAGTGAGAAACAAAATGTGCAGCAGAAACCGTGCTTTATTTTTCTTGTGCAACTGATCACAAGGCCTTGCCTGTGCATAGCCAAATAACATCTAAACACACATGTTCAATTATACCCTAATCACATTTTAATGTGATTTTACATTGTCGAACACCTTCATTTTCTACATCTGCACAAAAAAACACTAGCAAGCACTTTTTCCTTTTATATATATATATATATATATATATATATATATATATATATAATCCTTTTAGTTTGAAATTACTAAGATGATTAACTCACAGTTTTGGTTGAGGTAAGCAAGCCATTGAGTATGATGGTAATACAAATACAAGTGGCTGTGTAAGCTGAATAGAGTATTATCCGCTAAATCATGTCTGTCCCAACAGCTTTTCAAATCTGGAGTGGTTAGGAATGTGTCAGCAATGAGCGCACTTTTCATATGCACAATTACCTTCTGTGGAAGGTGACAGACTGAGGTTGACTGCTGTAAAATTGAGTTATGCCACACGTCATTGTGTTAAAAATCTCTATGTAAGCATCCATGCAGCAGAAATGCACAGTAAATGTGTGCCTGACAGGCAGCATGTGAACCTCAGGCAGGATGAGAGGGTGGCAAACCGCCTAGTCTGAGAAATAACTGGTAGAACAACACATCTATGAAGTATGATTTCTCTCATGTTTTCACTGTAACAGAAGTGTTTGCTTACACCATGCGTGCTTACATTAGCCACAAACAAGACATGCAGAGAAGTGTTTTTTCCTTTCACATCTAATTTCTGCAGTATTCATTTAAATCTGTTAATAGGAGAGAGGGTGCCATAGTTTCCTCTCACCCTCTGAATTAGTGTCAGCCTCAAGGTTGTTTTCTCTTTAGAAACAATATGAGCATAGGTAAGCAAATACAAAGAAATTCAGGGGTTTGCCCACGAAATAAAAGAGAAGAAGCTGAGATAAGTGGGGCCGCTTTGTTCCAAAACAAGCAGGAAGAAACAATAAAATACAGCTGACTTTGAAGGACAAACACGCAGAGAATGGCATCGCCTGAGAGAATTAGTGGAAGCACTTGTCAACAACTACTCTGTTTTTCAGTAGTTTTTTTTTTTTACTCATTCTTTTCCTTTGCTAATTGAAATTTCCACTTCCTCCCCTATTCATCGCACACAAAGAAAATCACTGGCACTTTCAAACTAATTACCATTCTGACTGCAGCTAATTAATTTAGAAGTGGTTTACTTTTTTTTGCGGCGCAGCCCAGTAACACATCATCCACAGCAGGCGCAGAAAGTGTTGCTTCATGTCTCACACCAGCTGTGCCTGTTTTCTCTACTCTGCTGGCTCACCAGTCTGCATACATGAGGGGAGGGCAACGAGGGCAGAGCCCGACACTCCATCACAGTGAGCTGGAACGCTATTGGAAATGACAGCAGCAGGGAGGGGTGTGAGGAGGGGTTGGTGGAGGAGAGCGTCTTGGCAGGGCTTGCTCCATGCGGGCTTACTACAGAGACTACTGTGTGCTTGGGGGCAACGGGAACAGAGCTGCTCAGATAACCGTAACTGTCAACGTGAGGAGAAGGATGTGCCAACACCTCTGTAACTAGTTCCCCGCTACCTCCTAATTATGCAAACACTGATCCAAATAGATCTCACATTCGCGTACACATGCAAAGGTTGACAGCATTAGAGCAATCATAAAGGTGGCTCAGCAGGCTTACATTAATGAAGCTTCTGAACTTTTGGGCTACAGGCTACAGGGCCTTCCAAATGCTCCAATTTCCTGGATAGAAGTATTTGTTCAAACAGTACAGCATATCTCCCTTTATGTATAATTCCCAAAACCTTGCTCTCTCTTTATATATCTTAAAATAAAAAACAGTGCAGTGGAGAACAGGGCAAACTTGCATTTAAAATTGCAGTTACTGACAAGATCAAATTGTATTTCTCTGAGCATTTACTGACCAAAATAAAAGTTTAAAAATTGTGAAATCAGCTGACCACCAGCCAGAGCCAATCAAGCTGAAAACCAGCATATTGAGATAAACGGCTAATCTGGATGCATCCGTTAATCATGTCAACATCAAAAACTGTTAAAGAAATTGATTTTTCAAAAAATATCCAATCATGGTGTAGCCAGAGAATCATAACAAGTTAGAAAGGGGGGGGGTTGAGTTGCAGCCCTGGTGAAAATAAATGACACTTGGAAGGCACAAACAATCCTTGCACCACTGAGCTATCTGCAATCTCTGCACACACCCAGTCTTGCGTGAAAAATTTAATTTGTACACACACTGATAGACAAGGACACGCTGAGAGTAAGGGAGGCGTATATATTTGCATATATTTGAAGCACCTTTTATTGAAGCAGCCATTCTGGAGGGTAACATTTCTTTTCTCACAGATAAACAATGCTGGGCTTTTTACAAACACGCCGAAATTCCTGTGCCTGTTTAAATTCAGCGGCTGTCGTAACAATTACATATCTCTCCTGACCAAAAGTGCATTTTTCCCTTTAAAGAGAGGGACATTCTCAGATAAAAGTAATTGCAAAAATCCCCACTGTCTGTTTTGAATGTTCTGTTTTTTGAGGGTAAATTAATCCAATCAGCATATAAACAGCAGAGCTTATCTGTAGCAATTAGCATGGAACCAAACTTTTCTCACAGGGAAAAAAGTAAGGTTTGCAGTGCAGTGGGCAGCTGTTGTATCTTTAGGCAAAATTACTTTGGACCAAACATGATCTTATCAGAGAAAGCTTGGAGCGGCAGTACCAAAAAAGATGACATCATGAAGAGAGATAATCTTGGAGGTGGGTGAGTTGAAACATTAATCAGAGAAGATCAAGCTCGAGCTTCCTTCGGGCTTCTACAGGTGTGAGGAGGGGATCTCTATGATGGATGACAAGCTCAGTGTAGGAGATTCATTACTTTCTGTCCGACAATATATGCATGCTCACATTTCATTAGCATCATAAATTATGCCTCCCCTTAGGGAAGTCCATTGGCTTCAGACAGAGACATCACCCCTGTGACAGCAAAAGTGACCACTGAGGGGCTGTCACTGTGTTCATGTCCCTGCCATACACACAAAAGTCCCTGTGCACTGTCTCAGAGGCAGCCGATTTTGCAGAGGATGAACAACTAAAGCTGAGTGTGAAGTGAGCTGACAGCCTAGAAGGAAAGCAAAAGGCGACAGAAACCCCAAAACTGTCTTAAAGTCTGCTTCACTGAGAGCTTTTGTGCTTCTCCTTAGCAAACTAGGAGGCTCACTAAGTGAGAACGACAGGAAAATCGAATGTGAAAGAATACAGACAGTAATGACAAAATATAGTATTACTTGTGATAGTGATAGCCAATTTTCATTTTAGTGATATGCAAAGGAAAATGTCATGTCCTTTTCCAAGTTTAAAACAGATCGCATGCAAAATTCTGAAAACCAATTTGGGCAAATACTGCTCAGACTGCAGATAAATAATCTACGTGAAGGACCTTTTTAAAGGCTTTTAAAGATGAAATGTGATGTGGGGTGATTTAGAAATGGTGTGCGGAGTAACGCTTCATGTAAGAAGGGAAGAGGTAGAACTTTAATGATTTCTGCAGGGCAACTGAATTGATGTGGCAGAAAAAGAGCAAAGAACTAAAAAGAACTTCAAGGTAACTGGATCTGTACAGCAGATATCTGCAATGCAACATATGTGCAGTTACCATGAATCATTCACTCGTTCCATTTCATTTCAGTCCCTGGCATTTTTTGTGAAAGTTATCCTGTGGTTTTATCATTTATTCAGATAATTCATATGCTCTACTCAAATGAGAGGTTTAATAAAAGCTCTAATAATAACAATAATGATAACAATTATAATAAATGAAAAGATTGTCATAGACTATATGATATAGTTACACCTGCTGTCAGTTGAGGTGGTGTCCAAAATGCATCAGCAGCTGTCTAGCCCGACCAGCTATTGATTCCTCTATACATTGAACACTGTTTTGTGAGTGACAGAGTGAACAAGTAAAGGATTTGAACAAGAAGAGGTGAATTAAAAGCTTGTACAGCAGCTATTCTGGATGCAACTTCTGTTGTGGCGCAACGGTTATAAAATCTGGATTTTATTAGAGCTGAGTGACAGTCTGGACACAAAAGTTCAAGTGCAAGATTTTAAACACTCCAATGAATACAAACATAAAACACAATAAAACACACTGCCTCACGAGGCAAATTGATATAGAGCAGTACAACAGAGCTGCAAATAACACCACAGTGTAATACCATTTTACATCAACCCTTTATACTCCATGTTGTCTAATGTTTGCTATAAGTGAGTGACTTCACAGTATGAGAAGCGATGTCTGACTCACTTTATAGTTTGTCTGGAGATGACAGCTCGAAAGGTTAGAGAATCAACATTCCACCATAGACTGTACGTTCGACATACGTAAATGTTTGCTTGCTTCTCAAAAAAAAAGAAAGAAAAAAAAAGATTCAAAATGAATTTTCTGTTCCGCAGAAAGGGAAAAACCAGACAAGAGAGACTGCATCTTATGGAAAAACAAGCACATACATCTCCACTGGCAGTCAGTGACACACTGACACTACGGACAATGAAAGAATAAAGACATTAAAAGTGGAAGTGATGGAAATAAATGGCACGTTATCATCCTGAGGTACAGGATCAATATGTTACAAGCTTTAATGGGCCAGAAAAGTGTCTGATAGAAATTATGGCTGCTCCAGCCTCACTATGCAAACATAATGAAGCCAAATAAATCTTCTTCCTTGCGAGCACTTTGCCCTGAGCATAAATGACTCGGGAGGGTTGATTTTATGACCCCTGTTTGTGTAAATACGCAGCCCGCAGTCTGTATGCCTTATTATGCATTTCTGGCTTGGTATGAGATTTTTTCTTATCGAGTCAAATGACTGTGTTTATAATGTAATCCTTTTTGTGTTGAATCTTTTTGTCTCAGGGTGTTTTCTTCTCGCTTTAAGCATTTCATATTTTGTACAGTCTGAGGATGATTGACGTCCTCCAGTATGAACATGGAAAAGTTCAGACAGAGGACAAGCCTTGTTTGCATCAATCACTACATTACCACTGGGAGCCAATGCTGGAGAGGAGTTTGTTGTTGCAACAGAAATGACATACTCGCACACAAATCTATATAAATGACTGTGCAAAGGAGCAAAATGTTTAGTAAAGTGGGTGGTTTCACAGAGCTAAGAAGTTCAGCAAACGTCAGACGATAAAGCATAAAACATTTTTTGTCATGTATCTCTTTATTAGATCATTCAGTTTAAGCTGCTTTTGATGTTTCATTCAGACCTGATGTTCTCAGCTTTCTCTGTTTATCTATTTAAAATATTTCATGACGTATATAGCTTTTGGCTTCTTGGATGGGTTTTTTAAAGGTATTAAATATATTTCTCCTTGCATCTTTGATGGATGTATCCATATTGAAAACCGAGATGAAAGGTTCTTGACCAAGCATCAATACCTACTGTGTGCAATCAGCTGGGAATGACTAAGTGTTGGAAGGTTGACATGATGGTGATGGGGAATAAAATCTGTCCAATTCACACTCAGTAGCTCACACACACACACACACACACACACACACACACACACACACACAAAGAGTCTACATTCCTCTGAGCTTTGACAGGATGTAATATGACAGCGTTCCAGCTATTCCTTCAATTAATCATTCTACCCTCTTAGTAAATAATATCCAAGCTGGTTTAAAGGTAACACGAACCAAAAAAAAAAAGGTTTTCAGTGTTTTCAATTTGCATTGATTTAGATAGTAATACTTGCAAGTATTTCATCAGTATCTACAACCGCAAACAAGTGTCTGAATGGCATGGAAAAAAACAGTCTAATCCCACTTGTAGTTGGACCATTTGAAATTAGTTGCGGACCGACAGCGTGGCCTCTGTGGGAGCCTCTGTTGCATCCAAATGAGTTTTAATGCACTGCCTACAGCTGTTAACGTGAAGATGTGGCTGTATTCCAGTAAAAATTCCACAGGGCTCTCATAGCTACTTGGAAGATCATCATTATTTACCGTCTGTGGAGCAGCTGTGGGATTTGAGTGTTGATGACATCACCAACACTGTTTGCCTGCTCTTTAGCTTAAGCAGAGTTAGATTTGAATAAATTTAAATAACCCCTTCGCACAGACAATATGACAGATATGGCAGTATATCTGTGACACTTTTGAATCCAGAACACTGAAATAAGGAGTTTAGGATTAAGTACCAATTATCAGAACTTCTTTAGGGAGCTTCAAGTGGAACCTTCTTTATCCAGGCCTCTGATATCTATGACCTGATGTTCTGGTCAGGTGTTCCCTTTGCTTTTGTAGCATCAACGAGTTCAAATATAAAGAGCTTTCTTTGGAAAACTCTAAGAAAATTAAAAACAATCAAGAAAAATCTAATATTAATTCTGCTGTGAGGAAAATCATTTACCAGTGGTCCAGATTTCAAACTGCCAGTTTGTTCCACAGAGGTCTCTTAGATCTGTCCTTAAAAGATCAGGAGATAATTCAGCTGCATGCCCATATGCACATCGTTCATTCACGAGAAAGAGTGCCCAAAAATGACATGCATGGGAGTTCTGCAGTAGACAAAAGCTACTGCTCAGTAAACAGAATATTTGAGGAACACTTTGCAAAGAGCCTGGAAGCGAACGTACATGCAAAGACCTTTTCAAATAATAAGCTCCGGAGACATGAATGAATAGTAAAAGTAGACTTGTTTGGTGAAGACCAAAGAACCCTTTAAGGAAAATAACTTCTTATGAACAGTCAAGCACAGTGGTGGAAGTGTTATGGTTTGGGGTCTCAGGACAGCTTTAAATTGTGGATCAGCAGGCGCTTGACGATAAAGTGAGTCCAAAGAAGACCTTTCAACATGATGGTGATCAGCAGCAGCCCAGCCTCACCAGAAATTGTAAAATAAGAACGTTTGTTCGAAAGTCCAGTCTAGGCTTAGAAATTGCGAGACGACAACATTCGGTGAAGTTGTCATCATCATAAAAGCAAGTTTATCAAGGGATTACTCTAAAAGAAACAATGAACACACAAGAAAATCCTTATAAAGAGTGCTACTGCAAGAGTTTTTGCATGGAAGAGAGGTCAAAAAATTTCAGCGAGCAGATCTGAAATCTGATGTGACATTACTGATGTAAAACTACAAAAAACTGAAATAATAATACCAACTGGAGTATGTCTTCTGATGCAAAGTGTATACTTACTTCTTCTATAGAACAATATTAAATCTGTTGATAGTTTGACTGAATAAATTATTGAAAAAAACTAATTCTCTTTGGAGCAGTTCACACAAATCAGCTTTAGAAGCTGTTGCTGTGATGTTTGCTTGTTAAATATATATTTTCTTACAAATCCATCAGCTTCTCACTTCAGCAGCACAAGTTTTCTCTTTCCACACAAAGGGCCGAAAAAGTGCATCCACACGGCTTAGGGAATCATATTGATTTTTTTTAGCACTACAGTCTCACTGAGGTCATTGCACCAATCAACTGAAGACTGAAGACTGCGCCGACTGGGTCAAACAAAGGAACAAAAAGGCTAAAAGGCTAAACATCTTGCTCTTAAAGTTACAACTTTACCACAGTAAAAATCTACATCACCCAAGAAGATTTCTTGTCTTGTTCAACATGAGTTGAACTCTTAAAACAGATCGTTCTTGCAAATCTTCATCATCAATTTTTCCGAGTGCAACAATGACCTTAAGTGTCTTAAGTTTACTAATTCTGAAAAACTACTACAGTGAAGCTTCGGTCTCCTTTCAAATCTGTCAGCGAGACAGACGTCAACATCAACAGTCACAAAATTAATGAAAATGACATGAAGTATTACTTCAGGCTGACTAAGGAAGTGACAACAAAATGACCAATCAGTAGGATAATAAGGTGAATTAGAAAACACTGATCAGAATATTAAGACCTCTCGCAAGTGCCCCATGCTGCTGTACAAGCACTATTAAACTGCATGAGTACAATCCTACTTGTACTGATTTTTGTGAAAATAGTGAGTCACCCAGATCATCATTTGGTGCTGAATAGAATCTAAAACAGAGAAAACTGGAAAATCTAAGCTGAATACAGATTGTATTGAAACCCAGCTCCTCCTAGCTCCACACCCTGTCTCTGAAGCTGAGCCCAGCCAACTTCCAAAAGAAAATCATTTCAGCCGCTTGTATCCACAGGCTCATTCATTCGGTCGCCACACAAACCCCATGACCATAAGTGAGGGTTGGAATGAAGATGGACCTGTGAATCAAAAGCTTCCCGTTTCGGCTTTGCTCCCTCTTCACAACAGACCGCAGCAGTGCCGTCATTACTGCTGACGAAGCCCCAATCCGTCTGTCTATCAATTGGGAATAAGATCCCAAGATACTCTAACGCCTCCGCTTGAGCCTCATCCCTGACTTGGAGGAAGCATGCCACCTTTTTCTAGATGAGGACCATGGCCATTCTTATTTATATTGAGCCAGTTTAACTGATTAGCACTATACCTTTGGATGTTAATCTTATTTTTCATAATATCTTATGCAACCTTGTGAGACACAATTTAATTTTTTGATTTGAAGTTAGGAATTAATAAAATGTTTTTTCATTCAATTCAATTTTGTCTCTCATTCACACAAGCACAAAGACAAATTCACCTTCCGAGAATAACTGTTGAGCCTTTCCTTCATGCTCATGTGTCCTTTATGCATAGCTGGTACATTGCAAAAATGCTTTACTAGTTGTTCATGTTTGCACTGATGGCCAGTCAATGACACTCCACAATGACATACCAGCCCATTTGATCCTTTTATTGCTCATTTCTTCAAAATATAAAAAAAAAAAGATCAGACATGATACATCAATACGTTTTCATTTATGGTAAAGTTTTCTTACGTTAAATGTTCATGTGGGAAAGAAAGCAAGAGAGAAATCCGCTGCAGTAAGAAGGACATCAAGTCTGGTTCACAGTAGAAATATAGAAAGTGAAGAGGAACACTAACATTTTATTTCCACAGTATGTAAGCATCACAAAAACCTCTTATTGCCTTGACCTGAAACATTTCAAACCATAGCTAGCTACAGAGAGATTCTAAAATCTCGATCGTATTTCTCAGGACCCATTCATCCAGCTGATTTACAATCTGCAAGGCGCTGGAGCTCCTCTGAGCAGGGTCAGTTAATACAGGGCTCGATGGCACATAGGATATATCTTTGGCGGTGGAAACATGCTGTACGGCTTTAATCGTAGTCGTTGTCCTGTCTTGACAGTCATTGTATAGTTTCTGCAGAATCTTTACAGAAAAATATTGACGTTGTTGTGAGAACATATCTCTTATTAAAAAATACTTCCCCCACTTCTTTGAAACCAATTTCTTAACAACAAAATGTTCTTTATTAGAGGATTTTCTCTGTGTCTCTGCCTAAGCTACCCTGCAGTCCTTATATTTTTCACTTACAAAACCATGCAAAATGATAAGATCATGTCATTTTTATCCTTCAATTGAAATAAATTCTGCTTCTTAAGTATCTCATACTTTAGTCTGTAAAAAATAAATGTAATCGTCCTCAAATCTGGCGCACAAGTACCTTAAAGTGTCATACCACTGACAGCCACTTGCTCCAACATATCTGACATATCTGTAGACTCCCATTCAAAAAGCATCAACTCCCCTCTGGATTTGCTACATTTCCTGTTGCCTTTACATAAGCTGACAAAAACTGAAAAGCACATATCTATTTGATTGAAATATGAATATGAATTCTTGTGTTAGTCTGGCCAAAATTGGATTAAAATGCACAAAAACATGCCAGTCCAACTGAAATCTTGTGAAATCAATTCCCCGAAAATGTGGTTGGGAGTTAAATCAGTCAGCAAATATATGCTCAACTAGACTTAAAGAGGACTAGGTGCTCCGCGCATGCTCTAAAGTTCCACCGGGAATAACTCAGTCCCCCTTACATGCATATATACTGGGACAGGACGGCTGTACAATTAGATTGCCAGGTCAAGCTATAACCATAGCTCAACTTAACTGTGTATGTAAGAGAACTGCAGGCAGATGAGAACCACATCAGGTTCAACGTTTTAAACAAGGCAGTTTTTCATCAAATACACATACTTCATTTATCTTTGAATCCGTTTGGGGGAGACATTTAAAACTAATTTAGATTTATATTAAACTGATAGGAAAATAGCAGCCAGTGAGTCTTAATCGCTAAGATACCCCAACCTTCCACTGAGATTCCCTTTTAGATGTTGAATCATTAATGAGAATAATCATCAGTAAATTCCAGATCCTGAATGGTCAATTAAAAGCTATTTAGCAGTCTCATGCACTACACACACTGATGAGGGATGAAGGAGTGTTCCTGTGGGAACCTTTTTTTTGTCATGAATATCACATCACAGCCTCAGAACAAAAAAACAAAAACAAAACAGACATAAATATTCATGCATCAGCATTTTCAAGCCAAAAATAAAGATGTGTAGGTTCATCTCTAAACTGAACAATGTGTTTGTGGGCTGAGTAAAAACCAATGCACACTTGAATAATTCATCTCTGTAGTCTAATTTCTTTGATGACTTTCTACATCTGACAGTGCACTTATGCAAGGTATCTGCTTCCTCTGTTTAATAAACAATGAAAACAAAAATGGTCTAACTCCATGGATCTTAGACAGAAAAACCTGGAAGATATCTATAATCACAAAGTGTGATCAAAAGGTCACTTTTATGCTAGAATCTGGATTTTCCAATGGTAGTAAAATGTATGAGAACGAAAGAAGACTATCCTTTGCGGATTGTATCAGAGCGCTTACTAGAGAGAAAAATGCTGATCATCCCTGACAGAAATATCCATATCAGCTCCAGCCTGCAGACACAGGCAATCGCTCTGAAGCAATTTTTAAAAAAAAGCAAACGTCAAGAATCATTCTGTTGCCGTTAAGCTGAAAATGTGCCAGGCTATGATGGAGTCTTTCGTCTGTGCCGTGACACATCAGGTTTTTGCCAGTTATTTCAGTGGGGTGTCTCATTCATATCTCTCCTCTGACTGTGTCAGCACAGCGGTCGGGACGCTGCCAGCTGGGTTAATGATGAGCAGTGGGGGACAGATGGTTTTGGTTGTCGTCTGGAGTGATAGCTCCCAGCCTTGCTGAACTCTGTCACTGACTTTAGGATTATGGGCAGACACTCACGCACAAGCAGGATGGCAGACCTTTACACTGATGTGGGCTGGCGGTTACCTTTGCAAAATAACATGTTTTTACCACCCCACCCCCTCGTTTTTTTTTGTTGCCCAATGAAGTAGCTTCTATGCTTTTTTTTCTAGTTTAATATCATAACGACATCAACAAGATCAACCAATTTTTACAAACTGTTTTCATGCATAACACTTTATTAGTCACTCTTGTACTTTGACTAAATCAATGAAGTAAAATGAACAAAGTGTATCTCGGAGAGACAAAGAGAGCACTAAATGTTGGGCTTGATAATATAATGTGACAGAAGCGATTTCTCAGACAGAGACTTGGCTGGCTTTTAATTGACTTAATGATTTTATTACTCTACAAAGACAAAAGATGAATGTCCTCTTATCTGTGAGGCACTAAATGAACAAGGCTGCCGCAGAAGACATTTTGAATCATAATGGAAGGATGTCTCTGTTCATAAAACTCTGAGGTCTGCAGGGAAACTTTATCTTCAAATAAATTTGATTGCAAAAGCTCTTTCTTCTCTTGATCGAACTTTCATTATTTCAGGGAATCCTTAGCAGAGAGCAGTCAAGAGACAAACCTGTCAAGTCGAGGTATATTGTCTTGTTGGGGGAATAATCTGATTCACTGCTGCTGGGGCTTCACAATAGCAAGGTTTCCACTGCTGGTTTTGATTCACAGTTAGGAGGTGTGAATAATAAAAGCATAACGGGGAATAGGAACGACTTTTTCAATCTTGACGAGTAAATCTTGACTGTTTCCGATCTGAGCCAGCAAATAAGAAAACTCACATGACTGACAGGCTTTTTCCCCCAGATATGTTATAATATCCCAAATATTTCTCGAGACTACAATAATTCCGGAAGAAGAGATCGCTTTAATTTTCCTCTTGTGGATGTCCGCTGTAGTTTTTGCAGGATTTTCTTTCCAGAGGTTTGTTTTCCGTTAGGACCCCTTCTTGTACTGTGGCAGTGATGCTTGTGGTATAGACTAGAAGCAATATAGCCTTTCCGGTATGCTCTAGGGACAATACCCAGCCTAATTTACTCCCTTCAAATCAGTCATGGAGCGACTCACATTTCTGTCTAGCTGCTTTTCAAAAGATCACTTCAGAATTACTTTGATAATGAATGGAAACCCGGCTAATGTTGCAGTTAACTTAGTTTGAAACAAAAGTTACTTTAAAGCTTCAGTGTCTAATATAAAAAGTACTATTAAAACCTGTTTTATAAACACTGACATGCACGTGTTATCTAAAAAAAAAATAAAATAAAAATAAATTGTCACATATCAATTGCTGCTTAAAATGAAGGATTAAGGATCCGAAAGAAATTAACGCCTTGATCCAGCCAACCGGCCAAAGAAGCCAACTACTATGAGCCAGTCAGAGGCAGATAAAGACAAGTTATGTTATGTAATTACATTTGACACAATGGACATTTACAAATCAATTTTATTCACTTTTAGTCTTGGTGATAATTGTGGAGTCATTCCACAAGACAAACAAAAAAAAAAGTCAACATCTGTGGTGCTACAAGAACAGTCAGAGGATTACTAAAGTCATTAGGATTCACCCTCTGGGTGCAATAAATGTCAGCACAAACTAACAACGTAATCAATGCAGTTGTTGAAATATTTCATTCTGGAAGTGGTGGTACAACCTGTCGAGTGACACTGCGTCTGCTGACATAAAATAAAACAATAAGAATATATATATATATATATAGAGAGAGAGAGAGAGAGAGAGAGAGAGAGAGAGAGAGATTGATGCATCTCTCAGTTCAAGCAAAGGCAATTTATTGGTGTGCTGCTTCTTTTTAGTCCCCAGATTTACAACTAAGGAAGCCTGCGAAGGAAAAGAAAAAAGTCATCCTCATCTATTGTCTATGAAATGCAAAACCCTCGGTGCCAGCAGCTGGGAGATATAAAACTGCAAATGGATTCATCTTTTTTTCTTTTACAATGAGCTCAAGTCTATGGGCAAGCTAAGGACATATTTCTCAGCAACTCCTTTGTTTAGTGTGTAAATAAAACAGGGGTGCTATTATGATTCCATGCTGGGGAGCTAATCACTATCGGTCAGATTCAGTGAGACTGACAGGCATCAGCCATTACAGCTGCAACTCAATCAGCTCCTCAGTGGAGCTTAGTGATGATGCCACAGGAGACAGACAGCGAATGAGGCTAACATTATACCTGTTTGAACAGAAAGGAGAGCTAGTCCTGGGTAATGAGCAATTTCCTCATGGGTTTTAGGGTTTTTTGCTCTGTGGACTCTTGTTCAATGGCTTTGCCCACAGATGTATTATGTGATAACTGGGTTGAACTAACTCTAGGGAAAAGTAGGACGTGTGAAGAATGCTGGAATTCATGGACATGGCTGCCTTAAATTTTCCAGTGGAGTGACCAGCATTGCTCCCTTTTTGATGTCTCCCCAGGCAGACTGGCATTTCATACAAGAGCTGAGAAACAGCAACACAAACACATAAGTAGTCACTCACACACATAACTGCACCTTGATAATGTTTAAACGAGCACTATGAGGCATGGCTTGCAGGCAGATTGCGTGAATGAATGATCTGAATGAGTATTCTTGAAATGAAGCTTGCTCTTACTCAATGAGTACAAAACTTATTTTGTTTGGCATGAAATTGAGTTCAGAGCTCTCTACGATTCAGTGTACACAGTGTTGCGGGTTGCTGTGTGTCGTTATTACAAGCGGGACAGATAGAGATGGTGAGATACAAAGAGAAAGCATGAAAGCCATTCCTTTCTCTTGAAGATCTTTCGCCCCTCTGTGCCTGCATTGCTGCCAGTCAGCAAATATGGCAGCATACCAACTCCCCTGGAGCCATGCAGGGCCACCCACAATCAGCAGACATTCAACATAGCAAGACACAAGTGTATGTTTGAGTGGGACTGTAACGACACACTTTTTCTTTTTGTATCTTAAATAAGGGCTTTGATGAGTCTCCCTCTATTGTGGTTAAATGGCATCACAGATTCCAGATGGGAGAAATGTAGAGCTGCAGCTCCAAGAGAAACCCAGCCTTGTGCTTGATCTCTTTTACTCTGCAGCCCATCAATATTTGTGCACATTAAAACCAAATCACTGTCAATTGGATGGAAACTAATCCCTGTGGGCTTGGGCTTTGTTTAAGCAGTACAACCTTTCATTATTCAACATCAATATTCCATAGAGAGAATGAAAGGACCACAATCAGATTAGTGACAGGTACCTTCCCTGAGATAACAGTATTAGCTCCTCAAAGACAAAGCCAACTGCTGGCCCAAGATGTGCTCTTTAAACTCATTAATCCTCCATCTCAGCTCACTGTAACCTCTAACGTGTGGCAATTGGAAGTTTCTAACGGAATGCTGCACAGTCAGATTTTCAAAAATCATCATAACAGGTGTAGATTGCCTTTTTTATTTTAGTCACTCAAATTTGTCCAAAATGATTTTCCTTCGCCTGCAGCCCTAATAATCCTTCTGTCCTGTCAGTGGTGGAGAACCCTGACTAGGACTGACCTGTAGATTGGAGTCATCCCTCTCCCAATCCCTCCTATTAGATCTGAGCCTAAAGGCCTTTCCTTATCAAAGGAGTGGTGGATTTCATCTGGCATTGGGCTGACACTCCATAGATGAAACCCTCTATCTCTCCTTTCCTGCCTTCACCCTCTGTTTCTCTGTCTCCCTCTCTCTGTTTCTCCTCAGAGCTCCAATTACTCCTTTCTGGCTAAGTGTCAATAAACCCACCAAACACAAAGGATCTGATAGCAGCTCAGGCTTCTTGAGCACCATGGAGAAAATTACACAATATAAACCATGCTATTTCAATTTAACGATACATTAAGTTAAATAAGAATTTTATTATGAACCATTAAAATGTTATATGCATTGACTGAAACTAGGAGGAGGGATGTTGAGTTTATGAAATATAAGCACATAGAATGGCTTTCCTGTACAAACCCATTTAACAATGGGTATTTCCCTAAAGAGCTGTTCTGCCAGCTTCAGGTCTAATAACATAGTACCACTTTATCAATACGAAGGTAAGAGAGTTGTACAGCTGAAATGGATTAGTGTGGACAGGCCATCAGGGATATAGATAAGTCTCAAAGAAGTGTTTAAAAGCCCTGAGAAATGCTCTCTGTAGTTATCTGGGAGGAGGGTGAGGTGGAGCCTGTTGAAAGTGATTGGCTCTGGCAGAAAATCAGTGGTCAGTGAACCACTAAAGCAACCCCCTCCCAATAACAGAATACAATACAAAACAAAAGCTGCTTCGTAAAATCTGAATTGGACCAATTTTGCTCCCCCGTCTCGGATTTTACTGGTTCTGTCAACAGGTGTACAGAGAGCTGTGCAGCCTGCACAGGAAAGAGAACGAGGCAGTCAGTGACAAAATTGAAATGAACTACCACAGCTGTTTGGCCAATAAATGAAAGTGAGCAAACTTGTTAAAGCATCTCTAAAGTACATTCTCAGCACAGTACACATCACTAAACAGTATGTGAGTATAATACACCACTGTTTTGGTACATCTCATTTAAATTCCACTATTGCTTTCATCAGTAGTTTGCACAGATAACATGTTTTAGGGGATAAGAAGCATGTCTTGGCTTGGGCTACTACAGCACACTTGAACAGAACTGTAGATGGACATTTCAAGGAAAGATCATGTAAAGCATATAAAACCATCAGATCGCAGTTCTCCCCCCTTTACTAACCTGATAAAAATCTAACACACCTTTAGGTCTCAGATGTCTTACACATGATGAATCCTGATTTGTCTGCCCCAGCTGAAACTTGATATTTCGCACAGCTATAAGATGACAGCCAAAATGTGGAAACGCACTGGTTTCTCTGCAGAAACTGCTGGTTAAATCCCAAAAAGATTCCAGGTGGAGCAACAGCACCCAAGGGGCCTTCCCAGCTGCTTTCCCAATCTGTCTCTTGCAGCAAGCGCTGCAGCTTTCAAAGGAATGTTCATAAACACAGATCTTCACTGCTTTATGATGCAATGCTATGTACTTCCTATAGGACAGAGTAAGAGGTGTATTTTTTATTTGTATTGTATTTGAATTGAAGTTTAGAGGAAAGTAAAAAGGTACAAATGAGTGCATATTAGTGAGACTGTGAGCATAGGCCCGAATGTTATCAGCTATCTTAATAGCCTATTATGAGTCAGATCCTCTTCAACATCTCTGGGAGTAATTTCAGGCTTTGAGTCCAAAAAAGAGAAATATATCATGTGTATTATAAGAAAAGAACAGGCCAGCAGTTGATGCATCCTGTGACTGCAGCTGTTTCTCTAAAAGCCTGAACCCATTCAGTGAGGACGTGGGCATATGGATTTACTTCGTGCAGCATAACTGTTCACTCAGCTTTGAAATTGAAAACCTTTAGAAAACCACAGTTTTGTGCGAGACATCTGTTCTGGCTCATGCTGCTTATAATACCTAAAAAACATTTACTTATTGCTTTTCATCTCTCTGATCTTTCCTCCAGTTTAAACCCACACATCTGCGCATATCTTCATCGAGCAGTCGTGAGTTGGGAAAAGATGTACCGTAATATGTTGTTTTATATTATAAAACCCATATTTCAGCTGGGGATTCACTTTGGATAAACACATTGACAAATTCTTGCTGTAGATAACTGAATGATAAGTACACACCTGGGCTGTGGACACTATAATAAGTGCTGGCTATTCTCGAAGAATTGTATTTACAGGCATTACAGGAGAGAGAGAGAGAGAGAGAGAGAAAGAGAGAGAGAGGGAGGGAGAGAGAGAGAGAGATTTGTCCTCTGAGAGAGCTGCATAATCCAAACTAATGAGCTGTGACTTTGGCACCATTGACGCACAGTGAAGAGGCCTTGCTAGACAATTCCTGAGGACAAAACATGTCAGCTTGACTGCTCATTTGTGGCCACCAGTGTAGTGTCGTCTGAAGGGTGTTTGACTTCAAAGATTACTTATTACTTTGAAGATATTTGTTATTTCAGAAGATTGAAGGATAAAAAGAAAAGAAGACTAGACGGAGAACAGAGTCTGGCCCACGACACGTCTGTGTTTGTTGGTTCAGTGACCAAATGAGATAAAGTCAAATGAATACATGGGAATGAATAGATTTCAGGGATGCACCTCACAAAATATTATCTTTCTACCATCAAATCCTATTTGTATGCTCATGAATTTAGATCTTACATTTTAACAGGGGGAAAAAAGGGGGGAAAAAGACTCCCTTTACTTACATAGTTACATAGTTTTTGTAAGAAACTCCATAAAACCAATAAGCTTTTGCCCAGAGCATCAACACTCACAAACAGAATCCTGGATGAGAATAACGAGGATGCAACAACAAATAAGTATAAAGCCGTCCCAGTGTGCAGTAGACAACAGTGCACTAACAACAGATCACCCTCTAAGAAAATAAAAGGCTTTGCTACGAAAAGCAAAGGTCGTAACAAAGAGAGGAGGTCAAATGCTATCCCTTTGCATTCTACTTTTAACCCAGAGGAATACAATAAAAGAGATGACCCATCGGGGCATATGGGATTTAAAACCTGTCTCTGACTGAAAGCAAAGTGAAAGCATGTTTCTGTAGCTGTGCAGCATTTTAATAAGGCACACAGTGGGGTTTGGAGGATCAAATCAGAAGACGTGAGGTAATGAAAGAGCCAGGAGGAAAAAGGAATGCATAAATGTGTGCCATGTAGCCTCCAGAACCTGGTTAAACCTTTAACCGCTGAAGAAAGCAGTGCTTCATGTCTGTGACAACCTTAATGTTGTACACCCAGGAGTATCATGCAAATAGTAAGGAGAACCCAGCTGTTAAATGCAGCAAGGATGCAAAGAAGATCTAATTAATGTGTCAGTGTCTGGAAAATCACTCGGAATTGAATTTATAGAATAACTAAGGTCGTTTTCTGAATGGGGCAACCTCATTGAGATATCTGCGGGCATTTTGAATCATTAAAGCAGCAAGCAGCAAAAAAGTCAAAGTACTTTAAAAGCAAATAGTTGAAGCACATTGTTTTATTGTTCACAAATGTGTAGTGTGTTGTTTTAAGAAGTTTCAGAAGCACTGTGCTGATTTTTAGGTTACAGTCTGCACAGTTATTGATAGTTGAGGACTTTTCAACCTTCATGTACACAAACTTTTTGCCATTTGTTCGATGTCCAGCTCATTACTGCCTAAGGGCTGGGACCAAACACAATTTACCAAAATACTTGGGACTGCTTATTATCTGCAAAGACAAAAACCACGAAGAGTTTGACTTTACCAGTTGACACTAAGTAATAAAAAAGGAGTGCAGGGTGGATGACTTTCAATAAATGTCCCCCAATGAATCTGATAAAGCATGTTGGGCCACCAGCAATACTATCTTAATGAGTTTCTTCTCAATGTGCAGGGAGAGAAAGGGTGATGCAGTTCATGCAGAAATGTTGCTTCAGGATCTGATCATATCATTGCATGCTCTGCCATCTGGGGAATGTTTATAGACAAGATACTCTACATAAAGTGGATGATTTCAGAGTTTAATTTGCTGGGAGTATGGTTCAAACCCATATAGACTCACACACCTCAAACATATTCAAATTAAAATGTGATCAAAAAGCAAGGAAAACGCCAAAGGCTCTTGGTCATGTCGGAGAATCTAAGTATTCAGTATGGATGAAAAAGCTGACAGTTTTTGGTCCCTAAAACAATGCACCATGGCAAACCAATTAAGAATGTCTTATTCAAAACAACAGCGACACATTTTACACAGTTAATATGGGGTTAAACCTGTGCCACCTAACTTTCACTGTTCACTGCAAACCTAAATAAAAATCTTCGAATAGGATTTTTCATATTTGTCACAGGAAAACCTCGACTTTTTAAACAGTTTATTTTTATCAGCACATCCACCAGCAATGTAAAGTCATCAATATTAAGCAGAGGTTCCAAAATACTCCGATTCTGGCTTATTTATTCTTTATTTAGAGAGACAGTGAGTGAGAGGCCAAAGGGCTGCCGTAGAACACAAGTAAAAGTCATAAAAAAGCCTTTTCCTTGGTGAAACATCACTTAATTATTATTTGAGACAACAGGATGATATGAGCTTGTTACATGCACACAGAATAAATATGACAACAAATACCTTAAGCACCATCCGCACTTAGCTTTAATAACATCTGCAGCATTCGTCCCCTAGCTTTTCCACTTGATCTGAATAATGTATACGGAGCTGCAGAGTTATTTAAATAAAACCCATGTATGATCAGGTAAAATAGCTGCCAGGCAGTCAGAGGCTCTTCCTTGCCTCCCAGCTTATGAATATTAATCACCACATGATTATCCGAGCTGTACTTTCACTAATAAGAACGGCAAATCTTGTCGGAGGACTGTAGGGTCAAAATACCATATGATACAGAGTTTCTGTGACCTTGCTGAATAAACATGCAGAGAGCAGGGGGCACAGTGCGCCATGCTCATGATTCTTATTGTGCTTTTAGCCAATGCAAGACTCAGCAACCCAACTGGAAAGGGAACGGGAACGAGTGCATTCAGGAGAGAATCCTAAGAGATGAGGGCAGGTTCTGATGAATATTCAGTGTGCAGTTTATGAGAAACTGCTGGAGACAACAACGAGTGCATTTTGAATTTATGAAGAATTGTTAAGAAACTGGAGTCAATTAAGTTTACTTTGAAAGACACGAATTCAGGGTCAATGGGGAATTTAATGCCTTGTAGTTTAACATAAATGGTGGAAAGCTTTCCAATCACAGATGCTCTGGAGCTAAATTTACACTACGTACATAATCTATCATGCATCATGTCGTCAGTCACATATGTAGCTTTGTAGCAGTGTTGAAGGTTTTGTTGCAAAGTTTTCAGAAATAATGTTCAATAAAAATATAATTTGTTCTTCAAACACTCAAGACATTGAAACGGCTTACACTGTTTTTATATATCATTTTATGATTTTCGATGAAACACGGTGGTGATATAAGACAAACTGAGCCTTGATGACAGCCCTGCTAACTTCTTGCCAAATCTTTCAAGCTTCATGAGGTTCATCTGAAACCATTAAAATAAAAAGACAAAGTAAAGAGAAATGGGGGCCCTTTATTACTTTACAGCATTTAGTGCATCAATAAGCTGGATTGTGGTCCCTTTAAATTAATGTCTGTATGTCTAACTATCCAAGATTAATTAAAGAATTTGTTACTAATTGAGATTTGTTAGATATTCTATATTAGTTTTACGTTTGCCTTTTTTATTTGTTAAATTTTTGTATTTAAAATGGAATTAAATTAAAAGCAATATACATTGTGCTGTAATGTAGTTCAGTGTTTGCATGGCACTGATGAGTGGCTTTTCTTTCATTTTTCACGACCGTTTAAAAAGCCATCTGCAAGGACCATGTGGAATGACACCAGTTAACTCAAGGAGTCTCTGCAGAGTCTCCACTCTCAGCACCATGTGCCCTTTTATCATCAAGCTTTCCAGTGCGCTTGTTTCCAGCCAAAGTCTCCTTTCCTGGCAGCAGCAATATGCCCAGCTATGATTATGCATGTATAAGTAGCCAACAAAGCAACTGCCATGAAATACTCTACTCACACTATAGATAGGATTAAAGATGTTCTTCAGTTTTAGGATATCAAAAAGAAATAAAATATTCATCTTTTGAGGGCCACAAGAGGTTGATGCATCCCAGCACACAAAGCACAAGTGGCAAGGTAGAGAGGAGCAGGTTGCCAATCCACCACAGAGACAGCTAATCGCTGAGAGGGGTCACACTCACAGCTGGTTTAGAATCACCAGTTAACCTAATATGCATGTCTTTGAACTGTGGGAGGAGGCAATGGTGCAGTGCTAACTACTACTCCTAATAAAGATATTTCAAAAGAATCAGAAAGGTATCGATTAAAATGACATCTGATCTTCATCGAATAATTCTCACAGCAGAACTCAAACATAAGCGCTTTGCTTAAATTCAAAAGTAAAGGAAGCAAGTAGTATTAATAGCAAAGCTTAAAGCTGCTCATTCAATTCAAAACCTCAAAATATGAGCGCTGAAGCATTTAACATTTATGAGTATTAGAAGTATAATTAGTCATGATGCAAAATTATACGACTGGTTTAACATTGCAACGTCAAAATGTACATATTAATTAATAATATTCTCTTTTAAATCTAATTTTAATTACTCAGAATGTCACATCACAAAATCCCTGTTCAAACGCTCCATCTCTATCTCTGGGTGTTTCTTTGCTGCTTTCAGAGTAAGTAAATGAGTAGATAAACAGCAGTAATTTGTACTTAAGTGGTAGCGGCAGTCTTTTGACAAATGTACGTCGTGCATGGAAAAGACTTTGCCACGTACTATTTAGTGCTCCTTTTTGATCTACTTTGTCTACTCTGTGTAAAAGTGTCTGGCTGATGCATGAATGTAATCCATGAAATAAACACAGAAGCTAATTAAGCTGGAACAAAAATTCACACGTAAGCCAAATATGCAGAAACTGATAGCAGCAATATGACAAATAAACAGGCATAAAGTAAATGAGCAGGATTTTTTGCATGTTATCAGTGTCAACTGGAAATGGTGTATTTTGTGGTGATGTCTTCTAGCAATAATAAAGCCCTTTTCAGACACAATATTAAGGCATTCAGTCACTCTTGACATTGGACACATTTACGTCAACATTCCTCACAACAGAGTCATTCAGCCGGGCTCATGACAGTGATAGTGTGAGCCACAGTGTGTACTGGATGTTTACCATTCATATGAGATTGTGTTATACTCCATCAAGTGAGGTATAACACCTCAGAGTCAGAGTTTCCTGACATTTTGTCTTTCCCTAACAATTCACGCAAGCATCTAAAGTGCACTCTGGCTGTGTGGAACATGCAAACAATGTACGGGATCAGCTGAAAATATCAATGTTCTACATGTTAAAGCATATGGAACACTGTTCTAAAAACCTGGTTGGATCCTTACTTACTGAACAGTAATGAGCAGAGTTCTTTCACTTCACCTCCGAACATTGTTTTCGCCGCCATATCTCTGCCTGCCACCATCTGTGTGAGAGGAGAAGCCCAAGCTGCTGTTCAATACTGTTGATATTGCCCAGAGGCTATGAAGAAAACACCTAGGTGCTGCGCCAAATATTAGTTAAGGAAAGCATGGAGTAGTAAAGCTTAGACCAGATAGATAGATACACGTGTTACTTGGTCCAGTCTAGTAAGATTGTTGTCACAAGTTTCTTATGGAGAAGCATCGTGGTGCTCCCTCACACCCGTACCCTGATGCTGTCCGATTAATAGGAAACGGTGCATTTCTTAAATTTACTTTTTTTCCCTCTAGATCCTCAGATTAAGGAGCATAGAAACATGTCTGCAAGTCTGACGGGGCAACAATCATGAACAATCAATTCAACTGGTTGCAAACCAGTTCCCCAGATTTTGAATATGATCTGTAAACTATGCAAGACGCTTATAATGGACATTTAGGGCAAATATTCTCCCTGTATGTACAACACAAACGAAAACGTGTTTTTACTACCTCTTAGCTCAATAAAGAAAAAGTGCCTCCGGATAATTGGATAGACTTACAACCAATGAGAGTGACAAAATGTTTGATGTAGTACAAAGTCATGGTTAAATGTAAACAGATGATGGCTAGATATAATAATATATTGTTGATTACTTTTAATACTCAAATAATAGGGGATTCAAAAGGCCATTTAAAATGAGCATTACATCATAATTAATTAATATCATGGGTTCCTAAAATTAGTTGTAAAGCTATCGCTATTAGATTTATAGTGTTTGATATTAGTACTTAAAGGGAATTACTGTAAAACACACAGTATGCAACTAAAAGTCAAAACCACATATGAAAGCAGTGACAACAATGAAATGTAGTCTCTTTAAACTACATGTGGGGTGGGTAGTTAGTGTGCTAGTAGCAAGTAGAATGGTCATCTTCCACGGCGGTTCGATCCGCAGTGCATCAATTTGTTGACGTGTCCTTGGACAAGACACTGAACCCCACATTGTGTGACTGTAGAGAAAAAGCTGAACTTAGATGAGATTTAAAAAGGTGCTCCATAAGTGTTGACCATTTTCCATACAATGTAGCATAATGTAGTGTAATTCTGAAATAAGCACTATTGTGTGTAGTTGTAGTCATTGTAAAAGCTAAAAAACAAACAGCTGTGATGAGATCATAAATATTTGCAGGCCCATTTTAGCATGCTAATTTCCGTTGGGATCAAATTTCAATTTTATTGCTCCATTTCATTTCCTACCCCCTTCCCCTTCCCCCAGCGGTATGTAATGTCATTTGTATTGGAGTGTTTCTTTACCTGTGGCAATCTGTTTCACGGTGCTGAGATTACAGGCAGGCCTAATTAAAGCTGTTGTTATATTTATAGTATGAGCAGGGTATTAATTGGAGCAGAACAAGCAGACAGAATGTGAGACAGGCAGACACACGTAGGAGAGTAAAAACCTTTTTATCAGACAACACTTTTATCTGTGGACTCGGGGGTGCCAGCTGCATTCACAAGGCACGTTAATCCATCACACTTCAAAGTCCCTCATGGGATGACTAAACAAACAGCACAATGAGAACTACTAGCAGTGTCTTGTTTAGGGGAGGTCTCTTGCACATCTGCATTTCACCACTGACTACATCACAATGGGTCAGAAAGAAAAAACATCTGAAAACAAAAGCTCCTCCAAATTGAGCCAATAACCAGAAATAAAGATTACTCTTTAATATCCCAAAATATAAATTAAATGTAAATTCAACCATGTCCTTTCAAGAAGATGGCTTGTACTAATGATTTAATTAGATAATGCTCTTATTAACAAATTAAATCATTGTGATTATAACTGAGTCTTGAAACAGAACATTTAGAAACATTTAGCAGTTCAAAACACTACTAGATGTTTGCTAAAACAGGAAAATCCATGAAGCAAAAACTTTGGTTGTCTATTAACAGCAGATCTTTAGAGTCACATCAGACCGGTAGTGTTTCAGTCAACTCCATCCACAGCAAGACATGAGCAAGAACACAAGGTGTCAAAGTCAAATAAAGGTCAAGCCTTTGAGAGGGTGGAATCTTGTAATCAAGACATCAATTCTTATAGATGATAAGAAAATACATAAATAACAATCTCACAAAATCAGTTTTCGATCCATTAGGCTCCAGCCCCCCCGGCGAACCTTAATCGGATTGAGCGGGTATAAAAAATGGATGGATGGTACATTATACTGTATAACTATCTAAAATGTAAGCTAAATATATCCATCAATAATCTAACATTTGAAGCATATTTTTGCTTAAGCTCTCTTACTTGACAATATCATCAGCAGCATGGTGGTAGCACCAGTGTAACTGGTCTTAATGAGTCAAAAGAAAAAATGTCCAAGACAAGGACCTTCTGCCCTGTCACATTTTACAAAAATAACACTTCCTATAAATTCTCAGCAAGGGTGAGTAATTGCCCACACTCCTACACCACGGATGGGTTTCAAATAAATCCATGTGAACTGAGACTATAATTGAACACCCACAGCAAAAGATATGTTCGAGTTGTCAGCAATTAAAAACTTGCTGAGAATAGCATTGCTTTCTGGCCTTGTCCACACCCACCTGTGTGTGGCATGACTTTATACCATCCAAAATATGTTCACCATATTAAGTAGTGAGCACACAAAGTCAGCTATTCTGAGTCGTGACATCAGATGGAGAAAGTGTAGCTTACTGCCACAGTGGAAGATGTAGCTGTCCTAACCGGGTAAAAACTACAACAAATACTGCAGTGGACATCTACAAGAGTTTAATCGAGACAGCTCGTCTTGTGGAACTTTTTTTTTAGCTATTTTGTAACTTCTTGGAAGATTCCAGTTAGCCATTTGAGACTGCGTCAGTGTGGAAGCAGCAGATGAGTTCATCATTGTAATCTTTGTTAGGTAAGATGAGATTTTAAAAGTGGTTTCCATGCTTCCCAGAGTGTGTGTCATCTCTCTGAAACGGGCAAAAACCACCTCAAGCAAGCATATACATTTTTTATGCATTAGCTTAGGTTTTTAAAAAAAATTAAAAATTCCATTTGCCTTTTCTTGTTTACATCTTCTAAATGCAAATCAAGAACAGCAGTTGAAACGTAGCTGTTGAGCAGGACTTTTCTTTATAGCAGGTTACTTTAAGTTTCGACTGATTTGAAAAAAAATCTTCGGTCATTTTTATCTAAGACCAAGCTGTGTCTCGACTAATTTTGAGACCAAGACCAATCAGAATTGATATAGCATATTATGTAAATGACTACAACCAATTAAACTCTAGCAATTAGCTCAATATTTAATAAACATAACAATTTAAAAAATCTAGTCAGTAAAAGCAAAACATTATGAAACACACACAAGAAACTCACCTGTACAACTTTTGACCAACTCTCAAATTAGTGGAATTCTAAAGTGTATGCTCAGCTCTCCCTTTATAAAAACAAAAATATCCATCCTCAGGATCTAAAAACAAACCAAAACAAAATATACTGTTAAAAATCAAAGGCCTGCCAACAAGACTCAACCAAGTGACCTTCTCGTTCGCAGCAAATCAACTCTGGTGATAGTGAATTCCTCATCTCACACAGTTCCATGATGCACCAAGGGCTGAATGACCCAGAGGGCAGGCCTTGTGTTTTGAGTTTAAATGTCAGCAGAATGGAGATGTAGGTAGAATAAGGTCAACAACATGCAGCTTTTTCATCAATAGGTGGCATGTTAGCACTATGGCGGATTTTTTTTTTTTAAGTGACTAACAAATGGTTTAAATCTGAGGTAGAGTTTAAACTGTGTTTGACAACTGGTAGCTGTTTGTGTGTATGAACTATGCAGCCAGATGTCATCAATATACCTTGAACACAGAGTACATTACTGATTGAAGCTTTAATACAAAGGTTTGTGCTCCACTTCACCGATGAACAGAGCAGATCGGCAGCAGTCAGCTTAACACTTACTGTGAGGCCAATAAAGCCTGACTGAACAGTGTTTTCCAAAAAGGCAGTCAAGTGACAAATCGACCTTGCTCTCTGAATGCAGTGGCTGCATTGATTTTGCACTGGGGGTCACTTCAGTCTTGCTATCAGCCAAAGCAAGCAGGATCTTAGGCAGAGAGTGGACCAATATCGGGCCTGATTTTCACTGACAACACTCTATTGAATTTCTTATCAATATCTGTGTCAAGCAAAATCATTGCCCTGCCTCAGTCAAGCACCCGTTCCTTATTAATACCTGTTGTGCCATCAATAGAAAGGATGGATGCGCTTATTACATGTGTTATCTGCTCTCCGTCCTCTGAATAAGACATGGGTGGAAGGGGGTGAGGAAGAGGGGTGTAGTTTATTAGCTTTAGCAAGGTCAGAGTGGGAGAGAGTGGATGAAAAGTGCTGGCCCAGCACAATGCCTTTTTATTTTGTTGGGTCAGGCAGTACAGACGATTAAGCTGTAAGCCAAGGGGGACATTATTGATTTGGTCATGTGCTGTTGGAGGGATAGACTCTCCCCCTGTTGTTTTAATTTATTAGCCAGCAGCTATTCAATTTGATCGTGAAGAGGTGCAGCAATATGAGGTCTACACAGAGCACTGGTAACCACAGTCTATACCAAAAAGATCTCATTATGGTCTTTAGAGTCCATCTGTCCACCAACCAGCATCCCTTTGGACTCAGTGCCATGACGGCCTAAAGTCTCAGTCGACATTTTATTGGCATGCTATGAGCTGTTTCCTTGCAGGTAAATTTGATATGACACTAGTTGAATATTATATATCCTATTGAGTGCCACAATGGGGCCATCTGCATCAGATCTCAATCTATATTTACAGATGCAGGACATTGAGGACAATTGAGCCCAGCAACAGAAACCTGGAGCAGTTTGTAAAAATATAATTAGGTGGAGAACTGCGAAAGCGAGAGGGGGGATTACAGGGTCACGGATTCAACAACCCAGCCCAGACATTTGGATGAAATTGCCGCGTATTTTAGACAGTATTGGTGAGCAGAGCTGCAGAAGCCTTTGGACAAGGACCATGCAAGCAATGGATTTACACTTGAAATTATTCAAAAGGCTACCAGGCCTTTACTGTTTTCGCCACCATTTTAAACTATGAAAACAAGATTCTGTGGAAAACAAACAACACAATACAACTCCATATTCTGCAAGAATCTAATGACATAAACCTTCCTTCTTAAAAGCCAGAGGTGATGTTTTGCTATATTATCGCATTCAAAGCACTTTCTACAGGGACTCCAAGTGAATAGCTAATAACGAAAGCAATAAAAAATAAGATATCACTTATAACTTGCAAGATCCACAATTAATTGGAGCACCCAAATGGGTTGATGGACAAGACTGCCAGATAAGCAACACCCCAGGTCATTGGTTCAAAGCTGTTATTTTGACCTGTGGCTATGTTTCAGAATGAAGTGACATGCAGATATTGTGTAAAAAAAAGAGCACATGAAATCCCTTATGGATTCTTCCTCCTAGAAACCAAGAAAATAAAATATAGTCCTTTAACACGTCATAAACAAGGTACAAGAGTTCAATTTAACCCCAGCTACATTCTTTTCACAATCTTAACCAAGTATTTGTTTGTTTCATTAAAAAGAAAAGAAGAAAAAAAAAAAAAGATAATGGATGTTAAAGTTCCCATGGCATGGTATAGTAGTGGCGCTTTAAATGGGCTTTCGAAGGCTTCAGGATGTTATACCCCCAGGCTTCTCAAAATTCACCCGAAAAACGCAGATTTGGCCACTTAGAAGAAAGCCGCATTTCAGCGCTTTCTCCAGTGCCCTGTTTTCCTAATGAGAAGCAAGGAGGAGCGCGAGGGGTGTGTCATGGCTGAATGGGGGCGTGTCTGATTCTCTGTTTTGGCTCCGCGCATGTTAGCTGCCTGCTAGTAGGAAAAAAAAATAGAAATGGCAGGTGAGCAAACCATCGTACCGTTCGCCTTCGACCCGGAATCGGACCCTGAAGCGAGGCGCAGGCAGTTCAGCAACAAACTGCAGATCAGCAGCGCCTTCAGCAAAACGTCTCAGAATGGTGAGTTTGAAATGTTATGTCTGGAAACGTTTATAGTTGGGTCGGTCCGAACCACTGAGGTGCGCAGATAGTAGCAGTCGCTTAGCCTACGGTAGCCTAATTAGAGCAGAAATTGTAGTCACTACATCAGGACTACCTAAAATATTATTTTGGCTTACAAAACGTATAAGTTCCCAACTTATTTTGCAATGTGGGCACGTATTTGCAGTGCTAACATTAGTGAGTATGGCTGCTGGCATCTCCAGTCTCTACACCAAGTAACTCTCTCAATGTCGCCTTGCATTGTACAACAGTAACACTGCCAAAGTATTTCCCATAGTACACATTGCCAACATGCAAATGATTCTCCACCCAGTGTTGACATAAGGGGAGCGATTTATTACCAAGTTTTCTAGACAAAAAGGTTTACATGCTGTAATATACAAAAAAAAAAAAAAAAAAAAACATACCTCATCATATCCTGACCAGGTGCTGGATCCAAAGTGTAACTACACGGAATGAAACTTATGCCACATATTTCTGTGTACACCTTTTTTAGTAGCCCGTCTTCACTGGGAACAGCCAGCTGTGCGTTGCCCATGTAGTTATACAGTAGCCTATGGCATGCAAAAAACATGATAGTATTCTGACCAGCATGTAATTATTCTCCATGCTCACATGTTAACTCATTTACTTCTCACTAAAGATGTTTCATTGTTATATTTGCCGGCATTACCTGAAAACAGAATATCATTACACTGCCTTTTTTTTAAAATAATAGGTGTCAATGGGGAATTTGCGAGATAATGCCCACAGAAAGGGAGAATAGATGCTGCATGGAGATCCCTCAGGTAACACTGTAAACATTTGGATCTACCTGTTTGGCAGTTTACGCCTGAGAAGAACCCATCGGTAAGCGTTGTAAAATAATCACTCATAGCCACATACATAAGAGTTTACAGTACACCCACCCAACAGAGCCTGATAATTCAACTATGCAGACAGTATGAAGAGTGTTTGTAGATTTATTTACAAGACATTAAAACACAATCAAGAATAATCCATAGGAATATGTAAATATGTACAACATAGCAATAACAGAAGAACAACAACATTCTCTTCAAGTGTCATTTTTTCTATCTGTTCTTCCAGGCGCTTCAGGCATTTGGCCTACAGGCAGTTCGTGGCGTGGTGCTGGGGCTTTTTGGGCCGCTGGATCAGAGTGGTCATTCCTGCCTGTGTGGTCCTGCGTATCCGTGCCGAGTACCCCGATGATGAAGGACACTGCACCGGGTTTAGACTGCCTCACGTGTGAAAAATTAGGTCCATCAGGACATCCACATACCCTTTCACACAGAACATTCATACACACTGTACACGCACAACATTTGTATATTTCAGTTAGTCATTTGTACATTTCAATGTTTATTTATATATTTATATTTGTTCTATATATTTATGTTTGTTTAGATTTCTATTTCTCACATTTTTTGTATTCCTATTTGTTGGAATTAACCTCAGTAAATTTGATAAAGGCAAAAGTAGTTGGACTTGAATTCTTGAACTTTTGAGGTCTTACCAAAGGTTGGCTTAGTCTTTTGACGTTTGACTGTGCACTCTCCCTTCTTGGATTTGGGAAAGGAGATTTTGAAGAGAGGTACACCGTCTGCTGTCTGGGCCTGTGGTCGGTTTGCATTTTCATTAAAGTGGATCGCCGCCAAGTACAGTCTGAAAGAACAAGAAACAATGTGTAAACGGTGTTTCTCACAGAATTTTCATTTGTCATGGTGGTGGGGGTTAGCTGGTAGAGACACATGCATCATCATGGGAGAGCATATGAAAAGCTCTTTTCCAAAATGCTATAGAAGCTGTTCTCATTACTTTTTTTTAAATCTGATTTCAAGCATCAGGAAAGTGATATCAGCTGAGATAGCATTTGAAACATTTAAATGCTGCTTTTAATGGTAGTAACAAATAAAACAATATTTTTGAAAGTAGGTATAAAACATTTTGGAAAAAGCTTTTCATATATTGTGAAGTTTCATAGGAACTATGATCTGAAAACCCCCTAAAAGTATACATTTTTTGGTAAATCAAATATAAATTACATTCACAAGACAATCTTTTCGGGGGACCTGGTCTAGGTGTTTTGTGCCTTATAGTGCTGGAGAAACCCGGCTCAATAATGACATTTCAGACAACAAAAACTTTCAACAACTACAAGGTAAAACATCTCACCTGCAAAGCATTCCAATATAGAGAAAGACAACATTCTTCGGTGTGGCTGCAGTCCTATTGACAATGGGGTCAGTCTGGCAGGCAGCATCCCTGGTCCGGGATGTCTGGACGTGAGCACTTGATGTGCTGGCCAGTGAAGAGTGAACCTGATGCAGACAGAGAGCACACATCTCATGGTTCAAAAGCCGAGCATTACACTCGTGATAAACTGACGTGTCACGACAGATTTGAAGTCAGAATTGTGTTCGAATTGACAGATACGTAATGGTGTATGTTCGAGGGAAGTCAGCAAACGTTTGCTAAACATCCTTCACCCAGCCACAACACCCGATCGCATATCACACACGAAAGACGCAGAAACGACTCGACGTCAAAAAAAAAAAGTCACCAAACCGTAACAAATGCTTACAAAATATAAAGTCACCAATCTAAAGAAAGGCTTACAAAATATGAATTGTTATCGTCGGGCGTCATTTTCCGTGTAACAGACGTATCTAGCCGCAGAACAGAACTAGACTTGCTTACCTTAGTATTCATGCTGTATGTAGTCCCCTACACGTAAGATACTTGGTCAAAAGACAAATGTCTTGTTTTACAACCAATTTTCCAAATCTAACCAGTTTAACAGAGTATTGGTTTTGTAGCGCAGTGTAGGTTTCATGGATAAATACCTCCACAGCTAATGTTGGCTAGTTAGCTGTCACCCATAAAGTGCTAGCGGCTAGCAAATAATTATGACTTACTTGATCGGTGTGGGTAGCTGATGGACCGGCAAGGCTTGGCACTGATCCAGGCTTCAACTTCAGGTGTAGGGCAAAACCTGTCCTGTACTGTCCCAAGTTGTGAAAGCATTCCTCTGAAATGTGTCGCGCAAACACTGACGCTCTTTGGAACATGCATGGGCACCCGTCCCTCTAAATGAAATTAGCCATTCCGTTTTCAAAGGGACAGAGGGTGGCAGCGGAAACATATTCTTCTCTTCATCTTCACATCCTGGCACAGTACATTTCGCATGGTAAAGTCGTTTGGAAGCCATTGCTGTATCTTCTGTGACTGTCTTCAGTCGTGGCGAGTCTCGGTCTACTCCACATGAGTTGGGCGGGTAAGATACAGGTAGTTTACCAGCAGTGGGTGGAGACAGAGGGCGTGGCGGAGAGAGGGGGTGGGAAATTTTGATGAGCTCTATTCTGGCATGACGTCATACCAGGAGCCTTGAGTCAACGAGACACTTGGAGGCGCTCTGTTCAAAACACGGAGGAAATGCTGTACTGCTCAGTGAATACATTTCGCAATTTCTACTCACTGGGGTGACTAAAGGAGGCTAGAGAAACTCATTTTAAGGCTCAAAAACCTCTGAAAGTGAAATTTTCATGCCATGGGACCTTTAACAATTTGCTCTCACTTGGCTCGCGGTTGTTCATTTAGTGAGCTCAGTATTTTCAACAAAGGGATGCCCTGTTGGCTTTGTCCTGACAGAGTGGGAGGAGAGTAGCCACCAAAAGGCCACGCTTCCAATTACACGCAGCCCCTGCTCCTTAAATGTCAAGCTACTTTGCATTACCCAAAGTGCAATGGCATTCGGCGGGTATTAGCTCCACTTCAGCCACATCTGTAACATCGTTTCATGTGGCTCCTCGAGCAAAAAGAAAATGATTGTTGAGCCCTTTTCTTCCATCTATAACATGGCTTCCCTGAATGTTCCACTTCGCAACTGAATGAGATTCGGGTGCCTATGAAAACAGTCTACCACATATTCAAATTAAAAAACAATTAGCTGGACTGCATTACTTTTATGAGGACAAATGACTTGAGACCTTAATTTCGGCAGCTTTTGTAATTGCTTCTGTGCAAAGATTCATGATCGTTCTTTCCATGCTGTCGGTTCAGCAGCTGCATTGCCATCCATGGCCTCTCAACTCTTTCCATTAGAGACTCCGCAGGCTTGACAATTTAGCTGCTTTGTCGATCATTTAGAGAGGAGATGCAGAGCTTCTACAGTCTAATTAAATCTTGATGGGAATATTTATCTGCTGTTGACATGACAGAGAAGGAAGGGCGAGACAAGGTGGCTGCAGTTGTGCTGGAGTGTGCAGGTGGCATTTATTTGATATTGGCCAAAACAAAAAATTCAACTGAGCAGCAGCTTAGAGAATGCGATTGTAATGCTATTTTGCAGCTGGTTTGTTCCAGGTGCACTTTTAAAATGCAAAAGCACATTTCTTGATCAAGCTACGACATCAGCTGCTACACAGATTGCAAAAGACCCTCTATGCTTGTCTTGAGTGCACGTGTGACCACCGAGGATCAGCTAAAAAGCCTTTGTTGTGAAAAAAATGACAAAGAAAGACTAAACTAAAGATTTACAGTTTTATTCGACAAAAAAAAAAAGAAAAGATAATGATGTGATCTGTAATCGTCAGAAGTAACGCACATCTGGAGCGGCACTTGCATTAAACAGGGTTTTAACGAATGAGAAATCTGAAGAGTGAAACTATGCTGACTCCATTTCAATGGCTCATCATAGTCATATGCTCATCTTTAATGCTGCTACATTATCTATACATCTGTTATGCCACTATGCTTTGCATAATCTTAATCCTCACAAAGCTAAGTTTTCAATGGGAAAGATTTAAAAACACAGCTTCATATAAATTCTTCGGCTCATTCCAATGATGGTGAAATGAGAATGAATGTATCAAGAAATAAAAATGATTTGCTAAACCCATTAAGCCACCCCATCAACAATCAAAAACTCTAAATCTCCAAAGAAAGAAAAAAAGAAAAGGTGAAACAGACTAAATAAACAGCCCTGTGTCATCATCATCAGAAAACATGCCATACATACAGTTGTCCATTTGCCCAAAAACAATTTGTGGATTTGCAGTCTTCACATGGAATGATGGTTATTGTGAGACATGAATATCAGAATCCGTTAGCCATAACTGATTAGATTCATCTAACTGTCTAACCATGTACATTTATTCTAACCCCAACCATTTGCAGGGGAGAGCACAGTAGAAAAAGTAAGGAAACTTGAGTTGAAGGGAGGAGGAAAGCCATGACTGTAGAAAACATCCCAAAGGCCCATGTTTTAGCACCTTCAGCCATGATCTCCTTCTTGTTCTAAGTGTTTGTTGCAGATTAAACACTAGAGAGACACTGGAAGTTGATGTCATCACGTTAGAACAGTTCGGGAGATCTAAATCTATGTAGGAATCAAAGTGAAGAATTCATAGTAATTGTACAAATTTTAAGTCTTTATTGTGGAACTGGAGTGCTTTGTGCTGTGGACCTTTGTAGTATTTCACGTTCTGTCTCATCAACATGTGATTTTCCTTCTGTTCTATTTCAGCTCCCACTGAGGTGCCAGATGAAAAAAAGGTGTCTCTGGTTCTGTTCTCTGCTGTGAAGAAAAGTAACTTTTCTCATCATTCCTGCTACTTACTGTGTTCATTTTCAGTAATCTCCAAAGTTCTCTAAAAAGTGAAGCAGGGCAGAGACATGCGAGAAAGTGTTTCTTCCACTGTAGCAACAAGCATCCACTTGACTTGAGAGTCCTTTAGTTCATCCAAAAATCTTACCACTACAAATATCTCCTTCACAGCTGATAAGAATTCACAAAGCACTTCTTGAGGGGTTTGTACATCCACATCGCTACAAACAGCTGACCTTTTTCAAACACTCCTTTAGACAGACAGCATGATGTAATGTCTGACTGTCTTCACTAAAACATCTGTTTCTGCACTTTTCATAGAGTGTAACTAACAAATATGCATTGACACCATATTGCTATTGCTTTTTCTTGTTATATCCCCACTGTGGGACGAATAAAGGAATTCTTATATCATAAAAGCTCTTGCATTATTATACTGACTCCTAGCTGCAAAATAGTACATTTAGGTAGCCTGATTAACATAGACTTTCAAATCTCTTCGAGATTCTGGTCTGACCAAGACCATAACGAATACGATTCGAAATGGCCTGGTCAACCCGCCTCCCTCGGGTTGCTACTGGTTGTGGCCAGAAAAGGCTGTGCCTAAGCTTAAGCCAATCACACCACTCTTTCCTCTGACGTATGATTTAGCTACCAGCGGGGCTAACTGGTAGATTAAACTCTTACCAAAGCCAGTAGGGAGCAAGGCGAAAACGTCTTTCCTGTCAAGAAATGATTCAAGGGCTGTTCTTTGCTCGATTTTTAACGAGAATCTCCCGTCGAACACTTTCATTACAGCATCTACAGCAGTGTCAAAAGCTTGACGCTGCTCCATGTTGATATTGAATGAAGCGCTTCCGTGTACAATCCATGGGTTGAGTGGCAGTTCAACCACGTCACTACCTTGAACACGCCTCTACCCTGGGCCATTGGCGCTGCTCAAAGTTGATTGCTTCCCGACAAAGTGGGTGGAGTTCCCATTTTTTCGGGAACTCGAATCCACCTGAATGAGCAGTTTGCCTGAGTAAAGGCCCATTTATGCCCTACGTTAACTACGGAAACGGACGCTTTCACCCGGTTCCGGGGGTCGTTTCATCCGTCAGTTTGTCCGTAGGTCAAGAGCTTAGCAATCCGGTGAGCTCTGGGCGAAACGGAGCAATACCAGAGGAATTCGTGGGGGCGGTAGAGAGTCAGGAGCGTGTTGGCTCCGGAAGTTATGGAGGAAGAAGAAGAACGAAGAGTAGGAGATTAAAACATTTTAAGATTTAAAAATGCCAGGTAATGGAGGAGAGGATTTGTGAGATGGTCAGGGTGTATACATTTGTATGACTGCAACTTCCTCAATTGACGCCATGTTTCTCAAACCCGCGGCCGACAATGACTCAATATATAATACCGCCCTCTAGAGGATTTCTTATGGACGTGCGCAATACGGACGGAGGCATAAACAGAAGCTCCGGGAGCAACGTATGGACCGGACAGACGAATTTCGTCCGGTTCCGTAGGGCATAAATCGGGTTTTAGTGTAGCAGAGCCGAAGGTGTTGCGTCACTGCGAGGGCGGAGCCTGGGTAACATTTAGGAGCATTTTTGTTTTTAATGACGGTACTTTGTGTTTCTTGACTCAATATTGAAAAAGTGATACAGGATGTATTTATTAATAACAGTGCATTATTCCACAGATCCGAAGCGGTTTTACGGTCTATTCCGAACCGCTAGCAGGGGCTTCAAACGAGTTATTAGAGTAAAAGGTTATATGTTCATTTACTTTTTAACAGGAACGTTTTAACATGCATGAAGTCTGCCAATTCATGCATAAATTAACCAATGTGATTGTGAAAATCTATTAAGTTATATCATTAAATGCACACGGTAGCATTTGCTTTTATAAGGGTCATTATTAACTGACAGTCGGTGGACCATGTGGCTAAGCCATTACCATAGTTTTGCATTCTCTAATGTCATTTTCTACAAGGTTAGGCTCCATGTAATCATTGCCCCTGGACAACAGTAGACTATGAGAGATAGAGAGCGCTTGCTGAGTGGAGGAGCACTGGGCCGCTTGTTCGACTTAATGAGACTGATCTGAACAGATGGAGGAGAGACTCCTTGGTTGCTCTGACACCAAGTCTCCCACCCTGCTTTAGTTGGCCACTCATCTGTTTTGACTCTCTTCAGCTTGGACTTCTTATATGAAACCTTTTCTTTTTTTTCATACACTGCGTGCAGAATTATTAGGCAAGTTGTATTTGAGAGGATTATTTTTATTATTGAACAACAACTATGTTCTCAATCAACCCAAAAGACTCATGAATATCAAAGCTTAATATTTTTGGAAGTTGGAGTGTTTTTTTTTTACATTTGGCTATCTTAGGAGGATATCTGAATGTGCAGGTAACTATTACTGTGCAGAATTATTAGGCAACTTAATAAAAACCAAATATATACCCATCTCACTTGTTTATTGTCACCAGGTAAACCAATATAACAACTAAATTTTAGAAATAAACATTTCTGACATTCAAAAACAAATCAGTGACCAATAAAGCCACCTTTCTTTACAATGACACTCAAAAGCCTTCCATCCATAGATTCTGTCAGTTTCTTGATCTGTTTGCGATCAACATTGCGTGCAGCAGCCGCAGTGCCTCCCAGACACTGTTCAGAGAAGTGTACTGTTTTCCCTCCCTGTAGATCTCACATTTTATGAGGGACCACAGGTTCTCTATGGGGTTCAGATCAGGTGAACATGGGGACCATGTGATTATTTTTTCTTCTTTTAGACCTTTACTGGCCAGCCACGCTGTGGAGTATTTGGATGCATGTGATGGAGCATTGTCCTGCATGAAAATCATGTTTTTCTTGAACGATACCGACTTCTTCCTGTACCACTGCTTGAAGAAGGTGTCTTCCAGAAACTGGCAGTAGGTCTGGGAGTTGAGCATCACTCTATCCTCAACCCGAAAAGGTCCCACAAGAACATCTTTCATGATACCAGCCCATACCAGTACCCCACATCCACCTTGCTGGCGTCTAAGTCGGAGTGGAGCTCTCTGCCCTTTACTGATCCAGCCTCGGTCCCATCCATCTTGCCCATCAAGAATCACTCTCATTTCATCAGACCATAAAACCTTAGAAAAATCAGTCTTAAGATATTTCTTGGCCCAGTCTTGACGTTTTATTTTATGTTTCTTGTTCAAAGGTGGTCGTTTTTCAGCCTTCCTTACCTTGGCCATGTCCCTGAGTATCGCACACCTTGTGCTTTTTGACACTCCAGTAACGTTGCAGCTCTGAAATATGGCAAAACTGGTGGCAAATGGCATCTTGGCAGCTTCAGCTTGATTTTCCTCAATTCATGGGCAGTTATTTTGCGCCTTTTTTTTTTTCAACACGCTTCTTGCGACCCTGTTGGCTATTGGCCATGAAACACTTGATTGTTCGGTGATCACACTTCAAAAGTTTGGCAATTTCAAGACTGCTGCATCCCTCTGCAAGACATCTCACAATTTTTTACTTTTCAGAGTCCGTCAAATCCCTCTTCTGACCCATTTTGCCAAAGGAAAGGAAGTTGCCTAATAATTAAGCACACCTTATATAGGGTGTTGATGTCATTAGACTACACCCCTTCTCATTAAAGAGATGCACATCACCTGATTTATTTAATTGGTAGTTGGCTTTCAAGCCTATACCACTTTGGAGTAGGACAACATGTATAAAAAGGATGATGTGATCAAAATACTCATTTGCCTAATAATTCTGCACACAGTGTATTTGTCTGTGCGGACAAGGAAGATGCGGCTGCTGCCAAGCATCTGATGACACAATAGCTTATTTCTAGCTTTCACCTTTAGATTTACTTCTTACTTCTCGTCAACTTGGCGTTATGGACACACACAGCAATAAAAGGTGATGCATGTAATGTGTGAAAGCAAGTGCTGACACTGTGGAAAAATGCCAGTGGAAAGTTAATTAGCAGCTTTGTTGTGGTGGACACATTCATTTTTCATGTAAATGAAATCGTAATAAATAAAAATCCACATTGTAAGGAAAGCACAACTGCAGTAATTGCAACAAAGAGATTGCAGTTTGAGTCCCTGAAGGAACAATTTTCTCTTTCCTCAATCAAAGCTCATGTGTTGAACTATTTTCTCTTTAATTTCTAGATATTAATTGGTTTGGTTTAGACTAAAATTGTTGGAAAAGAAAGATGATTACAGTTTGACCAGCGCCACCTCACCAGAAAAATCTGAATTTTGGTTGTAAAATAGCTGACCTTTTCATAGAAGCAATCATCTTTTTTACGGTTCATTAAATTTACCAATCAGCATTTCTGGAGAAAGATTCACAAAAATAAACGCATCAATTTCTAAATAAGGGTTAACTCATTTAAAAAAATAAAAATAAAATAAAAAACATACAAAAAGTTGTATCAAAAAAAGGAACCTCCCCATTTCAAGGCTTTAAAGTACTCATGGTAACCAAGACCTTACGAGCCTCCACCATTTAATGCATAATTCAGAGCTTGTGGCCATTTCGTGTGCATCTGTGACACAAAGCTGCTTCTTGATGTTTTTGAGGTCACCACCCACTGATATCCATGAATCGCATATATGTTTTAGTTATTGTTGAAATTTCTAGTGCATGCCCTAGAGACAGGCAGTCTGTCCTCCTTTTAATCTTTTTTGGAGCTTTTTTCTGTGAAAACACAGATTTTTCAAACATTTTTCTGCGCTGGTTTGGATGGTGTGCTGCTGGAAAGACTTCTGCTAGTAACCTACGGTGGTGTGGTGGTTAGCACTGTCACCTCACAGCAAGAAGGTTCCAGGTTCAACTCCCGCCTGGGGCCTTTCTGTATGGAGTTTGCATGTTCTCCTGTGTATGCATGGGTTCTCTCTGGGTACTCTGGCTTCCTCCCACTGTCCAAAAACATGCATGTTAGGTTAATTGGTGACTCTAAAATTGTCCTTAGGAGTGTGTGTGTGTGGTTGTTTGTCTATACCCCCCCTGGGTATAGAAAATGGATGGATGGACATTCATGCAGGTACAAATCTAACACCTCTCTACTCAGCTTTTACACTATAAGGTCAGACAGAGAAGTAACAGTGAAGGAGGAAGATTACAGTGCTTTTTAAGATGATGTAATCCTGGACATGTCACTGAGAAGGAGCATCTCTGCACCCCAGATGTTGAACTGCGAGTTCCTGTCCATGTTGTCTACTGAGAGAGTTCAGCTGAGTTTGCGCATTACTGCTAATTGTTGACCTCAGGAACTGGCTCTCTATGGGCTTCTGGAGCGTTTGTTTACTCCTTCTTAAATAAAGGTTTGGGTAATATTTTATCAGACTGTGTTCATTTGGTCTCTTCTTTGACCACCTTAAAACTATTTCACTGAAATGCGTAACTGCACTTAAAAACCACATGTTGATTTATTCTGCTCTGTGAGCTGTTGTTTTTGTGACAGGAGCTTTGCAGCTTTCAGTGTTTATCATTGTATCCATGTACAACCCCATTTATGAAAAGTAAAAACTATGCTGAAGCATTTTCCACCCCTCAACACATTTTAATCTCTTAATCATTACTATCACAGTAAAAGCCCAGCTAATGCTGAAAGAGAGTGCAAAAAATTGATGTAAACTTTGGTTCTCAAACAAAAGCTGTTTTTCCGGGAGAAAAGCCAAGTTTTTTCCCATGTCTGGGAAATAAAAAAAACAGTTCTGCCAAACACATTTACAATGTCCAAACCACACTTTGATATGCCAAAAATGAAATGTCTTTTGTAGACGTGGATTCGTTTGAAATGATTATGTATTCAGAACAGTTAATGAAATTCACCATATCTGCTTTTATCAAAGACATGTTTTTTTTTTATCTCCTTCCACAAGGAGTAAAATCTTTTTACTTATTGTTGTAATTCAATCAAAATCTTCTTTTGTCATTTTATGGATACCAGACATTGTTAAATTCACTTCGGCTTTGTTGCCTGAAGATGCCACTCCACTCAGTAACAATTCCCACACCATTTCAGCATTTTCCTCTATAAATGTGATGTTTTTGTTAAATTTACCTTTACCTTAGCAAAAGTAAAATGCTGAAAACAACAGTTTTAATTTGTTGATATAGCTCTGTTTCTGCAGCACAATGACATTTTTTTTCTCTGCCACACTTCTTTTTTCTTACTTATTCATCCTTTTATATCAAAGCTTGTGTGTTAGAAATATTCCAAGTACGAGAGATGAAATATCTTTCTGTGAGATGATTTTTTTCTTAGGTATTAATGCTGAGACTTTTTCTCATCTCCAGAGAAGACCCAGAGCCTCATTTTTACATTTGTTTCCCTGTTTCCTGGTCCGTGTTTGTCCCATTTGTTATCATGACCAATGCGTTGTCTGTGGAAAAGTTACTTTAGAAGACTCCATCTGGGCTTTCCACTTAGCAATTATGAGTGTAACGCCATCAGCGTTTAATCCCTCCAACCTCAGACCGAATTCAGACTTTTTTGCCTATTAAATGCATGAATGAATGCTTAACCTACACAGTATAAAGCCTTGTGTGGGGATGATCAGGAAGGAGGCAGAAATGTAATCATGGATCACGGAATGCTGAATATTTTCTTAAACAGCCTTTGGAAACTTAAAGCAGCTCATGGGCCAATCTTAAATGAGAAAATAAGAACACCATCTAAGAGTCTCTTTTTAAAGTTCATTAGCAAAACCCTTCATAGTCATAATGCAAAACTGTGACACGTGGCTACAGTTTTTCTTTTTATAGCACCCACAATTAAATAACGAGAACAACATAGAAACTCACATAAGAAACAATATTAGAAAAAACGTCCATAGTTTTACACTTTGACTGCCCCTTTTTCCAAAATGGAAATTATGTTTCAGATTATCCTTTCTGCAGTAAAGCACCAAACAGAAGTTACATTCTAATTGAAAGTACCTCACAATTCGGTCTCTCACATACTTAGTCTCTTACTAAGCTGTTACTTTAGTGTATCACATTAAAGATATTTTAATCACACTTAAGTAATTTAACCTTGATCAGTTGTCATTGACAATTGTATTGAGTGTAGAACAACACATTTAACCTCATTGCCCTCAAATCCCCATAATCTCAAGTGTTAACAGCAAGTGTTTACTCTGCACTGCTGAGATTTTCTCCTACCATGACCCCCTGGGAGGATAGGATTCTCCCCCAGCCAGCTGGTAAAAGACATACGAGGAACAGAAAGCAAAAATGAGAAAGAGAAAACAGACAAGGACACGCACAAAGAAACTGAAATCCTTTCCCTCTGGGGAGACACTCCCCAATGCCTTTACCCACTTCTTATCTGATGAGCCCATGGAGGATAACACTGAGCCTGGCCAAGGGAGAGATCTCCTCAGCTTGCTGGTCAGAGTTGACCCTGTGCGACAGACTGACAAGGCACGCCTGGGCATTACTGTCAAAATGAGGCAAGAAGAGGGTGGGATGGCTCTCTTCACACTTTGAGTCTGCAAGGAATGATGCTACAAAAACCTTGTGGGAGATAGTTGCACAGTATCCCTAATTGAGTTGAAAGCATTACTAAATATTTCATTTGTGCTGTGGGAATTGGGTTCTTGAGAGCACAGCAAAAGCTGGGTGGGAACTGGGTATTTTATTGTAGCCAATGATTCTTGACTTAGACTTACCCTTCATCTTTACATATTACTCTATATTCAGTTTGAAAACAAGTAAACACTCATTAGACTTTTTTTTTTTTTTAATTCTGTAAATAAACTTCATGTTAAGTCACTTTCAAAGGGCTAATTAATTAATCCAATCCTATTTTACACACAAGCACTTCAAAGCAGGCCAATTACCATCAACTTTGTTCTTGGGTCAGAGCATAACCAGGGGCAAAAGGACCTCTCATTAACCGCTACAGTTAAAAGGGAGCTTCAGGAACCACCGGTGAGCTCAGGGCAAGCCATTTGTAAGCACGAGTTCAATGGGCTGAGAGCTTCTCCTGCATGTTGAGCACATTCTGAAACCCAGAGAGCAATCCCTATTCTGCGCAAATCAAAGACATTTCTCCAGAACTCAGAAGTGAGAGGCAGTTTCATCTACAGTGCCTCTGAAAGCACAATTTATTTTTCTTCATCCTCATCATCATGCTCACATTCACTCTTTCTTCCATTCTCTCCCACTGAAGCAAATCCTGTGGGACCGGTGGATCCAGCGAGAGAAGAGAGCTAACTGGCTTTACTGTTATACCCTCCGTCACTGGGGAGCTGGTGGGCTGTTTAGCCCCAGCTTGAGTTCTCCGATTCCCAGGCTTTCAATAAATGGATCCTCACCAATGTCCCTGGGGACTCCAGTCAAAGAAGTAAACCCGGTGATTGTCTGTCAGTCTTCCTGTGTTTCAAGAAGTGCTTTATGTTGCCATTAATGAAAAATAATGAACACCATGGGTGGTATTTAATCAATGAAGCTTAATGGTAAATCTTTCTAAATGCAAAATAAAATAAAAATAAAAACAAAATTTACAAAATCTGGGGCTTTAAGCAAGTTCTGAATCAATATTTGATTGCATACTGATATAAAAAAGAGCTTCAGTTTAAAATATCTGCTAAATGCTCATTTAGCCCATTAATTGTCTTTTTTTGCACTCAATTAACATCTTCATTAGAATACATAAATGGACCAATTCAATAAAGCATGATGCATGATCCTTTTCCATGATATTAAACAAATATTGGGAGAAGTCACTGTCTGTGTCCAAGTCTATTGCCTCCTTAATTCACTTGAAAATTAAGGAAAACTATCCCTCCAACATTTCCAAAAAAAAAAGAAAAGAAAAGAAAAGATTCACATGACACCACACATTATGACATTTAGGTTTTTCAATATAGCTGAAGAGTAACTTCAAATTGACAGGCAAACATGAAAAAAGGTGCTGGTAACAAAGCAGGCACTACCAATATCTTGTCTGTGTCTCCCATCAGCATGACAACGAAAGCGAATTTGGCACATATTCCGATGTCAGACCAAGGAGCTAAGTTGCACACTCTGACATTCTCAAGCTAAAAACCCTGGTGTTTCAGTCCACACATAAAAGTTACACTTTGGAGTCAGTAGAAATCTTCACCCATCAAAAAAGTTCTGTTTCAGAGCCCAAAACTGCATTTGAATGCTTTACTGGGGCAAACACAAACTCTGCAGTTCATGATGCAGCCACATGATCATCAAACAAATTCTTTGAAATTTTAATTTTATTTGACAATTTAGGTTTTTTCAGAACTTATAATGCATCTTAAGGCATCTCAAAGAACTCCCCTGGTAAGCAAATAGATACTGAAATGTTTTAGTCTAAATTGGTGGACCAACCTACAGACTGACAATGACAACAATCTGTTTTCATTTAAGGGTGCCAAATACTGCTGTTCTATCAATTACCTTGTAAGTTGCCAACCTTGTAAGTTTGAAATACACACAGGGTGTTCTTTGGCATTTGTTCCTGATGCACTGGCCACGGCTATTTTAAACAGTAACATCCATTCAGGAACATTTACTTATGAACAATTGATAAGGCCCTTCTAAATTGTCTGGTGTTTGAGGCCACGATTGATATCACTTGAGCTTCTATTTCCTGGTTAGGCTGAGGAATGAAAACCACTTGGTTAGGATTAGGAACAAGTTGTGGCTTTGGTTAATTACGCCACCTCATCGTGTTAATCCAGTGTGTGGGATAATGCGGTCAAAATGCAGCTCTGCATACTACAGACTGTTTTCTGTGTTGATAAGCGAGACTGGATTGAGACCTGGTGCATGTACTACAAAGCAGGATTAGTGGCTTCATAAGGTTAATTCGTGTTCAGCTCAGGTTTTCCGGTATCACAAAATTGGTTCACTTCTTAGGGGGGCATATCATCATGGCAATTTATGCTGAAAAACTAAACTGCTCTGATTAGGATTAGGAGATTAGGTTTCAAGATAGAAGATCAACATGTGTGAATGAATCACATCAAGATCAATCAGTTCTGTTAGAATTCTGCTGGCTTAAAGATTTGGAACAAACATTATTTCTATTTGGTGTCTAAAATATAAAGGATTTCCTTGCTTTCTCATATGGTGTTCAATGACATATTTTAGTTAACATTAATCTCCAAAACAATTTTATAAAATGTCTCAAAAACTAATCATTTCAAACCCTGGATGACAGAAAATGGACTTAGACATTTACAATAAGCCCTCTCACTGGTTTGAACTGCTTTTATGTTTGTTCTTTGTTTTGTACAAAGATCATTTAAAATTATTTAAGTTTTTGACATGACAAAATAATACACCTGCAGCACATTAATTTCATAAAATACAGACAGAAATCCTCAGATCTATTCATGCTTTAATAATGTGGCAGTAATAATAAAAAGCGTATTCACTTCTGCATTCACACAGTCTGAATGGCAGAAATATGCAATTGTGATTTGTGATCTGATGCCAACTCGACCCATTTTACATGAACAAACCTGGGCTGACCTTCTGAGTTGATAACCAGTACAGCAGAACCACTTAACAAGATCTCCATTGTTAGAGTTCGTCAAGGTAGGTAACCAGAAGATACCTTGATATCTGTTTATGCTGTGGCCCCAACCTGCCTTGCAGGTTGGGGCCACAGCCCCATGTGTGGTGTAAATACCGAACACACGTGAACTGTCAATGCCAAGTTCCTGAAGAGGAACGCAATGAAAGCCAGCATTCTCAAACAAATCCAGGTAAATGTGATGGGTAAATCTAAACAAAAAAACCCACCTCATACACTTACATAAGTTACAGTTTTTTTCAATCGCTAACAAGCGCTTACCCATACTTCAGATACTTTTTCTAAACTCTTAACACAGACTCACACCTACAAAACACAATTGGCCAAATGGATAATTTTCTTCTCAAAATCACATTTTGTTAAATATATAATAACTCTTCATTTCAAAATGGAACACATCTTTCTCTGCACACATTAACTTTACCAAAACACTGGAAATCTGACTCAAAATTAAATTATTCTGCTAAAGAATAAAACTTTTTTCCACTTCACAAGGTACATGCAGTCAATCAAAGTACACCAGGTTTCAAAATACTGGCTGTGGTTGACATTACAAAAACTGCATAGACTTTTATGTTTCAGTTTTACAGGTATTTGCATGCAAAACATGAAATCCACCGTTTTTTCACTCAATTTCTTGGTTGGGAACTGTATGTCCACATGTAATGTTCACATTCAAAGGCATTCCAGTAAAAAGCAAATAAGCTTTTTTTTTCCTTTACTGTTTACTACAGGAGGTACAGTAGAAATACTGTTTACAATATTATAGAACAGAAAACAGTTCACTTACAGTGAACAAAATATCCATGAAACACACAAGAGCATTCTGAACAAAAAAACAACAGCAAAAAGCCGAGATAAAAAGGGGGGGGAACTAAAAAAAAAAGCACAAAATTACTGTATCTAATCTCTGCGATCTTCAGGGTTAGGCCACATGTTTTCATCAACATCGCATTTGATTTTATCCAAGGCGATGCACCTGGGATAAAACCGCTTGGTATGTCGGATCCACCCTTGGCAATCATCAACTGTGATGTCCCTGCAGCCAGCATCCATGGCTTCAAGGAGGGAGATCTGGTCATGTGGCTGATGGTCATAAACCTTCCACCTCCATGCAGAAAATATCTCCTCTATGGGGTTGAGGAAAGGTGAATAGGGTGGAAGGAAGAGACATACCAGTCTTGGGTGGACTTCAAACCATGTTGTTATTGCTTGCGAATGATGGAGAGCCACATTGTCCCAGGTGATTACAAAGGTCCTCATGTTTTCACCCTGCTGATCCTGCTCTGGAACCAGGTGCTGGTGGAGATCATTGAGAAAGGCAAGGAGGCGCTCGGTATTGTAGGGTCCAACCTGACATCTGTGAAGGAGTAATCCTGCATTTGCAATTGCTGCACACATGGTAATGTTTGCCCCTCTCTGACCTGGCACATCAACTGTGGCCCTTTTTCCAATTACATTTCGTCCACGTCGACACCTTTTAGCCAGATTGAATCCTGCCTCATCTATGTATATGAATTCATGAGGGGCCTGGTTGGCCTCCAATTCCAAAACTCTCTGAAACAAAGTTTATGTAAATCTTATTACTGTATACCATACTGTACTGTAAGCTATTACTGTGTAGGTTACCTACTTGCAAAGTGCAAAGCTTATTGAATTGAATATACAGTACTATACCTGGATATATTGTCGTTGTAGCGCCTTGACTCTCTCACTGTTCCTCTCAAAGGGAACAGTGTAGAGCTGCTTCATCCGCACTCTGTGTTTGGACAATGTCCGTGTAACGGTTGTGAGGCTGATGCTATCGATATTGTCAAATATCTCATGGTCCTCCACAATTCTAGTTTGAATTTACCCAACATAAATAAGCTGTGTTTCAATTATTCAATTGTTTGTTTATTATCAGCTGAGATATATTGTTTTTGAACTGATATCACTACAGAAGCAGAGGTTTTATACTGTATCTAAGGTTTGGAATATTGTTTTTGCTATTGTGGGATGTTGTGCGTTAACATTCGTAAATAATACAAAAACAATCCATAATTTTGTTGGGGGGTATAGCTTGTCTGTTAAGGAAATGTGTTTGACTGCATATTGTGTGGAAACGACATGAAATGTATGAATGGTATGGCCACAAAATACCGATGCTGTGCTAATTGTGTTTAGAGTTTTGAAAATGTGACAACTGTTTGGACAGACGTTTGTTAGCGAATGAAAAAAACTGTAAAGATGCAGCAAATGATTATTAACTCAAAAAATAACCAAACCAGTTAATCCTATGATACTCAAAAGGCTCACATAAGTGCTACTATTTCACAAGTTTTATAGTAAAATGACAAATACCATAAAACCAAAGACAACAAATTCCCTTCTGCAAATAATCACAGAGGGAAAACACCAGCAGCTGAAAGAGCCAACAAACACATACACACACATACATATAACCACACCCTTCCATGAGAAATAAATAATAAAAATACATAAATACAAATAAACAGCTGCTGTCATTCGTATCATTATTCAACTTGATACATCAGGGACGCTCAGTGCAAATATTTTCTCATAAACTTCAGAAAATCTCCGGACATTGGTGTGCTGTGCAACTCCAGTTGTGTTGAAGAAGAATTTGAGCTGCCTTAAGGCATTCTATCAAAGACGCCTGTAGCATTGCAAAGGAAAAGAAAACCTCACTTAAGTGAAGAGCAGCTGATCAAAAAGCATGGCAAAAAGGCAGCAAGATGAGAATGCCACTGTTGCCAAAGATATGCTTTTGGGGTAACATACAGTACCAAAAGTAAGTTATATACACAGGACTGAGATACCAAAACTTGACAAGATGACAGTGAGGAGACTTTTTTTCTGATCTAAAAACAAACAGGGAGAAGGTTACAGGCATAAAAGCATGAGCGGTCACAAATCAGGACTTGAGGTGATGGCAGAAGTCAAAGTCACCCAATATATTTTGGATAGTAAAATGGGAACAAGCAAACGAAAATCTGGATGCGCAGGTGACAGACTTTAATGGGGAATCCAGAGGTGATGACAGGCATCGACATACTGTGAGGCTGAGGAGGATGACATTCACCACAAGAGCTGAAAAGGGAGTTCCTGTGTTTAACACTTCTTAATAATATGGACAATGAGGACAACAGTCTTGTGACCCTTTTCCATTGTTTGTTGTCTGCAGAAAATTTACTATATATGTTCAAGATTCTTCTCAACAAACTAAATACAGCCAAATTGATTCTGAGGCGCTTTCCTTTATGCACTGCAATAGAAACACCACAGTCAGGATTGGCCTGTTAAATAAATGACTTCTCATCAAGAGAATAAAATTTAAGGAATAACTTTTCCTGATCATCAGAGTCAAATCCAGTGGCTTAACTTTCTATTCAGTTTTATCAAGTTTTGATTCAAGACAGTCTCTGCCACAGAAGGAGATATTAGTGGCACTCCGTGTTATTAATTTAAGCCGCATCATTTTATGCCCAGTAACAGATTTACTGTCGGTGTTCTGATTTCAGTTTGGTTCTACACACCTCTGTCAGTCAGTTACTGGCATACCTCACGAGCAAGTGGTGAGGGCTGAACTCATGATCTTAAAATTGATCTGAACTCATCAATGATTAATGTTACATTTTCCTTTTGGGAATGGAGGATCAGTCTTCAGGATGGAACTCATCAGAAGCTCTTTTCTTAGCAATCTCCAGACGAAATGCAATCTGCTGAACTTTGGCTCAGAGGATGACTGACAAATCTGGTCTTTAACACATGAAATTTTCAAGACATCAGGAACAAGGTGTTTGTGCATCTCCTGAAAACACTGTTCAGAGGGTTTTATTCCAGCAACCTGATCTACTGTAACAGAAACATTTTAAATAAACACAATTTCCTTCACACATTTGGTGTCGGTGTGTTAAAAAAAAAAGCAGCTTTGCAAGATTGGACATACTATGTCATCTGTTGTAGCGGGCACACTGATTCACTCGCTCAGTCCAGGGAGCACGAAGAACCAAAAACTACACTTAAACTTTGGGCTCCTTATTGGAAATGTTGTTCCATGTCCATACTCTATATAGTTTTGAAGAACATGGTTACTTTTGTTTTCAATCTACTTGGTTAGGTTTGGAGGCATCATTTCATGCCTTCACCATGTAAAGCTGAATATATTTCAAATATCTCTGTGAGAACAACCTAACAATCGACTTCTTCTCATGATAAGATGTGTTGTTTGTTTCTTTGTTGTTTGTTAGCGTGTCACTTAAACATCTGGCTATGTTTACATCCATAGCAATATCATGATATTAACTTGATAAAGACCTTCCTTTGAACAAGATTTATTGAGGTTAAATATAAAAAGCAACCTGAAAATGGTCACATATAAAGATATATTGAGCAATATGAGTTGCAACCAGCTTATTTTTACATATTTAGGCATATATATAACTTAAATGCACATCCAATATTATGTCCTACAGAAGTTTTTGCAGCACTTTGTGACACACACTCCTGATTTGGATGTAATGAAGGCTGCGAATGGTAGCAAACATGGTATTAGCATAAGGGGGATGTAATGTGGGCTTGAGTCATTAATCAGACTATGTTCTATGATGTAAACAGTAATATAAATCAAACATTCAATAGCAACTCCTTTAAAACACCATAATAAGAATATGTAGACTTGATTTAGAAAAAGGTCAATTAGTAAACACAGGAGCGTTTTCTGGTCTAGTTCAGTTTTTCTTAAGTGAGAATTAATGCACAAGAGTCCAATTTGTGGTCCAGTGACATTTAATATCCTATCATATCCTGAGCCTAAATGATTCACAGGGGGAAATGGTAAAATAATTTACAATAATGTATGGCATGGTGTTTCATTTAGAGTAATTAGCTCATTCAGTAGAGCTGTGAATCTATGCTTTCCTCACGGTTCGACTTGATTACATTTGACTCGTTAATGGTTCGATGCATTTAAAGATCCATCCTGTTATAATGACTGTGTCAGCAAACGGGACTCTGATATGAGATACATCATCTTTCCATTAATTCTATTTATGTTTCTTTAAATCTCACTTTTTCCTTTGTAAATACTAGATTTTTTATTCAGTACTGCAACATTATAATTTCCCTTTGGATTAACAAAGTGTTCAATTCAATCTCACTGTCTTGCATCTTTAAATTAGTTTATGAAAGCACATACCTACATGTTCATTAATGAATATAAGCAGTAAGATCAGTATGAATTCAAGGGCTGTTTTACATTATGATAACACTGTTAAACTATCTGTATACTGAAGATAATTTTCTTTACTCTACTTGGTTGTTTTTCTCAAAAGGCAGCTGACAACCTTTGCAGAAATCCTCTTACATTTCAGTTGCCTCAGTGTTTTATTTCAACTCTGTGCTTTTCTTAACATAAATCAGTATATGCAGTGTAATTCACAACAAAACATAACATACAAGAACCATATAACGCATTTTGCAGTCGGTGCAGTCGGAAAGAACATCAAAAAACAAAATGTGGACAATAACATGCCTGCAGGCTAACATCACTGTGTTGGTAGATTCAGGATTCAGCCATATGGTGCCTATGACTGCTGCCCATGGGCCCAGATGAAGTATGGGAAGGAGAGTAATTGTTTTCTTAATGGCAAAAGACAGAGGAGGAATGCTCAACATGCTATCGTGGAGACAATGTACGAGTCTCACAGCCTCTCAGCTTAGCACAGTGAGAATGAGAGCTGATTTTCTGGTTGGATACATGTGTAACCAGTCTTACCTTCAGGCTATCAAGACTTTATTTCATAACAACACTATGTTGTAAATCTATTGTGGCGGATGTGTGTACTCTCTGTTTGCTATAGGTTATATCATATGCTCTATAACTTGGTCTTTATATATACATGACTGGTAAACGAATTCCTTCAAAGGCACAACCACTAATTTCCCACATTGTCACACCTCAAACTTCCTCCATCACATTATATCTAATTCATTCAGATGAGTTATGATCTATTCAGTTCAATGTGAGGTTTTTTTTAACATTTCCCATTTGTAATAAATAAAAATCAGCACATGAAACGTATTTCAAATGAACAGCTGTGGTTATTATAAAGACTTCCAATGCAATTTGGGCACCTCCATGCCTGTTCTTTAGTTCTGCATCTCTACCGTCCACTTAAGAAAGAGCCTCAGGGATATTGGTGACCACACTATCAGCATCCGTTCCACAACAAGCCAGTCTAGATAACCAGATGACCATCAAACTGCGGCCTCAGACCTCCCTGACCTGACTTCCATTAACCCAGACACAGACTGACTGAGACATGGAGAAAGAGAGATCACAATCATTACCCTCTATCAGCGCTATCTTCATCTCCCATCACTCATGTCTGGCTAGCAACGAAATTTATCCCTTTTTCTCTCTCTTCCCCCACCAATCTCTCTAACCTCTGCATGACTCTGTAAAATCAGGCCAGGTGGCCGGGCCATTACACTGGGGCAATTCATAACCCCTCCCACCCCTCTTGTTTATTTCTCTGTATCAGCAGTAAATTGCTGTCAGCCAAATCCTAATCTCCTCCAGGTTTCAGCTTTTCTGTACGTGGCTGTTGGCCTGTGTGTTTTCTTGTTGTGCGTCTTTTAAAAGAGGATTGACGCTGGGTCGGTAGCACTATGAACTCAGTGAACTCGGTGTGTCATCCATGAGTGCGTGTGTGTGAACGCAGGACTGAATACTGTTTATGCCTCCTACACATTTTTCTTTTTACAGTAAAGGCCAAGCATCTGAAACTGTGCTGTACCCAAGTGAGCCTGCTGCAGTGTGTTACGAAGGCACACATATGATGCAAGTGTAAACAAGCTTTCAGGTCATCAGACAGCACAAATGTAATAGCATACCTGGATCACTTTCATTTCAATCCAGTTCTGAGGGAGTGAGGATCACTATAGCTTTCATATCTCTGGGCGGGATTTAGATTAACAGGTTGGAAATATTTCACCAAAGACCACCCCCCCCCCCATATCAGTGGAAATGCATATCACCAGTTACATTTGAATGTTGTCATCACCGAAAAAACATACACACCTCAACAGAATGCCGATTTATTGGTTTTTGTTAAACACGCAGACTGCCCACACAACTGAGGATAAACCATTATGTTTATGTACTGTGAACGAACACAGCCTTTGTTCTTCTCCTCACTGACCCCACTTAACTTGCAAAAGGTCAGTGCTAATGAACAGGCAGATGGCAGCACTCCACGACTTAGCACACAAGTTGTTTGACCTTTAACCCCACTGAGGAAGTGAAGGAGGGAGTGCAAATGAGGGACGCCGATTCTCAGTGGCGTCCTCGGTCCTAGACACCCTTAGGAAGGAGCGAATCTGGACCGAGTCTGGTGTGGTCTGACTGGTGTGGTCTGACAGCCACATGTATGTGCGTACAAGCGCTTTGTTCTTGTGAAGAAGGAAAACACGTTTTTTATTTCAACTGAACAGATGTGACCATACTTTGTTCATTTCCATACACACTAAAGAAAGAATAAATGTAATCACCTGAATTTAAAAAAGCAGATTATCTGGGGTTATTGAGCTGATGGCAGGGTTTAATACAGTATGTCCATTAATAAAAAGTAAAGGTGGTTCCACAATATTTTAGAATCTCTGACTTTTTCTTGGCTAGACAGTGTTTTTTGTTAGTATTCAATTAGATATCATAACAATAATCACCATTTCATATCATTATGATGGTCCTCATTATTATTGGTGCTATTATGAAAAGAATAATACACAGAAACAAATTATCTAGAATACTGTACTGTGACTTACTGGATAATCCTTGAGGTGACGCTACTGCTTAAAATTTTAATGAGCAACCAACAACTAAGAAATAAGCTTCCTAATCTTGCCTCACAAGAGGGCAAGTAGTAGAGCGGGGATGAAAAATAAGGACTTTTCAGTCTTGTTATTTTTAATGTTCAACATAGAAAAAAAAAATATTATTTTTGTTAAACCTGCAGGATGTTTTCTTGACTGACCCATTTATGGTTTCTTCTAAAAAATAAAAAAAAATAAAAACCCATTTAAGAGTGAAAATGTTCAAAAATCTTTTAAATATCCTGATCCAAGGATGAAGTCTAAAAAGGGTTCAAACTGGTGACTGACTCTCCAAAAAGGTAACAACATTGTCAAATAAGTAGAAAAGCAGCAAATGATCTAATCTCAGAAGCTGTAGAGTACTGTAGGATGCAGCTGTAATTCTTATCTACAAGCTCTCCAGCTAAAATGTCTGTGAGAGCATGCATAGATGCTATCACATGACAAAAGCTCAATTAAAGCAACAAAGTTAGATTCCCTTAAAAAAGTGCAAATAAGTGCAGTCTATCGTCACACTTTTCAGCGCTATTTGAAACAATACAACAGCTCTGAGCTGCATCCTCACATACTGAACAGAATAAATCATCATAAAAATCATCAGAGACAAGGTTTTAGTTCTAAATCTACAGGATGTAGATCCAGCAATGCAAAACACAAAAACAGGCACTGTAAGAATGTGTTAGTTTGTCTACAAAATTCCTATTAAATGCCTTCACCAAATTAAAAGTGTTCACTCAAAAACGTTCCCATGGTGCTAAATTTGAGTAACAGTTTATCGCCGTTCATTCTAAAGTGTGAAGATTTTTTCTGGCTGTTGCCATGTGTTTGCTCATCATGTTTGGCAAATAAATCAACCAACAAATATGGAGCGATGTGTGACATAGATGAAAAACAACAAGCAAACAAAAAGGCAGAGATATTGAATTAAAGAAAAGTTCATGAGTAGTGTCATTGAGTCAGAGAAGACATTTGTGAAACAGCAGTGCCGCATCCATGGATAGCAGTAGGAGTAACGAGGAGTGGGAGATCTTTACTTCAGGAGCCACAGGTCTGTGACGCAGAGTTCTGCAGCAGGATGAGTCGTATAATTTGTCTGTGGTCAACATGCTCCGTTCGAGCAGCCAAGAGCACACTCACGCACGCCGCACACCACAACCAGCTTTAAACATGCCAGGTCACATTGATTGTGACCCCGCATCGTTACAGCTGTAGTGATAACCCAACAGCAGGTGTTTCCTGATGAATACATTTGTCATCCTCCAGTTCATCTTTAGATTGATTTGGAATTGTACAAATTAAAGAATGAGACTGTGCCCTGCCTAATTGGCTAATTGGATTGACTGTTAATGGCTGCTAAAGAAACGTCAAGTTTAATTTTGCATTCAATGACATGCAGTTGGTGTAGATGACATTAATCTAATGATTATTTATATGAATTTCCTATGATCACGTCTTTCCCTCACTCACTGCCATTTCTCTCACCAGGCGTATCATTAAGCTGGAGCACAATCATTAACCAGCATGGTTGCCATGGAAAATTCTCTTGATGATTTTCTACCGACTGTTGAGATGGAAGGGCACTTGTGTTGCACTGGCTGCTCACCACATTTTTTAGAGAAAATGCTGCATTAAAACCACTTAGTGAACGCACCAATTTCTGCCCATGTCTCCATGGGAAAAGCTTGTTAAAGAATTCTACTTCAAACAATCGCCTTGACAATTTTCACTGGCAGAAGAGGGTTTAATAAGTAAAACAATGCACTTGATCAAATATTTATCATAAAAAGGTACACAAAGCAGTGCCACAATAAAACGTTGACAACAACCATTTCTGGAAACCATGAATGTGTATCTTCTCAGCCTCTCATCACATACTGATGCTTTGTGAGAAGACCCTGGGACACACATCAGGCTACCTTTTGTGTATCCAAATAAGGACGTTTCAGGAAGTTGTGGAAAAAGTATGTTTTAAGCCAAGCCAAGGTCTTTTTCTAACCTTACCCAAACAGTTTTAATGCCTCAGGCTAAGCAAGTCATGCTGGTGCTTACACCTCACAAACCGTGTTACTCACATAGGACTCAAACTATAGAGTTCAATGAAAAACTAAGTGAAAAAAACATGTGTGTCCCACACAATTTATTTCATCACCTTCCCTTCAACCTCCTCAAGTAGACTGCCATTCAATCATGAATCAAACAAGCTTGCATGTTGCCAGAGTGTTTGCTCTGGTAATGTATAAACTCGACAATATAAAAATATATGATCAAAACTGAAAATGATTAGTCTCTTTATTGTAATTTAAAAAATAAAACATCTAACAAAACCACACAGCAATGGGGTCTTAGTGGGTCAGTTTTCAGAAGATCTGCCACATCTCTAGCTCCACAGACCTAAACCATTTCAAAAGAGCTGTGTGACTCCAGGATAGAACAAAACTTCAGATGATGTGCTGTCTAACTAAATCTGCAGAGTTTGTCTTTATGCGGCAAACCTTCAGTGACAATAAGAAGATGTTGAATGAAAACGCTCAAATCTTTTCACTTCCACTGGTTTTCATTTTACTCACAGAACAAAGTATTGTTTTATGCTTTATGATCAAGGGTTCCCACAATGAAACCAAGACTCTGATGCAGCATCAATGCCCTGCTTTTGAAGGATTATGGGAACAGTTAGAAAGCACAAAGGATGGATATCTCTCACAGAATTAAGAAGCGCTTATTCATGAGAGTGTTGGCTGTACTGGTTCTTTATTATCTCATACATTTTAAAACTCAGTGCTGAAGTCCCTTTCAGTCCTAATACCAACCCTAACACTTGGAAATAGAGGGGGTTTGCCGGTGAGAATAGGTGAGTGCCATGAGTGTGCTGTGCTTGCTCAAAGAGATAGAACAATAGCCTGCAGTCAGTTTATCAGACTGAGGTGCTTCAGCATGTAAACTCTTGAGTCCCTGGTGGTTTGAGGGATTAGGTTTGGACACTGGAGTGAGATATGGGGACCTTAAAGTGCGGGGGGACCATCCTGAGCGGATGGCAGATGAGTGGAGAAAAAACAGGGAGTCAATTCTATGTGTTACACTCCAAAAACATCCATCGTAAAAGCTTATTTTCTCTTGCATTGGAAAGGAAAATCTTATTTTTCAAGTAACAAGCTAAGCAGAGCTAGTGGGGTAAGAAAATTCAACTTTATTCTAAAGCAAATAAACACCCATGGTTGAAGTGACGTACAAAAAAGCAGTGCATTTATTGCACTCCAAAGGCATATTTTGGTTGACTGATTTAGATCAATGACAACAACTTCCTAATTAATCAATAAACTCATTGATGAACCACTTATTGATGATTAATTAAACATCCAGCCAAGGATACTTGCACGTCTCCATGTGTTGCTACAATACACCATCCAGTCTTTAAAAGCAGGCACACAGGTAAACACCTGTAAATAATGAGCGTGCACAGTATTCTGACTGAGTGAATCAATGCATAATAAAATGATTTTTGTCTAGCTTTGTATACCTAACCAAAGGAAGAGCTTTTAAAACAACAGCTGTCTTACGATAAATCACAGGAGGTGAGGCCTTTGTGCTGCAGAGGCAATAAGGATTTTGTGTTTTTATATGGGACGAGGTTTATGGAACAGATGGACTTCTCTCCTAGAGGAGTTAGAGGACTATTCGTTTTTATTAAACTCTTTAATACTTTAATGACAGAGAATTAAGTGACCAGAGCAGGTGATCAAACACTGGTTAGTGACAATCCATCTGTCTGGTCTACTGAATGTTCAAGTTTTTCATTGGAGTTGCACATAACATCATCTGAAATCAAACTCTGAGAGGGCAGGAATTCCTACCAGTCAGCCAGAACATTAAAACCGCTAGCTTCTGAGATACATAAAATGACAGATTAAATTCGAAAATTAAAAGTATATCAGAGAAGCAGAGATAATCACAGGCACACAACAAGCTGAAGAAAGGCAAAGTCCAAAATGCATGTGGAAACCTAGAGGAAAACCAGCAAAAACAGGGAACAAAATCATTGGGAACTCTTAGAATGTAAAACAACAAGAGTGGTAAGAAAAGACTAAAAACACAAAGTTTAAAGAAAAACTGAACAGAATAGAAGAGGAAGGGAAGAACATATTAACACACACACACAAAAGAGGAAACACATGGGGAAACAATCACCCAAGAGCAGAAAAACAAAACACAAGACCAAAACAACATAAGAACTGAAAACCTAAAGCCTTTAAGAAACATCCGCTGTGATGGTACATGGGGTCCTGGCATTCAAGTTGAAGTTATGCAGAAATCATGCACTTATACATCCCTGAGAGCAGACAGATGTTTTCTGCCATCCAGAATTGCTGTAACTAGGAATTACGGTGGATTCTATTTATCCCAGAAGTCAGAGCTGGCAATGGCATCAGTCCCAAGTTGAGTGTTCCAGTTGCAGGTCGTAAAAAACAGTCCATTTGCTGAATGTGCAAACTGACTGGGCAGCCTATAATGAGCAGGACAAGCAACATTATATAATACTTTGTATTTTGCAAATAGAATCACGAAAGCACTATGTCGCCTGATAAAGGTTGGCGAAGTTCAAAAGGAGTACAGCATCAAACAAAACAGCAACTGAAAACAAGTGTATATGTAAAACAAAAATGAAGAAAAAGACAATTAAAAAATAGACTAGAGATAATGTAAACACAGATTCTGTCAGAAAATAAAACAAGGTCTTTTCATTAATTTTAATTCATTTTTTTCTCTGGTGACAAACTTTCTTCTGCGTTTGTTTCCGTGGTGCCAGCATAACTCCTCTCATTGCGTTATGTGCCTCCACCACATAAAGAGCTGTAAAAGAGATTGCACCTTTTTTTTTTTTTATATGCCTCTCTGTGATTCCGTTGGATGAACTATAAATGCACTTTTACAGTTAAATGCACCATGAATGTCTTCCAAAATATACATGATGATCCTGGTATCTGAAAAGGTATGCCCCTGCTGCCTGTTACATATAAACCAGCTCTTTATTCTTAACTGTCTTGTACACAGTTAACTTACTGATGAATTAACTTACTGTATTGCAAAACATTAGGAAAAACCTCATCAAGGGTAAGTATGCTATTGAGTCATGGGTAATGAGCAATGGCATCAAACGAACCCTTTATCGTTAAAAATACTGAACAAAATGTTAAAAACCATGACTCTTGTGTAATAATACTGGCAAATCTACAGAGAGATCATTTTGTTTCCGGCAATTACATACACTATGTTGAATAATCTTACAGCCACATGACGAGCAAGATAAAGGTTAATTGCTTTCTTCAAAAAAAGAAATACAAAAGAAATCCTTTAACAGGCTATAAAACATAGCACTCCTATCTGAACTCAAGTGGAATGTGATTCTAAGCCAGTGGAAAACTTAAAACAGTGATGTATGCATCTTTAATGTCCCAGGAGGAAAACTCTTCCACAACGGGCTGAAGACTGCACGCAGGACAAATTATGTCATGGCTTTTCAGGATAGGAAAGATGATCACTTAAATCCCTTAAGTTGTTAGAAGGTACTGTGCCTTGATTGAAATACGTTAACACGGGAAAAAAGGTCATGGAGGAAACTCGTAGGATTTCATGGCCTTTTGAACAGTAACAATCTCCATGTGTCTGTGTTTCAAGGCGCTTGCAGCAGAGAAATGTAGGGAATGAGATCCAGCAGTGACTTTTCACCACAGGAATGTTGGGGTTCCCAACAAGAACAATTCAGCAGTGATGGCTTGAAGACAAAGATCAGAAAGGGAGGAAAAAGTGTCAGAAGATACGATCATGTGCAGCGCTTGCAAACATTTGTTCATTTACGACACATGCTTAAAACAGACGAATGTCTACAGCTTTTTCACTTATGACTTACGTTCAGTTTATAACCCAACAACCCTTTCAAAGAATTTGTAACTTTGTCGTCAAATTTAGGTATTGACATTACTTGTTTAGGTTAAGAAAAAGATCATGGTTCTTTTTACAATGCCACAATTTCCCCTAATGGATCCCATTTTGCTGGCTGCCTTCGTTACATGTAAACACAATATGCTAGCATGAAACTTTGTCCCTATCTGGTTGGGTTTAGCCAATAACGTTACTTAATTAAGGTTAGAAAAAAAAAAAACAGGATTAGGACTCACAACAAAACTTTCACCTTCATGGACACCATTTTTACAGTTCCATATTCTTCAAATGTAATTACAAGGTGCCTCGGTCTGCATGAAAAAAAAATCTCCATGGAGATGTGTTTTAGTGGAGGACAGGCTCAGCAAAGACAGGGTATTAGTCTTCCACTCAGCAGATGAAAAATACCTCACAAAAGTCTGAGAATGCACTTTATGTGAGCCGTGGTAATCAGTTTAATCTGAGACAACTGAATGTCATTTGTTCTGATATGCCTCTCTTTGTTGATTCCCCTCTCAGGAATGTCTTTGAAAGAGGTTAAAAATGACTCTCTATTCCAGTCCAAGCAGACGTAATTTAACTGCAATGCTTGGCACAACCTAAAGTTATAAGATATACAACAATCCCATGACATCTTTATTCAGTATGACAGTCAAAAATCAATAAAGATACTAGTATTAAGTATTCTTTTAGTTTATGAGTTGGATATAAATCATGACCATGTAATAAAGAGGATATCCATCACAGGCTGCATAATGCTTCAAAGGAATATTAAGTGAGAAATATTTCCTGCTCATTTAGCAAACATCCCTTCTCTCATTAGGATCCAGATGTACAGATGCTAAGGCTTCTTCCAAATCAATTTGTTTGCATCCAGCACCATGAAAACAAATGTAGATGCTGTCTATAGGACCTGCCTCTTCTGCATGGCACTGAGGTCATGTTTAATGGAACAAAGAACACTCCTCTACAGATAGCTGCTGCCAGAGTGGGCTAAGTAAGCAAAAGTGACACAAACAACTTCAGCTCACAAATGAATAGATATTGGGAACCCCAGAGACCCCACTGTGATGCACTGACCCTCACTGCACTCCAACCTGTTGAACAGACTCATGTAAATGGGACACAGTGGCTTAATATAGGCATCTTTGGCATCAATGGATTTGTTTGACTCCAGGGCACCGTTTGAATAAATCAGACCAGCATGCTGTTCTCAACAGTTCTCGCTCTTCTCATATAGATAAATCATTGGAAGCCTTTACAACCTTCATAATAACTAAATAATAACTCAGTTGAGCCCTGTGTGATTAAATTTAGCTTGCTTTAAGTTGTGCAGGTGGTGACTGACTGATGGATGCATTTCTCTAAGGCTTTTTCAAAGCAGTAAATGTTCGCTGCTGCACTGCAGAGACTGTTCAAACCAGACGTGCAACACTACCCAGCTGGCGCGGACAAACTGACAAACACCAAACGGACTAGTGTGGGTCTTCAGGGTTCACCAGATTTATTCATGTTCCAGAGTCAGACAGCAGAGTTGTCCTGCCAATACATTAAGATAAACTGCAAGCCAAAAGTCTCATTTTCTGTTGGTTCCTTCATGACTCCACATTGAGCTTTACAATGCTAACATCAGTTTCATAATTTTACTACTAAGCATGTTTAGATGACCCTAGAAAAAAATAATGATTGGGTTACTCTGAACAAAATCCTACGAAATCAAGCTTCTCAAAGCCTAAACTAACACATCCAGATAATGCAGTTGGGGGATCAAATCAGTCCTACATGCATCTGCTCAACAAGACTTGAATGAACCTTGTTGTACTGCACACTCTCCAAATTCCCTCCTTTTGCTTCTTTTTGTAAAACAGCAAAGATTTAAGTGTATTTTAATTCACACGTTATTTTCTTTTCTTTTGTCAGGCGGCTAAACGGGTAAGAAATTGTGATTGAAATTCGGCCCATCAGGACTTCGTGTCAAGCACCATTCAAGTAACTGAAACACGATGTTTGTGCAGGGAATTCAGCTGTGCTTTCATGTAAGATGATCTCACAGAGAAACTTAGAAGCGACAGAATGTCTTGAATGATTCCCCACACAGTCCACAGTGCTGCGGCGTTGGACATACTTTAGTCAATAACTCATGAGCATGGGACAAGGTTGGTGGTCCAATTACTTGGACAAGTCTAACTATAACTACAGCTTGAATCATCCATGCTTCTTTATTTCCAGTTAATGTGCGTAAACATCAAATTACGTTAGCCGGTTGCTTGGTGCCAAGTCTGTTTCAGTGACATTTTGTACAGCTACAGGTAAATCTAACACTTGAACATTTAATTGAGATAATGACAACAATGGAATATGATTTTTGATAAATCCCACGCACAGTATATTTTGATCTTGAATCATAAACACGTCAGTTTTTGTACATTGCACATCTAAGAAACTGAAATGATTGTGCATGGAAATAACTAAGTATGGGCTTCAGGGATATGACCCTGCTGGTTGTAAATCCTGCAGCTTTTTCCTTTCAAACAGCCATAGAGAGATTTCAAGCTAGCAAAACGAACAATAAAAACCCTAAATGTCAAATCTGACATTTAATCTGGATCATTTGTTTATCTTTGAACAGAAAACCGGACTTAGTGCCATTTTCCTCTCCTTTAAAGTATTAGGAGTTGTGGAACCTCGTCTCTATTTGAGTCATCTGTCATCAGCGAGAGGATGAGGAGGACATGAGGAGAGTCAGAGCAGAGGACGCTCATCTGCTGCATGCATCTGCAGTAAAGGTAGATGACGAACACATCGGCAAGGTGGGGGACGGTGATGGGACTGGAGGATGGTGCGTGTCAAGTGGTGCAACACTGCCCCCATGTGAGGAGAGGTTTAGACGGTACAGCATATTTTAGCTCGTCCCCTTTATTTTCTCATGGAAATGCAGTGACTGTCTCTCAGTTTGACTCAAAAAGCCACACCGTGCATCCTTCAACAGGGAGCCATGCCCTTTTATGAGTGAGATGTAATGTGGCTATAAACCTGGATCTTATGTCAAGTTTAAATCTCATCTCTTCAACCTTTGACACTTCCTCCTGTTAAAGCAGAGAGCCTTTTGTCAGCAATTACCTGTCAGTCAGCAAAATAAAAGCAATAAAGATGCCAAGGATCTGTCAGGAAGGAAAGACAACAACCAGATTACTGGAGAAGGTCTGCGGATCTGCTTCTTGCCTTAAGATTATCTGAGGAGGAGAGGAGTGGATTGATGTCTTGTTTGGATGGTACGGATGGCTGGTAAAAAGGCAGTGGAGATGGTTAATGTTATTCAGATCCCACTGACCTTTCTTGTGGCATGTTTGCTGGCTTTTATGAAAAGGGCAGCCATGAAATATAAGAACAAGTCTTCCCATGTAAGCTGCAAGCAAAGGGAAAAAGCTTTTGAAATGCAAGAATGTTTGTAATGCTTGTAGAGCTGATTACAACGCTGATCCCAAGTGACACAGCACCGTGAGTGCAAGCAAAACTATAAAGAAACATGGTATGCTAGAAACAAGAGACAATGTATTAAATAACCATTATAAATAAAGATATATAGAAAAGATTACTTGTACTCTCAGATATAATTACATTAATAACTAGACTCTGCAGTTTCAGAAAAACAATTACTGAAACTACCCATCTGTTGTCTCTTGCTAACTAATAAAAAGTTAAAGCCTAATCTTTATGTAAATTGAGCAGAGATGAAAGAAGCTGTTTATTATCAAATGTCCACCAGCAGCAGTTGAGGTTGCCATGGTGATGTTACGTGCAACGCGATCCAACTCAGCCTGAAAATGCACCTTTTTGCCAAAACGCAGTTTCATTAAAGAAAAAACGGAACACCCCTTGTGAGAACTGCCAGGCTTTCACACACACACACACACACACACACACACACACACACACACACACACACACACACGTCTGTGTGATGATCGCCTTCCTACAAAATGGGGATTTGAGGAAGAGTTAAATACAGAGTCACTTGTGGTTGTCACAGAAAATCTAGATTAGCTGATCTAGTTTAATCTAGTTTAAACTCACAGAACTTGTATGTCCTGTAGGAATGTAGTTGCATAGATCCAATGAAAGGGACCAGTGCTAACACAGGGCAAAACAAACCCAACGAGACAGAGCAGTTCCTGCATATGTAGCCTACACTGTATACAGTAAGTAAGCATTCTCTGAAGCCAATGCACTGAATGGAGATACATTTTCCCATTAAGCCACATACTACAAATGTTGGCAGAAAGCTTGTAACACTGCATAGAACTTTAAACATCACATCATCTGTCAGCAAATCTCATTTTTCATAGAGCCATGTAATTGATTCAAATGGCAGTCGCTAATAAGCACATTTCCCCTCCTGTCTACCAAATTTTGTTCTGACAGGGTAGTTCAAGAGCTAAAATTGAGCTCCTCTTTTTCGTTGTTCAGCGCGGCGAACAGCTTTGTTCTTAAAATAGTCGGCCTTGTGATTTAAATTCAGTCTGGAGCATCGAGAGCAATGAGACAAGATCAAAGAGGTCTCTTTAGACTCACTTACCGCAGAAAAGAGAGGAGGAGAGAGAAGAGGCAAGAGAAAATACAAGTCTCGCTGGATCACACGGGGAAATTGTTCGCTCCACATTTCCAGCAAATCATATTAGATAGAGTCACTGTGGCAACTGGAGAAGATAATCTTTAATGTGCTCTTTAATGAGAGGGAAAATGTTTGTCTCCTGTGATTGAAGCTCTCGCTGTGCAAATTATATCTGAATCAGTTCACCAGCATGGGTCTTCCCTGATGAAAAGTGTCTGAGGGATAGCATTCAATTAGTGCATTAGATTGACACAATCAGAACATGTAATGGGTTTTAAGACCCTGGCTGCAGGCTCAAAACTGAGTGATGGTGAATGGCTCCTAAAAGGTCATTATAAGCTAAACGAGGGGAGGCTTTCCCTTGGCGTCACTACTGGGAGATGAGCCTTCTCGTCTGGTTCTATATCTACAATTTACAATGATGTGTTTCCATTTCGAGCCGTCACACATGCTGAGAGGCCGAGACAGATTTGTTCTGTGTTTACCTCACAGGACTCTAGCTGCTGGTTCACTGGACAGTGACAAGTGTTCGAGAAAACATCTAGAGGGACCTTTTTCCCCCCATTTTAGACATGGAACTCGACTGTAGGGACCACTGTGCTTCTTGTAGATTGTTCACGTGTAACGCTGCTCTGTACAAAACTGAAATGTTACATGTAGTGTCTGACTTTTCACTAGTTTATTGTAATGTGAAATGCATGTCACATTTTATATGAAATTCATGCTTGTAAGCTAGCAGCTAAGTAAATGCCAGTGTTTACTACACTGGATAGAGATAAAAAGGAGAATAATGAATAATGAATCAAAGGACATTCTTGAGTAACTTAAGTTGAAGTACTATTTCCAGACAAAGATATTCAAAGCAATCTCAACATTGAACCAGACTGCAAACATTTCTACGCACCTGAAAAGAGTTATGAGGTGTACTTTAAAAAAAGTCTAAGAGGAAAAACATTATTTTACTATTATTGAACTTGGCATCTAATCGCTGTGTTAAATTTATCTTTATGTATCAATCTTAGAAAGAACCATTTCTATCTAGTTGTACAGCAGGTCCTTCTACATCCAGAAAACAGCCATATTACAGCCATGAAAGGAACAAAGAAGAAGAGAAGGGTTCACAGGGTGAGGAAGAAGAACAAAGTGTTTGGGACCGCTGTTTCATGAAAAGCTTAAAGAAATGGAGCATCAAACCTGTTACTCTATGTGAGAACAGGCAATGGAGTGTGAATACACCTCACATGAGAAGCAAAAATCAAGAAGAAGCAAAGCAAATCTGGAACAGGAAAAGGCAGAACTCAAGGAAAGAACATTGCTTTTGCCAGGTGGAAACGGCTGATTAGGAATAAAGAACTCCTTTTTTGTTGTTGTTTTCTCCTGAACATGCATGGACGGCATTTGATAATGGTTGCCATCTTGAACATAGACGTCAGAATTGTTCACACACTGTCCTTTTAAGACAAAATGGGAGAGATAGAAATAGAAAAATGAAAATGCAACGGAAAAATGGCCAAACACATGATGCAAGTCTGTGGTGGAAACGTGTTTGGAGAAATTTGACCAGCCATTTCATCTCGCCTTAAAATCAATACTAAACAAACACTCTGTTGACAGGGATGTGGGGATGATGAATCACAACTCACACACGCTTATTTAGGGAAAGTCTCAAACTACAGTCTTCTCTGGGAAAAATGCAACTTAATGATGGTACTGTAAACCAGCCGCCCCATGAGGCCGTTTAAAATAACAAAATCCTACCCAATAAACTTACAGGTTGAGAGAATAGCCATTCATTTTCCATGTGTTGGTGGATAAAGGAATAACAAATGCAATAATAAGTATAATGGATAATAGCCCCAAAATTCAAATGACACTAGTTCCTACCATTCCCATCATACAATTAATTTGTTGTAGGTGTTGAAATTAAACTAAACTAATGAAACTAAAGCTTTCTATGAGTGAAGAATGACATAGTTGCCCATGAAAAATACTGATAATTTGACATTTAATTTGAACGAACCGCTTTATATTCATAGTGGGACTCCCACATCATAACAGAATACATACTGTAAACAGCATTTCAGTTTTGATAGCAGGAGCCTTAAATGACAATGAGATCTGCTCCTAATGCGGCTGGCAAAACACTACAATTACCCCAAAATCTATCTGAAAGTGTGGTTGAACAGATGTGCACACACGGACACACAGACCCACTCGTGTTCGCAGTAACACCGAAGCTACGGCAAATACGGCGCATCTTCACACACCTAATTAAGGCTCTTAAACAGTTGTTCTGTTTGTTTTTTTCCATTTTCCTCCTCCAAAATGCAAATTAAACTATTGTGTAAAAATTAAACACCTTTTCAAATATATCATGAAAATGCTTTCAAAGAGAAAGACTATTCTTCCAATACATATCTGTTCTGCTTTTTACTTCAGGTGTTACATAATGTGCTTTATATACTGTATGTGCAGGCATCAGTGCTCACTTAACTGGCTTACTATGGATTCAAATAACTAAGTTTAGTTTGATACAAAGCCATTCTCTGAACTTTTTAAGTCTTCACCACAAAGTCGAGCAGGATTGTGACTTTAACAACACTTCAACTAGATGAAATTTTGAAAAGCACTCCAGCAGTTATAAATCTACAAAAACTGATCTGTATACATCCAAATTGTACATTTTCATGGAATTAAAATGGCTTGGGATCTGACTGTACCTCTCCTCTACCCACCGGCAGCTGACACCAGCCTTTCCCATCTCTCCTAAATGGTAAATGGACTGTACTTATATCGTCAATCTGACCGCTCAAAGCGCTTTCACACTACATGTCATTTTGTTTTTAAAAGAAAAGAAATTCAGGAAATTCAACCATGTCTCTTTGAACCAGAGAGCTATTCTCAAGAAAGCTGAAGAAACTGTAAGGTTACATGCATGTGGAAGTATCATAATTATAATGTATTAAACTCTTCATATTTTCAGCTATTAAAGTGTTGCTACCTCCAAATTCAAAGCAGAAATCCTCAGCCTTGGTACTGATGGCAGATTTTGAACATGATATGTCTAGTAACACATGAAAAAGGTCTTATGAACATGTTAGAAAGGGCATCTTTAAGTCCTTATTTCAGGCAAACAGGGTGGGAGTAAAGTTGGAACAACTTACAAGTTACACCAGACATTAAAATTCTTTTCTTTCTCCTTCTTTTTTGATTTGTTATTAAGATGACTTAACACTGTTTGCAATTAGGTAGAATCCCAAAATACTGTGTTAACATTTCTTTGTTTCCATATGATCCCTGCTGGGATGATAGAGCCTGAAGCTGGACTTTTCTACTTCAGACTGAGGCAGGAATAAGCAAATGAAAATAAATAAGAGATAAATAAGAAAAAAGCAATTTCTGCTACAAAGATTGAGCATATCAGTGCTTAAATGAATATCATCATGCCAGCAGTTTTAGCCATCACTACTAATAATATCCACTTTTCATAAAGCTGCTGATTTCTCTTATTTACGCTCAGCCATCTCTGTCGACTGCCAGTGGAAAGCGGGCCTGCATAATCACTGCTAATAAATTAAGCCCAACAGAACTGTCATATCTCATTTGGGCTCATTTGCACATGATTGTGTTTGTTTATGTTCAGTCTCGTAGAGAAAAAAAAGCAGAAGCTTTGACTGGCAAATCGCTGGAATTAATGAATTTCACTGGTGCCGCTCTCCACCCTCCCCTCCGTCTCCCCCCCCCCGACGCTGCATGAGAAATCAAACACTTTCTCTCCGTTTCCTTTGGCAGAAACCCAACATGTTGAGTGATCCTGAGACGAAAACAGCTGTCAAACGCTAACAGACAACCTACTTTGATATGCTGCATGTGTGTGTGTCTTGTATGGATTATTATTGCGGTAAAAAAAAGCAATCAGCTGCCAGAGGAAAATTATTAGGCTAAGGATGATGACAGACACTGAGCTGAACAGTGAGTGACAGTCTGATCGGCAGCTTCACACCATACTCCCTTTGTTTCCACCCTCATAAACATCCTGATCACACGCTTGCTGTGTTAATGTAGAAAAACACTGACATACTTATAATGTCAAGGGTTTCGAGGATGGAAGATAAAACATCGTGAACATAAATTTGTGGATTACAAAAATTTGAGTTGCAAAAACTCCTCATTGGGATATTGGATTAAACCGTCAGCCAACTGAATTTTGTTCTAAGAAGCTACATTAAAGTCTTGTCAATAAATAATGCATCAAAAGATCAAAAAGATTTTAGGATTTAGATGTTTGATCTTTGAAAATTCTGAATTTGTTGACATTTTTCATTGTTAAAGAAATCATTCTGTTTCGTATTAGGGCAAAAACTCTGGTATGGCGTGTGTAGAGAGAATATTTGATGCTTAATTTTTTTTCTATTTTTCCAAAGTAATTCAGTACTAATCATTCAGTTGCAAAAGCAAATAGTCATAACATTACTTGTCTTTCTTTCATCAAAGTTGCTCACAGAGTACAGCAACAGTGTTTTATTCCATGATGTCAGCAGTGCCGGTTAGAGCACATACGGTGCCCAAGGCGATCCTCATCACTCACAACCCAAATACTCAACTAATAAACTGAAGCAACCAACACTTAGATATAAGTGATGGTTATTAAAAAGAAGATGTAAGAATATGATCATGCAAAGAAGAGAACATCTAAAATATCTATGTATATGAAACATTACATAACTGGTGACTTAGTTCTAGCCTCAAAAATCAATTATAAAAACAGATTTTGGTCAATTTCACTAAATACAGAATTTCATACAGTTTAATTTTTTTTTACAACAGTGAAGTTTCAAATAAAAAAGTAGTTTATGTGCCTCCTCATCAGTTATGTTCGGGTAAAGTATCTTTGAATTTTAAAAGCAAATCTAAAATGATAAATAGAAAAACTATAAAACGCAGCCACAGATATACGGTTTTCACTATAATGCTTCAATTTTATGGCAGTTCAACATCATTGGACATTTACTGGATTAACGTTACTGATACAAAATTAAACTAATTAAATATGACTTTATATATGAAAATTAATGATAACTTATCCTGTTAAACAACTTTAAAAAAAAACTGCAGTCTCTCCCTCGACACTGTACAACACAGATCAGCCGCAACATTAAAACCACTGACAGGAACAGTGAGTAACACTGTTAATATTGTTACACCCACCTCCCAACTCAATCACCACAGGAAATATAGTTCTAAATGATCCTAACTGTAACAAACCTTGTACTAACCCACCTGTCTGCACAGCTTAACTATTCAGGTCGAGAGGAAGAGGGAGGCTTCAGCTGTACAAATAAAGTACTGCTTCACAAGGTGAGACATGTTTCCTGCCTAATCAACATGACTTTCTTTGATTGCAGAGTGTGTCAACATCCTTGGCCTTCACTATATGTCTCGTTGAGCTGCTACATCTTCCTACGCAGAGCCCTCCAACGCGGCACGTCAGAGACAGAGAGGATGAAAGAGTTTGAGGAGAAAGGAAGCAGCGTTTTCCCTTCAAGGAAAGAGATCTGCATTAATGAGCAGAGCACTGACAGTGGATTTTAATTAGGATGTTGAAATCTCTCTAGCTTGTGAAGCACTCTAAACATCCTGTACTCCATTTTCTGGCTTACATCTTCTTGATTTCACCCCGGCAATGGCTCCTGGTGGAGTCATCTTAGGTGCCACAGTTGAGAATGAACTCCGAGCCAAAATTACAATCCACCCAAAAGAATGACATGAAGATACTCTGCTGATATAAAACTGAGGGTACAAGAATCTGTGTCTGAAAGGTGTCTGGACTTGTCCTTAAAGGGATAGTTTGCCTCTTTTGACATAAAGCTGTATGACAGCCCATACTACCAATATCATTTATGAACATTGACTTACCCCCTACTGCGTACTGTGAGCCGAGTTCAGGCCTCATTTTGCCATTGATGAAAGTAGTCCGGCTAGTTGGTTGGGGTTTAAAAAATAAAGAGTTTTGCTTCTCAAAACAATATGCAATCAAAAGAGTAATACATTTGCATCACAAAATCGTTCTCCAGGAAAAAGTCAGACCTCACAATCGCTTGGCGCTATTTTCTCTCCCTTCGTATCACTGCGTGCTGTGTAGACCATGCAGACCGAAGTGCAGACCTGCTGCAGGAGACCCCTCCTGCTGGTGCCCAGAGTCAGGACTAAACAAGGTGAGGCTGCGTTTCAGTTTTATGCTCCTAAAATCTGGAACAGCCTTCCAGAAGATGTGAGACAGACCTCAACTCTGACAATGTTTAAATCCAGGCTGAAAACAGTTCTATTTAGCTGTGCATATGACACCTGAAAGTATTTTATCTGCACTCTTCACTTTTAAATTAATTAATTAATAATTATTTTTTATGTTTTGTTTTTTTTAATGATTTTATTGCCTTCTTGTGATTTTATGTAGCTGTAAAGCACTTTGAATTACCTTGTGTACGAATTGTGCTCTACAAATAAAATTACCTTGCCTTGCCTTGCCTTGCCTTGCCAGACCAAGCAGTCCCCTGCTTCCGAGCAGTAAACACCGTAACAGGCGAGGCTGTCACTTTATTAAGAAACAGTAATGGCCCTGTCACACTGTTGCGTATGAGAGAAACATATGAGTTGCGTATGAAAATTATCACTCATACGCTGGTATACGCTGACATACGCTAGGGGAACGTTAGGCATAGGTTGTATACGTTTCAAGCACGCTGGCATACGTTGACATACGCTGAGGCAGAAATAAATTTTTGAACATGCTCAAAACTTTTGTGCGTATGGTTAATACGCTAAGCATACGCTAGGCATACGCTGAATACGCTAGAGGTACGATATAGGTACGTTACTGATAGGTCGAGAACGCTGGACATAAATTGCCATATGTTGGCATGAAGGTGTACCGTACAGCTAGCATATTTATAGCCTCCGCCCGTCTGCCGCCTCCATCTCCGCCCGTCTGGCGGAGATGGAGGCGGCAGGCAACCGACGATTCACGGGAGCGGTCAGGAGGAGGAGCTGGGGATCTTGATCGCTCAGAAGCATGTAACTCATCAGCCGCAGGTGCATCAGGCATTTCAGCAGGTTTGGGTGAGAATGATTCTTGTGGTTTTTTTGCCTTTTCCTCGACCCAGGGCCCGGGCAAACGACGATTGCTTCTTGGGAGGCATGATCGAGATGAATGTCTCGAGAGATGTTGATAGCGCATCGTCTACTGCAATAATGGAGCAAATTAATGTGGAAAGGCTGCTGATATAGGCGCGTTGAAACGTACGCTGGGCATGCGCAGTTCATATGCTACTCATACGCTAGTCATTCTTTATTTTCAAGGACTTTTCGTGCGTATGAAAATTATATTATTAATTTTCATACGCAACTCGTACGCTTCTCTCATCCGCAACAGTGTGACAGGGCCATACAGTAAAGTAATAAGTAATGAAGTTCCTTTTCAAATGCAGTAACTAATAAATTAATTTCATTACAATTTTCAGAAGTAACTAGTAATAAGTAACTAATTACTTTTTTTGAGTAGTGGCCGAATCACCTGAGGTTGCGGAGCCTCTAAAGACACGGCTCCTTTAAATGGCTCCTTGATAAGATGCAGTGGTCCCGTTAAAATGAGTCCGCTTTGAAACAACAGGCAAGAGTTCTGCTTCAAAAAAAATGTTCCAGCAAGAAAAACTAAATAACAGTCATTACTAAATACAAGTCTAGTTCTATGGCAATTTGCATAGCTGTTGATGGGGATCAGACTGCACAGTGCAGCCAGTCTTATGTCAGAAGTAGCTGTGGCACCCTTGCCACCCCCTTAGCTCTGCCCTGGTTGTGTGTCACTAAATGCCACGTGTCGTAAGTCTAATAAACTTGGGTAGCTTTCCCGTCTTGAGCAATTAATTCAATAATTTTTTTTACATGCCCACTCCCTTACATTTAACTGAAAACAGCTGCTCACAGCATCTGAAGACAGAACTAATATGAGAAGTGAGTTCATCAAAAACAAAAAATGATTTAGCTGCAAAAGGCTTATTTTTGTCATTAAAAGGAACCCCTTTGATAAATGTATCAGACCCGCTGTCATAAATATTAACCAGTACACTTTTAAGTAAATAAATCTGTCTTAGTGTGAAACAAACACTGGAGTAAGCATGCATATTCAAACAATAACATGGATTTTGGCCCATTTTTCTAATGTAGCTTCGAGTTAAGTAGCATTATGCAACATCATGCCTGTACACTGCATTAAAATACTGTAATGAGGGGACAAGATAGATAATATGCATTCTATACAATATGTATGAAAGACTTGCAGATATGAATAAGGAGGCCCATATATTATTTAAATTGGTAAAATAACTCTGCAACAACATAAATACTCCAACAACTACCTCCACTGATAAAGAAGCACTTGTTCTTCTGAGGATGTGTGTTCTTCCCATAGGTTTGAATTGTACAGTTGTGAGTAAAAGACATATTGAAGGACACTTTGGTAAAAGAAGAGGAGAGGAAATATTGATCCAGCTTCACAGCAAGTAACAACATATTGTCTTTTACTTACATTTAGTGAGAAAAAGTATTGTGGGTATCGACCTGTGTTCCTCTAAAGATACTTGAGGAGAGAGACATAATCTGGCAGACAGATTGCTCTGGCTCTGATTTTAACAGGCTTACAGACAAACGGAAGAGCAGAAAACATTCTCTTTTCCACATTTTTAGAGTGATGCATTTGTAAATCACAGCTCTAATGGATAAGATACTATCAAAGCATGCTTGTAGTCAATTTCCTGTGTCAGCTCAGTGTTAGATGGCAGTTCAACTACTGATATACATTACAAGTCAATTTATAGAACTGAACTCTCACAAAGACTCGAAGGTTTTGGACGGAGGGAGAAGGAGGGTGTAGTCCTAACACTGGAACAACTGACCGAGTGGAAAGAAGTGAAAGATCGGTATCTACACTCTGGCAGCAGTCAGCAAATCTCCTTGGAACCAAGACATTTTGTTACTGTGGTTAAGAAAATATGATGAAGATCATCACTAGGCTAACGACATCTATTCACGAGACAGCTATGCAATGTTACTGTGAAAAGTTCCTGTTCGTCAAACAATATAACATCCAGATTAACTTTAAAAAATACTCCATAGACTAATACTTATAACCAAGGCTGGCCAAGCAACCTCTGATCTGAATGGAAAATTTCTATTAAGTTCCATTTCGTGCCTTCCAACATCTGCTGCTCATTTTGTGCTACATTAAAATATGAACACATGGGATGAGCTATAGTCGAAGCATAATTGTAGATATCATCATTATGAGATCACAGCAGCCTCAGCTGAACTGTCGAGGCTTGAAATTTGCTTAACAACAGATCAAACATAGTAAAAGCAGTCTTCACACAAAACTAATTAAGGCTGCTGTGTTTGTGGTTTTGTGGCACAAGCTATGTCTGTCTAAAAATGAGCCAATGTTGACAACAAATGCTGTTACTCTCTTTAATCATGATAACTTAAAACCCACACACACACAACAAGAAAAAAGGCAGATGCTCGCTACTGTTTTCATTAGAAACTAAACAAAAACATGTTCCTAAGATTTGTGGAGCAAAAAAAGGATCTAACTTCTCAAAATGGTGGACAGTGGAAACAGTGTATGGGGAATATTGTTCAATCAAATAAAAACCCACCGTTTGGTTTGTGAGTGTCTGACCAATTATTGTTCAATAATGGGAGCTTCATACACGCAGAGGATGGCAGGTGTGAGTTTCTGTGGGAAGTCACAACATGAAACCTCAGCCCTGAGCTTCTTTAACAAGCTAATAGTCATCATCACAGCATGTTTGCTTGTTAAGTTGGAAAGCAACTTTTTCTATAATTAATGATGCACCAGAGTAAAGTGATTGTAAAGTGAGACAGTATTCAAAGGTGAACACCACCACCATGTGGCCAAGAGCAACTTTCACTCTTCTAAAAAGACAGGCAAGTGATCTTGGACAAAATGGTTCACGGTACCATTTCCCCTGCACTGATAGTGAGTGGCAGTGTGGGAGTTCATTTACGACAACCAGCTTTTGTCTGAGTATGATTCTGATGGACACAAGAGAACAGTTTTGTTTGGCAGCCATCAATAAACATCAATGCAACTTTAAACTGACTGTGCTGTCAGAGCTTCTGATGTCTTGGGCTATGAATCAGTACCATCGGCACAGCCACTTCACAGGAAGGGAGACGTGGGTTAATGGCAGCATTTTTATAGCTATTGAAGACACACTACTAAAGAATAATTTAAACAATGACTCATTTTATGAGTCTGAGCGGTGCTCATTGGCTGTCTTAAGTGGATGTATTTAACAACTCTGTGATCTGAGAGATGAATTCAACTATTGATTTTGTTTCTCCACATCTCTCAATTTAATCCCAGGCTAAGCCACCACAAAGCAGCCTGGCACTGTAAGCTGTGGTTCTCATTCATCCACACACTAGTTTCTACACGGGCTCAACCCATGCTTTGGATTAGTGAACTCATCAATCAACAGTGTTAGAGATTTTTCAGCCATTTGGAATATAACATGAATAAATTGGGATTTAAAAGAGAGCCCGAGGTCTTTTTTTAAAAAAAATTTAATTCTGCCTCTTTCATGCCATCATATCCTGTTTCTTTCTTTTTCTTTTGCACAACTCCTGATAGACCAAACCAGGAGAGAATTGTGGCTCTGACTTCTGAAATGTGTGTTGTGGCCTTTGACGTAAACACCGTTTTAAAGTTACAGAAGAGCATGAACATTTAAAAAGATTAAAGTCATCCACAGAAATCCCTTGTAAATCCACTGCCAGTTGAAAGAGAGATAATGAGTTTTCCTATTAAGAGCTATGGCCATCTTGGGATACGTTAAATCATATCTCATTCTCAAAAAAATCACAGTCATCTTAATATATTTCCATGTCAAGCCTTTAGATTTATCGAAACTATAAGCACTGAACAATCCAACTGTAATCATTAAGAAAATACTAAAAGTGCATTTAGAAAATGAAAATTGAAATTCCACAGCTTTCTCATGTCCTTGTATGTGTAAAATTATTTAAAACCTCACAGTATGCAGCAGATACTGTAACGGAAACCTAATTCCATCCAAAGTGACAAGTGCTTCAGCTCTAAACACGCCTTCAACCCACAATTTGTTAAAAAAAGGACAAAGTTCTCTTTGACTAAATTAGCTGCGAGTGCTTCCTTAGAGCTGACAAACATCCTCTCCCTTATCCCTCTGCACCAGCCCTGTGATAAAGCTCCTTACTCACACAAAGCTGATTCTAACAGAAACCACAATTAACTTCATTTGTGTGGTGAACTGAAAGATGATGGCACTCCAATTAGCGCCGTCACCATATCTTCTTCTCACCATACCATTAACGTGGCCAACAGCATTCATGAACACGATTTTGTGATATCAATAGAAAACAAAACAAATTTACTATCAGACTACTTAATCTTTGTCTTTTTAATTTGTTTGGTATCTTTTTGCAGCAATTGAATTTGAAACAAAAGAGGATTTTATTATCAACACAATAATATCATCTTCAATATCGGTATATCTCAGCGTAATGTGGGCCTGTTAGGGTAGAAATTTTAAAGTGGTTTATGGTCACCATTTGGTCAGTCTGGAAAAGGATGAATTTTGTTAATTTGCCTATGGCCTCATCTATCCATCTATTGGTGCAAAAAAAAGGAATCTTTTTTTGGATGGGCTGGATCACCCCTGGATCGCTGTGTCCTTACACACATCAAGCCGGCGACATAGAATCAGCTGAGTGACGTGTGGATCTGAACAATGGTTAGAGTGGCGAGTTCTGCTATGCTGGCGTGACGTGTGTAAGCACACATGAGGTGGGATCGTTTCACCTGTGTTTCATCCTCCCTTGCTAGTTCAGAGGCAAATCAGCGGTAGATCGACTTCGACCCCTCGTTCCGCCCCTGTACTTTCACACATGACACGATGTGCAACAAAGGCACATCAGTCCCAGCTTGAAAAGGTATACGTGAAAGAGGTTATTGAGACAAAAAAAAAAAAAAATGGAAAAAAGGCCAGTGGATGTTTTTTTGTCTCGACAGACACTAAACCAAAGAGCCCCCCAATCATAATGGCCAAACTTTTTGTGCTGTGGACCAGTGTGGACTGAGAAAAGTCCCAAAATGGCAACAGCTGCGTCTAACCCATGTCCGGAAGACTCGGTTAAAACTTGACAGATGTGAATAAGTAATAAATGCAAAATAAAACCATAAGACTTCAGCAGAAAAAAAATTTCAAAGGGAAAACATACACATCACATCAAAGCTTGCGCATTAAACTCACGTAGATCAATATCCTGTATGAACAAGCCTTAAACAAACACACAAGTATATATTTGTTTCTGTTCATAAAAAGGGTACAAAAGCTAAATTCTCCAAAGGATAGAAACAATTTGATGTATGCAGAGTGTATCTCTCTGATCTGGATGAAAGGGGCCTCGGGTGAAGACAGCTGTCAGCCTGATCTACAGCCTCCAACAGCCTAATGTGGGCCAAATTGCCTGAGTTGCTGGAAATGATGCAGTCATTGAGGAGGAAATTGGAAATCAATTCTTGTCATCACTGAACATAACTCCCTTTTTAACAGAGCCAGGGCTCAAATATATTTGTGTAGGCTATGGCAGCTCAGACGAAGATACCACTGTGTGTAAAAATGAAACTGGACAGGAGGAAGATAAAAGGATGAGAAAAGGCTATGGCTGGAGGAGCAGCACCGCTGGCACCGTTTAACCAAAGTCTTCCTTCAAATTTCAAAATGGATCATGGGTGAGTGAACATGTCAGATGTAATAAACCTAACAGTAACAATAGTGTACATTGAAGATGAACTGGAATATATATGTGTGGTTCTATTTTCTGTATAACCCTGAAGCAACATCTGACCCCTGGAATATTAATTCATAAATATAGACAAACTAAATAAAGAGTCCTTTGTGGCTCTGCCATCTCTGTCTTCCAGGTAATAATTGCTCATTAAAGAGGTATTTCTCGCCAGTAATTCTCATTAATGAGTTTTCTTAACAGATTTGCGGAAGGCAAGAAAGGTTTGACTTCCTGGAACTTATCTTGACATTGTTGACGACTCAGTTTATGTCCTCGAGGAGACTTTTACTGTCACAGGCAGAGTGTGAAACGAAAGGCACCAACAATGCACTACAGAACTGTAAATCAAGGCTCTTTCTGAGGACAGATTGTGCATTGATATACCGTGTGTAACTCATGTAGGTCATAGCACGAGCCGTGACACAGTACAGTGCTTCTGCATGCTGAGTGCCTCATAACGACAGTCCCGAAGGCACTCGCACTCAATAAGAAGCAATCACGCCCCCTTCGGCTAAACTCCATCTTCCCACAAGGCACTGCTCTGAGTCAGACGCCATCTATTATGCATCAAAACCTGCGCTACAAATCTTCTCAAATAGAACAGGGTGTCAGGCATGATAAAGAACAATCGACTAAGGGGAGGGAATCAAAGCACAGAAATTCCCAGGATGAAAGATATTCTGTTTTGCTCTCTGATGTCGTTCTTTGTTTTTCTTTGTTTGTCTTGTTATTCGAGTTGTATGTTCACGTCTCTCGTGGGATGCTTGCCGAGGCCAAAGTCATTCGTCAACCTAATTGCTTGTGTTTAGAGAGCAACTGCTGGGTTTGATGGAGAAGCTATTCCACTCCTTCTGGTCAAAACAAAGCTGCAGTTCTGCTATCAAAGATTGATCACTACATAAATGGGAGTAGCCACAGATGTGATTATCCCAGCCTTGTCTGTTCATCTGAAAGTTTTTCACCGCAGTGTATTCAGCTGTTGTAATAAAGCAACCTTTATCTCCATATGCCTGGAGCACATGTAGACGAGCCTGAGTGGAGGCCAGCACCCACTGCCTCTGGTCTTAATGGGATTACATTAGCTATTTGCTTGTTGTACTTGAAAATACAAGGAAAATGGCAGGTGATATTCTCAGAGGAAATAGTCTCTACTCTCTTTTGATCAAGAAAATTCATGATAACTGCAGATTTTTGGCAATGGAGAAAAACCTGTGTCTAAAGACTTAATGCCTTACAACAGGCCAAGGTGATTGAAAGTAAAACTAATCTAAACATATGAAATATGTTGTACTCTGTAAAAGAGCACACAAAGAAGTACAGAGAGAGCCAGCAGTTAGACCTACCTACTAAAAAACAAAACAAGGGGACATTATTATAGATGAGAAAGCACTTTTACCAGAACAAATCTGTCTAAATATGCGATCTGAAATGTAATTAACAAACTGGCTTCGGGGCGGTCTGTGGCGTAGTGGGTACAGCAGACGCCCCATGTACAGAAGCTACAGTCCTCGATGCAGCTGGCCCCGGTTCAAATCCCGCATCGGACGGCCCTTTGCTGCGTGTTATTCCCCCTCTCTCTGCCCCCTGCTTCCTGTCTCTCTCCACTGTCCTATACAATAAAGGCATAAAAAGCCCCCCCAAAAAATATATAATAATAATACAAACTGACTTCTCTTGTTTTTGAGTCAAATGGGCTGATTATGTATTATACTGTATTATATTAGGTTTTGATGGGTCATCCGGATGCCTGGAGAGACGAACCTGCTTGCACACTCTTCCCATTAACCCTTTGTTGATTGAACATGCCAATCGACGGATATGTGACAAGTTAGAAAAAAAACAGGAGGTGCATGAGCAGTAGAAACTGCACTGAAACACCTGAGACGCCAGGTACTGTGACGTCAAGTTTTGAGCAATGACGAGGTCGACAACAGGAAGCACACAATACAATGAGGGACTTCCTTGAACTGTACTCCAGCAACTGTTTGAGGTAGACAGCACTTATCAGGGTTTACAGTGAAGGACAAAGCCAGTCCTGGTGATGTATTAGACAGCAGGGAACTATTGGAAATCCATCTCTGTCACTCCGGTACTTTACATGGTAACAGTAATTTTCACAACGGCCCATTTTTCACTTCATCTAATCTCATCACATCTTCCATTTCCTCCAACCCTCTCCTGTCAGATGGAAATTTAATGGCACAGAGTGACCATCAGTCAAATTAATGTGTATTATCCAAGAAATCACATCACATTTTACATCCTGATTGACTCTGGTCCCAAAGATTTCCATTTCGATCAGGTTTTTAAAAAGTTTTACAATGAACTCTTTTAGCTCACAATAGAGGCAGGACAAGGTGAGAAGTGACTCGCCTCAGTCGGCATAATATTTGTGGAAAGCCCCTTTTCCTGAAGTCGCTAATAAAAAAAATTATAACAATATACAGAATTTAAAAAAATGCTTAAACTCCCAGTCACTAATTCATTTCCTATGAATAGTTACCATAAAAACTTGTGTGAGTCCATTTGAAAATGTTAAGCTTTGTAAATCTAAGCTTTGTTTGTTTCATGACATGCTTAAGATGACCTACTTCACGTTGACATGAATATGGCTTTTTAAAAACGTGTGGATGAATGGTGGCTACAGAGGTGACGTTTCTCATGCCCTGCCTTTGAATCTTAGGCTCTGTTTACATTAATTCATTTCACCATTTCTTCGTGTCGGCGTCTTGCAAACTATTTACATTTACTCTGAAACGGGGATCGGCTGAGTCGCTAGTCACATGACTAATCAGCCATCACATCACATGATCGCCCTTGCATCTGGAGCATGAGCAACTGCTTTATATTAACAGATTCATCAGGGCTGCTCTGGACATTCGAAAGTTCTCGCGCCATTCTTCGGCGACAACAACTTGGTCCACGAAATTGTCCCACCATGCGCTGCTTCTTCCCGGTCTAACCCAAAAGCGGCACTCCATGTACGGCTTGCGTTGCTGCTGTGGCTGGGTTCTCATTATAAAAGCCGAGTGTCTAGAGCTCAGCACTGCGGATCCTCGTTTCTCCCCGTTTACAACTGCTAAAATCAGCTTCGTATGCGAATGCTTACGTGGGCTCCGGCGTATTTGAATCCTTCCACCTATGAAGTCGTATTCCAGTATTTTAATGTAAATGGACAGTGCATCCGCGATAGAAACGATATAGAAACAGATTAGTATAAACGGACCCTTAGACTGTAACTGGGTCCACTGGCTTCACGGCCATTTGCTTACGGATGCCATCGTTCACTCAGCCGTCCAGCTCCACTTTGATTTATCCAATGATAGACTACTTGACTTAAGAATTGCAACTGACTCTGTCTTGCAAGTGAAATAAAAAAGTTGACTTATTGTTGTCAGAGAATACACTTCTGTCTGTCTGTGACATCAGCAGCTAACAACAACCACCTGGCAACACTAAATCTCAATTCATGGTTTCTGCAGACATGCACACTGTTACATTCTTACTGCATTTTGGGTCAGCTGTGCCAAAGTTTCCCACAGATGGGGATGTAATCCCACCACATTGTAAAAGTGCACATAACAGCAATTTCTCCGCAAAGTCTCCAAATAAGCATTCTCCTGCTGAACGTCCTCTTTTCACTGAATGGGAGGCTGATGCAGGCACTGGTGTACTTGGCGCACTAAGTCCAAACATTTGGGTTGCACACAATTAACCGCAGAGCAAACCAGTGGACCCTGGCAAACTGAGGCAAATAATGAAAATGACTTCACACATGCCTCAAGTACACCATGACCAGGACTTTTTGTTATATGTAACTTGGTACAGTATATAAAAGGTACCAATATTTATAATTAATAATTAATCATTTAAGAAATCCTTAACTCATATTTACATACATCATGAATTAGCTCAGGCTGTATCGTTAATTCTAGTTGCTTAAGGTTAACCAATAGTCCAGTTTCTATGACAGATATATCATCTATTAAGCATCTTTATGAATGATATAATAAGCTGTGTTGGATTTCAGCTGCATAAAACCTTATTTCAGCTGACTCCTGAAATAAAACCCTGAAATTTGAGGAATTTATTTTCAAACTTGACATTTATCCAAGATGAGCTAGGTTTAAATTAAAATAGTTCAATTTGCTTTTCTTAAAAAATTCAGTGATTTAGATTTCTGATGGAATCTACTTGCATCTTGTCTTTTAAGTCATACTGTTTTATTTATTTATTGTATCGTTTCTTGACTCGGTCACTTGTAGAGACAGGCATGTAAACAGGGAAACATTACGGTGTCACACAGATCCAAAGCAGAGCATCTGGAAGCCCGCAAGAGCTCAGCCAAGTCAGCGTGGCAGGTGTGCATGAAAATGCACATATAAAACAGAAAGAGAGGCTTAAGTCGCTCGCTCCTCACTGTTGAGCCTACCTTTCCAGGCTGTCCTCCATCTGCTTGGCCTCTACTGCAACTGAAGAGAGGGACTGAGCAGCATATGTTGGTGTTGGGATTGAAGAAGTGGCTTGACATCATTATGTCTGTCTTTCATCTGGTCCTTTGATGAGGCTCCCTGGCTCTGCAGCTGTGTGTGAGAAGGTGGACGGCGTTACACTTGCTTTTGCATTAGGATTATATTAAAGGGGATAGAGAATCAAAATCGTCTTTTTCACGTTTTTGGTGTTAGTTCTGAGTCTCCCCGCTGTGGGGAGTACACACGAAGTGCCAGCAAGTGTCAGAACCTCTGTTTCAAGTACTCCCCTTTTTTGAATATCCCCCAGAAAAAGTGCCAATCCGTGAAAAAGTGATGTCACTTTTTCAGCAATTGCATATTGAGGATTCATCTCCTCTCAGAAGAATTCTTCTATTTAATGTGATTATCTTCCTCTTTTTTGGTGAAGTTCAATGCATCAGTAAATGTAATCACATACAAAATCGATAGACTGTATATAATGATATTCAATTCAAGATATAGTTACATACATAAAATAACAAAGGCTTTTTCTCAAGCACAGATTATTTGTTGGCATTCCAATTCATCAGAAAACCATTCCCAAAATATCATACATTTGCAACTCCACTGTAATACAATCTGTTTAAGCTCTACTGACAGTGAAAATAGATGTTAATCAAGGCTACTTATGAGCAGTTACACTGAGAATTTCCATAGTTTTTGCTAGCCCAAATCATAGCTATATGCCTTGGGTTAAAATATGAGTGAGTGTGTATGAAGGGAATCATGAGAAGTCAATGTCATGACATCAGTGTCAAAACAGCAATTATACGCTGGCCTGATTTATAACGATAAACACAGAGTACTCACAGAAACCATGAAACACTGTCTCATTGCAGCAAGGTCCCTGAATTCAATTAGTGACAGTACCTCACACACACACACACATGCGCGCCCACACATGATCTGAATGTGCTGGCAGCCAAATCAGGTGCAGAAACCTTGAAATTTCCAATTTAATTGGAAGACATATCAAGTTTCCCCTCAGTACTTGTGTGTGTGCCAGTCTGTCTCCAAATCTGCTCGACTGCCCACTGAGCCGTCACTCGAGGCCTCTTCTGGACCGACAGTGAAGTCCTGTGGCGCGTTGACTCTGGTCTCAGGTCTACCTCAGACTTCTCTGCCTTTTCTGCAGCTGCATTCCAGCCGATCCGAGTTAGAGTTGGGGAATAAAATCCGACACAAACCCTTTAGCAAGGTATGTAGACTGTAGTCTTCTTTCACTTTCAGGTCGTCTCACAGATACTCCGGTGCCATAATAAATGCTTTCTATAAGCCTACCGATTTTTCCCAATTATGCACTTCTGCTGGCTTCATCAGGTGGCGATCTCGCGGGGAGATCAGTGGGAACGGATTTTCATAAAGGTCTTCAAGTGCCGAAATCCAATTTACATCAAACATTTAGAACTTTTTCCTGAAACTACCCTATAAATGACTGGGAGCCCACCATTTAATGATAGGTTACAGGCTACAGAGTGTTTACTGTACATGATCCAAAACCCTGATCACAGCTAAGCCCGAATGCTGTAGGTCAAAGAAAAAGACATAAATAGAAAAGTTTTGGGAATTAATTAAGCCTTCTTTTAATTTCTCTGTAATCCTCCACTCAAGACGGACTGTGATCCATTGTCTTCCCTGAGGGAGGCAGAGAATAAAGTCCTACTGGGCCTATCAGCTAGATGCCATGATGAAAAGCACCGTCTGATTTACTCTCGTAGCTAATTGGAGCTCCACTGTGCTAATTAAATCAAGGAGCCACCTGTTGTGTGAAGGGTAGTGTGGTGTGTGTGTGTGTGTGTGTGTGTGTGTGTGTGTGGCCAAACAGAGATGAAAAGCTCCAGCCTAACTTGATGTAGACATTCCAGATAATTCAAGTAGATTTTTTTTTTCCCCCTTTCCATCTGTACAAACAGGTTGTGCCTTGTCTCGTTTGTAAGCCACCGACGTTTGCTTTTAAAACTGCTTTGGTCTCCAACGCTCCCTCTGCAAAATCGGGACCATTTGAAAATGTCAGGCCCCCTTGTTAGCGATTCAGGCGGGCAATTACGCTATTTTCATGTTTCCACCCAGGCCCTGCTGCCTCCGACACTTTTCTGACACAGGGACCGTGTGTTTTAACACCGCCGACAGGAACATCACGTTTCTCAGTTGCTTTGAAAAACTAACCAAATCATATTAATGCCCTTGCCTCCCATGCTTCCATTCCCACCCGCCTCCATCTCGTATCTCTCTCAATCACCCTTATCTTTCTCTCCCCAGCCCTCACCTCCTCTTTCATTTCCGAGACAGTCTATCATTTGGGCAACGCAGCGGCATGATTGTGGCTTCCGCTGGAGGGGGAGAGCAGAACGCTATCATCACTCCCAGGGCCATAATCAATAGTGTCAGTAATGGCGGTGGCGGGAGGAGAACAGTGGATTGCTGCAGAGTCCCTAGAGATCATATTGGAGGGCTTTGTCTTTTCTCTGGCTCTCCCCATAGTGCTGTTAAATTATTCTGCAGGCGTTCCCTCTGTCAGCCTAGCTTAACTGAAGTCTGCGGGAAGGGAGAGTATACTGTTAGAAAAGGTATGGAGCTCGTGTTGCCTGTTGAGTGGCTTCTAAATTTCTTGTTATTTGCAAGGTTGTGATAAGATGTCAAACACATCTATTCTAACAGTGGTTCCAGTCATGCTACAAGCTCAGTCTGATGTGCATTTCAAATCCTCTGATTTACCCCAGGTAAAGTAGTGTGGAACATTCAACCCTGTGTTTATTACTCAGTGACCCTCTTTTCTTCTACATTTTGACAAAGCTTGCAATAATCTTCCTTTTCTGAAAGATTCTAAATTTATTTATTGGACTTCATGCACAGGAATGGTTACCAGGACTTAAATTTAGGTAGATGCAACCTCAAATGAACAACACATGACGAGTGCAATTTACTTTCGCCAAAGTTCTGACCTGTCGATTTCAAGTCCAGCAGATTCTGATTTTACTCTTTGTTAAGAACTAGAATTAACAGCATGCAAAATCATTTCTGTTCCATTATAAAGCCCTGACTTTTTTTTTCATTTTACGATCACTGAATTACATTTTAAGTGTTTCACAGCTTTATATGATGGTAAAAAACTTTTACTGCCCCAGATTACAGATCATCTCAGTGTTTCACTGAAAAAACTAAAACGAAAGTTCCCCAGGTCACAACACAGAGGTCCTGCTCAAACAACATGCCATAAATATGACAAATGCAACAGTGACCAATACAAAAGTTTACACTACAGACCAAAATCCAATATACAGTACATCTATCTATCTAACTAGATATATTGACATTTCACATCTAATGTCACTTTTCCATCATACAACCTGACTGCAAACTTAACTGGATCAAATATGATGATATAATCAAACACACTCTCTAAAACGTGAGGCATCTGGCATTAGTTTGCCTTGTTGGTCAATGGCAGACAACCCAAAACTCAGGTATATGTACATTTCACTTGTTACTGTCAAAAAGCAGCCTGCTGGGTCATTTTTGATACGTCTAAGAGAATCCTCAAACTTTAAAGGTAATTTCATCATCTGGGAAATGGTTTCAGGTAACTTTTGTCATCATTACGTCATTGCCACGGATATTTTCCGTCGTAACCTAACTAATTGTAGGAGGAACCCCAAGTCTGTGCATTTCATGCATTTTTCCTGCGTTTTTATTAATTTGCCATCACTGTTCGGTAGCTGAAGAAAACTAAACTTGCAGGAAACTCAGCTGAGCACAAACACAAAGCACGGCGAATTAGAGCATTTAGTCATTAAACTATCGAGCCACTACAGGACTCATAAAGTAAACAGCTGGACTCAATTGGGTAATTAGCTGTTAAAGAGGCAGCAGGCGCTAATGGAAAACTCAGAATATGTCACTAAAAAGTTCCCTACCTTCCTTGTGCAGCCTCTCGCACTTTTTCTGTCGTTATTTTTTAGCACCTCCAAGTTATTGGGTGCCAATTACAGCTTTGGGTCTTCCTCAATTAGTAAAAACGTGCTCACTGCAGACATGCTAACGAGACATGATGCGTTCACTTGACAAGTCGGAATTCCAAAATTCAGAAGCAAAAGCGTTGAAAGCTTGTAGAACCACCTTTAGCAACGTTATAATGAGGTTACTTTTATTCTTCATGCCGTATCCGTCTCTCACATTATTGTGGCAGAATTCGGCACAGTTTTCTTTAATGGATCACTAAAGAATTTGACAGTTTTTCTTTTGCTCTGTAAAAACAAACTGTCTGAGCCCTGTACGTGCGCAACTATACCAATGAATTTGATGTCCTGTTTTTTTGGAGGCTGACATAGGACACACCCAGAGGCCACCGAGTATGTCAGAGTAAAGATTAAAAGGTTAAGAATACAGACTGCATATTTTTTATATAGGAGGATATAAGTGATTAACAAACATGCTCAGAAAATGCTTATCTTTAATAAGAAGTTTATATAAACTTTTCATCAACTTACTTCCATGTTAGTCTGAAACAGAACCATAAGGCGGCTATCTGAGGTTTCATCTGCGAGGCCTAGGTGATAATGATTTCAATGTCTGATAAATGTCAAGGACGAACACGCTGCTGTTTTAATGTTGTGTATTTCCTGTAGTCGTGACACCGAGCACTAAAGTAAATGTTTGGAACTTATATACAAATTGCATTAGTTTTAATAGAGGACTCGACAATGGCTTCAATCACACCTCTAATTTACAGCCTACACAAAGTAGAGGGAGAAATGATCATAACTGAATTCTTTTCAGAGCCGAGCAAAGCAAACGCGACAGAACAACAGATCAAATCGATTAAGTACTGACTTAGAGCAACAATGGGCCTCAATCACCAACAGTTCTTCAGAACAAATTTGTTCTTAAGTCCTACTTGCGCACTTTTTACGAAGATTGTGGCATTCCCAAATGTTTTCACATACAGGACTTGTTCTTACCTTTACCCACATTTGAGTGCTGACATGTTTGAACAAAATAAGCGTTTGTGTTGTCTTCCTTCGTGCAATTAATTAAAATACAAAAATAGAATTACAGTAATATTTTTGTCAGATATTTTAAAATGTGTTAACACACACCTGAGTGGTCCACACCAGCAAACTGACAGCAAGAAACTTCTGTTTTTATAGAAGTCCTCACACTTACTGATGATCAATTAATCAAGTGTACTTGATTTGCAGCCACCATGTGACAGATGTCACATGTTGTTGTCCATCTGAGGTTGCAATTACCCAATTTTAAAGACTTGGGAAGGCCAAAATTGTTGGTTTTTTTGTGTTGCTGCTGGGTTTTTATTTGTTTAAAGTAGGTCCAATTGTAAAGACTTTAGAACTGAAAGATTAAAGATTAGATAACAACTTCAACCTGACTGACTAATTCTCCCATAATCCCTAATACAATTAGCTAAGACATGTATTACACCTTGTTTTCTGAATCAATAAAAGCAAGTGAGTTTCTGTGGTGCGTGAAGGAGTCTGGGTTGTTTGTTTCTGCTCTTCGACATGTCACGGGCCAGTGCGACTGATGCTCTCTCTCCCCCCTGGCAGTGTTAGAGGTTCAGTAGAGGAATCAGTTCTCACAAAGGAAACATAGAGAAAATGGGGCCACACTACCATGACATTAGGGAAGCCACAGAGGACCTACAAAATATAAAGCAAGCCACCTGGCTCCACTAGCCTAGCGTAGCAGAATCTGTTTAAAATATGGTTAAACCACCTTCTAATGTTAACAGATGGCACCTTTTTGCCGTGCCTTCGTTACATCTTGGTTCAAAAGGCCCCCTGATGAAGCTTTTCCAGCCCATAGTGGGGCTCATTTCCTCTGAGAGCTCTTACAAAGTGACGGTAGCCCATTCGCACAGTAATGTGAGAAATGAGCCGTCTTAACTCATGACAGCTGTTGTACCGCCGCTGTGTCAAGGTGTTCCTGGGGTTTCTGAGCCCCTCATTATTACCTGCACGAGAGTCATGCAGAAGAAGGCACCTGATTATGCAGCTGTGGAGCCGAAGGGCTTCACCTTAAAGAAGCAGAGTTCTGCTTTCTTTAGCGGGGGGGTCAGAGGGAGTAGAAAGTAGCACGCCCGCTTGCTTATCCAGCATGATGGGGGGGGTTTCACACCGGTGGTAATAACACAGTGGAGGTAGAAGATGGGATCAGACTCTTTTAGCACTGATACCCTCCATTTCTCTTCATCAGGAAAGAGGGTCTTAAACTAGCAGATGCTTTAAACTAGCAACATAGCGTCTTACATTCACTTAGGTTCACTTGGGCTTTCCCTTTAGCCATTATTCCTCTGACAAGATTACACTGTACAAGACTTTGTCACTGTCAGTTCTCCTAATTGAATGAAATATGTGATATCCGGACTTCTCTGAACTTAACTTTTACAAGGTCTTTTATTATCAAATGTCATCATTTGACAATGAAGTATTGTAATTTCCTAAATGCTTTCATTTGAATCTGCCTTGTCCATTTGTTGTTTTCACAGTTTGCATTTAGGTATCATGTGTACCATGTCAGCCATCTTAGGTTAGTTTTTCATGGCTTACTTGTGCTAATTTCATTAATCCTGTTTGTATTTGGACATGAAGATAAAACTACTGTAGTTTTGCATCTCCTCCTCCTCTTTCATGTGGTCATTCTTGCTTCGTCAAGCCTGTGCTGTCAGGTCCAAGCCCGCAGGTTCATGAGGTCAAACTGGATCAGGATTACTGTAAAGTACAAAGTTAAACAACAATTCCAGAAAAGATTAATCGGGGTCCAGTAACCAAATAAAAGTGTCACTTTATTTTGATTGTGTGCAATTAATGACCTTGAAACCAAAGAATAAAATCGACCTGAAATTTTCACCTGTCCATCACATACACTCATAAACTTACACTTAAACACCAAGAATCCAGCATAATGCATTAAGGACCACCTCTCACTCTTTAATCCTGTCCCGTTCCATTGTGATGCAGATACCACATCAGCCATTAGGTATCAGCCAGTCATGAGGTTAAACGCATTCCTCAGCTTAGGAACCAATCTGCTGTTTTAATGGGCCCCATCTCAATAGTAAAGCAACACATTCACACCTTATGGTAGAGGATAATCAAAACCCACAATGGCTTTTTAAATCACAACATTAATGACAAGACTTCTCAATTGCAATGCATTGTAATCATGCCATTAATATGGATATGATGGCAGCACTGGGCGCCATCTGCTTTGCTTAGCGGCGCTGGATGTTTTCCAACAGACATACTCATTTCAAGGTCTGTATTTTGGCCAGCGACCATTGGCAGCATAATCTATGTGAATGCCACCACCAGCGCTGGGAATCGAAGGACCCAAATTGATCCGTCAATCAGCTATTCAGACGAATGTTTATTCAGCTTTGCCTCACACCGCAGTTATTCACACTCACAGATGAAAGCGGCAATAAAAAAATGATGGCGGGGAATGGAGAGAAAATAAAACAGGCGCTCCTTACACAGGGCTTCAGTACTCGCTTCATGGTGAGGTGACTGCCTTGGGTTACCTCTGGGTGGAATCAATTATACAAGCTTCTTAAAAGGCCCTCTTTGGTCTTCACAGGAAAGTGTGAAGCGAGCAAGCTCCTGAGGTATCTACCATTATTCCTTTTTATGTCCCAACATCAAACTTTCTATTTCTTTTAAAACTTTTCCTTGCTTACTGCCAGAGTGAAAATGTGGGGCATTTGAGTTGTTATTGCCATCTTCCCGTTTCCTCCCCTCATGACTAATGTATTTCCAGTACAAAAAGCGCATGTTGCTTTTAAAGAAGCTCTGCAGCAACTCCTGGGTGCTGTCGCTGTTTTCGTGGTTGCTGGAGGGAGCGGGGCATGAAACAAAAACACTTTTTCTTTTTGGCTCAGGGCATTTCTGACTGCTTCCCTATGTGTTTTAGTAAGACAGCACAACCCTGACTTTGTTGTGACATGGGCTTCTCCTTAGCATTGTTGCACCTGTGTGCTCTCTTTACAAGTCTGGGGAGACCAGAGGCCGGTTGGGCTTATTTGTATGGGTTATCAGGGGAATCACTGGGAAAAAAACTTATTTGAGCCATAAGATTTAGATTGGTAAAATCTATAAATGAAAAAGGCAGACAGCAGAGCTTAACTGATCAATTTACTGAATGTCTACTTGTATTACTTCCAGTAGTATCAACTGTCTCAACCTGGAGTTCTGACAGGGTACAACTTGGGATGCTATAACTGCTGCAATGATGATGATGATGGATGCAAGACTGACTTTATATGGAAACATCTACGCTCCCTGGTTAGTTGTATTACAAAGAAAACCTCATTTGGCACAAAGCAGAAGCATTATAAGACCTCAGCTTATTACATCCAGCATTTACAGTGTTTCCCTGCATCTAATTTGAAGTAGTTTCTGACAGTTACAAAACTCTTGAAAGTGAACATTTTTCTTACATATTCTTTAGCTCAAAGCATCAGTGCATGCAAACTCCATGCCACTGTCTTTCTATTACATTGCTCACCAGCCAATTTAAATTTGGGCCTTTTTTACCTGCTGAAACATTGAAGCTTTGGGTCTTTTTTAGTCTGTGGTTAATTGGCAAGTCTGACTACACTCCCTCAGAGCAGAAGACAGTCTGCAGGGAGGAGAGCAACCAACGCAACACATCTCATCTCTCTGCAGATTTCTTCATCTCTTGTAATTAATTGCATCTTTAAAAGAACAAAATGTAAATACACCGCTGACATGCCGTCAATTAATTTTCAATCGCCGTCTTCCTGTGGGGGAAATCAAAAGTTTTAGAGGGTGTTATGAAAGCTCTAATAGTGTCCCTTTGTTCCTGGCAACACATTGTGAAAAATGCATTCGGGCCTGACAAAGTGTTCCTTCTCCGTGTAATCAATTCCCTCAGCTTCTCCCAGCAAAAGACGACAGGGTGGAGGGGATCAGAGAAAAACCAGCAACTCACTCGTCTCCCCTTTTTGTTTGGTTAAGGAAAAAAAAAAAGCTCCTTTTTCATTATGAAGAAACATAGATAAAAAAATAACTCATCTGTGCAGCACAAATATTTCTTCACTTAGTCATGTAGCTGGTAATTCAAAGGACATCCGTCTTCACTCAGTGATCCCTTTAAAGCCAATAAGCAAACCAACATGTTGATGTTTTTTTTTATACCCTGAAGCACTGATGCACAGTGTAGTTGGGTTTCTGTAACCACTGTGTACATACACTGCTGTTGTACAGTGTTATTTCTCCCGCTCAGAGGGAGGTGTAAATATCTCTCTAATCTACAATATCAGCACAGTTATTTTACATTAGAGCAGATACAAAGATCCGAAGGCTAATAGCCATGCTGCATGTGTTTTCATGTCAGGAATAAACACAAATTACAATGAGGGTTTAAGAGAATTATTTTGGATTTCTCAAGGTGTAAGGCTGAAGAGGACCCAAATGACAGAACCCACAGGAAGCCGGAAGAAGGGCAGAAAAAACCCTGAACAAGCTGGGTAGACAAGATGAAACAGACAGTAGAAAAAGAAAGATTTCTCTGTAAGCCCCTCAAAAGATCTTCAGCTTAAAGGTGTTGCTGAGATAAAAAGTGGAGTGATCACCAGTTTATTCAGAATTCATGAAAGTAATGGCCTCGTTGTAAAAAAAATTATTTATTTTAGCCCCAACCATGAAAATTTTTAACCCATAACCATGTAGTTTTGATTTCCATCCTGCACTGCGTGATGTAATTGCTTTAAAGAAACCAAGGAGGTTTTCTTGCCCTCACTAAAAAAAAATATGGTATGAACAAAAGTTCAGAAAAATACAACAAGAACACAATGATTCATACTTTTTTAAGGCAGTATTAATGCAGTTTTTACACACAAAATAGCATTTAAACCATTCTTTTCTTCTTTCAGTGTGGGTACACTCGCTAAAACAAGCCAATTAAATCCTTTCTCATTACCAGTTGCAGCTTGTTGACTCTCAGTACTCTGAACTTGGATTGTACACAAGACAGAAGTAATGTTCAGTAACTACAACTGCCTCCCAAGGAACAAGCCTGTAAGCTTTCTGAGATCATTAAGTTGGTTTCTCATTTTCGAATGGACCACTGAAGTCAGCCCACTTCAGTGAGACTGAGCGAGCGCTTGATGGGTCAAATCAATTAAGCTCGCCTCTTTTTGTCTGAATGTTGATGCTGTCACACCTTAGAGTCTGGTGTGAGGGTGAAACATTACAGTTGGGAAATGCACGTTTATGTAAAGAATAAGTTAGCTGTGCGCACTCTTGTAGCCCAGAGAGCAGCATTTCCAGTTAAAAGTAGCACATACACCCAGGTGTTGCTTTTCCATCAATGCTGATCAGAGCTGGAGCAGACAAGGCAGACTGATTATACGAGACTGAATTCCATTTTGGATTATAGCGTATTATAGCATATGACAACAGGAGGATTTTGGTTAGTTTAGTATCTAGTAAAGGTGCATGCTCGTGCATGTGAGATTGTTTGCTAAAAAGCATTTAGATTTCATTCATATATGGCATACTGATTTTTCTTGTCGTGGTCAAAATTGTACAAACTTTGGCTGCATGAAAGCCGTACCCTGCATTGATTATTTTCAATATGGTCTGCATAAAAAGTTAGTTTTTAATAATACACAAGATCCAATCTCTTAGATTAATACGTGTGTATTAATGTACTGTACGGTTTGAAGGACCCACTATTCAGATTCAAACAGCAGTCAAGTCAAACATAATCTTTTACATGGTTGATTTTTCAGAAATCCCAGCAGTATGTGGGAGTCGAACCTCTTTTTAACTGAAGCACCATTCTGTCAAAGAGCAACCGAGACCACAAAGGGAAAGAATGGCTTACTAACTGAACGACTTCAGTAAAAACCTGAAGTGGGATTTTTGGCGACCTCTTAAGCCTTTTATCACCAACAAGTAAACAGAGGCAAATAGACCTGCAATGTGAAGTGGAACAAGCTGAAGTGCAGCAGTAATGAACAACTTGCGACACCGTCTAAGTGATAACCTTAGATGATCTCAGGGAGGGTTTTTAAGGAGGGAAAAGCGCTGTTGTGAAACTTTACCAATTTAGACTGATGTCTATACATCAGCAGTCAACACATGAGGCCCAGGAAGGAAAAGAGACACAATAAGTAAGAGATTCAGAATTCAGTTCAACGGTAATAAATACTGTTACACTGAATCCCAGTTACCACCATGAGGGAGCCTGGTTTCATCTGTCGCCCTGAAAAAAAGGAGTCTGTTCTGGTTTCTATTCGTTACCGTCTGGCTAACCAACAAAATGTTCTTGCATTTTATTGAATCAACTGCAAAATATCTCCCACACTTCTCAGCGAGAGAATTTAAGTTCTGTCTTACATTCACAACTCAATCAGCTTAAACCGTCAACAAAAAAAAGATGTCTCATTTCACTCTATGCACCTTTAAAAGATCACGAGGGTCACTCGTGCCTGTCTTCGTGTTGAGCAGGGTGGATGCATCCCCTGAACCTCGGTCCATCTCCTTCACAGCTTCGTTTTCCCCCCACCCTCTTTTTTTTTTTCTGAAAAGTTGTATATTTGGAAGCTACATGTTGGAAGCTCAGTGGAAATGTCGGTGCAAACAAATCTGTTTGTGATTTCGCCCCGACTTGCTTAAGGCATCTCTCACAGCATCTTAAAAATGCTGCAGCCCAACAAAATATTGCAGAGAAGCTTGTTAAATGCCTCCGATGAGATATGAGAAACAGAGCTCTGGATGCAAGTTACTCCAATCTCTTCACATTAAAGACTACTGAGCATATCCCACATCATTTTGCCATTTGTTTGTATCTTTTTTTTCTTTATCCGTATCTTTCTGTCATTATTCACCAGAGTCTCTGTCAGTTCCATCTTATATATACGATCATTCTGGTTCCTCGTGAGAGAATAAGTCGCTCAAAGTCACTGTGTAGCGAGGCACATAAAATATGAAAGTCAAAACAATTCCTCTGGCAACATTTAACTGTTCATAAAAACTGTAAATCACGTCAGCAATGTAACTTGTAAAAGTAGTGGTTTTATATTTGTGCTCATCTATTTTACAAGCTCGTTTAACCATTCTGTGGCTCATCGTTACTTCAGGTTGTCTTTAAATAAATGAATGGATTTAATCCGAAAGGACAGGTTTGTTGTTAAAGTGTGGCAAGACTGCCCTCTGGTGAATTACCAGGATATGTGTGTCATGATATCAGGTTGTGGTATCATGGTAGTGTTTAAACTTTATAAAAATATACATGTATGTGTGTGTATGTCCAATTTATGAACAAAAATGACAATGGCAGCTACCTAATACATAGAAAGGTAAATTAAAATGCTGACAACCTGACTGTTTGGGGTAAATGAATATTGAGATCACACCAGAGAAATGCTGCCTTCATTGTCTAGAAAAAGACAAAGCATTGCGTAGGAAAACATGCACTTATAATCAAACCAAGTAAAGCAGTATCTTAGATAAAAGTTTGGCCTTACTAACAAAGCAAACCTCTTGAAAAACCGTCAAAAATGGACCAAGTTCTCATGATTTTAAGACAAAGCGAAACACAATTTAATGGGGCGGAGAAAATGCGTTACAATTGTAACATGATTTACTCGAAGTACGCGGGAAATGGTCGACAGGTCCCTTGTTTTAACTTAGTCTTTACGTGTTGGTTACTGATATATGGGAACCGCCAGCACTGAAGTGAGGTGGGAAGTCGCTAACTCCGCACAGCTCAATTAGTTATTAATAATACGTTTAAATCTTATTCAAATATCCAAAAGATACATTGTAGATTACAATATTTCATGGAGATGCAATTGAAGAAAGAAGAGAGATTTTGGGTGAAATCTGGGGGAGTTTTTAGAATAACTTGTTGCGGTTTCCTACTCCTCAGCTGGACAACTGCCAAATTAAACAATGTCTAATGAAATAAGTGCTCCTGAGGACTACATGGAAGAGCGTCATGGTGACACACAGAGTCAAGAATAAAAATTAAAAACTCAACCAGGACCAGACAACAGAAAAACCACAACAAGGCCAAGAACTCAGATTTCTGACCAAAGGATTAATTAACTCTGCAGAATACGAATTACAATCAAACACTTCCATTGTTTTATTACAAACAAATACAGTACAAAAGCTCTACACATTTCAAAGCAACATTTTTACTGAGCAGTTTGAGAAAGAAATGGTCACAACACATTAGAAAAATAGACTTGCAAGGTTAAAAAAAATTCTGACCCGTTTAACAGTTTCAATATTTTACTTTCTACAAGTTGTGACAAAGCACATTTATACATTTCCCCAAATACTCTTCAAATCCCGACATATTTATTTTCACAACAAAGGCTGTACCCTGGGTTATTCAGTACTTTAGTCCAGACAGGGCTTACTACAACGGATAGAGCCAACATGTGACATCGTGTGCACAGAGTGAGAGGAAGACACAACATGTCATTACCTGAAAGCCCTTTAAAAGGGACAGAAGAGTCTGTTTGTTGATGATGACTGATATCTGTTGAGCCTCTTAGGAGAATCTCTCAAAGGCAGTGTTTGGAGTTGTTGCTTCAAGGGAAGTCCCTCTGCTCCCACTAGATATCTACATGTGTTTCTACTCTATTTTCCATGAAGGGTGGAGCTGATAATGTCCATGAATGTTGCTTCGATGCAGTAGCAAAGCCGGACATCGGGGTCAGCGCCAACCAGCTCCTCTGCTGTCTTGTTGGGTAAAGTCAACTTAGCGGAGCCTCCTCCTGGAACCAAAGCCTCCCGAGGTTTCTCCTTTAGATTCTGCAGGCCTGATATTGGAGAGTTGAATTTAAATTATAATCTTTATTAGCTGTCATTCTTTACATTTTCATGAATTTCTCTGGTTTGTAAAAAAAATAAATAAATAATGCATAATGCATTTAACCTGGACAAAGAGATCTGAACACATCACAGCAGTTTTAATATCTTTACACTGGCTTCCAGTCAGTCACAGAATAGATTTTAAAGGCCTGCTGATGGTTTACAAATCCCAGAACGGTTTAGGCCCAAAATACATCTGTGATATGTTCAGAGAATATAAACCCAGCAGAGCTCTTAGATCCAAGGACTCAGGCCAGCTGGTCCAGTCCAGAGTCCAGACTAAACATGGAGAAGCAGCATTTAGCTGTTATGCTGCAAACAAGTGGAACAAACTGCCAGTGGAGATTAAACTTTCACCAAATGTAGACATTTTTAAATCCAGGTTAAAAACATTTCTTTTCTCATGTGTCTATGCATGAAGTCTGCATGGTACCTTTTAATTTATCTAGACTGTTGCTTGTTTTTAAATTCATTTAAGTTATTTTTTTATTTGTTTCTCTTTATCTTATTTTATGTATTTTTAATGCTTCTTACACTCCCTGCTGCAATGCTTTTATTTTATGTAAAGCACTTTGAATTGTTTTGTACATGAAATGTGCTATACAAATAAATTTGATTTGATAATGACACCAAATAAAATCAGTTAATCAAATAAACACATCCAGCTGTACGGTTGCCCTGTCTTTGTTTGTTTTGCTTTTATCCAGATGGAAAACCATCTTTTCCTTAGTTTCTTTTAATTTAATAATCCGGTGTAAGACTGTTTGTGGTTTTCCAAAATACCACTTCTTAAAACTTATATGCCACCTAATAAAACAACTATACTTACGGGCTATGAGTGGGTCAATGTCCCTGGCCTTGGTGGCCACATCAGAAGCACAAACCTGACCCACTTGTACCAACAGAGCTGCCACATCATCGTAAAGAGGAGGGAAGGCCTGGCAGAAAGCCACCAGACACGGCAGGGTGGGCATGAAGAAGGAGAAGCGCTTGGTACGAGTCAGCACTATTGAGTAAAAACAACAACCAAAAACAAACACACACAGTTATAGTATACACATAAAAAGTATGCAAACATTGGTTTCAGTGTCTAATAGACTGGGACACAGTTCACGTTTTAGAAGTAAGGAAAGAATGCTGCACTAACATCTAAAGACCAGATGGTGGCACCCAAATAAAGGGATACACATTTCAAGGCTGGGATTTATAGTACAGTCAGTCAGTTTGCTGCGACCGTAACGAATGATTAAGAAGCACAGACAGAATGTAAGAGCCAACAAGCAAGACTGTGAGTCGAACAAGATGTAAGGATAAGAAAAGATGTTTGCTGACCTGTTAGAAGGGTTCCCATGACACTAATGGCCAACCTGGCCACACTCAGGGATTTGGGTAAGGCGTACTGGGTACACAGGTATGACAGCAACTGAATTGCAAATATCTGTGGGAACAAACACAAGAGCTACAAATGTTACCCCAATTATTTACAGAGCAAAAGCTCAATAAAGAGCCCCAGTAGAGCTCATAAAAAAAAGGCCCAAAACTGTAAAAGCGGCTCCTGCACAAAAGCAAGTTTAGAATTGAATGCCAGAAAACAGAGGGGAGGGAAAGTTGGAAGGCCTCACCTGCTTCTCCAGCTGGGGCTGGGCCAGCAGCTCTGGGATGAAGTCCAGACAGATATGGATGGAGGGGATGCCCGCCACGGTTAGAGGCAGAAGGGCCTGAGGATAACCCTGACAGACAGACAGACAGACAGACAGACAGACAGACAGACAGACAGACAGACAGACAGACAGACAGACAGACAGACAGACAGACAGAGAGAGAGGAAAGGGAAAATTAAACTTATAATTAAACCACAAAGACGAGGGAGTACACAGGAAATTTATTCCTGTATTCGTTAACCCACGCACGTGCTATCTTAGACATGTGTGAGCGCATGCATTCACCCTGCAGCTTCTGCTCAGCAGTGTGGATAAGGGTGGATTAGTGTGACAGGAAGGATTGGTTTGATGAAGTCCACCATATGTGCGTCTGATAAGTCTGGGAGAGCTGCAGTCACTTATTACTGATGCTGTGACAGAATGTGATGACTAATGGGGTCAACATGACTTGGCTATTCATGGAGAACTCATAAGGTTTCATCTACGATGTGGCATTAATGATGAGTTTGCTTTCAAGTGAGACGATGCGGTCATGTAGGGAAAGCACAATTCATCTCTTGTATTTACCTGAAAGTGAACTAATTTGGCAATGTTGGGGTCGGCAATGAACATCTGATGCAACAGACAGCAGATGAGACACTGCACCTCCCTCAAGTCGCTTAACAGGCCTCCCTCGGGCTCAGGGTCCTCCACATCCTCCCTGGCAGTCGGCCCCACACTTCCCCGTTTCGATTTCCCAGGCACGGGGCCCCGAATGCTCCTCAAAAGGCTCTCTGTGGTGGCCCCCAGCTGCTGCTCTTCAGAGGTTGGTAGACAAACCTCCAAGAGTATCTGGACTGCTGCGCTGTCCTGGATTTAATCACACACATGTGGTTGCCATGTTTTTTACCTCATGCCATATTTTCATTAATACTCACATAATCATGAAACTTCCATAACGCGTGACATCAGTAACGTCTGTGAAAGTGTGTTTTTTTTAGTAATTAAAATACCTGTGCAGCAAGAAGGGCGTTCTTCAGCTCCTCCCTGGTGACTTCAGGTGTATCTGGCTGTCCCGGAACTCCCAGGTTTGAAACAGTCTGACTCTGCCGATCAAAGTCTGCCGTCTCCTTCAGGTGAGACTGCAGGTGGGCTTTGGAGGCCAGCAGGTAGCCATTCAGCATGTGAAGGACAATGTCCATTAAAGGAGGACACCTGACCCAAAAAAAAAGTAGTCAGCATCTGTCGGGCCATGATGGTCCACATTACCCTGATCACTATTATTCTGTATGTCCACTCTATAGTCCATATCAGCCTAACTTAGAGTGGGATACTATTAAGTTACCTGTAAACTCTCTGATCACAGCGCAGCACAATCAGAGGATCAATCATCAGGTCATTCTGAGTGTATTTCTGCTGCCTGAGCAGCTTAGCTGAAGGCTGGAGGGCATTTACCGTCATCACCCACAACCTGCAACATACACACACATTAGTTGTCATTTCTATTTATACCACAGATCACAAGTTTTTTTCAGAGTAAGATGTACTCTGCCTGACTTCAAGCACTGTTTTTATCCCTTGTAAGTGGTTTGATTTTGGAAGAAAAATATTGAAATACATCAAATATCATGGTATAAGCACAGTTCTGTTTGGGTTTAATGACCTAATGTACTCCAAGATTGGCCTATGGTAGCATTTCAACCTCAGTCCCTCTTATCAGACAAATATGGATCTCTGAACAACAGGTTCCTTTGGAGCTCCAAGCCTTCAGGCAGCCTGCACAATAACATCAATCAGTGGATCTATGTGAAATCTGACATTGCTGCCCTCCCTCTAGATTCACCAGGGCCTCCATTTGTCTTTGTCTGCAACACTCAGCATAGGAAAGAAAGCCAAAGAAGAGTCAAAGGGAGGCAACAATCCCCTACATCTACCCTGTGAAGACTTTGTTCTGCCCTGAGCTCTTTTTGTTCTCGGCCTCTTCAGGATCGATAGAAGGTCTGCTCAGAGCGGAGGCTCCTTCAAGCCTTGGGGCAGAGTGAGGGTGACCCTCATTTCTTAAGAGAATTCACACAGGCTTCCAGAGCCGCTTTGCTCAATACTACTAATCTATGCATAAAATAAAAATCATTGCGCGAGCAGCCTTCAGTTAAGACCAGACATAAATCTGCCAGCTAGTTTTCACAGTCCTGGGAGACTGAATTGGAAAAAACTATAAAAGTAATCAGCACAATATAATAAGAAATAATATATATTAAGTAAGAATTTGATACTTTTTAAACCCCTTTAATAAACTGATGTCATTCATGCATTAAGGTACAAATTAAAGGATAAATTCAGCAACCACAAATTCAGCAAATCTGATAGCTTCCTTGATAGTCACTTATCCATAAGATGTAGTTAGGTACCTGCGTGGCATCACAGTGTTAAGGCCCATCCAGAGCTTGTTGAGGGTCTGCAGTATGCGGCGAGGCACAGCGGGCTCCAGCAGCAGAGCCACACTGGCTGTAAGGGCCTCCGCATACGGGATCAGGTCTCCGGGTGACAGCAGTGTTAAATGCTCCAGGATCCGCATGAGCCTGGGGCTGCTGGACGGCAGCTTCTGGAAGGCTGGGGAAACAATACGAACAACTTATCGAACAATCACAGAGCATCTTGTTGCATTTTTCTTTCCCGTTGAGACATTTCTGGATCGACTTTGTCCCTCTGAAACGTTGTACCCCAACACAGCCCCATAGTTCCCAACCTGCTCACCCTGGTGGAGCTGGCTCTGAGTGTATCTACAGGTGTTGGTGGGAAGCATCATCCTCCTTAGCAGAGGCAGGGTGCCAGTCACCTCCTCTTCACATACCCAGTCCTCCACTAGACATAGGTGGGGGTAGTTGGTGGCAAGCAGTCTCAGCAGCGCCGAGTGCAGACCTGAAATAAGCCACAGGTTGTTTTTCAGTCGATTACCCAAAATAATTAGCTTTTGAGAAAACGGTTCACTTAGGCTCTTATCATTCATTTGGTCGACTGAACTTGGATATAGATTTTTAACCTCACCTCCCAGCTCCTGCTGCAGCCCCTGGGCCTGAGTAACCAAGTACTTTATGGGGATTTGGTCCATCAAAGCTGCAGAGTAGGACTTTGGCTTCCTCTGCATGAGTGCTTAAAAGTGCATACAAGTGAGTGAGGCACAGATGGTGAAGGAGTAAACAGAGTAAGAGAGTACATAAAACAGAACAAGGACGAGTATTCTATTTGGTTGTGTAAGGACACCAGAGCCACTGTGCAAATGCTTGAAAGAAACGCAGAAGTGATTTTTCATTGGTGTGGGTTCATTACCACTGCTGATGGGCTTCATTACTCCCTCCTCGAAGGCTAAGGGAGCACTTGGGTTAACACAGCAATTAAAGAGATGAGCATAAACTCTCAAATAAATCTAACCTAATGAAGGGCAAGAAGAGAGCTCGTTGTGTGAGCGGATAAACACAGAGTCGGCTTACTGTTAATGCTCATCTAACCTGCGACTGTCCCAGTTAGCTTTGCTCCCGCAGCCATTGTACTTGGCTTTTTGTCAGCTCTCCATTTATTGTCTATGAAGCAGCCAACATTCAGTGCCAAGAGACAAAAAGATGAATGACTGCTCATCCAGAGTGAGAGTGTCTCCTACAACTTAACAGAGGACAAGAGCTTCCCTTCTCTTCTCGCTGCCTGACAAATTCTCTCCAAATTGCATATAAAACATTCTTCGGTGAAAGAAATGACAATGCGTTCGCTTCAGAGACGCACAGAGAGAGAAAAGAGATTTTTTTTGGAGCAAAGTTATTGTCTCATACATACCCAGCTGTTTAGTGCTAGCCAGCAGGTTCTCCTCAAAAGACAGGATGTAGTAAAGGATAAGCAGCTGTGTGGTGATGGAATAGCGCTGCCGTCCTCCTCGAGTACTGTCCCCTTGCTAACCACGACAGAAGTAAAAATAACATCTATGGGTCAAGGGCGCTCAGCATAATAAGGCTCTGTATCATCAGTAAATGGGTATTTTAAAAATAGTTCCTCTAATACAGAATCCCAATTTACATCTCTCTTCAGACTGAAAGAGAGATCATTTCAGACATTAATAAATTTAACTTTATTTGTTTCTAAATTTAAATTGAACAAATTAACAGATTTCACAACAAAATACATTCAAAATGATTTTCCTGTGACTTTACTGTTGTGTTTATAGTGCTCTAACTATAATTCCCATCAGGCTCATGTTGTTTTTAATATGGTTACATAATGCTAAACACCCGTAACTCCTTAATTGTATACAGACTAAAAACATTTATTCAGCCTTTAAACATCAAAGCAAAAGTAAGTATTAAGTATAGATTGTGGTTCCCAAATTCCAGCTATAAAAAAAAAGGTGTAAACATTGGGGACCATTAAATTATGAACGGGGAAAATAAAGATGAAAATTAAACCACATGGAAGAGGAAGTATAAAGGATGACTCACCCCTGCAGAGCTCTGGAAGACATTAAGAATTTCCTGCTCAGTGATAGGCTGATTGGTGGCCTCAGGGTTGGCTTTGGATGCTGGAGTGAGGATGGAGTTGATATAGGCATCAATTAGAGGAATCAACTGGGTGTGGATGGGTGTGGTTGTCTCACAGAGTTGACGATAAATCCAGTCCTGAAAGATTCACACGTGCACAGCACCAGGGGGCAACATTTTTCAATCAAATAAATAAACTTTGGTCTATCTTGTTCCTTTTAAGGGGGGCGAATTATGTCATGAAGTGTGTCGTACCTTGATGGACACTTTGTGCTTGGTGAAGGCTCTGCTTCGAAGCAGCTGGTATATACAGTGAATGGGGAGAAATCCTGTGATGTTGGCACTTAAGTTGTTGGTCACAGCAACCCTAACCGCATGGGCTGTAACCACCTTCGCAGCAAAAGAATTAGACACGCCATCAACACAGCAACAATGAATAAAGGACAAAGATCAACTTCAGACTCTTTACAGTTTGATACCACTTCACGTCTCCAGCCATTTACCAACAAGCTTCCTGTGATTTTTAAAGTGTCAGCACTTTCACTGCAACATCTATGTGAACCAACTTTCTGCATCAAACATAATGCTTTTTTTTTTTCCCTTTGTTGTTACATAAAGACCATTTTGAGACTTTTTAAACTATTACACCACCTAAAGATGATGCAAAATTTTCCAAAAACAGGTATATCCAGTTGTGTTTCTCCATGTAACACACTGTGAAATATTATCTTTTAATTAGATTGCATATATGATGATTAATATATTATATTTCACAGCCATATAACACAAAATATAGAGTGGAAAAACTTATTGTGAGCTTAAAAGCTTACAATCAAATGATTGAAATTAGCAAGATGGCTAATAAGTCAAAGTGAGCAGAAACCTCTCATGGATGGATTCTTTATGTACCTGTTCAGTAAAAATCTCCTGTGTGAAGATGGTCTTCATCTTGCTCAGAGAGCTGGGCTTGATGGCAATCTGTAAGAAGTTAAAGCCCCCACCCCCCAGAAATAAATAAACAATGACAATCATGGACAGTGGTAGGCTTGCTGCGAGTGAAAACAACCTGCAGGCAGTGGCGCTGGTATTTTGTAATTCCCTCCTTTCATATTTCATAAGAAAATTCTACATGGCAGGCACAACACTCAATTGAAAGGATTGCCTTTGGGGTGGAAACAAACAGGCTCTGAATCCAATTACCTTACACATCTTAGTGGAAAATACACTGAGACAGGAAAACTACTTAGCACACAGCATGGAAATAATAGTGCACTTAATAAGTAATAAAATGGCAAATTGGCCGCAGGGTATGGAGTGTCTCACTAGATATGTGTGTGGTGCAAGTGTTTCATTAGTGTTACGGTGCTTATATGCGCCACTGCTGTAGTGGGGAAGTGTGTCCAAGACCTGGTCAGCCAGACAGATGTATTGATCAATGTCTCCCTCCCACCTACCACCTTACCTTCATCCCCAAAGTAGAGCACACCAACTCAATAATGGAGCTGAGCTGGTTGCTATGGAAATACATGGCAACCAGTAATAGCATCTCTCCAAAAGAAGCAGATACGCCTGCAGCACTATAAGGAGAAAGACACGCATACGGAGAGACATTTAGGCTTGTTGACAATCCAGCATCTAACATCGTCGCATTGCTCTTTTCTAGATCTCTAGAAGCTCAATTTTACTCCCGGGGCACAAGAGCAATGACCAACTCATCGAGTGTAATGTTAGGCTCAACAATAGAGAAAAAAAACTTACCAAGAACAACAAAAATGCTTGAAACAAACAGTTATCCGACGGCTGTTGTAAGTGTGTAATACAATATAAAATACAATAATCTAAGACGTTTTGCTCAGTGAGTTTGCTGTAAGAACTACACGTTATGGACTAAATATACATGTGAAACATTAAAAAAATGACCTCACATATGAACCACTGTTGAATTAAGGGATAATTACTACTTCTGTTAGAGCATCATTGTGATTGCTCTGATGACATAAAATGTTAATGTAAAAACATTTGCCCAAATATAAGATACAATATGCATCAATGGGGTGGCTGTAGCTTAGGAGTCGGTGTGGTTGTTTGCTAATTGGAAGGCCAGTGGTTTGATTCTTGGTCTCAAATCTTTCATTATCACAGAGATTTTCCTACCTCTCAAAGTATTCTTCCTCTTTGATCATCCAACTGAGCCACATAACCATCAGCTGTTCCTGCTCCGGAGTGCTGCACAAACACACGGATGAGAATACATATCAAAGGATAAATCTCTCCAATGCCGAAAGACACAGAGAGGGCTTTAGATCGGCAGCGTCCATCACCAGTAAATCAAAATTCAGGACCACCAGTGGCTGAAAAGGCTTTGCGAACCTCAACCTTTTTGTGTACTGACTAACAACAAAAGCAAATACAAGCAGCAGATAATAAGACCACCTTTATGTACCTGACCAGGGTAGGGAAGGCCAGAAGCTTGCAGAAGGACAGAGAGACAAAGCGAACACCAGCAGGAGTGGCTGGGGGCCGGCTCGTCATCAGCTGCAAAAGCTGCTCTGCCTCTTCATCTGTAGGTCTACAGGGTAAAATCACACTCATTACTTTAACTTTTTTTTAAATGAAGCTAGCAAATTAAAAGAATCTGTGTAAGAAATATGAGGCAAAACATTTACTCAGAAACCAGGCTTCAAAAAACAATCTAATACAAATCAAAATAATGATCCCACAAGTCTGAACAGTTAGGAAGGTGACCCATCCTACCTGAGGCCTGCAATGCCCATGAGCGCACAGTACAGTCGGAGCAAAGCGCTGGCCTTCACCACATGCTCCTCCCTGAGGCCGGAGTACCCCGAACTGCCTTCAGTGTCCATGCCGTCGTCATTAGGACAGTGGGTGCTGCGTGAGCGTGGCAGGATGGCTACCAACTCCAGCAGCAGCTGTCTGCGCATCTGCCACAGCACTGAGCTGCTTTCTCTCTTACGCTGGCAGCACAGAAAGAAAGAGAAAGGAAGACAGGAGTCAAGGGTTTCCATACAAGGGTTGATATTATGGCTCCCATCAGTAAAATGTTTGGCTTTCGTATTTCGTCAATAGACTTAAACAAAGTCCTTTACGGTGCAGCAGACAAGCCATTACTAGTCTTTGCAGCATCTTTAAACACACATTATAATGCAAAACAAGATCATCTAAATGGGGATGAAGCGTCTCTGCACATTTCTTCAATACTACAGAGGCCTGTCCTCGCAGCTCAAGGAGAGCTTTACTTTCTGAGGGAAAAGTAGACTGTAATTATCTGTGTGTGAAGCACATAACTGTGGAAATGTTAGCAGGCACTCAAACCTTTAATAGTTTTTTTTTTTTTATAAATGTTAGCTTAAACTTATGACATTTAATTCCAGAGCTGACAACCCAGAAAGGAATGTGGGTGACATTAAACAAAACCTCCACCTGTACATGATGGGGAACTCTGAAGACAGACATGTATGTGTGAGTGTGTGACTGCACTGCGATATTTGCTCGGGTTCTGCTGTGGTTTTCAGCCATATAAGCATCCTAAGGACATTTTGGCAGGTACTATAAGACAAAGGGCTGTCTAAAGGACCTGTCTAAAGTTGGCATTTTAATTACATTTGGACAAATATTTTGTTGCTATGTTTGGAAGTAAATTACACCTGTTAGGGGACTGACAACCAAAGAGTCAAGCATGGCTTTATGCAGGAGAATCATCCCATCATTTTTAATCACAGGTTAATTATAAGACATGCTCATTAAAAAAAGTCTTAATCCAACCAACCTGTGTTTTTTTTTTTTAAGATTTAAATTCTGCATTTTATTGATAATTTTATACATTTCTTAATGGTTACTAACTTCCTCATGTTCATGCCTTTACTTCTACCATTTGTCTTCTACTGTACGGCACACCAAGTTTGCGAGCTCTATCAATAAAATGACCATTGCACACGTGCAGTACTGTGTCCGATTTGTGTCGAACACATGAAAATATTTCTATTTGATCAGTAGCAACAACGCAGATGAAAACCCCTTGAACATTTACCTGTTGTCCATTGCGAATGAACATGCCAAACCAGGTGCGCACTTTGCTGTTGGTGCCCAGCAACAGGCCGCTGACATAGGACACAAGAGGGCTGACCGCCTCATCTGCTGCATCGGGTTTGTAGTCCAAAGTAAGAGCCACACCCAGACCAGGTAGGTGACACTCCTCTACCTGGGAACACACAGATTAATCTCACATGGTTATTCATAAAAAATAAAAATAAAACTCATATTTATATGTATGTTTACTATTACTGTGATCATTGCATCTTTGAAATCATTCTTTGTATAATCCACTTTTCAATGTTGGTGTTTTTCTAAAATATTCATTATATTTGAGGACTCCAGAATAACTCTTTCCACTCGTGCTCTTAAAGTGGAAATTACAGAAGCATCAGCGCAAGATTTAGAAGCACCGCTTAAATCAACTTCACAGCAGCCTGTTCACATGTTTTCCCATCTTGACTTCTTACCGATAAATACGGGATTTGGGTATATAAAGAATTACCGATCTTCTATCGAGTGATGTTGTGCTTTATGAGGAAGAAAAATAAATCAGTGGGCAGAGTTCATTTTTACATAAATGCCATAAAACGATCCCATAATATTAATGTACTCCTTTGAAATAAAACATTTTATTGATTAGTTGATTCCCGTCTTAAAAATGCTACATGCAGGCAGGCTTGCTGTTGTTGGAGATTAAAAAAAGAAAGAATTTTCTGACTTATGTTCAGCCCATCTTTCTTGGCAAGATTTTCCCCTTATAAACCGCATAAATATTTAATGTCGGGAGAGTAGATCACATCTCTATCGCCTGCTCATTCCACATCTTATTGTCATCATATTTATTGAGCTGTTGTCTGAGAGGAGGGTCTAAATGGGTCTTCTGTTTTCAAATACGTATATAAAAATAATCAACGGATAGTTTAAAAGGCCCCACAAAGCGAGAGTGACAGTAAGCTGCTTATTAACCCGACTACGGAAGATGACAACCCACGCAGCTTTGACCTGGCCGAGTGGTAGCAACAGGCTCACAATGCATCTCCAGCCTCTCACAAAACACACAAACACACACACTATTCTCACTCCCTCTGGGTGTTTCACAGCATATAAAATGAAATATTAACTGGGGGGGGGGGGGCACAATCCGAAGTCGCTCTGATGGTTCTAGCTGCATTGACCCAAAACCAGGTCACAGTCTAGAGCTTTTGTAATCCTTCTATACCAGGTATGGTTACACCTCCTTTGTCTTTTGTCTGAGATTAGAAAACATCTCAGACAATAGAGACATAAAGAATAAAAGGCATAAGCTTAGTGGCACAAGATCCATATGGTAGCAAACACCAGAAACCAACAGTCTTGCTGACAAGTCCATGCTCTGAAATATTTTCAGCTCTGCAGCACATCAACAATCAAGCCCCACTGTCCGAGCATTGCCATGTAAGAGTCCTGCTGATGCATCGTTCCACAAGGCAATGAATTTCCACCGCCTCCTGGGGCCTTGTTCAATAACTGACCCAGTGCTGTAACCTCCTTGAGAGAAGGAGGAAAGCGAAAAGACAAATTTCTCCCCTCAGGGTTACCACCACAAAATATATTACAAAATAAATCAGTGAAGAGAAAAAAAAATCTCTTTCACCAAGCATTATGATGTGAATTGATCCTGGTAAGGCTGCAATGCTGCCTTGAATTAATATGTTAATGGGAAAAACTGTAAAACCACTAAAGATGTGTGTTAACAATAAATAATTATGTTGACATCACACTCAATATTTAATTCATCCATGTTTCTACAAACACAGGCATCCTCCGCGGCAAACATTTCCTCTTTGAAGCATTTTACTACAAAGAAGAAGGTGCTGACAAATGTATTAATTTGTAGTTTACACATGCATAATTAATGGTGTGTGTGTGTGGGGGGGGGGGGGTAGCAGGGAGACAAATATATCTCAAATTGAAACAGGCAGTTCAAAGATTAAAGAATCCATTTCTTATCTAAAATAAATTCATTTTTGGCACACTGAGGATAAAGTCTGACTCTGGCCTCACTTTGGAGCCCTGTGATTATATTGACAGTGCAACTTACCGCCATGGCTCTGATGTTGAGGGCTTGTGAGGGGTTCATCTGACACAGCTGCCTGAGGGCCTCGGTCCTGCGCCGACCACCCACACTCTCCTCATCCTGACGCTCTCCATTCTTGATCAGACCTCTACAAACTGCAGCGAAAGATAGACACATTTACAGACCTAACCCTTAGGACGTTCGCTGGAAATTTACACATTTTCCGTCAGGTGGTTTGCTGACAACCAGCAACATGTTCAGTCAACACAAATTTTACACACGTAACTGACAGTAATGCTATCAGTCCTCTATTGCTATGGCTGGGTCTTTTCCTCGATTAGAACTCGACCCCTCGGAGTCATGACTTGCCAGGGAACAGAATCCATATCTTATCAGGGAAGTATTAGCAGGCTGACCGATGTTTAAAAACTGTATTAGTTTCTATCTATTAAGATCTCTTTTGTAAGTTTTGTAAAAAAAATAAAAAATCCGGTCAAGTTAAAATTGGTTAACAGTTCAAAATGACTGACCTTGATGCCTCCTTTAGACACAGCCATTCCTCACACGTTGTCCTTGGATCCATTCATTTCACATTCAATTCAATGTAACAAGGTCTCTTGTCGGAATGAAACTAAAAGGATTCATTGATGTTGACTGCTATGTAACACATAAATACACTATTGACTTAATGCTGACCCTGCGTGTGATAAGGAGGCAGCAGTAGGTGTAGGTGACGACAGGCATTATTTTCTATTTCGTCTCTCAAAGCGCACACACAGCACTCTTTGTGACTCAGAGACACGAGTGTTTATCATCAAAGACGAGTGCGTTGACCCTTGGGCCAGATGCATGGCTATAATTAAGAGGAGCAATAGCTGAAGCTAAAAGCATGAGGTCTCGCCTCAATAACTACCTGCCTATAATCATAATAATGCCATCACAGAAAGTTTCTGAGATAATTTGAGTCAAATCATGTCTCCACAGCAGCGAGCACCAACCATGACTAACCATGTGAAATTAGTACTGCCAATTAACCAGCCAGCTTATCTTACACTGTCTGCCGACAGCCTGTGCAGTGCCGTGGGGCAGATGAATTACCTTCATTGAAGCTGTCGGGCACGTTGGCAACGAGCAGACATAGAAACCAGTCGCCATTGCGCACATGAAGCAACGCCTCTGCCACATCCACGATGGGCAGCAGAGAAGGCAGCTCTAACATGGGGACAAAAAAAACATACAAGATATCAGCAGCGTAAAACAACACCTAATTTGATTATTTTCCAACCTGGCTTCCCAGAAATGATAAGTATTTATGGAATTTAATATAGAGTTGGTAGGTATTGTGCGTAGGTATGTACTCTGTATCAAACATCATCCCAACTGTGCATCTTCTCACATACGATGAAGAATTGTTCTTCAACTGCACAAAAGGTCCAGTGACATTTTAAATGTGGCACACTGCTGATGACTGACGGTTACTACCACACAAAGTCTAAAATCTCAGCATATCACATAAAACCATGACAGCAAACTGTATCTGAGCTTGTTAATCTCGCGCATGCTAGCCACTCTCACTGAGCATTCTGCACATTTCAGGGCTAATACTTAAATATTTCACCAGTGTATTTTAACTGGAACAGTCGTAACTTAAAACAAAGTACCAGTAAAGCCCTCATCTTCTATCATTAACGGGTTTTATTCATTATCTCCAGTCTCCTCCAGACTGCTAAATAGGTTCAGTAGTTTGGCGGAGAGGAGATGTAGATAAGAAGCTAAACTGTTACAAAAGAAGGAAAGTTTTATAGCAAAACACTTCAAGATAACAGCTTTTTTCAAGAGTCCATTACCCTAATGCACAATTAAATGAGTGCCCTGTCATGTCTTAAACACTACATCAGTGAGATTTTCATTTAGTCATCTTTATTTGTCTGCACATATGTTATAAAAACTTGTACATATTGTTCTGTGGCTACCTTCACTTGCATATAATTATCACCATAACATTTTTTCCCACTAATATTTTAATATAACTCTACTTTTACAGTGACTTAAACTCTTATCATCAATATAAGATTTTGGCATATAAATCAATGCATGTTTCTTTTTGGGGGAGGCAAGCAGTGAAGATACAAATACAAAAATGAGCCTTCTTGCTGTCTTTGTCTCTCTTACTGGCAGTTTGGCACTGAAGGATCAGACAGTTTGTTGTTGTCAAAGTGAATAAACTGTAACCCTAAACCAATCTCGTTTTCTCCCCGTGGAGCTCAGCTCTATGGATAACGGACCAGAGAGGAAAGAAGAAAAGACCACTCATAAACTACCTTTTAAGTGACATCTTTGCTACCGCCTAACGCATATAATAACTTGACATGACACTTTCAACAGCCCATAAATTCAGTCACTAATATAGTGGGCTCTATTACCTTTAATAAGCTCACCTGTGTACAAAATCAACTGATTTCAAAACAATCTCCCTGTAAAACACCTCTAAAATAACTGAAGAAAAAAACAAAAAAAAACAAAACAGAGGAGTTGCGTACCTGCTTGTAGAATGCAGAGGACATCTGCCACCTCTTCCAGATACACAGGGCTTTCAAAGAGTTCAGAGGACTTTAAAAAAAACTCCCCATTGGAGTCTGTCACCTGAAAAAAAACAAGGGAATAGAAAACAGATTGTGTGGATCTGTCACTGAATGTCATCCTAATAAATGAAGATGAAGCTGCTGAGAAATATCCAATTTCAGTCAATGAGAGAGCAGCTGCCAGAGTAATTTGAGATATCCACTTTTGACAAACAAATAAAGAAAGCTGTGTTTAGCTCTGTTGCTCCGAGACCCATTTCTACAAGCAAGAAATTTCAATGTCAAGCTTCTTTCACACACGTCTTTTCAAGTTGGGACCGATGCACCTTTGTTGTGCATCGTGTCGTACAGAGGTGTGAAGGGAGGCTGAGGTTTATCCGCCACTGATACGCCTCAAGCGGACAATTGAAGTAGCAACAGATACGGGTTTGGGTTCGTCCTTTTTTTATACATCACTGAGACCAGACCTGTACCAGATGCAGCACTGCACAATTTGTTGAATGAATGAATGCCTTTATTGTCATTGCCCAGGAATATACAACAGAGGCGAAACGAGCCTGCTTACATACAACAAGTCAGCATGGTGGAACTCGCCAATCTAACTGACGGTGCTGCTGTCACTCAGTTGATTCTGCTACGCCGACTTGATGCGTTTAAGGAGCAAGAACAGCGGGTTAATGAGAATGTCTTTTTCTCAAGTTAGAGCTGCAACCGATAAGTGTAAGAGGCTACTTACTCAATTTATCATTCCTTGTTTTATTCCTTTGTCCTCTGTACTTGCTCCCTTAATATTCATGCAGTACATGTCTGTCCCTCATCTGTACGTTATACAAAAGGCAGCGACTCAAATCAAGGTTGATACTAATCAGTGAAATCCACTATGAAATATGTAGTTTTCAACAATTCAAATCAACAATGCTGGTTAACCAATCGGGAGGCAAATGAACCTTTAACAATATTTTACATCCACTGTTGTTATTCTTAATAGAACTGTCAATGTCCTTTCTTTCATTGAATTATGTAAGGATTGTACCTTATTCATGATAGCCAGGAGTTCACTGAGGGTCAGACGGAGTCTCCTGAGGGGGTCACTGTGTTCAAACTCCAGGGTCAGGCCATGCTGTAGCTGCGACACCAGAATACTTTCTCCATTGGAGCCACCAGCCTTGTGTCTGGCAGAAAAGACGAGATATGGTCTTTATATTGTGTCTGAAATTACTTGATAAACAAGAGAAAAAAAAGGGCAAACTTTAGCTTTAGCCATTCTTGTCATAGTTAAATATGTCCTTTATACCTAAGCTGCTGTTCCTTGCGTGCATCCTGCTCCAAGGCATGGAAGTCCACAGACAGCAGTGCAACAATGGAGTTGACAGCTTCCACTCCAGAGAGCAGGCGCAGGATGAGCTTCTTGTCTTGTGCCCAGGACTCGCTCTGATCAGCAGGAGCACATAAAGCCATCCTCACCAGACAGGGGAGCAGAAGCCTCAGCTCTGGGTCACTTAAGGCAGCCAGGCGTACCACATCCACCTTTTGCATGGCTTCAAAAGCATAAGAGTTGACAAACTGCAGCCCTGCGCTGTCTGCCATCTCTGTAGCTGAACCCTGCGGGAACATGCAAAACAAGCCATGTAAAGAGCAAACTCGGATGCCACCTGAAACACGGCTGTTAAGCTTGACGTGGGACCTTTGAGCAGTTATGTTAAAAAAAAAGTAAATAAACTGTCCAAAACCCCACAAAGCCGGGAAGAGTTTCACTGATAGATGCTGGAATTAAAGATTGTCATTATGTGGCCATATTAATTTGTGAAACTTAACGTTTATATTGTTAAATATCAGGATCATAAAAATGTGGTACAGTAGTTGATTTGCCTGCGCGATTTGTCAGTCAGCTGCCACAACATAACGATTAAGTTGTTATAATCACGTTGCTAACAGAACAAGGTAACGCTGGTTAAAGTGTATATCTGCTATTTCTGTGAGGATTAACTATCGTTAACTTTCAGCAATGTGGAACTTACTGGACACAAGTCAAAAGACTGTCACGGTTCACAAGTAGCACTCAGAAATATTCACCTTACGTGCTTCAAAGAACAAGCAAAACCGTAAAATACGCCAACATCTTGATATGGTGGTTTGTTGAAGCTAGCTACTAGCCGGCTAGCTAAAACAGTCACTGCTCCCATTGCTTTTGCAGAAAGTCTTTAGCATGCTAATGCTAGTGCTAATGCTACGCTAAGCTAGCTTGTCAGAGGACAATACTTTCATGTGCTGCATGCAGTCTCTGCGGATTAAAATTCTATGTTCATGCAAAACTTCAAACTCCACTTACCTTACTTATGGAAATTATTCAGAGTCTTTCAAGAGAAAGTTCACCACCGAGGCCTCCTGACCTCGGACTGTGGTGTGCAGTCAGCCCAACGGTCTAACGCTAGAGCAGAGTCCTCCTGAGCCAAACACAGAGCAGCTTGTCCTGTGTGATGCCGGTTGGATTTGTGGACAATCTTAAAACTGTTTTTTAAAAATATTTTTCCGTACTTGTCCTGATTTTTTTCTCGCTTCTTTTTTTTTTTTTTTTTTACTACGATAAATATAATGTGTAACAGTGAGTGCTGAGCCACTCTTTACTGCATTTGTAAAAATATGGATCTAAATGTCGAGGGATTCGTATATACAAGTTTTCATATATTTATATATATTCAGCTAGTAGATGAAGTTTTAATTACCTACCTTTTGTGAAGTATTCAATATTTGTAATGGATGGAAACAGTATGCTGTATATAAATCAGGCTTCTGCGGTAAACTGACCTGTTTTTATGTTTATTTGTAAAAGCTATACTTTTATGACAGAATAGCTTTTAATGAATATCATTTCCATTGACGCTGATATGGTTTTTATAACTCTTAAAAAGGCTTCAATTCAACGTTGAGAACTTTCCAAACTACTGAGACTAGTCTGTATCCACTCATTTCCAAGGGCACTCTGTCTGCAGCTGCTGATAAATAAATAAAAGCAGCGCAGGGCCAGTTTATTTGAAGGCTGCAGACAGCAAGGGGAAGAAAAAACCCAGAAGAATCAACTGACAGCTGCTACTTAAACCTGATGCAATTTAACAATTTACAAGTAAGATATCTCACTCTTATTATTATGCGGTGTTATTTAAATGCTTTTACCACTTATGGATAAAGTGTGGTGGCACAGCTGCAGATCTATTGTGAAGTAGAAATGGATGATTGCAGCAAACCATGATTTTACTCAAAGAGGACATGGGGGAAATTCATCTTCAGAGGTTTATTAATTATTGATTGTATTTATCTACACTCAAAAGACCACACACATTTCAGTGATCAAATTTTTCAAGCCAACAAATGCTGGCAAAAAGAGGTGAAATAAAGATAAAGAGCTGCGTCAATGGATTTTCACTAGTAAAAGTAGTTTTCCTCCAAGGAGGAATCCAGACAGCACGTCTTCATCTTTGAGCAAACACTGCATGTCTAACAGGCAGCCATCCACAGCTGGTTAACGTTCATTTACGCCACATATTTACTCACACTGAAGTTAAATGGGACTGCTCTAAATGCACCAGTAACCAATAAGAAGTGGCACGAGAACAGCCAGACCTCAGCCCATCTTGGTGAGGAGAGGTGCAGCATCGTCTGCCATCTCTTCTTCCAGCTCTTTTCTTTCTCTTAATGAAAAAACCAGAAGCACAAAACTGAGGTCCGCTACTTCACGAGATGCGAACAGCTCCTTCCACTCCTCTGTTGGCGTCCTCGTCCAGTAGCACATTGTAATCCCCCTCCCAAAGCAATGAACACAAGCACAGGGAAATAAGTTGACGCACTTTATTCCTAAAACAGAAGCCACACCACCAACTGCTGGCATGGCCCTCATATATAATTATATATATATATTGCCGTTTGGTTTTTGTGTCTAAATGTGTGGTATAAAATACTATATACAACAATGTACCTCTTTATTTGAACACAGTGAAGTTCATTGCTGTACAAGTTCTCTGTAGCTACAGCTTTGCTGTAAATCCTTCATGCTCAAAGGCATGGAACATAATTCTCCTCTCTAATTCTTCTGTACAATGTGACAATACAAATATTCTGTCTCCATTACAAAAAATAATACTCTAAAAGCAACCTACTGGGACTTTCATTTAATTTTTCATGGGCTTTTTCCTGGTTGTTTTTATTAAGACAATTAACATATATCTTAGACCAATTGCTTTAAAGCAGGAAGGTGATATAAACCTTCTCCATTTTTATATATAAAAAGAAGTTAAGAAATAAGACAAATTATACATTTAAAAACTTACAATAAATAAGATAGATGCAGGCATTTCATTTGGATTCCATTTCATCCAAAGCGGTAAAAAGGAATTTCATGTCTTAATACCAAAGATTCATTCTTGAGTTTTTTTTCCTTGATCAAATATGTCCCTTTTCTTCCAATAACTTTACAGATATACTCTCCAATACAGACTGGCCAGTGACTCTGCTGTCATGCCACATACCATGACAATCAATCTGTCATTCTCTCACGTTCATTAATTACACCTCCTTCCTTCTTCTTATTCCCTTGTTGCTATGGGAATGTCTTTAAAGCACAAGGACAGGTTTGTGTCAACCAGTAACAGCCACAAGGTGATGGGAGCGGAAAGGTTTCACACGGCCAGCCAATCCCCATCTTGGTACAGGATCCAGCTCTGTACACTCTGGTGTTCTCTTCTCAATGATGAAACCTCGTTTGGAATAGTCACTTTGCTCTGAAATGTTTCCCCTACGTCCCTCCTGTAACAGGCTGTCGGTTACAATATGTTCAAGATAAAGTTGTACATCTGGTTGAGCACCACAAAGTGAATGGGCAGACACGATCGTCGGTCCTGTGTGGCCGGGTCGCATGTTAGCCAGGAGAGGGCATTGTACTGCTCCAGCACGAATCTGTTCAAACACAAACACACACACACACACAAAAAAACTCTTTAATTTACAGTATTTAATAGACTGACAAGCTAATGATCAAGTCAATCTGCTCACAAAGACCACCTGACTCTGGAATTAAGCCCACCAATACAAAGCAGCGAGGAGGGTGGTCACAGTGAGGATGAGGATGTTGCTTACCTGAGTACATCTGAGGTCTGATTGGAGTCGAGGGGGTGGGAGTGTTTGCTATGCAGTAGTTCATCTGATTGCACTGAAGACACATGTAGGTGCAAAGAGGCCTGAGAAGGGGGGAGCACAGAGGGAGGGGGGGTGTCAGAGGCATTCAACCGAAGCCGTTAACCCGTTTATTCAATCTCGTTGAAATAATTACACATCTTTATACATCAATATAATAGCAGCAGCGAGTCTGCAACAAACGTTAGAAACGACAGATATTGTTACAAATCCTTTGCACAATTTCACACAAAGGTTCAATTGCACTTGCTGAGGCGCGGACACGAGCAGCTGAGGTCATAAAATGAGATAAAAACAACCCGAGATGAACAACAACTCATGACTTATTGCACCACCGTCATTGTTTGTCTAATAAAAAAATAAATCAAAATGCAGAAGTAGAGGAAAAAACACAGTCCATCCCATGATTAAAAGCTTTGAAAACCAATTTTAATGGCAATAACTTGAAATCATCATTTGCTGTATGAAGGTATGAGTCTTTCACATCATGGAGGAATTTTGGTCGTCCTTACAATGTTTGAGATCATTGAGGTTTGTGGATTCTTTTTTTTTTTTTTTTTAATGCAAAGCTCTTTTAAGGTCACAGCATTTCAGTTAGTTTAATGTCTGGATTGGATTCTTTTCTTTTTCAGACATTCTGTTGTAGATCTGCTGCTGTGTTTGGGATCATTGTCCTATTGATGATCCAGTTTCAGCCGAGCTTTGGCTGTCAGACAGATGGCCTCACATTTGACTCTAGAATACTTTGGTATACAGAGGAGTTCATGGTGGACTCGAGGTGTCCAGGTCCTGTGGATTCATCAGCCCTCCACCACCATGTTTGATCAGTTTTTGCTGATATACTGCGTTTGGTTTTCTCCAGATGTGCTGTAGTGCTCTCCACGTTCGTCTCATCTCTCAGGACATTGTTCCAGTTTTTCTTTTTTTTGTGGTTTGTTCAGTTTTTCTTCACAAACCTGAGCTGTGCTGCCATGTTCTTTTTAGAAAGAAGAGGCTTTCTCCTGCAACCCTTCCAAACAAACCGTACTTGTTCAGTCTTTTTCCTAATTGTACTGTAATGTACTTTAACATGCTAACTGAGGCCTGTAGAGTCTGAGATGTAGCTCTTGGGTTTTCTACAGTTTCTCTGAGCATTGCACGGTCTGACCTTGGCGTGAACTTGCTGGGACGTCCACTTCTAGGAACATTGACAACTGTCTTGAATGTTTTCCACTTCTGAATAATCTTTCTCGCTGTAGAATGATGGACTCCAAATAGTTTAGTAATGGCTCTATAACCTCTCTCAGATTGACAGGTAGCAACTGCTTTACAAAGATCCCCGATGATGTCTTTCCTCCATGGCTTTGTGTTAACACATCTGAATGCTCCAGCAGGCAAACTGCCAAAACTTCTGCTTTTGTAGAGGTGCTCACACCTACTGATTAATCAGGTTCATTTGATTCGCTGCACCTGGCTGCCACTTACCCTCTTATGGAAGCTGGAAGGTTTTACTTAGTTGAACTGTGCAAGCAGTGAGGGGACAAACTGAGTTTTTACTAAATAAATGATAACACAGTGTAATATTTCATGTGTTGTTGCTCTGAGGTTGTATTTAACAAATTGTAAGATAAGGTCTGCATTTCAAAAACAGTTTAAGCGTGTTAAAACAGTTGTGGTTTTATAAGGTGTTGCACACTGGCTCGTCGTGGCGACTCCAAGGCCACCTGCAGAAAACCCTAATCTACTTTCATCAGATCAACCAGGATCGTTCGTGATAGATTATAATATGAACATTTGAGTTCTCCCTTTTCTGAAAGCCAAATATTACAATTTTATCTGAAGGACCTTCTAATTTGCACAGGATATGACAGCCTGTCATAAAGATTTCAAATATTTTTTTACAACAAAGAATATCAACGTATTCGTTCCGGTTTCAATGACAGGTTTGGAAAAGCTAAATAATGTTCACTCAAAGAAGAAAGTATCAAGTCTAATTGGTCTGCTTGAGTTGTCAAATTTCTATCTTCATTGTTTCCAAAAAGTGTGTACGTGTGTGTAAAGACAGCCCTGTGTCCTACAAATATTTGCGAGTGGCAGAGGGTTATACCTTGAGGAAGAGCGGACACTGATTCTGAGCCTGCGGACAAGCTGACCAGAACCAGTCGGGTAGAGGGCCGGCCTTCGCCGTGGAGACAAAGTAGCCAAGAGCCAGAGGCTGCTGCAGGAGGTTAGGAACCTCTTCATGAGACTCCATCCTGTCTGTGCTCTGACCCTGCAAAGAGGAAACTCAATATTACCATGTCAGAACGCATCGTATCACATGCTGTACTTCAAATCTGTTGATGGACTCCCAAGTGTGTGCACGCCGTCTCACCTTACTGCCATCACCTCTGTAATGAGAGCCGGGGGAGTGCACTGGTGAAGTGTTGGGTGAGATGATGATGTCTGGGTCCACTAACTCATTCTCCTGGTCCAGCAGGTCAAAGATCCCGATACCATCAGACCCATCTGGGGCGAACAAGAGAATAAGTCTTTAAGTGTGCAGCTTTTGTTTTAGTTTCTAAAATGTTTTCCCCCCTTTCGAATTTGTAGTACAGTGCATGATGTCTATTTTATTGGCAAGAGCTTTTATGGTACAACTTTCATTGAAAGAAAACATGCTTTACATTTCAGGCAAAAAAGAAATAGGCTGAGGACTCTTAAGAGAGCTGTGGATGCATTAAATATGCACGCACAAACAAAACTACAACACAGACTCTAAAAGACTATAGAAGTAAACAGATGGGATTGTACAGAAGAAAAAGAAAGTAGTAATTTGATGCAAGTTTGTTTAGGGTCCTACAAATGAGATGAGCTGCGATGAATTCTAGACGCAGGGTGGATCTCTGGGAATGACTGAAAGGTGGAGGGGAGAGCACCGCTCACCAGTGGTTGCATTGAGAATGTCGATGTTGGTGTCGATGTTGGTGTAATTGGAGCTAGGGAATTGGACTAAGGCGGAGGTGGGGAAAACCAGGATGTGGGTGCAGGACGTGTCCTGTGGGGTGCTGAGCTGCGACGTCTGCATGTTCAAGGTGGTGCTCCGGCCAAACACAGAGCCTGTCGACACAGAGTCTGAGAGGAGAGAGGAAGCGTGAATAATCAGTGCGATAAAAGAGAATCAATCGTCTCACACTCATTAAAAGTGTTAAACTGAGCAAATACCACGGTTCATTGCGACATAATTATGCAAACCTGTAAAATCCTCAACTAAAAAACAAAGTTAAGTGATCGATTTGATTAAAGCTGAACTCATGGTGGAATGTTTAAAATGCGTTCAAAATAGTCTCATAAGTACGTCATGCGAGAAAAATATTCAAAATGTCACCACAGCTGTTCCGTTTAGTGCCAACCTCCTTAGTCACAGTCTTCTGAGGCAAACAGCCTTGATAATCTCTCTCAGCTTGAGAGCTTTTCAGACAGGAGATGCCCTTAGCCTAGCGTCTCAACAAAATCCTGGTGTGATGCTCTGACCATCCACCACTACTTCTCAAAGATAAACCCATTGATTTGCCTCTCCATCACACTGCATTGAGATCAATGGGCATCTGAGAGGTAGTGCTTTATGAGCATAAGGTACACAATCTCCCCTGCCATCAATCTGCTCTGGACAAGAAGGGGACATGCATTGTGATATGTGGTAGCCATCCATCATGCCACACACACACACACACACACACACACACACACATCCGTGCTGCCTTTCTGAGTTGAGTAATGTTCAGCGATGTAAAGTAACAGATATAAGTGTATCTATAATATTCAAAATTCACTTGTTTTGTACCTGGCATGATGATAAAGGATCCCTGTGGCTCCATGGCGACCAAGCAAACACTTAGGATGCTGGGAGTGTCTGAGGCGGAGATCCCGCACATTCGACACATGTCCTTCAGCCGCCGACTGAGTGACTGGAGGTTTCTCCTGCTCAGCAGAATACTCCAGTCTGGGACATCAAGAGAGGAGAGACAGGGTTGACATAGTACGAAAACACACGAATACTTTGTTGTTTTGGATATTAAAATGTGCCATGACAGTGTACAATTACCTTTTAGCTCTCCGTGCCCTATCCTCCCCAATCGGCCAATCACCACTCTCCATGGAACTGATGTCATCTGAACCAATCCTAAACACCAATCCCACAGCTTCTGCAGACCGAGCCGCCGAACTGACCCCTTTTTCCTCCGCGCCCTGTTGAACGCAAAGATATTCGATTAGATTTACTACACAAGGATAACTTAAACAGTGTCTAGTGGCAAGTGATGTACACTGACGGAAATACAAGCTGTGGAGATGGAGGGGATTAAATGTAGTTGGGATTACAGTCCTACCTGTTGGGCACATCTATGTTGATGATGCAGGTCTCAAGGAGTTCCCCATACAGGTCAGTGCACGTGGCCAGAAGCCACCGCTGGTCGTGGGATAAACAGTATCCTACAAAAAGCACGTTGTATTTCTGCGATGCTTCACCAAATGTCTCCCCCAGCTCTGTCTGCTTGTCCTTTACCGGTGCGAGGATGAACGGAGGTGTATACAGACGCGGACACTCCGGCCTCTGCACATGAGAGGGAATAAAAGACTCAGATTAAATGCTCAACCCACACAAAAGAAGAAAGATGCGCCATGATAAATTCAAGTTTGACTGGCTGTTGAACTTCAAGATCTACTTGAAATCTGTTCTTAAAAATATGAATTCTGCTTTCTTTTATTTACATCTTTAAATACAAAATATGTATTTGACTCTCTCTCTCTGTTTCGTCCCGTCTTTATTCACAGGTATTCTAAAAAGGCTGTTCAAGGTTAGCTCATCTGTTAAAAGTAGAGCTTGCTGCTTGGAAGGAAGTCGACTTAGGTGCTGTTTACACATACCCGGGTATTTTGATAAACGCATATTTTCTAACCTTCGTTTGCAAAAAAAACTAGGTGCACACAGCCCTGTTTTAAAAAAAAAAAAAACACGTCTACATTGATACGCATAAATACGCTATCAAGAGCTGTTAAATTACGCCAAGCCTGACGGTGGCAGTGTTAGAACAATGAGAATTCCACACAAGCCAATCAGAAGCCTAATAGAGAACCGCTGACAGGAAGAACTTCCGGATCCTTTTCAAGAAGAAAATATGGCGCCAGGCTCATGTGTGTGGACTGATAGCGAGACTGAGCTACTTTTACACGTTGCGCTGGACTATAAAACTGCTAAAGCCGTGAAAAATGTCTTTGTTGTTCAATACATTGTATGACTGTAATTTTCAAGAATGGCGTTTTCACGCTAGCATCCTGCCAACATGACGGATAGGGGCGCGGCTCTGTACTATGACGACAACTCCTCATTCCATTCCCAAAACTCCGTTTTGTCTCTTTCAACCAGTTTACACACAAACGCTAAACGGAGTTTTTAAAAAAATCTCCACTTTTGCCTGAGTTTTTTTTTTAGCTTCGTTTTCGGAGGAAAAAACTCCATTTGTGTATAAACGAAAGGCACAAACGAAGGGAAAGGTCTTCGTTTATCAAAATACCCGGGTATGTGTAAACAGCACCTTAATCGGGTCTTGATCTAAGGTGTTTGTTTGTCTAAACCGAGAGCCAAGATCCCATTATGAAGGTCTCAGGAAACTAACCAAGCAGATAAAGTAAACTATAGAGAAACAAAGGTTGTTTTGGTCCTGTTCCAGAAATAAAAAAAGACTAACTGATGATGGTTAGTTCTAAAAAATAACTCTTTCTCTCAAGTGGCAGACTGAATAAAGCAAGGGCAAGAGGCTGGGTCAGGTTCATGTCTGCTTGAAAAGCTGTAAGTAAGTAAAAGGCTGCTGCTGGGGCACGGTGTCAAGTGCCTCTTTGCTTACCAATCCATCAGAGTACTGAAGACGCTAAAGTGCTAATGCTAAAAGCTGAAGTACAAACAACTGTCACTGCCGTGCAGATAAATCATGTCAAAGCAATTAAGGGTGTTAAGGTCACAGCTTGAGTCCAACCTCTGGGCACTTCAGTGAGGTGTCAATGGCCAAGCCTGGGCCAAAGCCAGTCAGGGATTTGACGTTGGTTGAGGTGGGCAACGGCCGTCTGGACTGAGTGAAGACAGAGAACGCTAGAGATTTGAGGTGCTGGGCATAGATATGACGGTCTTCTCCTCGTACTGGCTGGAGCAGATACTGGCACGGGACAATCTGAGGTGATTAAGAATAGAAAAGAAAAAGAAAAAACAAGTTTTTAGATAGCGGTCATCAAATTATATCATCTCTCCAACTATTCATCTTCAAATAAATATTTATATTTAAAAAAAAAAAAAAAAAAAAAAAAAAAAAAAAGGAAAGTTGACATCAATAATACAGACAAACTTTTTTTCATATACTTTTCTGTTGTGTAACTTTAAAACATGTGGAAAACTTTGCATAAACCCACAAAATAACTGTACTCAAAACTAATCGCTGCAACGTAATAAGATGCAACCAAGTATGAATCAAGGCTGTCCAACAGACACTGATGATTCAAATTATAACCCAATTAAACGTCATTTATTCAGTTGAATCCCTGCATTTTTTTAAAGCTTCGTCAGAATGCTGCTGCCGGGGAGGTCGTGAACTTTTGCAAATGGACTCGTGACGAAAAGTACTTTCAAAACTAACTGAGAAGGAAACAAAAGGGAGAGTGCCTAGAGCAGTGCGAGTAATATCTGTAATGTGTGGCAAAGGTTTTCACAGATCTTAAATATGGAGAGGTTTGATGTGAGGTGGCTGCTCTTCAGCTGCACGAAACTGCTGATTCATCTTTGCTAATATGAAAAGCTACAAAAGCAAGGCAAGATGAAGAAGCTCCTGAAAAATCTAGTATACACACACACATACATATATATATATATATATATATATATATATATATATATATATATATATATATACATATATATATATATATATATATATATATATATATACATATATATATATATATATATATATATATAATAAATAATAAGCAAATACAATGTTTAAGTCGCACCTACCTGTACAGAAATAGAATTGCGAATGTGTGGGGGCAGGAACTGAAGCATCTCAAGGTAACAGCGCAGTAAACCCGGTGTCCACACGTTGGAGTGGGCTGGCACTGGCCCTGAGCCTCCGTCAGTCTCCTCATAGCTAAAGGGGTCCACAATGTAAACAACGATGGCAGGTGGATACGTCACAGCGTGGGACTCCCCGTCTGTGGGCACGCCAACCTTTTCTCGTTCCAAAGTGCTGTGGAAAAAAAAAATAAAGCTTAGTCTTTAGAAAAAAATGTGCAAAACTATTCTGAATGTACGAAGTTCAGTTCTTGGCTTTGTTAACAGACTTTAAAAACTTCCAGACTACTGGAAAATGCTAAAATGAAAATTCTAACTTGTTCTTAAATGTTGACCAAATATTAGCCCTCCCCCCCTTTTGTGCATTGGATTTTTTTGTTCTGGAGTACCTCTCAGGAGGCTCTGTGGGCCCCTGGGGCTGGCTGCTGGAGCTGTCCCCTGAGGTGCCAGAATTCTGGGTACCGGCCTGCTGTCCCAGCTGTCCACTCTGGGAGCCCTGGCTGCTCATGCTTCCAAAGGGGGGGAAAGAGTTGGGCTTGGCAGACGGTATTGTGCTGCCAGGCTGTCCTGAAGATGTCCCAAGGCTGTTGGATGATGTAGAGTTGTTCCCAGACCCACCGCCACTGCTGCTGTTGTTGTTGGGAAGGGGGGGGCCCTGCTGGCTGCCGGTGCTGGTGGTGCTGGACTGTGTGGATGATAACTGGTTGGATAAGGGAGGAGGACTGGGTTGCGTGAGGAGGGAACTGTCTAATGGCTGCGATGCGAGGTATGGAGCTAAAGTGAAAAAAACAGATACACCAAGTGGAATTTTGTCAATAATATGAAACAAGCATGAAAAAGAAAAAAGAAAAAACAAACAAAAAAAAAAAAACTTAAAACAAGTCACCACTTTGATATTGCACTACTCTGCAAACCAGTCATGATGCAATTTACTCTTATCATACTGCATATGTATTGAAGGAAAGCATTGTTAATGTGTATTTCCTGAAAACGAACCTCATAATTCTACCCAAATATACATCTGGGATAAATTTAGTCATTAAACCCATTAATTCTTTGGCAAAATTTGTCTGAGGTCAGTTACCTTTGACTACCAAGTTCTAATCTGCTAATCCTTCAATTCAAATGAATGTTTTTGCCAAAATTGAAGAAATTCCCTCGAGGTGTACCTGGGATATAACATTCACAGAAATGGGAGAGATAATTAGAAAACATAATGCCTGCAGCTACTGCTGTCCCTGCTGCAGAGGCATAATAAAACCCCCCAAAAAACACTCGGTTCACTACATTTCGACATTCTCCTATGCTGATCTCACTTCTTTGGCATTTCAAAGCATTGCTCTTTTCAAGCAGTCAAGGTTCTCTAGCTTGCCTTTTTTTTTTTTAATAAGGCTTTATTATAGCAAATAAACCGAGAGGTGTTGAAAGTGGAAATTGAGTAAGAATGAGCTGACTGAAACATACGCCGAGCACCAGACAAACCACGGACCGTGTAGAATAATAAGTGTGGCCGGTAAAGAGCAACAAATGTGACTGTACATGACACATACCGAGGTTGTGGCGGCACACTTGTGCATAGAGCTTGAGCTTAGCGAAGGCGTCGTTGTTGCTGCTAGCAGCCTTGAGGAACCAGTCGCTGACTGGCTGATCCACAAGGTTCTTGGCTCCACTGCCACCAACAAGGACGATGCCATCAGGGTAGCCTCTCGAAATGGGCCGGTGCTGTCCCAGTCGACAAGACTGTGGAAAAACAGGCAAAGTGTTAAAGACAGTGCATGACTTGGAAAACAAGTGACAGAAACTTGTTTTTCTGTCAGCCATAAGTTTGAAGACATTAACTGCCAAGCCTGCGTTATATTTGATACGATTGACAATGAAAGATTTGCACTATGCTTTCTCTACCTCGTAGACAGCGGTGAGATCCCGGAAGAAGCTCTTGGCACCAGTGAGCAGGGCCTCGTTGTCAGGACAAACGACTAGGTAGCCAATGTCCCTTTGGGAGCCAAAAGGATCCAGCAGCAGTTTCTCCCAGTAGGGCAGACCAAATGGAGACAGCACCACAAAGTCATACTCATAACCCACAAGGAAGGTGGGTATGGGCAGAGGCTCTGGAGACTCATCTGTGCCTTTGGGAGTAATGGGAAACCAATTGTGGTAGAAATTGGAGAGAAACAGGGCAATAATAGTGAGAAAGTACAATTAAATATCTGACAGTCCATCCCACCAGATGTGACATCTGGACAACACCAGAGGGAGCACATTGCTACTAATCTGACAACATCTTTTCTACCCATAGAGACCAAATATCATGAACACAAACACCAAAGATGACATTAAAAAGCTTCACATCCTTTTAATTTTAGAAAGATTTTCCAGGAATCCTATTGTTGGCAGTCTAAACTAAAATCAACTCTGTATATGTAGAGCTTTACCATAAGATCCACGCCCGGCCATCTTGTGAAACTGCTGCCAGGTGAGGGGACCCTGAACACCCCACGACCGTATTGTCCTCTTCTTCTGGATTGCGTCCTGGAGTACAGGCTGGAGTGACATCAGCACCCGCAGCACATCCTGAGAGCACAGTGCACTCACGTCCACTGCTGAGGAGCAGAAGCGGAAAGGAGAAGCGCATCAAAACACGGTATGATTGCTGACATTGTTTCATGGATGCATATCTGAAGAGATTCCTGCTACCAACATGCTGTTATGCATCTTAACCACTGATAATATCTCAAAGCAAAACCACAGAGGGCAGAAAATTGGAATTTAAAAACATTCATTGAGTAAAATTCATTTTTGAAATCACTTCGCTAAATCGTTTCCATGCAAGTGAATTTTTAATGTGAGCTGAAAAAACAAAAAAAATACTACGTAGGCCTAAAAATGCTTTTCTGGATGCAGCCTACAGTTGCTTTCAGACTTCTCACCATTTTGTTTGGCCCAGTGGTGCAGGCAGGTGCTCTTCACCAGCGCTTCGTCCACCTTGCCGCCGGACATGTTGTCCATGAACTGCCTGCCATGCTCCAGGGCCATGTAGCAGTCGCTGTGGAAGTCTCTCTCCTCTACTCTTACACAAGGGGGTACAGGGGCCCCGCTTGGCCCCTGTGTCACGATATCATGCTCCAAGACTGAAATGGGTGAAAAAGGGTTGGTGCACTGATCCTGCATGAGCAGAATCAGCTCATCCGGGACACGGTCTCCTCTTCCCACCCCAGTTTTCTCCAACGAAGAGAGCCGCAGCTCCTCAAAGCGCTTTTCTGCCTCCCTGCTGACGTCCGAGCCGCGGCCAATGATGTCCAGCTCGTCCTCCAAGAAGAGGCCCGAGCCATTTCCAAAATGCCGGTTGACCACGGCGCTGAAGCCGCAGCTGCAGATTTCCTGGGCCTCGCCGACAGGGTCGCTCAGGTATACGCCCACATCAACTCCTTTGATGTTCATGTTACAGACGCAGATGCAGCAGCTGTCAAAGTTGCAGTCCTTAAAGAGGTTCATGACCGATTCCGAGAGGATGAGTGTGACGTAGAGGCTGTGGGCTTCGGGGATGGAGGGTACCGTGGCTGGCTCCACTGAGTTTAGCGGTCGGCAGGTGGATGGGGTGGATGCTGGCGAGTACAGATCAGAGTTCTCATACTTGAGCGAGCCCTGGACACTTGAGGGGCCACGGGGTGTGCGTGGGGTGCGAGGTGTACGTGGGGTGGGGGCTGAAAAACGCGGGGTGGCAGGTGAGGGCAGGATGCCAGCGCCACTGTTACTTGGTGGAGCACTGTTTGACATGAAGGGAGTGTGGGTTTGGGGGGTGTAGCTCTGATCCTGATCCATGGTGCTGCCCACACTGGGGATGTTACTGAGGGAAAACAGATCAAAAGAACAGGAATTAGAAACGAATGGAAGGTACTAAAGTATATCTGACAGTGGGAACACAGCAGCACTTCTCTGTGTGAGGAGGATTCCTGCGATTTGTGGCGGGTCAAAACTATTTCCAGATAAAAATCTCATCCCATGTACTGGACAAGTCCTTGTACTGTACGACACATCCAGTTTTGTACAAAGAACATGCCCAGCATAACACTTCCCAGGAACAGCAACATTCAGAGCACTGCTTTAGAGAGAGGGATGTCAAACTCAGGCCCGCGAGCCAAAACTGGCCTCTAGTGGAATTATATTTGGCCCGTGAGAAAATATTGGTTGAGCTGGCCCGCCGGTGGACAGTGCATGCACTGCTAATACTACAAATCCCAGAATGCTCTGCTGATGGTTTGGCACGTCAATCAGGACTGACAAGCGCCCTCTCCTCTGTTGACATTCATTAGCGTATCCATACGAAAAGGTTCATCTTATATCTGAAGAGAAGGAAAAACTTCTTCAAATTGTAGACCTTTCTTCAATAAATATCAAGGCTGGCCCGCTGTGTATTTGAGTTTGACACCCCCGCTTTAGATAAACCATTTTCCAACTGTCTAGGTGAATTTGTCAAGACGTTTCAAGTAATAAGGCAGTAGGGCAAAACGACATTTACTACGGAAGGAATTTGGAGTGGGCTTCGACTGCGCCCATGTTTACACATGAGAGAAGAAGAATGTAGAAGAGAGACGGAGACAAACGGGTTGCTAAAAGATGAAGCACAGGGGAAGACATTCAATAAACATTTCAACAAGCGTCTCTCTGAGGTAAGGGTTATTTTTGGGCTGGCAAGCAACCATGAGGAGGTAGGGAGAGAGAGAGAGTGTGTATGGGAGAGTAGGAGAGCCAGAAAGAGGGGGAGGGTGGGTGAGGACATCGTGTCCCTCGCTGTGTGAGGGGAAACAACTCCTGGCACAGGCCCATTAGAAGGAAGTCCCAGAACAAGCCTCTCTCAGCCACGGCACATTTGCCATGGGATTGAGATCCGAAGGCGGCACTGACACTACATTTTAGGGTCTTTGGGACACCGTGTAGACTTCTGTCCCATCCTGCACAGCCCACCATAGGTGCAACATACGTGTGTGCAATTCCCTTTCAGAGCCAACGTGACATTTCTACGTTTCTCCTTTTAGAGTCCAATACAAATCCGGAATGTTTTTACAGTATCCGATGTCATGATTTTTTAAAAATAACCCACTATAAAAAGAAAAAAACATTTGACGTTTCTATCCAGGTCAGAAAGCTTATACGGTCGTTTTAAAGGTAACTTAGGTCTTAGTGCATGAGGCACGTTTAGGAAACCATCAATGTACAGCCGAACAAATAGTATGTTCCCACATATTAGGTATCGAAACTGTTACTTTTTCCCCTCTACATTTCCTGTCATGCTTCAGTACGCTCAAATTTGAAATCATGCTCTAAAATTAATCTCAATCATAAAGCAGGAGTAAAAACCTGCAGTTGCAACCAGCTCGGGTAAGTATTTACGGAAGAATCAGTAACCAACTCCAGCTCGGGCTGATCGTGTTTGTTAAACGGTATAACTGACGTTTCACCTTTCAGTTCAAACATTTTCCGATCACGAGCGTATCACAAAGTAATGCTGCATTGTTTATTGAGCATTTTATAAAATACACTGATTTTAAACTCGATGAGGTTGCAATGAATGAAACGTGATGCGTTTTAATGTGAAAGAGTAGTATGCAGAACAGCAAACGCAGGGGGGCAATAAAGCCAGATTTTTTACATATGCTGATAAGAAACTGTAAGTAGCGGAGCTGTAGCTGTGTATTTAAGAGGAGCAGCCGCAGATATACTAAAGACACCAAGCTGCTACGAGCAGCAAGGTGGCATGGATCCGCTGTGGGGGACCTATCTCATCACTCCAGTGATAATCCTCATCTTCAACCAAGAGGGCATTTTACACTCTTTTCCCTGCTCCGCCTGAGGCAGCCATGCATGGGAAATTGAGCTGCCTGCTACGGTGGAGTCCAGAGAGAGAACAGTTGGTGTGTGGACAGAAACAGGACAGGCTCTCTACCTCCTGGCACACATAACAGACACGACCTGGCATGGACTTGGCATGTCCTCCGCAAGTCTAAATTTGAATACCTCTATTACCAGCTGCCCGATTCATCATGATAAATTAAAAGGAATATTTGAAAACTGACGTGCAATCATCCTGATTTAAATTGTATCAAAAGCAACATACCTGTCTTTGTTGAGGAAGCTCATTACAGGCACAGGGTTGAGCATCTCCCTGCCCATGGTCCAGCTTGATCGGTAGAGACAGTCCTCTGGTACTTTGATAGGTGGGAGACACTGGCTGGGCAACATCTTCAGAGGGGCAAACATGGAGCAGCCTACAAACGCCTGACACAACTCTGGCTTGTACACAAAAGAAAAGTCCTAGAGGATGGACACAAAATAAGACCCGAAATTATTCATGTCTTTATAGATCCTTGTAGAAAAAAAAAAAAAAATCAGTTCAGGAAATGAAACTAAGAGCCATGTAGAAGAGCAACCTCATGAATAAATAAACAAATATATAAATAATACACAACATTAATCTAGGCTTTACTTTGCAATCTAATGAGAGAACACATTATTTACAACTGACAAATAGCACATATAGGTTCTCACCTCGTAGCTATTTTTGCATGCGTGCACAAACTATTATTACTATATCACTTTAAGGCTGAAGAAAACTTAGGATTCTGATAGAGTTAGAAGCGAGAAGTGTCTCTTTTTCATTAGTTCTTAATAGATTTAGCTAAATGAGATGAGATAAGAGGAGGTAATTATTTTCCCTCAAGTGTAAGAGACAGTGAAACCAAGAATAAATATTTCGTTCCAAAAACCCAGAACGCATTTCTTTTAGAATTAAGAAGTCTTATTCATGGGCACTTGAGCTGAGCAGATGTTTGTTGTGATGAAGATATCTGGAGGGCAGTCTCTGACCCTTTGGCCACCCAGCTGCTTCAAAATGAGCTCATCAGTCACTTCTTTTCGTGACATCCATTGCTTCTGGCATTAAATCCACCCTTTGTATTTCAGTCGGACATCTTAACAGTAATGTCAGTCTTGTCGGTTGTGTTGAGATAAAGAACCAAAGTATTTACTGAATCCACACCCACCTTGATCTCAGTTGGTTTGGGACTGCAGAAGCTCTCCTCCACCTCAATCTTGAAGTGGCCTCCCAGAGTTGAGGTGCCATCCAGCATGGTCATGACTGTGTTGGGCTCCATGCTGCCGTACTCCTTGCTGCCCATGTTCATGGGGGAGTAGCCCATGATGTGCTGCTCCAGGGAGGGAGGCGTGGGAAACATCTGGTGCAAGTCTGCTGAACCTGGTTGAAGAGAAGACCGAGAGGCTATCAGTGTGCACAAGCTTCCAGCACTGTTTCTCTCATCATACAACACGTGTTGACATCAGGAGAAACTATATTTGTACTGCTCTTATGCTGAATGATAAAAACTCTGTGAATCATGTGGATGACTCAATGCATGATGTATCATTTTATGCTTTCAGAGGTACTCCACAAGTCGCGTACTGTTCTGCCTACATGACAGGACATGACAAGCTGCTGTTCTAATCAGCTACATGGAAATATGAAAAAAAAAATAATGATAATTACATGAAAGTCTAACGAGCATCTGAGCCAGGACTGATCAAACGTTTACATCGTTAATCACAGTTTTCTTGGCATTTTCCCAGAGGTTTCCCTTTTTCCTTCACGTGTTTATGAGTCTGTCTACAGAATCGTCGGCGCTGCTGGAGTTTTGCCGTCGCAAAGTTGAAAGGCAGATAAAAAAGCATGAGCTCCCTTTTATATACTGCTTTCATCTAAACAGAAAAAGCCTTCACTCGAATGACAAGGTTCCTGTTGAAGGGGCTAGATGCAAAGATGCCACAGCTGATGTCGAGCCGTTGCTGTCAAAAAATGTTGTAACTGCAAGATGTATTTAGGGGGATACACACTCTTTAAGGGAAAGGAAAGGGGTAAAGACAGTGAATTACCTTCGATATGAAATAAATTTGTTTTATGGTGAAAATATGCAAATATGTGTCCTTAAATTCCTTTATTAGCAATTATTGGAAACAAATCCAGACATTACTAATAAGGTTGGGGTTATTGTCCTGAGCTCGAACCAAACAAACTAAATAACATTTTCTGGTTCAGATGTGCTCAAATCAAACAAACTGTGTAACTTTAAGGAAAGATGGCCGATAGCACACGGAGCGTGCAGTGGAGCAGCACAGGAGACAAGTCCACAGTAGCCGATTGATGAGGAGCCAAACAATGATGAACTGTCAAGTCCATTACAAACATATTGTTCACCACTAGGTGGCAAAGCCAAGTGTGAGCATCAACTGTGCTTGAACAGTAGCAACTTTCATTTTAATGAGCAGATTAAGGAATATCATGCCAATTTGCTTAACTGAACCTGTGAGCAAGTGGAGCAATACATTTGAAACTAAAAGGAGATTCTGGCAAATCTGAAGAGTACCATTCTTAATTCTCAATAGGTTTATGGGCAGGATAGATCTGATTCTAGACCAACACTTGTAATAAATCCACCCTTGTGGGTGCATGGGATTACATAGCAGAAGTGACATCAGTAGAGACAGATGGACAGATACATACTAATGCAAGATACAGGGTCCAAAGTGGATGGCTTTGGTTCCTTGCTGCCGAATTTCTCGTCTGTTCCATTCACTGCTCGTCTGGAACCAGGCTGTAGAAAGAAAAATGAGACGTTTTAGCACCTGCCTGTTACTTTCATGTATCAGTTAGTAAAAAAAAAAAAGCTCTAAATTCACTCCCGTTCTATCTCTCACATCTGTTAGAGCTGCAAGTCGGGAACACAAACGACATCTTTTAAGATTAATAGCAGTTGAAAGTGAGTGTTGTCAGCTGATGGAGGGCAGAGAGGAGACACTGCTCAAGCACACAACCGCCAGATAAAACACGTGCACACCGTGCCAGACCACTCTCTAATGAGATACCCATTGCACTGCGAACCAAGGCCTCCACTCACCAGATCGTCCTCGTCAGAGTTGAAAAGGTTGTCCAGGTCGTTGATGGACACCACCAGGTCCGTCTCGTGGATCAGGCTGGTCGAGGCCATGCGATTGTGGGCAGCCGCACGTTGAGCATCTACACAAACACAAGAACAGATGACTATTTCTGAATTCAAACTCTCATAAGTATATTCTGGCTGCTTAAGAACTCAAATGAAGCAAATAATTTTGCTTTGAGCTATTTTTGTTTATTTTGACAACCCAGAATGGACTCAAGTAACATCGATTTCCAGCCAAACGGGAGCTCAATTTCCCTCCAAATTTAATTTTCAAAATCCTTGGAACAGGACAAATCTGTTACACGAGATTTAAATGAGAAATAAGGGAGAATGAAAGTAACTTAGTTAGGCAATTAAACTCTCAACTTCACTGACTTTCTGTGGTAAAATAAGGGTTATAACAATAGAGTATTCGTCTGAGTGACAGTCACAAATGTAACAGCTTGGAAATAAAAAGGCTTCTCACCATCTGATGGACCTGCTCCTCCATCATCACCCTGAAATGGAGAAAAGAAGATGGGCGGGTTAGAATAAAGAACTAATAAATACCCACATAACCATAAAGCTTAAAGAATTTATCACAACTTGAATATTTTCTTAATCATTACAGTCCAGCAATCCCCTGGCCGGACAAAGTCTGCTTCATTAAAGTGTTCAAATTTGAAGTTGGACACATTACAGAACAGAATTTGAATTTAGGGAGAAATAATAACAGTATCAAAACAGCTTCAAGAAATCAGCAATTTCCCAATTAATGTAACAGATAAATAAAAAAATAATAATACAGTTATTAGAGCAACAAGAGAGAAAATTGGACAACAGAAAAGAAGCTGAGTCTGTATGTCTCTGCTGTGGCAAATGGAAAATCTAGGAGATACAAGAATGAAATCATGATCTGAGGAATGGCGTCTTAACTCTCCTACCCAGACTTCAATATCTGGGAGGGCTGGCCTTCCATATAAGCGTGTGCTCTTATGATGGCTTGTGTGTACTTTGTGTACTTAGCAGATCTAGTTGGAGAACAGGACGTTCATTTCCTCGCCATTGATTTCATTACGTTCCAGGGCTACTCTCTGAGTAACGTAGGTTTAACCTGTCTCCCTTAAAGGCCCACTCCACGGCAGAGCACAACATCCACAGCAAGGTCACAATCTATAGGTAATAACACCTCCGCTCCTTATCGATAACTTAGCCTTGGGTAGGAAGAGTCTTTGCATATTGCAACAGCTTGTTTGACTCCAAGGATGTCTGTAGGAGAGCATCCCATCACACTTGCCTTCCTTCACTTATCTAAAGCCACTTCCATGCTTGTATCCTCTACTTAATTCAGCAGGCGTACCTATTCCATGCGGTGATCAGATCATGCGCCCATTACAGCACATGTCACATGACCAGCAGTGCAATCAATAGCTCTCCAGTTGAAAGATTGCTCGATGGCCTCTTGATGCTCATATATGATTCACACAAGACCTCAACAGTTTAGTGAGCCATGAGAAGCCGCTTTAGTATGCTGATGAGTGGTGAATGCAAGATGTTTGTCGAGCTCCAAAACAACACCAAACAAAAAGGATGAAATGGCTTATTTGATTATGGAGAGACTCGAGGTTTAGACAGAGCATTAGCAGGTAGGAGTTTGCTGGTTTTCTCAGGTAAAAGAGCTCCAACACTTCCAGAGATTGCTAGTTTAAGTAACAAAATCAGGCATGTGGGAGGTGTACACACACACCATATAAAGCAGGCTGACAGTAGAAGAGCTCCCTTGCACAAAATGCTCTTCAGGGAGCCTTCACTCCACTGAGAACTGCCTTCACCCTAACACCGCAGCACCAATAGGGGGAACGCAGCGGGCTTCACCAGACCGAGGAGAAGGGAAATATTTGAGTGTGCGTTCCATTGTTCAGTGAGCCATGTTTTGTGGCTCTGTCAAGCCTGCTGCAAACATGACAGCTAGGGGAGAAATATAAGAGAGTCCTTTTCTAATGTAGGGATTATGCCAGCTATGAGGTGGCTCTCCTCTGGTGCCAATAGCAACGGGGGCCATTAGCAGAGCAGAGTGCAGTTAGGGGGGGAAAGAGGGCAGATCTAACAGGAAAAACATAACTTAAAGAAAACTGGACATGCTAACTATTTAGTGTTCCTTTGGGCAAAAATAACAATAGTGATTCAGCAATGGTTTCCTGTTCAGTTAGATTTGGCCAGTGAAAGCGGATGCACGTAGAAAGTGGTCGCACTGTTATTTTTAGTGCAGCGTTGCTTAGGATGCCGATGGCCTATTTTCTACCTCGCTGGCTCCCAGATGTTCAAAATCAGCCCCCATGTCCCCTTTTGCCCCGAGAAAAGTGTGAGAAGGGCGTGGTTAGCCTCTCTGCTTCCTCTGACAACTCACAGCTCTAACAACTCTCAAAACTACGCTTCCATTTTTTCACTGCTGTTTTTGTCATCAATCTAAAGACTATGGTTGCAAGAAGCCCGTGCATAGCTGATTTCCAGACAGAGTGGAGTTTAAGAAGTCACAGTTAAGATCTGGCAGGTTGCCAGGTTGCACACAAAAATATTTGAAGAACCAGCGGCCTTAGAGGAGGCTGCAGACCTGTGTAAACCTCCAAAATAATAATCACAAGGTCTCCAGGTGATTTATCTAAAGCAGAAATTAGATTTTCTTTCCCGGTTTTTACATCGAAGCAATTTCTTGCAGGGTTTACCAACTTATTTAACGGCTTTAAAAATAAATAAATAAATAAAAATATGAATCATATGTGGTTCTGAAGTGAGACTAGTTGGGGTCCAATATCTGAGAGAGCTTCCCCATCGGCTTAAACTTTGGCATTGATTTGGTACAATCCTTTGAGTGCATTTTGAAAGTATGATGTCAACTACATTTTGACAAAAGTTGACAAAAATTAGAGTTATAACGAGAGAAAAAGAGACATCAAGATGAAAAACCCAGACGGCGTGAGGAATCTATTTGTGCATGTTCACTAAGGCTGCTTAGAGCAGACATGAGAGCTGGTGTAAAGCTTTTGTTGTGGGAGACGCAGTTTTATGTTTGAGTCACACAAAGGTTAGGTTTGTCAGCGCAGAAATGTGCTGCTGTTTGTTGTTATGGAAACAAGTGGTAAAAACTTTCAGAAATCCAACAGCCTCTTAAGTTGATAATTTAGTTGGCATATGGGACAAGGCAGAGCTGTTATGCCATGGTCATTCAGCCTCTGAACATATTTAGAAAAAAAACGTAGACATAATAAATCCATTACGGCATCCAACATATTAAGGCTCAGACTGGAAACATTCCTCCTTCCTCCACTTGGCTTGCCTTACCTTATGTTTCTTGCCTTGCTCCCGCTCTCCTCCTGCCTTATCTTTCTTGTTGGAGAATGTGAACTTAACGTCGCCTTCCTCGAAGGCATAGGGGTCCACCTCTGGCTCATGATCTCCATCCGTTACAGCAGCGGAAAGGTACTGGTTCCTCCTGGCTCGATACATTTGAACCAGTTCTTCAGACACCTTCAGTGGGCATTTTAATGTAGACATCACTCTAAAAAGAAAAATAGGAATTTCAGAATTCAATTAAAAATGTATTTATATAGCACATTATAACAACCTCAGCTGACTAAAGTGCTTCACAATAGCAACTGCATCACATATTAAGAGAGTGATCAATAAAATAGCAATAAGAATAACTTCATCAGATAAAAATAAAATTTGAGATAAAATTAGCAATAAAATAACAATAACAGTAACAGTAACAATAAAAGTAGCAAGCCAAGGTAAACTCCATTTCAGCTAAAAGAGATACGTTTTCAGTCTGGATTTGAACTGTTAAAATGTGAGGAGACCGCATAAAAAAGAAAGATCTACTAAACAAAGGCCGTAGGTATCATATTCATTTCTAATGTAAATGCCATGTAACCAAGTGTTTGTGACAGGGAAATTCATTAAAAGGATTGCTCTCTTTGGCCAATGGTAGCTCTCAACATATGTCAGCGTTGCTGCCATCTTTACATGCAGTAACATAAATGTCAGTGACTGCAAACAGTTCTGACAGCTGTTAAGATGCAGAACCAATACTTCATATTTGCTGTCAGACAATTATATTCCTGTTGGATCTCTTGAAAGCATGGTCACTCCAGTAATGCCTGTTCATACACTTACAGTTATCACCTATTAGAGTGGCATCACTCTTCAAATTCCCATATGTAGCTATGACTGTGGCCTACTTGTTCCTCATATGTAACAGACCAGTGAAGGATGGGAGGGAGAGAAATGGGGGGGGAATTAAAAAAATAAATAAATAAATAAATAAAATATAAATAAATAAATAAATAAATTAAAAAAAAATAAAATAAAAAAATAAAAATAAAAAAATCAGGCGCTTAGCAGGACTGCAGGGACTGACCCAACTTATGTGTCATCCCACCCTGCCACTGGCTCCAACATTTCTCTCTGCTTCTGCCTGCTCGACATGCTTGTCCAGCTATGATACAAGGTGATGGTGTGCAGTGACCTGAGCAAGAGATTAGTCGCCATTCAGAGCTGTGGCTGGAAGGATTACAGCTCACTAGAAAAGGCCATCCAAGTGGCTGGCCCCTCGGGATTGCCTAACCCCACAGATAATTCTCCCAACACACCCACCCTGCATCCTGCTCCTCTCCCTGCCTTCCTTCACTCTGGACAAACCCCCCACCTCATACTTTCCACTCAGGCTTCCTTGCCAGCAGCTTTTTCTTGGTGAAAGTGTCTCGTCAGGGCATGCCAAACTGATAGCAAGCAAAACTAGAATTCTATCGGCTTCAACTTTATCACAATAGCCAACGTTTATCTTTGTCTAAAACCCATCGTTATTCTTCCTCCATGTGAGCTCCAGAGAGTGTTTATGTGTAGGAATCAATGAGCAGTGCTGGCCCTGCAAATTGGTGACATGATGCAAAAAGGGCAACCAGAAAGAGATGGTGAACAAGCTGTGTGCAGGTAGGAACTTCAGTGAATATATTAAAGCTGTTGGAAGGGAGGGGATCAGAGAAAAAAAAGTGGCAGAAAGAAGGAAAAGGTGGGTTTCACCTCTTCTTGATGACTGAAAGCTCTGATGGCCACTCTGTAACAAAGGGAGCGGTCGTACCGCCCGGTTGCCCGACTGAAGCCTTAATTAGCACGTGTCTCAGAGAAAGATTAAAGATGGCATTGAATAGTGGTTATTGGTAGGTGACACTCACTCTGTGACCGACACTATATCCTGTGACGCTGAGGCCTCATCCCTCAGCTTGTCCCCGGGTAGCAGTGGCGTGGGCAGTTCGGGTTCTTTCCTGCGGGGTAGGTTGAATAACCTCCATGGTGCGTGGGAGCTGTCGTCCTCCAGGTTGACCGCTGCGCCCACATAAACAGTGGGCTCGGGAGGTTCAGAGTAGGCAGAGGTTCCAGGGTGAGGGTGGGGGTGATGGGTGTGGAAGTGCTGATTCAGACACTCTGGCCCTCCGTGCTCCTCGCTGCCACCCTTCCCCAGACAGGGCTCTGGGGGTGGCTGGTAAAAGTGTTGGCTGTTGGGGGTTGAAGGGTTCTTCATGCCCTCCCCTGAATCCTCTCCTCGCTCACAGGGGTGGGGGCTAAGTGGTGGAGGTTGGGGGGAGTTGGCCTGTTCTGAGGGCCCAGCACTGATCCCCCCACTGTGAAGCTGGGGGGCTTTTGGGATGGCAGTAACATCTGCCGAGCGAAATCTTCCTCCATCCTGACCCCTCATGGAAAGCCGTTGGCCTACTGTTGCTTCCGACTCTATTGACGTTTCGTCGCTGGTCAGGCTGCGATGATGGAAAGGTGTCTGAGGTCTTTTCTGCTGCTTTTCACCTTTCTCTGGCTTCTCTCCTCCAGTTTTGTGCTTGGTTGGAGGCTGGGAGGGCTGGCCTGCTGACTGAGGTTGGCCTGGGGTGCTGCCTGCTCGCTGCTTTATTGATTTATATCTGCAGGGGAGAAGACAAACAGAGAAAGAAAGTAGGATCAGACAGTGAGACACCAAGTAAAACATCAGCAAAGCACAATCAAACAAACCAGGAAGATGCCCAAGGAGGATTTCTTCATTTTCCAGACATACAGAGCGGTGCTGCAGCTCATGTCAAATCTGATGCTAAAACGCCACATCTGTTTCATTGGAAAAGCACTGATTAACTCAATTACTCTCTTCTGCAACAAAGGCAGACTTACTGATCAATTAGTACCACCACACTTCACATATGAAGAAAATTACTAAAACTGCAACGTCAAATCCACACTTATCATTTTCTTTACAAACAAAAAACATGCTACTTAAAAAAAAAAAAAAAGTGCTCTCAGAAGAAATCAATGATATTGATATCTCACCATCTACATTCTTTTTCCTTCTGGCTTTTATAATGATGGGTTTATAGTTGTTTTGCTATTTAATACCACAAACAAAGGCTTCATCGTGTTCACCAGGACCTGCCGCCAACTACTTGCCATGACCACCCAACTCATCCACAGCCAAACCAATCCTTCCTCTCTTTCTTTGTCTGACTTCCAACTTGTGCAAAGATCTCCTACATCCCTGCAGACGTGTGCCAAAAAGTCTTGGATCACTGTTGCATTAGCCTCTGTGATGGGTCACTGCTGAGCCTGCTGTTGCAGTTCGATTGTGGACGGGAAAGCTGCGCCACTTACTTGTGAGCCATCACAATTGGATATCAATGCAAGCATTAACACAGTGAAGGTTTCAGTTACACAAAAAAATTAAATATTACAGCCATTAAACTAGTAATGCATTATCACCCACGAATCTACAGCAATAACGGTAAACACAGGCTGTCCCAGACGCCTATTTCAGTCCCATGTGAAGTATGCATTCAATCAGATAGCGTTTGCTAAGTAAATCACAAACCTGACATTTTTTGACTCAATTAAATCGATCCACAATTGAGAGGGATTGCGCATGCAGGCTAACTGGTCAGTCGAGTAGAGCACTGGCTGGTGTTTACATGGATTTTCTGTGAATTTAACATCTGTCTGCAATAGCAGTTGGTGAGGAAATAGCTCAGCTGAGAGACTGAGGAATGGGGTTTCATTCCAAAGCTATGCCCCCAGAGACCGTCACTAAGGGAAACGAGACAGACGAGGGAATACGGGTGCTGCCGAAATTCTGACAAATGGGAAATGATAAAAGAGTGCAACTTTAAAAAGATAAAACCATCACAAAACCACTATCAGCACATTCAAAACCCCATGCTTGGATGCTCAAAACGTGTTGGTGCATGCAGTAACGCACACTGCACACTTTCCCTTAAGAGTCCAGGCTTCATAAAACAGTGGCATTTGAGGAGATTCACAAAAACTTATTAAAAAAAGGTTTAAAGCCCATGTGCCAACATTAGGAACATGCAGCAACAACACACACTCCTTCAACTACCACAGCAAACCTGAACAAGTCCATCAGAGGACCAACTTTTGATTCTCCCTTAAATCATTCCCATCAGTGTGAGAATAAAAATGTCAGAATTTCCTGAAACAAACAACCCAGCAGCGGTCTCGGCCCCCCACAGCTGTCACTTACACAAAATAGTGATAAATTCAAACCGATGACTAATATGCTTGTCAAAGTCTAGACTTGGATATAAACTGCAGATATTTTGCTGACTGAGGCCCCCTGTGTCGGTCTTCAAAGACCTGTCGACTCTGTGTACCCTGTTTGAAATGTCTTTGAGCTGACATGTATGAGAAATACCTGCACGTACAGTGCATCAACACAGAGAGCGACTTACCTGGAACAGCTGCAGTATGACCTCTGTGAAGACTCCACAAAATCCCAGGCTCCGACTTTCTCCGGCACCTCCTCCTCGCAGGTACCATTGGTTGCAGCTGAAAACTTCCTCCTGGGGGAGGAGAAAACTATTGTGAAGCTGAATTCCAGCTTTGAATCCAACCACTTCCTCAGCTCTTTCATAAAATGCATTTCATGTGAGACAGCCGCCCTGTTTTCGAGGACAAAAAAAAACTAAGTAGCATACAGAGAAAAGCAATAGGTGCAGCGAGGCACTCCAAAGCACGCCCCCCCGCCAGATGAGTTAGCTTGGTAATAATGGGTTCTGTGAATGTGGTAAGAATGGTTGGCTCTTACAAAGGTGGGTCGTTTTGACATGTCATTTTGAGGCTTCATTAAGACAAAAGATGTTGATCACTAAGAAGAGAAAAGTTCTGTAAATGTTAGAAATATACATAAAGCTGCATTAAGCTAAGACGAGAGTGAAAAACTGGCAGAAAACTGTTTAACCCGGAAATTCATAGGTCGGTGAAAGCTGTTTATTTTAAACACTCAATGCTAGGCGCCTTTAAGTCTGACGCTGTCCCATAATGGAGACCAAACATTGCAAATTGGAGTGAGGTGATTCTATTTATTGGCTTTACAATCTGTGTTTTGTTTAGGCTGCAATACCAGCACCAACCTGATGAAGAATTCAGGGTGAAACTTCATCCATTCTGTTTTAGTCGCATGGCTTTATTCCATGGCATTACCCACGTACGGCTCAATAAGTTTGCATATAGAGCAGCTCCTCAACTCAGAATCTACACTGCTCTTACAAGTTAAAGCCAGAATAGTTGAGATTTAGATTATACGTTGAACAGGTTGTCAATAAATCAAGCTTGTATTGCGGTCAAATGTGACTATTAAAATCCCAACATTCAATTAACATCGCCTGCACACGCTGCACACTGAGCTGCAAATTTAGATGACTCGATATGGATTCCCCATCATCATTAGCGAACATTAATGCAACATCATTCACAGTGAGCTTTGAGTTTGGTTAACATGGATTCAACACTCCTGCTGTGACAAAAATGTAAACGTTCCTTCGGTCTGATTTTGCTGTCTGGGATATAATTAGGATATTAATTAGCCAAAGTGTGTCACTTTCTACAGTTGATTTTAGTTGCAATCGTGATCTTGCCAGGTTAAGACAAAGCCTTTTTCAAGATACTGAAAACTCAGATTTTAGACTGAAGAGCATTTAAGTCACCAAATTAAGAAATGTAAAAAGAAAAAAATAACATGGCTTTTAAGTGCATATTTAAGGGAAGCGTCCAGTTCTACGTCTACTTTCTTTCAGGTAGCACTCGGCTTAAATCACACACTTGCACAAACTCACTTTTTCTGGCTACAAAAGACAATAAATCTTCCAACTGCTGACACTAGATGATTAAAATAAGTAATACAGAGATAACATGGTGGTTAATCATTTGCTGGAGGAAGGTCATAAGTGCCACTTATTGAAAGAATCTTAAAAGTCCATGTCTAAACATTATTCACACTCCATTGATTGAATTAATAAGACGACTTAATAGCACTTTTCATTTATATTGTGAAGCAATCAGGGCCACTTGTGAGACAGTGGCAGACTCACTTGTTCTGGGCTCTGTTGATATTGCACTCTTGCCAGACATGCTCCACCAACTGACTGGCGAGCCGGCGTGGAATCTTTCCTCCGTGGTGACTTGTTCTGTCTACGCTGAACACATCAGATGATGCGGGCATCTTAACCCACTTCTGGGCCGAGTGAGAGTCCACTGGAGAGATGAAAGGAAAAGTTAACAGACCATTTGACACACCAAAAACAGAGCAGTTCACCTGACTGTGTCCAGAGAAAGCCTCAACTTGAGACTTCACTGAAGTCCTCCAGTTGTACACTCCGTCTGTGCCACTACCTGTGTGCGCCTCTTCAGGTGATGTGGGAGGGGTGAGGGTCACCAAAGACATGGCAGGCTCTCGCTGGGAAGTAGGCACTTGGTGGCCACCCGAGTAGACGGCAGTGCAGTGGGAAGACCCCACAGGGGCCACAACGGGGACATCTGACTGGGGTACCAGCACCAGGCAGGCTGGGTAAACCATACGCACACCACCTACACATGCCAGAGACACACAAAAGATGAACTATCCAGGAATCAAACCAGCCAAATCAAACACAGGCAACTCCACACTGAAAAAGGGATCTTAAAAGCTTTTTATTAAAAAACAAGAACTGACCAACGAGGACCTCCACTGAGGCCAGAGATTCATCCTCCCAGTCCATGTCCTCCGCCTTGTCCTCGGACACTCTCTCCTTGGCACTGGGGCCGATGGGATAGAACTGGTTCCACTCCTCGATCAATTTCTGGGTGGGGGGGTCTGACATCTTGAATGACTGGCCCGTCAGCGTTCCGTTCAGGCCAAATGGACTTAGGATTACTGGACAGAGGAAAGAGTGAAGGGGAGAAGAAAGGAAGCATTAGTGCATTTGCTCTGCATCATCTTCTTCCATCTCTGCATTCATTTCCTTTCTCATTGCCCTTCTGTTCATCCTAACCTGGTTTCCTTCCATTTACTTTTTGCTCTTACTTTCTCCCACCCGTATCAGCAATTTTCTACACCGTTACACCTTAAAATTTTAAAATCATCCACATCTTTCTTATTCTCCTCTCAAATCAACCAGTTTTTTTCTTTCTCCATTTTTGCTCACCTTTTTCTCTTCGTTACCTTTCCTCTAATCATCGTCCCATCCGGGCCTAAATTCCTCAGATTGTCTTTCATTCCTTAAAACTTTTCCCTCCAACCCTTAAATTCACACCTCCTCCTTCCTGTACTCGGTCTTGTAGTAATCACATTCGTCTTATCTTGCCAAGCTTTCTTCTTACACATGCTTTCTTTCACTCACACTCTGCCATCTCCAGCCAAATCAGTAGCACTCCGACCTTTTTCAAACGCCAATTATAGGAAAGCGGCAGCCTCCCAGAGCCCATAAACAGCGGCTTATAAAAAGGGCCACTCCTTGGCAAACACACAATACCTCACAAATGCATCAGAGACACAGAGAGAGCCAATCACCATGCTTATTGAACAGCCCAGCATCCATCAGCCAACGCAGATAGCCCCATAAAACAATGCATAATGCATACATGTGAGCACAGCATTGAAACCAGCAACATGCATTCAAATAAACACTGTGTATATCACGCATAGGAATGTGGCGAGGGGTTATAATGGTTCGACTAGCTGAGTGTCTGGGTGGGTGTGTGAGTGAGCATTTGTTAATGTCCCTCTATGCTCTGCCTTTCCAGTATGTCATTACTAGACTGGATAGCTTCTGACCCCAGGTATTGATCCAGCCCCTGGACCAGATGCCCTCAAAGCGCTAAAACAAGCATGATGCGTTTAACTAAGAGGGGACAAGTTCACCGACAAAAGGCAAGAAGAGTCAAATGAATACATTTCAAAACATCCTACCACACCGTAGGCATGTCCCAGTGAACACATCAAGTGAGTCCGACTCTCAGAACCAACAAATGTGTTACACGTATCCTGACATATTAATATTCATTTAATGTTTAAAAATCATCTTGGATAAAAAAATAAATAAATACGTGGTATGTAAATACCAAGATTCTGTTGTCTTCACAGGAAACTAGGGACTTTTAGCTTGAGGAACAACCAAAAACTTCCCTTGACATCCACAAAAAAAAGAAGATGAGAGCTCTTCTTCGGGAATTACTCTCATGTCTGGGAAGACACCTGCCAGTCAGTGCTGTGAGTTTATCGTTTACAGTCAGTTCCATCTTTGCCAGCTCGGACACAATTGCACAGTTGTCTCCGTTCCCCTTAATGAGTACCAAGTCTTCATTGAAATGGTCAAAAATCACCTCAAGTGCGCATACAATTTTCCCAAATCTTTGTTGTTCCCATTCCCGTCTTCTTATGCGCAACCTTTAACTGCGCATCACAAACTGGAATGGAGACTCGGCTAAATTGTCCGTTTATTAAATAAAATATATCCATTTTTTTTTAACAGTATTGCAGACAAGATATTCAAAAGTGTTGAATAAAAGACTGCTCCCAAACTTTGTGATGGTGCTCCTAAAACCTTCGTTTTGGAGTACCACTGCTACTCGAGCCCTGCAGCTGGTGCGTAAGGAGCGCTGTGCTATTTAACTGCACCTGCTGTTACTACGGTAACCCTACTTGTTGCCAAATCGACCAGGAGGACCATCTCAAGGTATACAAGTTTAAACGAGAAGGTTTGTGTTTGGATTTTTCATCTGAAAGAAATTTTTAACATACAGAATCAACACCTGTGGGTATTTCAAGGACCATGCTGGCAGCTGGTGGTGAAAGATAAGTAACAGTAGTGGACTGAGAGCACTGTTGAGCTTTACCAGGCCGAGTCTGGAGTCTGAAGAAATGTTATTTACTCTTCGTTATTTAAACTATTATACAAATGGTAACTCGCTGTACACAACCAAACTTACACACCAGACTATCACAGCAGAGAGAAGAATAAAAGGTTACTTATGTTGCTGTTCACACTAACGTCCACCCATGTTGACCTTGATTGAATTCAACCTCAATGCCTTTTCCCTTCATTTCTGCATTTTCTTGCCGTGCAAAGACATTCACGACCTGGGGCTAGATATAGAGAAGATATCAAATTCAGCACAATTATGGAAATGGTTTAGCGTTTTCTCCATCACCACACCACCTTCTCCTCCTCCGCTTCCACCATCCCTTCTGCTCCTCTCTCTTTCTATGGCCGCGAGTCTGTCTCTGGCTCCCTCAAGACATGTCAAATGTACTCAGATCAGTGTAATGGGCTGAGAGTTCATTACATCCACTCTGCGCCCTTTTATGAGGTCACATCCTGGAGAGGTCTGCGTGCCGGAGCGCTCCGCCGAACAGTAAACCAAGCTTGGCAGAGGTGAACAGCGAGGGAGAAGGGAGGGGATGGATGAAAGGGGGTGGAAGTCAGCCCTTCCTCGACGCTATGCTTGGTTAGCCTGGAAGAGATACACTGCAGCAGAGAAAACACACACCTGCGCACTGATCGTGAAACACGTTCCAGAGACAAGTGTGCGTCATCTGGATACATCAGCGTTCGCAAACTGTAATGGATGCAGGTTCCTCAACGAGTGCTTGAGGGTGTTTCAGCAAAATGAGGATCACAGCATCATCCCAGCAGATCAATATCAAGATAGTCCTCAATAACGCAGTACTCAAACCATAAGTAGCTTATCTCACAACAGGCAAAAGGGAGGACTGTGTGTGTGTGTGTGTGTCGAAAGAACAACACTCAGTACTGAACTACAGTGCAGAGCAAAGGCATGAGCATCAATCAGAGAAATAAATATTTATAAGCTAGTGAAAATAGGATCACTTTAAAAGACAAACAAAGCCCATCGGCATCCCTATACGGATCTATATTCCAAGAAACAAGAATATTGCCATTTTGATTCAGTTCACTAGTCTTTACCTGAGGGGTATTATCACCTCTGTTCAGATGGGCTCGAGAGACTCTAAAGGGGTTGGCTGTACAGAAATCACTATGCTGAAGGGAGGAAGTGATCACTGTTATTATTCTGGACGGGGGGGTAACAGACAGATGATGGCTGAATCACTGGATCTATAAATGTCTCCTCTGAGTTTGAGTAATAACTTTTTCTGAATAAAAAAAAGGTACGTTCTGAAAATCAAGATTTCCAGACCACCTTTTTTTTTTTTTTTTCATGACTTTTTGTGTGTATCATTTTGAGTGTGGGGCACATTAAATCAAGGAAGAGAGCATCTATGTGGCTCAGTGCAGCAGTGGAGATATTTAGGGCTAATAGTCCTCTGAATTTCATTTCATTTTCTGGTTTTAGGTAGGTTTTTCATATCCTGCCAAACCAATGCTCTGCTGAAAAACACTACCAAAAATGTGCAACGAGAGTAACTAAATTTACAAAATAATACCGGTGCCGAGCACTCTGGGGACTTCTAGGCAGTCAGGCAGCCTAACAGAACAGTGTGTGGGGGATCATTTTGGGTTTAATCTCCATTAAAGAGCAGAGCATGTTAACGAGACTGAGTCCAAATGGAGACTTTTAGTGGAAATACAACTAATCCAAAAGGAAGACTCGCAGAAAATCAAGGAACGAACAACTTCCTGTAGTCTCCTTGCCAATATCTTCCAGAGTGATTTCTTTTTAGTGTGAATAGCAAGTCTTGTTTATTGTTTTCATATTCTAATATGCTCTACATCTACAGTGCAGCAAGCCACAATACACAAATAAAGGCCCAGTCAAGTAATAAATAAATAAATAAACAAATACATACATACATACATACCGCTCTATGCAGTGGAACCTACTTCAAAATGTCAAGACATCAAAGTAAGTGCAGCTTCAAACCTTTTCTCTGACATGAACATCAACAAATGACTGAGTGCCACTTGATATCAAATTATGGTGTTTGTAGAAGAATGTATATTACAGTAATTACATTAACATGTCTGAGTGGGAGGTGGAAGTGCAAGCAGCCAATAGTTTTGGAATAAAACACTTTAGGTTTGGCCCAAAGCAGCCAATGATGAAATATCATTAGAGCTGCAGATTTTTAGAATTACAATACAATATAATTTCCACTAACTATGTAGGCTTCTATTTCAAATGGCTGTAAGCCTGTTTCGAATGACAAATGATCATATGAGCATTATATTGGCAACAGCACAAAACACAGCATATGGGGACTGCTAATATATTTAATTAAAAAAATTTGCTTAGCCTGAAAAAGTTTGATTTTAAATGTATACTTTGCTTATTTATCATGTCTTTTTGAGCCAAAAGGTTTGAAGTAAGTATAAAAAGGGAAAAAAAAGGCTCCGCAATAAATGGGGTGTTTGAATGTTTAGGATTAAACTGTAATTGCAGGAGGTAATGCATGAGCAAAAAGAAGAATACAATGTAGAGAAGTTTGATTCTAGATGAGATGAGCTGAGCTTCCAAAAAGCAGCAGTAAACTAAATTCATTGTGGCTTGGACTGTTTATCAGACAAAACTGGAAGCAGCTCAATGCAAACACCACGATCAACATACATAACCCAGTACTGGAAAAATATGACCCCATGTTTTAACATTTCAAAGTAGAAAACAAAAACTAAACAGCAGCCATAAGCCACCAGCTCCTATGGCTCTCTCAGTGGAAAAACAACCAGGCTTCCAGTGGATGGTGTCATCTGACCAAAGCCTTGTTTTGGTTCTGTATTGAAATGGGAAATCCCAAAGCAGCAATAAAGAATCAAATTAAAAACAACACGAGCTAGTCCAACACCGCTGCGCAGCTTGCCTGAACTCGAGGGAAATGATGCCTACATCGTAACTCTGTGTAAATCTCCACTTGACGGTCAAAACCCAAATGACACATAAATGGATGACTCAGTCCACGTGTTCACCCAGCCACTGACCATACTTTGAGGAAACATGTCGGCAGTGAGTGCAGCAGTGCTGGATGTTTTTTTAAAAACACATCCCAAGACAAACTAACTATTGTTATCAAACATCATAATGAGTTTATGACCCACCTTGAAATGGACTGGACGCCTGCTGGGCCAAAGTGAGGTGCTCCTCTGTTAGATGGTAGATGGGCTGGTGTTGGTTGATCTCCACACTGGTGCAAACATTACTATCACCGTGTAAGAAGAAGGTGAAGGCGCAGGACAGGTGCTCACTGTGAAGACCAAGAGGAAGAAAGAGTGAGTACATGGGCTCGTGTGACTTTGATATGCAATGAATAACACCAACAGCATGAAGGGCAGCGTGTTTAAAAAGAGGGAGCTGATCGGGTAGTCTAGTTCAAGCTCTTGCTCGGAGACGAGGTAAAAGAAGAGGCGGCTAAGCAAGCAGAGTAGAGAGATAACTGATTTTTAAAATCTGGCACAATGAAATATCTCTTCTCACTGAATTCTGTTCTCTCACTCTATTCTGTATTCTGCTTCAACATGAGAAAGACTCATGATGAAGCCAGAGACGGATACAAAGGAGTAAAAGAATAAGCTGCTGCTCTGATACCAAAGTGCCATATTTGTCAATGTCAAATCATTCTGAGAGATGGATCTTTTATTCCCATGTTGTTATCGATACTAATGAAGTGTAGTAATCAGATGGATGACAAACAAGGGTGGTAAATTTAAATTTTAAGGCTATACAGAGGTCGGGATACTAACTGACAATAAGGCAATGCTCACAGGTGGTCTGCGAGTGCAAGTGTGTGTCTGTCTGCTTAGTGTCTGGCGCTGTGTGTGCAAAACAAAGGGGCAAGAAGTGACTAACTCTGGCGTCCAAGCCAATACGCTCGGCACAAAACAGTACCTCCACTCTTTCACACACAAACGCACAACAGCTCCTCTGCCTACAATGCCTGCCTGTGCCAGCCTGACCTCAACAGCACACAACAAAAAAGACAAACTACAGAAGGAAAGCAAGGACGAGCAAGGAGGAAGGAGAAGGCAGCAGGGGCAAAATGCAGAGCATTGTCTGTGGGCTTCCCTCTCTCTGCCAACACACAGCCGTGCGAACGCACCCAAACACGGAGAACGAAGGAGACAGCGCAAGTGACAAATGACCGAATGAGAGTGGACGTAGTGAATTTGGAAGTGGATCAAAGAGGGTTGCCTTCTCAGAGGATTTGGTTAAGCAAATATCAGTCTTCTCTCCCTGGCTGTGGTGCTCTGACACACCTACTCTGCAGGGGATTAAAGAAAAGGAGCACAGAGAGAGAAAGTGAGGCAGATGGAGAAGGGTGTAGGAGGAGAGGAAAGATCTTCAACTGGATAATACCACCTACGTAGAAAAAAAATAAGAGACTGGTGGCTCTTGTTTCCCACCTTCACCCAGTGTCAGCTGGAGCAAACTCGGGCCCCCCTGCAACCTTTTATGGCATAAAGTGGGCACAGCTAATGGATGGATAGGGCTGTCATTATTATGAAATCTTGGTTCATGATATACATGTATTGTATTAATGATATAATACAGAAACATAAATCTAAAAATTATGTCCGTGTGTTGTTTTAAATAAAAATTGCACATTGTTAATAATGTCTCTGCTGTGGACATAACATATTTGCAAACTGTCTCTTCCATCCAGCTCTTATCATAAAGGTGAATAAAGATCATTACAACTGTAACACGGTCACAATCTCAAAAAAATATCACAATTAATTGTTAATTGTGACAGGCCGACAGATGGATAAACTGATATTTTGGAATGGCAAGGAATAGACAACATGCAGCTGAAAGCCTTACAGAAAACACCAATACAGCGTAACAGTATTAAACTCACTTTACAAGTAAACATCGACCTCCAATAAAAACAGCTTCACACAGTTAATAAGTAGAAGCAACACCAGGACCGGGCACATGGCTAAATAACATATCACATATGTCACACTCATTTCCCAAGCACTGTGCTCCTCTTCAGTTAAGCACACTGGACGGACACTAAACCTTTTATCCAACTTTATCAGAGTGACGCCAACTATGACGCTATGAGTGTGAGTTGCTTATGTTAAAGATGTTAAGTTTTTGTTTTTTAGTTTTTTTTGGGGGGGCTTTATTGGACAGTTCAAGAGAGACAGGAAGCAGGGGGCAGAGAGAGGGGGAATGACATGCAGCAAGTCCGATGCGGGACTCAAACCGGGGCCAGCTGCAGCGAGGACTGTAGCCTCTGTACATGGGGCGCCTGCTTAACCCACTATGCCACCGACCACTCCAGATGTTAAGTTTTTAAGACAAGTCAATTTTGTGCTTTCTTACCAAGCTAATAATAGTCTTGACTGAATACATCTTCCATTTTCCCGTTTCTGCATCTAATGAAGTTAATCAAAATCCAATCCTTGCTTTATTGTGCTGTATTTGTGAACTCATCCTGCTAGTTCTTTCATTTCCACACTTGTTTAAAACAGCCAGCCTCCACAGTGCAGACTTAAGTCAGCAAATGCAAGTAATAATTACTGTAAAAACCTGAAAAATTAGGTTGCGGTCTGATCTGACACCCAGGCCAGCAAATTACACCAATTCTCTACATCTCTCATTAGTGAAGAGCAGTGCACCGAACGTTTAGCTAGCTTCTCATTTTTAGCCAACAGTGACTGATGTTTTCTGTGGTTGAAATGGCAAACATGGCCGGTGGAAGGTCATATCAGAAACCACCAAATTATGATCAATGAGTAACTTGATTAGAGGTTAAAATTACACTTTGCTGGTGTTTGTGAAACCTGTAAAATAGGATCTTGGTGGCCGTCACCTTATGGGTGTTAGTTGGGAATTGAAAAGGTGAGAGACATGCCAAACTACATGATAATTACAAGGTGAAGCTTCACAGAAGACTAGCCCCAAGTCAGAACAACTAAAAAAAGATTCTGTGGTTTGTATTGCTTGTAAGTAATAGTTCTCATATTCTTGCCTTTAATTTACTTGTAACTTCATTTAATTGCATTTCATTTATATGGCGCTAATTTGCAACAAAAGTGATGTCAATCCAATTAAGATAAAGACAGAACAAGTGTTTCAATTAAATACAACCTTTTATAAATTGTCGTCAATGTGCCTATTCTATTAAGTTTACCTGACCAGTATGACAGGCGGAATTAAAAGATAATATACTGACGGCAGAAGCTGGAACGAACAGCAGTTACCAGAAGTCACCTGATCAGAAGCAGAGCTAAATGCAAACATAATAAGAAAGCACCGGTGCACAGCCAGGTGAGGCTGTGGAAAAACATCTGGGCAATCTTGCCACATGCTGGCACAAAGAGCAATGACTCAGGTGCCTCAGTGTAAGCCTGGGGTGTAAAATACCTGACAAAACACGGACAGAACAAGTCTCCAACCGGCAGGGAAAGTATAAATTGGTTTCGAATGGGTTGGTAAACGTGCTAGATGGTGGAAGCAGTGGCAACTTTGGAGTAAGACATGCGAAGCCAGTGGGAATATTTCAGACCACCTTCACCGATGTCACGAATCAACAGGCCATCCTGTGGTGTGTTTGGGTACATGGAAGGGAAAAAGAACCAGACGCTACACATTTACACACATCTGTGTTGACAGGGCACTCATAGGCTTGAGATAGTGGGCTACCATCTGCGGCTCAGCAGGCAGAAGTACAACAAGCATCTCACACACAGTATCATACCGGATTGAAATCAATTTCTTTACAAATGTGATTGTACAGATTTCTCCCCTCAGTCAGCTGGTACGTTAAGAAGATTATCAGCCATGCCAGCTGTTGACATTCAAACATTCTCAGTCTTGTCTCCACAAAATGTGACTTCAAATGTTTAAATGTTGCTTAACAACTGATTGTCGACTTAAACCCAAACAACTTAAACTTTGTGATTTTCATCGTTTGCAGAGCGACTTAAGAGAGTTCAAAAGTCAACAAGTGCTCGATCAGCACCCGGCCAAGTTGGAACTGCAGCATCAACAGCAGCGCATTTCCTCACTACCGCCTCACCCTCTGACATGCACACAAAGGGGTGGATTTAGCAAAGCTCGGGCTGTGACAAAGTACAGCTCAGCTTGTTGGACCTGTCCATCTGTTGGTCTACAGGAGTGTTCAGAGTCCTGTCAATAAATATGACATACACAAGCCCAAGAGCACTGCGTCCCTTCGATTCTTCAGCAAACATCTAAAGCCTCCTGCTACTGCTACAAACACAAGCTCACACACACACACACACCACAGTGTGTGGGAAACTTGCAAACCAGCTACCATGTTTCTTCGTGGGCTAGCTGAGGTGAGCAGTTCAAGTGTAGGTACTTGGAAACCACAACTCTGATTTAATGAGTATTATACTGTAGATTTTTTAAACGTCGCTGAATTTGGACTGAAAAGAAGGGGAAAAAACATCCAGACTGTTACGACAAAGGTACAACTTGGCCTTTTAGAGGGGTTATGTGCCATTGTTTCACACATTTTCTTCTAAAGAAACAAAACAAAAAAAAACCATCCCCAATCGGTTCTCCAGGAATTCCCTGAAGGCTCTTATTCGTAGCACATTGTGCCTCTTATAATGTGTTAAACCTGCCTAAGGATTCAGAATGCCATCTTCCCTGCAGCAGGATACTGCTTGCACTTCAAAAAAAAAGTGCAACAGAGGACTGTGCATGCCTGCAATTTAAACAACCTGCCAGTAGCACAGTATACATGAACTGAGGGATCCGGAGACGGTTGTTAAAGTAGGACTGAACAAATCTCAGCTTGTTTGTTTGCCGAGTTATTAGATGAATGCAACCACTTTTGTCAAAGAATTATAAGAAAACGGTTGTTCAAAACAACTCAATGGCACATTATGCTTTATTATATCATGTTAACTCAATTTGTGGGATTTCACTTCACACTTTACCCCTGTCTGTGTCGGTTTTAATAAAGAGAAAAGAAAAAGGGTTGCTTCTGCTGACTGAAAAACATCCACAAGATCGTTAAATCATCTCTCTCCTGTCACCTGCTTTCCTCCCACTTCCCTCTCCTCTGCTCCTCATCTATTAACTGGAAAATGGCTGAGGCTGCTCTCTGATCTGCTCTCTCCTTCCCCATCACACATGGTCTCGCACTCCGATTGTCCACAGAGGCACTCCCCGCTCCACCTCTCAGATGCAAATAGCCGGTGGCCTTTAGCTCGGAAAGGAGACAATAAGATAATCTGGGGAGGATTTGAAGTGGAGGCACATACAAAGGAAGGCAGGTGGGTGCATTTGCCTTCAGCTGGCACGCCATGTCAAGTGGAGCGCCAGAGATCAGCGGCGACCTGTGCAGCAGCAGGGGAGACCGGCGCAAGCAGCAGAGTCTCATTGTCTTGTGAATGCTCTGCTATGTAGTACTAAAGGATCATCCGATGGATATTTACCCATCAAAAAGTGTTTGTCACTAATCAATGTGTATTTCGGCGTATTTCTTCGTGACTTCTTCCCATTTCAGAATTGTCAAGATTCCTCCAACAAATCTAAATCTTCAGGGCTTTTTCTTTATCAATAACTTTGTTAATCATTACTGTAATTGATCAATTCTTTTATTTTTTTTTCTTTATACAGGAACAATCTCTTATCAGACAAACTGACAACGGACCACCGTGATGGTGGGAAGAAACAAGAATTTTCATAGTGAATAATACGATTACTATGTGAGCCACACCTTCTCATTGTCCTCTGTATGCAGCCTTCCCAGCAGATGAAACTGCGGCTTTCTGTTTGAGAAAATGGTAACAAAAGCAGTTGCCTAAAGGGATAGCATCAAAACTCACTCTTCTAACTCCCATCTTAAGTTGTAATCACATTATGTATGTTGTTTTAGTTCCCCAGAGGATTATGGCGTTCCTAAAACATTTTTATGCATCAGTGCCACTTTCATCAAGTTTTATTTCTGTAATTTAACCCCTTTTATGCAACCGGCATGGCATGACATGGCTGTCTTCTTTGTTTTCTTTAAGGGAAGATAGTTTATTTGATAACTTGAAAGCTTTTTTTTGTTTTAATCTCTCCACGTATGAAAACAAAAACCCATCATGGCAGTTAAAGGTTTTTAAATGAGCCATTAGCTCCTGAGAGTTGGGTTTTCTTTTGTTCAGGTTTGTACCTCCACCCTGCGCAAAGTTTCAAAGGTAGATATGACACTTGATCTGAGGTGTATCAAAAGTTAGTTGAAGACCATCGACTGTGTGAAGGAATGGGGGGGGGAAGCGCTGTAGAGCTGTGACATTCCACAGATGTTTGCTGGGCTTGGCTCTAAAGCGGAGTTTATGGTCGGAAAGCAGGTCGTCTGCGTGTGTGTCGCAGTTAACGCAGACATGCCCCCCCGCCCCTTCCGCAGACACTCTGGTGCACCTCCCCAAAATTGTAACTCACCACAGACAGTGCCGCAGACATCGTCGCAGGGAGGAGAGAAAGCAGGCCTCTGATTGGTCAACTCTACATCCGCTCTACACTATGCGTATTTCCGGTTTGCTAACCGGCTTGTTTTGTTTGTATGACCGCCGCCAGGGCGTACAGACCATCTTCTGTGACGCTTCTTTCGCCTCTCTGCCAGCTCCAGTAGTAGCAATATTTCTTCTATTTCTAGATCGATCAGCTGCATCTCAAAGTGCGCATTCGTCCAGTCGCCATTGTTGTTGAATGACCTCCGTAACCGGAAGAGAAACACACCACCCACCACACCCACAATCCTAGCTTGTTCGTGATTGTCCCTTTTGCGTTGTGGTGTGGGATTAACATAGCGCAGACCGCGCTTCAAAATTGGGCATAAATCAAAAATAACTGCGTCATACCTGCGACAAGCTCACTGCGACACACTGCTGCGAGAGTATACACGGCCCATAAGAAGTGACCTTCCGTTTAGCTGATGCATACATCCTCAACACAACAAAAAGTGTGTTTTCCTCTGAGAATAAGAGACTCCTCTGTTGCAGGACATTTTGATTTACTTTACAGCAGTCCATGGAAACATGTTTTGACTGGTCATGTGCTGCTGCTCTGGCAAGACATTAAAAAAAACGGTAATAAGACACAGGATGACTGTTGATAAATCGCTCTGGCTAAGTGATAGAGAGACGTGAAAGAGATTTGCCAAGACGTAAGTTGGAAAACTTTTTTTTTTTTTCCTGGAAAGAGCAAGGTGGAAATTTTCCATGAATAACAGTATCGCAGTTTAGTTGGCATGACCGTTTACGTCACAGGCACAATCGTAAGAAAGATATTTAACGCTGTTTTTGATTTTCCTATCAAAGGCAGCATTGGCACAGAAAATATGATGAGGGTGGTAAACAGCAGGGAAACAGAGGACACGTTTCCAGGGTGACATAATCTTCCCTACTGTCTAACCACTGGGAAACAACAGCACTGTTTCCTGCCAAAATGACACAAACACAAAAAACACACAAGGCCCGGATGCACACACCAGCTAAAGCTCGAGCGCACGGTTCAAACAGGAGACTGAATGCTGGAGAAAACACTTGACTAAAACTCTTAAGCCCAGCACTTCCACACATGCAGAGCTCTATTACTTTGAATTGATTTCTCTCTGCCGCAAATGGAGAGGAGGCTGAGCCTCTTTATATATGTCAGATTAAACTTGGAAGGGAAAGAGAAAGAGGCAGAGATAGAACAGCACGTCCGTAAAAAGAGAAGAAACCCGATCCACAGCAAGTGGATCATAATCACGCACGGATACAGCCGGAGCCGAATAAAGATGATTCCGACATAACCCCGACAGGAAGTCAGGTTCCAGCTCCTGGAACCGCACACAAATCGACATGAGCTTCAACGTCTTAGTCAGATACCTTTTGCTGTTCTTTAAAAAATTTATTTTTTTCCCCCCACCCATTTATGCTTGTTATCGTAGTAAAATAATCACAATGCAACTGTGCCACAACTGGGATGCAGCGTGTGCTCTCTCTTGTTAAAGAATTGGCACATAACTGCAGTGTAAAATGCATTTCATGCACCTAATCATTTCACATAATATTCTCACAATTACCTGGAATACGAGACAAACTGCAAACCTAACCAAAAACAACAAATAAATCATAATTTAAGGCCTGTTTAAAAGTCTTTGAGTCATTACATAAGTAAAGTTGTAGTGACAAAGATTTATTATTCAGAGCAGTGAGCAATTAGTCAGCTTTATCCAGGATTAAAGCTGGACTTCTGCGTTACCCCAGAAAGCCCACCGTCCTTTCTTTTCGGTTCGATAAAATGTTATTGTCATAGTAATGTTATACTATTTGTTGACCCATATTTACAGTTTTTCAATATCAGCTGTGACACATTCAATGTAGAAACTAATACAGAAACTAAATGCAAATGCCAAATTTGTGTTCATGAGAAATGAGCAAAGATGAAAAAGAGGCATAAAATCCAGTGCAATGAGTGTGGGGACTTCAGTGTCCGCTGTGTTAACAGCTCGTGGTGCGTGGGCAACGCAAAGGTTTTAGGAGCTTCATCCAAGTTAAGATTCCCTAAAACACGTCCCTGGTCACATTCGATAGCATACTGCACTGTTTGAGACTGTATACTGTTCAGAGTCCAGTGCAGTGATTCGTTGCAAAAACAACGTACTAAGAAGAACGTGCTTTATTTAGACATCAAATGAAGCATTAGTCGCTACGTCAAATTGAGGGCAGGTTAAAGGCACAGCATATACTATTTTTCACATATACAGACAGCTCCACCGCATGATAATCTTGCAGCTTTCTAAATCAGCTAAATGTGTTGACATTTCCTCCTCTTCTTGGAGGAAAATAAATAAATAAATAAATGAATAAATAAAAATTTCAAATTTGCAGGTAGACGTAGACGATCCCTACCATTTATGTCTATTAGCAATATTACAAATCTAGACTGAGCAACTAAGCTTGGTCGAGATGCAAAGCATGGGTCTGGGTGGCTTTCAGTTAAGTTTTAAAACGGGGGAATTTGGTCTCGCCTGTTTTTATGTGCCCCTCCACTTGTTGACAGAAGTTGTCCTTCATGCACGATGGACGGCAGTGTTAGTTGAGTCTTTGAAAACATCTTTTACACTGATCACACTTATTCTGTTCATAATGCCACACTGAAAACAGCAGGTCTTAATCCCCGTTTAGAAAAGGCATCTTCTTCCTCTGTGGTCTTTATCTATGAAGGGGAAACAGGACCTCAACAAAGCTCAGTAGTCTAAAACTGCCTTTTTTTAAAAACTTTTAAAATGGTTCTTGAACAAAAACTACAAATGAATTTCCATGTTTCTCTAGATGTTTTGTAGCAGTCTGTAGCTTGTGAAGTCCATAAAACACAGAAGAGATTAGCTTTAAATACAACCATCTGTTTGAACCTCTGGATTAAACACACTGCCACAGGAATCACAGTTTCTTAGAAAAGGACACGGAAGAAGGGAGGGGTGGACAAGGAGGGAGTGACGCCTGATGGATTAACTACGATGACTTCTTCAGACCTTCGCTTGGCCCCTGTCTGCCACAGCCTCTGGTCACATGGAAAGATGGGAGGAATGGGAGGAATGCAGGGTATAGCGGCTGAGGAGGCGAGAGGGTAAAAAGGACGGGGGGGACACAGGATTCCTTCAGTGTTGAAGGAAATTTGTCCCAGCCTCAACCTCTTGAATTTCACCACTAATAACAAAATGGGTTTCCTCAGTGCTACAACACCTAAATAATGCCAGTTAACTTCAGTAATGGAAGATTAATTTTTTGTTCTCCCCAGGCTATTAGCTGGTATAAGAGGAAATGAAGAAAGCAGTCAGAGGGGGAAATTAGTGAATAATCTCACAAGGTGCTAGGAGTATCACCTGGAATGTTTCATCGCATTATTTGACATATTTCATAATGTTTTTCATTGCACCCGGTGCAATATGCCGCTACGTCTTAGTAATTCATGTTTTAAACTTGTTTCTTCCAGGTTGTAATTTATTGTGTTTATGTTGTATGAATAGATGCAGTCAACTTAAATAATAAATATACCCCTGACAGTTCAAATCGACTGCTATAAATAGTAGGGTCCTTCTGCAGTGAGTGCTACAGAACAGTTTGCCTTCAATTGGAACGCTGTAGCAGAAAAAGAAATAATAAAAACATAAATAATTCACGATTGTGTATTTTAGTCAATGAATCAAACAGTTTAAAAAGGTTGGTATTTTCCTTTAAGCCACATTTATCTTCTGCACAGGCTCTCTCCAGCAACATGATATATCCAGAGCGCCAGGTCACATGGTCCTGCAGCCCAGTCTCCTTAGAGTTCATGTTGCTGGAGACACCAATGAAGTACAAGCAGGAGCAGGCGGTAAGGGGTGGGAGAGTTAGGGGCAGGGTATTTAGTAGTGGCGAGTTGGCCTGTATGTCCATATCAGTGTGACTGCTTTGTTTGCACAGTTGCACACTACATTGTTATGTTCACAGTTTCTCTCGACTGCATTTGTTGTGCGTTCCACCGGCGGTTTAAGTGAAAACACTGGGAGCCAACCGTGCGACTGCCCTCGATGTGGACCGACTTGCAAGACGATTGTTGACAAGCATGCTTGTGTGCCCGTCTCCCTCTGTGTTTGTGTTGTGCTGGGAGCAGGGGGAGGATAAATTTAGCACTTTAGCCCCAGACTGAAGGCAGTGGCCCTTTATCCTGCACTGTCCTACTTATCAGAGTGCTGCTCTCTGCTTTCTTGTGCCACCAGGGCTCTCACGCTCACCTCCTAACACTGGGCCAGACAATAGAGGAGGAACGTGCACATCAATATAGCCTTTTGTTGTGTGGGGGGGGAGAGAATATAGAAAAAAATGCAGACATCTGCATATGATTCTGCATATTTGTCAGTGCATAAGTATACATTCATTATCAGTCACTCTTGTGATGCAGGTTGCAGCAGAGAGGCCTTGTTTCACAACAGCTTGATTTGTTGATGCTTTCTGTGAGACGCACAACCAAATACACACATTTACAGTGGAGTGGCAATCTGAGGCTCCCCTGATTGCTAGAGGAGTTGGAATACATTAGTGTTCCCATAAATGCTGCCTTAAATACACAACGCCTGCCAAGCCAGATCATTTCTTTCCCCTCTTTTGTGCTGATCAGCTTCAAACATTAAAGCATGCAGGATGTAACGTTGCTCTGAATTTCACTAACGCAGCCAATTAGGATCAAGTCAACGAGTTGGTCTGTCTGAAACTGACCAATAGACCATGAGCATCCCGCTTCACCTTGGTAACACACAATCCCAGGGTGCATTTCCCTGCTGCCATGACAACCAAAAGGAGCTCTCCCTCACTCCCTCACTCCCACCCTTGTGTTTTCTCCCGCTCTTTCTCTGTCTCCTGAAGGCGGACTACCTAGCAGTGGAAGGTTCACAGAAAACCACCAGCCTGCATGACTTGGAGCTGCCTGTCATCCAGACAAAGAGAAAATACTGACAAAATATCTTTTTTAATATCAAAGGCTTTGACCAATCAGTATGTATTGGTTTAGGTGAAGTAATACCTTAAAATTGTAAAATCGTTCGCAATATCGACCTACAACAATCTTTAAATTCCGTTCTTTTGATAAATTCATAAAAAAAAAATAAGAATGTGCAGGATTCATAGGGTCAATTCCCAAAATGTCCAGCTTTGGGTGGGAAAAATAAATAAAAATCAACACCTCCAGGTCTTAAAAATGTTGTTTGTTGTGCACTGCTTACCACACACATCTAAAATGAGAAGCATGGGAGGGGAGGGGTGAATAGATGATGTAAGCATTTCAGCACAGGCTGAGGTCTGGGGCTGAGGTTATGAACACTGTCAGCTGACTACAGCCCCCACCAACTGGTGACTTTGGATGCTGCACAGCAGTTGCCTGTTTTCCCCATTTGCAGCCTTGATTTGAGCTGCACACCCAGGAAGGATATTGAGGATTCATTGTTAGTTTTTGAGTGACTGTGGGTAAGTGTTTTTGAAAGCTCAAGCTGGTGGCTGATGGAGAGTAATGGAGCACCGATGTTAAATTCAAAGCTGGTAATTATTAAAGGACTAAATATTTGCAAAAACCACTGCAACTAGGAGCGCATTTCATGACTGGTTCATTTTCAAATTTACTTCATTTATCATATCCTCAGAAAATGTCTGCCAGTCGCCTTTTTTTTTTTTGTCAACGTCATCAAATGTTTTCTTTTGCCGAAGCAACAATCAAAGACACGAAAAAATGATCTCTCAAGTTAAGAAGAATGTGTGGAAACATAACAGTTATGTTTTACTATGTTATGCCATTTCATGGACAAAACAGTTCACTGATTGGGGAATATAATCCGCACATTAATCAGCAACTAATTCAACTTTTAGCCGTGTTCCTGCAGTCACAGGAACTGAGGACAATATGCTGGCTCAAAGCAGCAAGCTGGAAATCCTTTGTTCATATAGGAATTTGAGGTGCATTACCTGGACCGTCATATGAACAAAGTGTGACAGCTCAGTGGTCACATTCAAAAAAAGATATGCTTTGAGAAGCATTCAAACAAATCCAGGAGGCAATGCGGCATAATTCCTCAAGGCAAACCAGGTGCTCAGAGGACAGGTGTTGGCAAACTCTTTAAGTAATCAGCCGAGTGAGAACTTCAGCACTAACGGGGTGAACCCGAGAATGGTGGATATAAAACAATGGAAAGTCAATAAGAGAGGGGCTATGCCTAAGAAGTCACGCCACCCATGAGGGCGCAGTCTCCCTAAAAGTAAACACTATGAACATGGATATGGAAGAAGGTAGTCTTTGGGTTTAGTTGCCTAGCAAAATGCGGCTGTATATTTTGGTTTTACACGGAGTCGAGTCCCATGAGAGCTTTTGAAAGTTCAGGGTTTAACCCAGGAAGGCACCTCGCTTTGTACACACCCCCACCTGACTTCTCAAAGGCTTTCTGGCAAGAGGAACACGGACGATCTCTGTGTTCAGCATTATTTTCTCAAACAGAAACAAAGACCAGCATTCCTCGAGCCACACACAGACGCACACGAGGGAATTTTCCGTCACAGTTTTGTGGTGCTTTGATTGTTGAAATCCCAGCATGGCTGTGGCGTAGTGGATCACACGAAAGGAGAGAGGAAAACCATCCTTGACGACAACAGAGATTCAGGGTGGTTGCGCCACTATTTATAACCTGCCCAGTCTGCTCTGTGACAGCAGAGGGGAATGGAGGGAGGGGCGGGGTAAGGAGAGAAAGAGAGAGAACCAGACACACTGACAGAGGGTGGCCTGTGAATTCCAGAGCAGAGGAAAAGACCATTGTTTTATTTTTTTTCCCCTCTTGACTGAGGTCCTCTGTGATCAGCGCACTGGGTATACAGGCAAAGAAAAAAAAGAGCATGTAGACAGCTTTAAAGTGACCCCGTTAGATTTTCAGCATTACTTATCTTTCATTAGATAATTACAATAAGAGATGTATCATAATAATCCTCAGATGCACCGTGAGGGAGTCGAATGCTGCTCCTCATTGTTCATGATAAAACCAAAAGAGGTTTGGCCACCTCTACCCATAACAACACGACTTATCAGCAAATTAACAAGCGTTTGTGCGCACACACACACACACACACACACACACACACACACACACACACACACACACACACACACACACACACACACACACACACACACACAAGCCTGGCGGCATGTGGCCTTCACAATAACATAGGACTGGTAGATCTGGGAACAACATCGCAAAACAACTCCAAACCAACAACACACCGATCACATGCAAATACAGCTAGAAAATTTGATAGCTGAAGAGTAAATAAACCTATGAGCTTAGAGCTTTCATTCTCCCAAACAATAGCCGTGCGTTCAATATGGAGACATGGTGAGGGTAGGAGGAGTCAGGTAAAGGTGCACATAAAAAAAAAACAAAAAAAAAAAAAACACTGCTATTGCAACCGCTTCTCAATGACCAGCGCACTCCATCTGTTATCAATAAAGGCAGGGAACTGATAACAAGAAACCCAGCTCAGCACATAGCGAGGAGAAGCAGGAAGCCTCAGTAAGAGTAATGGGAGTTCTTGGAGGCAGACAGTGCCAACACAACATCTCCTATCACAACATGAGGATCTTTTTTGTTTAAAGATTCACAATAATTCCACAATTTAACTGTCGGGCACATAAAACTAACCAACATCAGCCAGCAATTGTAATCAATATCAATACGCAAGCAAGCCGAGATTAACCAATCAATTGGCTGGAGTATGCCAGTTTTCAGCTTGTTAAACCGTGACCTTACACAGTGCCAGTCAAACGTACACACCAGCCTCAGGGTGGTTCACACCACGGCGCAGACTGTATCATCACAACCCACGAGGGAAACATTGTTAAATCACAAATGACTCGTCTGTCCAGTTGTAGTAAGGCACAATGTTATTTTCATCCAAATGAGCCATTATGTCGGCTGGGCAAGAAATACTGGTCTGTGTGCAGCCAGCCGTGCGGGAGCTGTCTGAAGTGCAACACTAGAAAGACCTTTCTGCCGGAGAAATTCAGACATGCAGTTTATTTGACTATAAGAGAACGCTACGAGACTTTTAACCGACAGTTTTATTTTGGAGAGTCGCAAAAAAGGTTTGCGTGTGATGTCAAAAAGAGTAGTTGGATAGAGAGAAAAATACAAGCTGGTCAAAATCAAAGCTCTAGTGTCAGACTTTATGAGCTGCTTTGGGGTCATTTTACAGACATTTCCACAACACTTTGCAGGCAAACCATACCTCTCCACATCAGTCTCAGTCAACCCTCCACAGACAGCCCATTTCACTGGGCTATATTTATCAAACAGGTTGTAATGTTTTATCAATTTTCTCTCGCAGACTTTTCTCTTGACAGAACTGCAGCAGCTTATGCTTATACTCATTGCAACACGTTATGACAAGAACTGCGGCTCTCTAAGGACTTCAGAGTTTTTTTAGACATCCTGCACTTTTTCATCCAACACACCAGAGTGACTGACAAGACAATGAAAACATTGTACCGAGTGACGCAAAAGATGATGTTTTTAACATGTTGACAACAATTATGTTTGTTATTGTAGTGCAAATAAACTCATAAGGATGCCAGTCAGAGTTCTATATAAAACCTAGCTTTTAATCAGCTTAAGCATGTAGAAAAGTGAGATTTTCAGCTGTTTCCATCCACTGCTAAAATGTTTTACACGACCTCTGTACTTGACGCGCTACTATGAATGGTTATGGGATGCGACATGCTGTGAAAAGAGTCGCACTTGAAGGCTTTAGTTTAATAAGAATACCTCCTTTGTCTTAAAGGTTTTATATAGCATGCCATTTCTTTTGTGCCACCACCCGTTCGTGTTTCAGATGCAAATCATCAATTGTAATTCAGTGTTGAAAATTCACTGACTGGGTTTTACATGCACATGATATTTTAGTATTTCTCATGGGAAACTAATAGCTTTGATCCACTCTTTGCTTATTACTGCTGGGGGTATAACTTACATTGTTCAGCTAAGAATTACATAAAAGAAAAAAAAGATCAAACACAAATATGATAAAATAATCGCTGTTATGATCTAATAAGAGAAGAATAGGAAATCACTGATGCAGTCAGTAGGGTTTAATAGCTGCCTCGACCCAAAGCAAGTCACATGAATACATTTACTCAAGTCAAATGTCCACAGTGAACAGAACCCATGAGGTGAAAGTGTTGGTTTCAAAGTGTGCACACCGACTATCCACTCTGGGACTGCTTGGCACCCTCAACTGCACCAACCTAACAACAGGTACACCAAAGCTAAAAAGGCAGAAAACGGGGAAAATGCCTTCTCCCACAATGCAGGTACAATGTGCAGACTGCTACCATAAAGAAAAGAAGATATCAACAACTGCTACACGGAACGGGTAGTGCCACGTACCTTTTGTTGATAGGCTTCTCATCCTTCTCGTAGGGTTTCACAAACCACTTCCCAATGCGAACAAAGCTGCGATTCATGAGGCAGCGCTCCAGCAAGTTGTGGATAGCTTTGAACAGCAGAGTGCGACACTCGTAGGACAGGCCGTTCTCCCACAGACCATTATCCTCGGCTGGAAAAGGAAACAGAAATACAGAGATGTGAAAACCTGGAACGCTTCGAGTGTTCTTGGGACACTTTTGACTCAACGCTAAGAACTCTCAGGCAAACATCTGCCAGTCTTCAGAGCATGAAAATGGTAAATGTTGCTGCTGTGTCGGGTAGAAGCACAGCAGAGAACAGCCTCCCACTTGATCAGATGGAACAATCCCTAATGAGGCTATTCATCAATGTTTACGTGACGACACTCAGGAGCTCCAAATGTTCATCAATGTTTAAGTTGAAAATGGCACAACTTCAGATTATGCACCTTTTCTGTTGAAAACTGAACAGTTTCGCAATGAAGTTTAAAAAATTCATATTGACAACAGACAGCATGAAGTACCCGATAATTTCCGGCCCGACTAAGTGTGTCAAAAAAAAAAAAAAAAAAACAGCCAATGAAATACACAGATATTTTGTGCATTTACTTTAGATGTGAACATATAGAAGAACTGGAAAGTATCCCTCTCTTGCAGTCTGATTAACTTGACGTTTAGGAGACTTTGACGATGAGAAATTGAGCATTTCCTGAAATGCAAAAGCAGCAAATTTAACGTGACATTGCGAGAAGATGGAGAGCAGGCCATGTAAATGAAAAGAAAAGCGTGTTCACCGAGACAGAGAGAGAGGTTAAGTAGAAATCTGCTGTTGCCTGCTTTCAGGCTGTGGAGGTTTCAGATGCTTTCTGCTGCTACGCACACCCAGTTTAAGAGGGTAAAAGTAGAGAAGAATCGCAGTTCAATGGCACCCTGATGTTGTTGTCACATGAATTCCTTTTCATATTGCTGTTTAAGGAAAGGCACTCAAACACTTGCAAACAGTCAGTAATAATTTGTGTGAGGTAATACAAAGGCCAACAGGTAGTTTTGTGCACATGCAGGAGCACTGTTGCATTGCTCGGACAACGAGCGTGTACTGAGCATGACGACATATCTGATGAGAAACACTCGTATGAGAAAGGTCTCTGTTCTTGTACCTCTTTCCACAAACAGATCGTCTGTTAAGGCAACAGGAGCGGTAAACCGTTTAGTTAACCAATGGTGATACTAAATATCTGCCCAATAACTCACGGTTCAATGACACTATAATTTGCATGCCATGTTTAAAAAAAGCAAAAAAAAAAAGCACCTGAAGCAGAGATATTTTTTACACATGAAGAACATCAGTTCAGGGTTCCTCTCATTTTCCGGTTGTTCAATGTTTTATATTGCCGGTTGGGTATGCGAACGCCGCTCAAAGCGTCGCAAAGAGCTACGTTCACTATTGGCATTTTCAACTAAATTTCTAAATATAATATATAAATCACCGTTCATTGATATTGATTTAAAAACTACACCAATGAAATTAAGATTTGCTGGAAAAACTAGACCAACTCTGTGATCCGTGGTTGTTTATATGAAGATAAACTGTATCTCTTTACTGTGGTCTTCCACAGAAATTAAGATCACATTAAAAGGAGGGTCAAACATGTATTGGAGGAGACCTTTAAAGTGACATAATGATGTGGCTCTGTTGCAGCTCTCTGGCTGTGGAAAACCAAACCGGCTCTTTGTTAGAATCAACTAAAAAAAAATAAAAACAGCTTTTTTCACCAGCCCTGTAACTGCTTTGGTGGGAACATCAGACTACCACAGTTTAGCTAATAAAACACAACCAACACACTGTCAAAGCTCGGGTATAACCTGCATTCCTGCCCTTTTGAATTCATGGGACAAAAAAAGATGTTTGATTGGCACTGAACTCCAAAACAAAACAAGTCCCACGCCAAACTCAGCTTAGAATAAAGAACTGTGCCATTAGACCCGTATCAGACTTGCTTTCTGAATCACATTCTGTGCTGGCCTGAATGCTGGTCTAATCTCATTAACAGCCACTGCTCACATCTTACAACAGTTAAGCTCCTTTCAGTCAAGTCCGCAGCAAACATCTCCCCAAGCGTGCCGTCTCTGCATGAGCACAGACAAAATAAATACAGAGTGTGACCGACCCTTCGCGTCAGCTTGCCGCGTGCCAAGGAGGCACAAGCCAGCCCAGAAGTGACTTAATCCAAATTTGACTGAATTATTAAGAGAACCCTTGGCTTGCTGTTGAAATAGGAAGGTAGGTGACTGCCATTTAAATCCAGACGATTGCTAGGCTATCAAAGCAGGAAATTGCCCTGGTTTCCTTCTCTGAATAAGAAATGCTTTATGGGGCCTGTAGCATCTTGGCAGGTATGAAAGGCTTGTTTAAGGAGATGCTGGGAGTTTTTATGCTTTTTCTGAGTTTAAGCAAAGAGCCAGATTCTAAACATCTGATGGAAAAATGTAAATGAAACGGTGTGTCCTAACTCCTAACCCAAAAAGGAGCAATGTAACCCCGGCCTCTTTCAACACACTTTCAAACGCAGTAACTCCATTAGACCTAGCAACTTCAGCTCGCCTTTTAAAGCTTTACAACCAGCCGAAGGAAAAACAACCCCAGGCCAGCTGCAAGAAACGGGGGCTACATGCCCGGCAAATTCGAGAGAAACACACCAATTCATCAGGTGTAAACATATCACAAAGGCAGGAAAAGAGAAGGAAAACGGCGATTCCCCTATTAAAAAAAAACAACAACAACAAAATAAGCCGTTAAACTTCATATAAATTGTGAATAAAGCAAGCGAGAGGTCATTTTCTTCTTCTTCTGTTTTTTTTTGTTGAGTGATTTAGCAGCTGGTGTGGCCATCTTGGGGGACATCGCAAGCAAGAGGGCAAAAAGTCAACAGGCAAATAAACTTAGCCCTCTGAGGCCCTAACGGCACATTAGGAATACTAAAAGAGGAGGAGGAAAGGCCAAAGTCTATGATGCAACAGACATATCAGTGTCTCTGATAATGCTAAACAGAGTGGGGAACAGTGTGAGCAGCCACAGCTCATATCTATGACGAGAAAACCAGCAATTAAACCTCCAGACCTCCTTCAGCCCTCTGTGGCTCCCCATGTAACCCAGCAGAAACCTCCCTACTTTTAAATCAACTGCCTCTCCCAGTCAAGACCACATCTACCCTGTACGTGGTCCTCCCTGTCGCCTGTTCCTCCTCAGCCCCTCCCTTGAGCAATGAGAAGCTCCAAAACAGGCGTCTGGTTTCCATCAAATGTTCTTAACGACCTCATGTTCACTGTGCGGGGGCCGCTGCAACACTCCACACTTCAGACAGACACAAATTATGTTACAGTCAAGAGCAAAGCTTTGGTTTCTATGTAAACAAAAGGACACGAGAAATTACAGTATTCCTCTATTTAGGAAAAAAAAAGGGATGGGATGGGGAAAAGGCATCCAAGGTAAATGTCCCATCTGATTACAGATGGGACTTTGCAATGTTTAATGGATTCTCCAAATGTCTCTGCCCAACCATAAGCTAACAACTGTAGAGTGCTTTCAGGGGGAAAGAATACTACCAACTCCACAACACTTAAAAATTTGAATCCCTGAACATGTTTGTTGACCTTATTGCACTTTGTCTGCTCAAGTCCCATAGTAACAGCCATTAGCCTTACGTCTTTGGGACAAAAGCAAGAACAGAAGCCTTAGCTCGCATTAACGTTAATCCACATCAAGCATCTCAACATGAGGCAGCTTATGAGGTTTGCCTGAACAGGTAACTACTTTACACTCCCATAACATTAAAAACAAATCTCTGTGCATTTACTGTTAATTCAACAGAGTACCGTGTCACTCGAGCCATGAAACGGTACTGCTGTTCCTTTACCACAAAGTGTGCAGGGGTCACAGCCAAGGTGCTGAATAGAAAAGTCAACGGAAATAATCATTAAGCAAACTGTTGGCAAAAATAAGACATTTTCCCACCTTTTGCATTAAATCAATCCAAGATTTTAAAACGTGAAACAGAAGATATTGAGTTGACAATTATGTGAGGAAAGGATGCATTAAATCCTAAAACACTTACAAATGGAAGCAGAACTTGTACTTATCTTTTTCATTTTAATGCTTAGAGTGAATGCTTAAAAATCCCAGCTCGCAGACAGATCAGAGAGAGTGCGTGTGGTCGCAGGGTGGTAAATGGTGGGAAGTCGGCAGTGCAAGGGGCAAAAGATGAGTAGCCTCATTTAGACAAAGATTTATGGGCTCAGGTGATGGTCGGGACACTTTCATGTATCTGCCTCTTGTGAAGCAGACCCAGATGAGCTGACCTTTATAAAAGCGCTTAGGCAGGAGCACAGCAGCTCTATAAAGAATTCTCACATCTACAGCATGGAAACACAATAAAGACCTTTCTCATAACCGTACAATCAAAACATTCCACACAGATGGTTATTTTTTTTTTTTATAGTTAAAAAATATATATAGATTAAATGTTTAGGGGTATCAACCCCCCCAGTTGCTCATCTGTGTATATGCAATTAGAGTAGCAGTCAGTTATTAAACAGCAAGATTAATGCCTTGTGATCAACTGTGCTCAGGGGGATTCTACCAAGTCTGGTCAAAAGGTTTTCTCCTCTCCTCCACTTCATCCTCCTATCCCTACTTATCTGCAAGGCAAGGGAGAGAGAACTCTTTGTAAAGTCTCCATTACTAATTAATGAATATTTCTTGAGCAGAGAGGGGAAAAAGAGTGAGACAGGAAGAGAAGAGAAGGAGACTACACCCATGGGCCAGAGCTGCATGCATGGCCGAGTCCCTGCGCTGTGCCAGCCAATGGAGATTCATCAGAACGCGGGAGAGAGAGCGAGAGAGAGAGCGAGCGAGCGAGCGAGCGAGCGAGAGAGAGAGAGAGAGAGAGAGAGAGGGATGGAGCAGGAGGAAAAGAGGAAAGCGGAGGGTGGTTCACAGGCAGGAGATTAGCCCTGGAAAATTGATCCCCAAGCACAAAAGCCATTGGCCTCTTCCACTTTTTCCTCCCTGGAGCTGTTGAGGTTTATCTATTCATCAATCTCTGCATTACACACTGAACTTCAGAATCATCTTTGAAGGGGAATAAAAAGAAGAAATCACCTAAAATCCTGAATTAAGGTTAACCAAGTGGATCAAATGGTCTTTGATACACCTCACCGGCCGTACAAATCCAGTGGAAGGGGGCAAACTAACCTTAGACATTCTTTCCATGATGTTTACAGCTTAAGTGTGGAGAATTCAGTATTCTGCTTGACTTTCACAGGTTGTCCAAGTCAATGATATCTGGAAACTCTAAAGGGGAGTGGCATTTCTCCTTTCTGAACCCTTGCCTGGGGCATCTACTGGGCTACAGTGCTTACAACAGGCGTTACATAATGACGGGACTCAATCTGCACCGCAGTCATCACTCCTGCCACTATTCAAAGGCGCACATATGCCAGTACAATCTGTAAAATGGGATTCCAAGTGCCGAGTCAGACAGCCCAGTACCAGCTGTTTGAAGATTAAGGCGATTATATTCACATACCATCTTAGGTTTCAATTTTACTAAAAAGAAAGAGGAAAAAAAAACAACTACTGTGCATTTAATGGTCTTCATTTGCACCCCAGTTTAGATTCAGAAGTCACTTACTATACTAAGAAAATACAGCCATGATTTGTCTTTTCACGTGGAGAGAAAGAAACGCATCTGTCACTTCATACTGAAGGTTTGCTGATGATAAATGCAAAAAGCAGGTCAAGTGCAAAAGCAGTTCCTGCCCCAAACGATGTTAAAACAAACAGCAGCTCTGAGGATCCACAACAGTTTAACTGCTATGAGACACTCAAAGAAAGTTTAATTCAAACAAATTTTTACAAACCAAAGTTTATTTTCTACAGCGAAATATACAGGTGCTCTAACATAAAGCCAAAAGTGTTCAAAGTGGTTTATCAGTAATGATCAGTTATGGTCTACAAGCACATTTTACGTCAACAAACATCAGTATTGTAAAAGCAGAGCTTCAAACGGCATTTCTTGCTGATGTGAATTAAAGTTAAGTAAGTTTCAAGTTGGAAGATCTTCAAAGAACAGAGGGACCAGTAAGAAAGTGAAACTTTCAACAGACTACTGAAATATGCCCTTTAGAAGTGGATATTCTGCCCAGAAGTGTGAGACATGGTTGTTTTTACCCGCCCACCATTATTCAAATGCAGAGAAAAGTCACAACAGTCACAACGTTCTTCTTCAGGCCGCTAAAGCTCAAGATACTTCGCAAATTACTGCACATCGTAGTTAACAACATCGCTGTCAAAACAGAGTCCCATCCCCCAATCACAGCAAAGATCTCAAAAAATGTGTTCATCAAACAGGTGTAGATGGACATTTTATCCCAGAGATTGGCTCCAACACCCCATAATGAACAGATGTGGGGACTCCAATGGTCCAATGGAGTAGAGACAGCATACTGATAACACGTTCTGGGTGAAAGATGACCGTCTCACCCGTTTCACCTTCCCCTTCACATCTACCGGGAACAATCTCAGCTTTACTACTCAAAGACAGGCATAAAGAGAATATGTGCTGCACGCACAGCCAAGATGGCAAAAATGCTGAATGCTTTTCTTAAGGCTTCCCCTAAAACTTAATCTGCAATACAAGGGATAACTTAAACTTGGAGAGTAATATTCAGTTGAGGGAACAGTGAACGAGGAAAGACCCGTGGGAGAAAAGTGGTGTTAAGACAGCTGTAAGATTTCACTGGGACTTGTGTTGCAAGGGTAATCAGAACAGGGGCAAACTAGTCAGAACTCAAGAAAAATGCGGCACTGGCCAATTACCCTTATAGACTGATATCAACGCCTTAAAAAAAGAAAAAGAAAAAAACTCAAGAGTCAGAGAGGGGGGGGGAAAGCAGCCATTTATCTTTCGCGTTAGATGCCCCCAGTCAGGAGACTTTTGAGGGGAGAGAACGATGAACAGAGCATGTCATTTGCATAAGAATACATGCCTATACACAACCACTGAGATGGGGAGGCATGCTGTTTAATTCAGCGATGGTGTTCACTTGTTGGGAATAATTTCTGTCCATGGCCAGGGGAAGATTAGAATTGGTTTTCTTTTTGCTAGTGTGAACTCGGCGGGTTGTCCAACAGTGTAGAGAAGAGGCTTGGTGGTTTGCTCTCCTTACATTCCTTCAATGGTGATTAAGAGTGTGAAGTTAAAAGATCCCTTAAGTTGTCTGCCCTTCACCACTCCCATCTCTCTAGCTCACTCCTTCTCCCTTCATCTCCCTGGGGAGAGGGGATTACTGGCACACTGGTACACACAAATGGCACTTGCTCAAAATTAAAAGACTTTCACAGGCTGCTAATCTAATGAGGGTGGAAGAGGGGTGTGTGGGGAATGAGCGAGCACCATTTCAGTTGCCGAATTGAAAGGACGAGAGCGGATTTTCGTGTTTACCGCCAACATTGCGCTAAATACTTAAAAGAGGCTGAAAAATACAAAAAGAAAAGAAGGCTATCTGAAACTCCCAAAAGGTTAGGACCAATAGCAAAAGCAAACAAACAAACAAAAAAAACCATCAAGCTACTCGCAAGTGGGGGAAGCTGAAAAGCATCAACAGTTGAGTGCATTAATTGCACCTGTCCTTCAAAAACTGGTTGGTATTTGTCTAATTGGACCTCCGCAGGCAGAGCACCGTGAAGAGTTCATAAATGTCGCCAACAATGAATCGATAATCCTATTTGTGAGGAGGACAAACACATGTCAGTTACTCTTCTATCAACAGTTGTCTGACATCCAACCCGTTACCGGTGAAGCAGAAATCCACAAACTTAGAAAAGACTTAGAGGTATACTGCACTGAAGGATACTGGAGAGGCCAGTAGCAACTGCTCTCATTTTGAACTTGCATTTTGACTGGCATTAGTCCTCTTCTGCTTTATTTCAATGGCAGAGCCCCATCAGAGGGGGAGAGTCTTTATAAAGGGTGATGTCGATATGGTCAACAAGCAAGAGAAACAGGCAGAATACATTTGGGAAACAGTTAAACATGAGAAGCAAGGAATGTGAAAAACACCTTAGGATACATCCCACTGCAAAGGGAGTAGATGCAAAGCCTCGTAAAGGTTTATTAAACAATGAAAGGAGGATAATACCTAAAACCAGACCCAACACAAGTCCTGCAAAGCACGATTAATCTTTTTGAGATAAAATACAGTGCAAGTCAGGTCAATATTTAATTACCGAATTTATATCTCTTGAAACACTAGAGATATCGTGTTTTAACTCCCCCAAAGCAGCAGTGAGAACATAGTAGCATCTCCAACAATTTCCAAATATAGATTCTCCATACCACCCCCTCCCGCTTGAAATGTAGCACACTCCATTAGAGAGCCTGAGCCAACTGCTTCAGGTTATTACCAGGACCTGTTAGGCTTGAATGAGCTGCCCATCGTACCCTTCAGCTCACATTTTGAGTCCACTTTAAGCACAATGTCCCGTAATGAAGCAGGGTCACAGACGGGTTGTGTTTCGCTCAAACTCCAAAGTTCCATCTACAGCAGAGACCGTGCATAAAGATGGCGTTTTCCATCTTTCACCGCAAAGGCTACTCTTACTCAAGAGGAAAATGAAGAAAGTGGGGGGCAGATGCATTTGCCTCATTTCTGCATGGCTGCCCATGCATACTGCGACACTCACTCAAATTATGATGGGACTGAGCTCAGTATCTCATGCCTTCCTCTCTTGTTCATCCTCTGTAGAGCAGCGACACGTGACCACAGTTCTACTTTGTTCTACTTTATTAAACTCAAATGCAAGGTGCTGCTTCAAATGTCATAAGGCAGCAGCTACTTTTTAACCCTTTCCCCAAGCACACAGACAAAAATAACACTGCACAATGCCAAGTGTTTCCAAGGAAAGGAGATGCCCTGTAGATATTGGCACTACCAGTCTGGCTGCTTAGATTCCCAGTCAGCGGAGGGTAAACGCAGGGGCATTAGGCAGGTATCAGATTACACAGATAACAACACCTCCCTATGGTTCTCACTTACAGGACATCCCTCTGGTGCCTGCCTGACAATCACTGTGAAATCATTTTTCACTGTGCAATCAATAACATATCTTGACAGCGTGATCCATGTTCAAGTGTTTCTTTTATAAAAGCTCTGAGCTCTCTACACTTTCTCTTATCTTTCACAGCCATCCCTCTTTCACAGCAATATAACCCTGGCTGGATCTTAAAGAGATTTAACATTCTTTTGCTGTACTAATGCCTTAGTCTTGCAGGAGCAGGGTAAGTTAACTTCAACTGTTCTTAAACGTTTCTTTGCTGCTCCGTTCCATTGACGTCATTTAGACAATCTCAACAAGCAGCCTGCTCTACGGCTGACCCTGACCTTTACAAAGTGAGGAGGCATCATAAAGAGAATCTACCCACACAGCTAAATAAACATCTTTCTTTAGAATATATATATGATATGTATATGCCAAGAAGGCCCCACCTGCAAGTTCATGATGGATGAGATCAGCGAAGTTTGGGTCGTCCCCCCACCAGAAGAGCCAAAGTTCCCTCCGGCCCTGCCGCTGGCTGCGCCGCCACAAGCTTAGTACGTCTGCCTTCAGGCAGCGACTGAAGCTGCATAGGATGGGGTCCTCCTCCGTCACCGGGAAGAGGATGGGAGCGGAGGTGGGACCCTGCCCCACAAACCTCTTCCATTTGATCCCTGTCAAGTCCGCCTGCAAGGATGGAGACAGGGGAAAAAGAACAGTTAGTCCAGGATCCACTCAGCACCTCCAAGTACACAAGTGCTGAACAGTGTTAATCCTCTTTTATGAGTAAGTTCAACCACTGACTATTTCTAACTAGAGCCAACGCTGTCAAAATTGGAAAAAAAGAAGAAACTAAGGACAGAAACGGGAGGATGGAAAGACACACAAAAGACAAAAATGGAGCACCATTGTGTGTCCACACAAAAGAGAAATAACCTCAAAGCAAATTGGACTGTTTCTGTAAGGGACTGTGAACTGGCTTCAGGTGCTTTCAATAGCAACATGTTCAAAACACATATTTTAAAAACTATTGTTTGTAACTGTGGTCTCACCACCTTAATCCTCATTACTGGTGAGTGCTGGAGAGAGAGAGAGGGGGGGGGGGGGGCTGCCTAACGATCCTGTTTATAGGTTCTGCTAACGTCCGACGCATTTGCGCGATGACGTCATGTGCACGCTTTGTATTTTGGCTCATAATGTTTCCAACATGGCGTCGAGGCAGAAGTGCTCCAAAGTTTGGTTATATTTCAACAAAAAGGACAAAACTAGGGCCAGTTGCAACACGTGCAGAGCTTTGATCACATCAAATGGGGGAAAATACCTCCAACATGCTGAAACATTTGACCACACAGCATGCAATTACTTAGCACGAATGTAAAGTCTTTGACACACTGCTAAGCGATGGTGGCGACTCTTGCGGGGGAGCTTGTGGCACAGCGTCTTTCGTCTCAAAAGTCGCAGGTAAGGTAAAACTTCCAGGTACTGTTGATTGTTACAGGGCTCTCAAGTCTCACGCATTGAACGTGACAGTCACGCTTTTCAGCCTTTTGTCACGCACTCCCGCCACATATTGTATTTCTCACGCTGAAAAAAATATATAATATAAATTTCTCTGGTGCGGCGCCATCGCTATGGAAATGACAAGAAACAAGCACATCCCCCTTGATTCTGAGCAGAGCAGTTATTAATAACAACAACACTGATAATAATATTATTAATGGAACGGGCTCGATTCCTGCGACCCGTCCAACTCTTGAGAGCCCTGTAACGTAAAACTTACAGGTCCCGTTGTTTGTAAAAATGTTTGCAACATACTGTATGAATAATTTCCATCTGATTTTAACATTTAGTTGACGACGACTGCAAGAGTGAGGCAGGCTCAGAGGCAGGGAAAAGTACAATGACAGAGGCGAAAATGGATAAAATGTTGGTGCATAGTTGAAATTAAAGTGTTACTGCAAACAAAGCCATTTGTACTATATATATATATATATATATATATAACTGGATGAGAATCAATAAGAAAACCGATAAGGAACCGAATTGATAAGCGATATCGATAATGGAACCAGAATCATTAAATTCCTAACAATTCCCATCTCTACACACAGGAGAAATCCTCACAGGCAGTAAATCACAAGCAGAGTTATTAAGTGTTAAAGCAGGAACATTACGATCCCCTGATGGCTAGTGTTGCTGCTCATCAACCAGGTGCCGACAGACTACCCGTGTCGACCGAAACACATGCAGACATGCACATGCCAACTGTATTAGAACACACACACACAATGCCTGAGGCGTTCGTATCCATTTCGACCGCAATCTTGATTCTTGATTTATCCATGTAGACACTGCAAGTAATCTGCGAGAACACGGATGGTTAATTTTCCAGCAGTTTAGCTCTATTCGGTTCACGTTGAGTTAGCGAGTCGTCCCCCTGTATATTCAACCAATTAATCCATTACAATTCAGGGGATATCTTAACTCAAGTGCAGAGGCACAGAGCCTGAACAAATGATTACTCGTGGTTGTGTCGAAGCAGTGGTCTTTCGCCTGACTAGGGATAAGCTGATAGATTTGTGATGTTAGCTGGAATGAAAGTGAAGGGTGGGGGGGGCTTTAAATGGTATTGTGTGGCATCAGCTGGAACAATTGTGGACCACGACAACAAGTTAGCAAACCATGAATAAACAACTTTCCTGGAGTGTTTTTATGACCCTAGCATTTGTGCATAATGAAGTAAAGCATACGGCCAACTGTTATTCTTTTCAGAATTAAAATGTAAACTGGGGATAAACACAAAGCATGCGATTGTTCGCCACCGCCAACACAAACAAAGAAAGTAAGCAGCTTCTAGGAAGTATAAAAGGGCTCATGTTGCTTTATATTCTCATCTAATCATAAACAAACAGTAGTTGTCAGAGTGCATGATCAAAACACCAGGATCTTTGGTAAATCTTCCTTCTGAGGAGTTCAAAAGCTGCGACGCAGCCCGACTACAAGCTCCATGTTTCAAAAAGCAGAGCCGGGCCTGCTTGTAACGGCAGAGCTGCCGCAGCTGGGTAGCTCCTTCCTGCTGGAGTGTGAGAAGCAGTACTTTACACCTGCATCTCGCTCGGAAACATCTGTGCACACAATGGAAAGGGAGGGTGGAAATAACGGTTAACTGTGAAACCAGATCATAAGCAGCTTTGATAAGACAATTAAGAGGCAAACACCCCAATCATCTCAATGACCACGTCCAGTCCTCGATGACATTCTTCATTTCATCTTATAAAAGGTTCTGCTCTTAAGTGGAAAACGGATTTCATCATGTCCTCTCCACCACATCAACACTGGTTTCATGCCACTAGATGCGATTATGTGCTGCAGACTGAAAGGCATGAGTCAGGCTGTTCCCAAAGCACCGATACCCCCAGTTTGAATAACATGTCTTTTATTCAAATATGGGTTTCAGTTCATATTTTCTTTTTCAAGCCAATTTCACACTTAAATCATTAACTGATTTCACGTAAATTACTTTTTTTCACTCCTTTTTTTTTCTTCCACAAACTCAGTTGCATTGTCTGAAATATCTCTCATGATGGATTCAATTTTATGTGTATAATAAGCCTAAAAAAACATTTTTTGAAAAAAAAAATAAAAGAAATAAAAAAATAAATGACAATAGTGAGAAAGACACTAATTACCATATCTCTTGGAAGTAAGATCTAAACTGCAGTTGATAAGAGGGGATAAAGTTAAAGAGTAATTGCCTGACCTTTAATGACAATAAAAAGCCTTTCACATGTATAAAGAGAGTGAAAGGACCCCACTAAATAAACACCTTTTATGTGAAAATTCCATTTAAAAGAACAATGCGAACAGCTCGCGAACAAATAAAATTTGAGTGCAGCAATTAAGCAGCTGTAATCTTTCCTGAAACCACCGGAAAATCAAATGATTATTTAAGAGAAAACTAAATGTCTACAACTTAGTTTGTCAATAAACAGTTTAATGTACTTAATGTAAGAATTAACAAAAAAGGGAAATTTGCTGCTCGCAAAGTGTTGCGCAAGCCAGTTCATTTGCAAAAAAAAAAAAAGCATGTATGCATCTCCACGAACACGTGGTCATAAGAAAGTTAAATAGCTTAATTATCCATCAGCCCGGTGCCATGTGACTTATGAAATGGCACTCGGAGAACACGACATGCTGCTTGTAATTATCCATAGTTTCTGCAGAGCAACTGTACACACAAGGCAAAGTGAAGCAGCTGACTAAATCCTGTGGGCACAGAGTTTGACCTGGTTCATTGCTGAGATTTAGCCACTGTTACAGCAGTCACAGCTAAAATACTGATTAACGCTGCTGCTGGGCTGCTAACCTGCAGGAGCAGCGGGCTCCTCTTCGCATCTTACATTTCAGATGTAGTCAGGACCTTTTTTCAGACCATAAAGGACATCCGCATCCATACTGTGGTTCTTCTGCAAAGGAGACCGAGTAGAGTAGAGTGCATTGAGAAGAGGTGTAGACACATCCACACCACACTAATCTAAACTTAGCGACACAACTGTATTGTCAGAGTAACTAAGATCTAAAATATAGAAATGTTGACATCTTAGAAATACTGTTTGTCACAAAACTGACAGTACATGAACAGTAGTAGGAGTGTAGTAAAGCTACACCGAGGAAAGCAAGTGCTGCATAAGTCTTCCACGGTGTCATGACAAGTTATGCAATATGTAGAGTCTGCCATCTGTGAGCTGAAGCTGACAAATGTCACCAACTTCATTATGTTCTTCCTCTCTTTTCATTGACAATCTCTGCTCCGTACAATAAACAGCTAATTTTACCCAAAGTGCCAACACTTTGTTGTGTGACTAATCTCAAGCCTGTGAGGATGTAGCGACAAGGTGGAGTCAACCTGACAATTTTGGTTAAAGGCTTGCTCTCTTCTGTTTTGGGTGTTTATTTATAGTAAGGCGGCAAAATTGTCATAAAACATAAATAAATAGTCAATGATACAGGACTCTGAGCCAAGCTTCTATACCTGCTGAGTCTATTTGGGAGAATCAGAAGAAGATGTCGCCTGAAGTCGCTCACAGTGAAACTATTCTCCTCCGACAAGATTTAAGCAGCGCAGGTTTTGCTTGAAGAAAAACTAAGCAAGCCAAGTATTTCCACTGCTGATTCATATTGGATGTACCTGATAAAGACAGCCGTTTGCGCAATCAATTATTCTCCAAACAATATAATAACACCAAATGTCAGAGCGGGGAAAACTCAGTTTATATTTGCATTTGCAAACTATTAAATGGACACAGAGACGATTTGATACAAGTTTATGCACCACAGAGGGATGGAAACATTCAGAGTGTGAAACACAAAAACAAAGTATGGATGCTGTTATTTATAAGAAAACTTTGCTGTAGAGATAACTATTGTATTCAGTACATCTTTCATGCGTAACTTTCAGTTTAAAAAATGCACAACTAAGCACTCAGATAATCTTTAAACATGCTTTTAAAAGGACTATTCCTTAAAAAAAGAGACATCTCTCAGCAGATTAACAGCTTGCTATATTTATAAATTACAAACGTGTCGAATTATATGCACCTTAAAATGTGACGTAGGCCAAATCTGGAAGCCTGAAGCCATCCTGCTGACAGTTTGTATCTCTGCTTCAAGCAGTCACAACCGTGTTTATTCTGACTTTGCACCAAAAAAAAAAACACAACAATGAAACCAAACAATCTTTACGTGTCGTGGGAGAAAGCACTGAAAACCCTTTCCAGCAAAGACTGCACACGTCAGGCTGCTCCATCAAGGATAAAAATGTGTCTTCTACAGTTGTGCTCTTTGTCCTTTCTAAATAAATTAGTTACAGACTGTGTGTAAAAAGTCAGTGCCAAAGCTTCTGTGTATTTCCCCACCAACAATCATGCTTCCCAGGCCGAGTGTATTCTGTGCCTCAAACATTTTACGTGCCATGAATCGACACGGTCTTCTCTCCCGACTGTGCATTAGTAAATGTTCAGGTATGCGAGCGACTTCTTATAAAAAGGGTCCCAGCAGGGCAAGCGGGGAGAGGTTTTATCTTTCATATGCCAAAGCCAAAACTCACATAGCCACATAAGCAGGGAGTCTAAAGCCAAAGCCACTGGATACAGGCAAGAAGTTTTCTTGAGGTGACGCGTACTCAAAGGGGGGTTATGACCTCGGATTTTGCCAGCTGCTCACCTTCTGGCAACTCATGGTTCTGGGTCTGAATGGGGAACAGTGTGTTCAAACAGCTGCCTTCCTGACTTTCAAGATATGAGACAACAGGTGAAGCTGCTCAAATCCTGCCACAGATGCTCCTCTTCTATCAAGTCCCTGTCTCCCTTCCTGCCAGTAACCTCTCTTCCCCAGTTAACCTCGTCATGAAACAATCCTGAAACTAACAAGTGTGCGTTTGCATTTTTGGGCTGAGGAGAATGCAAATTTGATCAGTTTCATTTGAGCTCGTTAACACAACTCTCTGCAGTTTAGTGAATCACACACCGGAAAGAATTCATTAGAGTGGAAAGCAACGGAGCTCTAGATAAGACAAACTTGCACTTTAAGGTAATCCCGATAAACCCACTATCCCAAAAAAGAAAAACTATGCAACAAGTAGTATCATAATCCAGAGAGGGCTATCCAAAGAAGAATGAAGGGGGAGAAAACTACCAAAATGTGTTCACATTCTTTCACCATAAAACCACAAAGTGGAGTCTGTTCAGTAAGTGAGTCATAACAGCAGTGGTGTTATGCTTAGTCTCAGTGTGCAGGAAAATGTCAGCCAGACGGGCAGAGCACCACGACTACCAGCCTCTCTCGCCTGTCCACTGTTGCCAACGCTGCCTTCAAGTGCTGTCGTAAACATTGTAATTACAAGTTCAGCACACAGAATCGACCCGACAGAGCAGTATCAAGAGTGTGGGGATTTTCTGCAGTGATATGTTACCTTTAAGGGGGCGGACAGCTTGGAAGCTGTGTCAATTTGCACTTACAGCAGTGTAGTATTTGACTACATTATTATTATACTACATTTCCAGTCAGCATTACTACTGAGGCGTTTCCGTTCTCACTTCTTGTTTAACTTTTTTACATAGCTCCATCAAACATCTGTGCATTTTTGTAGTGTTTTTTTTTTAAATCTTTTACTGCATTGCAGTGCGGTTGTGTCATTTCATTAGTAAAAACCTACATTTTTCTGTGGGTTACCTTCAGTGCTCCACATCTTTGCATTAAGGACTTCCTACTGTGGGGGCCTGATGTTAAAGAGGAGTCCTTTACACTGCGTGGCTACTAAACAAGTGTAGTTAAGCCTGTTGACAAGCCAATTAACTGCAACAACAAACATACTCCAACTATGTTCCTGATTATCCGGCCACAGGAAGGACTGTACAGTCAAGCAGCGCCTCTACTTTTGCTGTTGTGGCTAAGAACGTAGACCACGCCGTGACATTTAATGCATTATTTTTCTCACGGGGGATTAAAACAACATCTGACAACTGCAGAAAGATAAAAGCGCAACCACAACTATTTAGGGTGGCGTTAACCAGCCACGACTGGTAACATGACGATAAAAGAAACAGCTATTCAGAGTAACACAGTATAGGTTTCAGTCTATTTGAGTTGTAGCTGATGCATGTAGCTACCTTTTTGTTTGTAATGTCCAAGAATGAATGCCACAGATTATATCAACAGCCTGGGGCCTGTGCCCTCGTTGCTGTGAAAACTTGAATATGTCCAGGGAGATAAAGCCACTAATAAACAAGTAATGCCATAATGCAAACAGTTCAGGTGTGCAAACAAACCCTGTAGCAAACAATTATATCAAATGCTTGTTGCAGCAACAACAAACTAAAGCTTTCGAGGAAAGACTGAAGGGGCGGGCTCGTGTCCAGGCTGTGCAAGTTGAGAGGTGACAGTCCTCATTCGGGAGTTGTCAGCATTTTACTAAAAGAGTATCAAACAAGCAGATGTACATAGGTCTCCCAGTCTCCAAATTAAAGCTGCGAAGTGAAGTGCAAGACGTGTTCACCACTTAATAGATAGATAGTAGAAATACGACGAGAACTAGACAGCAAGTTCGTGATAAACAATGCGTTGAGACGAATGGGAAAGTGCCACAACAACTCACAGGGACACAGGCGTGCTTCTGACAATAAAAAAAGCACATTTATCTAAGCCCAAGCATACAATATGCTGATGTTTTTGCCCCGTGAAGTGGAGTAAATTAAGCTTTTAAAAGCGAGGAGCGTTAATCTCGCTGTGCTCTGTTTGTGATGACAAAAAACGGAAATGAGGAAGATAACGGACAGCGCACAGGTCTTTACAACCAAAAGAGAAAGTGTTGAAAAAACAAGAGTAGGTGTTAACATGAACAAAGTGGAATATCTTGTCTTAATTGATGCCAGCTTGACAGGGCCTTAAGCCTGGCTAAGCTACTATCAACTGATGTCTCTGTGGCTAACGTTAGCTTAGCTCCTGTTCAGCTAGTTAAAAATGGCTGCTTTCCTTTAGTTTTAAATCTCTTACCAGACAGAATAGATTGGAATGGCAATCCTCCAAGCTGGCCCCGTTTGGTACAAAACAAGAACTCATCCTTCTTCACTGCAAGGTCCAACTCTCCATCGTTTCACTTCCCGGGAAATAAAGAACAATACGCGGATTTGTGTTTTCGATGATGTGCAGGCTTAATCAACGAGAAATATTTTTTGTAACATTTGGCTGGAGGAGAGTTAATTCAACAACCTTCCGACTGCAGTTTCCTCCGCCGCAGCTAAAAGCGGATAAAAGAGACTGGGGGGTCTCTATGTCGACATCTCAAAAGTAGACTGTAAAACCAAATAAAAGGAAGCGTAAAATGTTCATAAAACAAAAAGAAAAGGAGAGCAAAGAACCAACTCTCCCCCTCCCCCTTAGCCCTAAAACGGTCTCCACTTAAAAAAATAAAAACGTCCTGTCTTACTCCTCCATCGCAAATTTGAGCTCTAAAATGAAATACATCCTGTTACAACCTCTCGAAATCTGGCACCGGCCTACGTTTTAACGATTATTTCGATCATAATTTCAGCCTCGGTTCCTGTTGGTTTCCATTTGAATTCATGGATTCCTTTCTTTAATGGCGGCCACAGGGACAACTCTGCCTTCCACAGCCTATTGGCTCATTCGTGGTCATATCTTTGTCAAGCCGGCCGAAGACCCGCCGACACACACAACACAGCGGGCAACATTTCCGGCAAAGTAAAGGTGTTGCATTGCTTTTTCTTTAAGGCTTTCACGAACAACATAAAAGTGTTCAATATTACACCTATTCCCCCTGCTCTTCTGTCTGTCTGTGCTCACTAAATGTAATAATTGCTACCTTTAATGTCCAGTTTAATTCTTATGTTCAGCACAACTGGATGTGACTCCCAGATACAGTCAATTGACAGATATTAAAACCGACATTTGCAACTTTCTATCAGTTGTTTTTTTTTTTTTTTTTACCTCAGTGCAGTTTTGCTCTGAGCCAAATACTGGTCCTTGTCCTGAATGTTAGTACTGCAGGTTCGAAAAATGTTCAAAAAATAATTAAGCTCTCACATATTATCACACTTTTCAAATAATAACATTTACTTTTCTTCAAGTGCGACTTGTCACAAACAGATGTTTCCACGTGCTATCATTTTGACAGTCCCAGCAAAGACTTCCGTGTTTCAGTGTTGTCACCTTGACACTGTCGTGGTCATGAGGGCTGTAATAACACAAGACTGATAGGTATTGCCGCTGGGCCAGCACAAGTGGCGCTACTGAGCAACAGATTTTGTTTCTAATGATCAAACCCTTTAAACTTGCTCACTTACACAAGGCACCACCTAGCGCATGTGATGTTGCACTTGCAATTGAAACGTGCACCCGAAGATGTGTGCAGGCGCTCTTTGTTTACCTTTTACTTCAAACTAAATCCGTTCAGTTGACCATAATTTTTCCAGCAATGCTGGGAAATCCAACGGGAAGAAAACATTACCAAATATCTAACAATGAAACAAACTAAATAAATGCACCACTTGAATGGAAATACGAGGATATATAAAACTAAAAATCATGAAAGTTATACTTTTATTGATTTATTTCACAGGACTTTCACTTTATGGTGATATTAGTCATCAATTTAGGGTAATTCTACTCTCTAATGTCACTTTTATTTCCCAGTTCTTTATCATATTTAAATGAGGACATGTGGTTTCTTGCTGAAGGATCAGATAGGTTCAGGCTGTCCACAAGGCACATTTCCACCATCGTCTTTGGTAGCGTTACCTTGTCTGACTGAGTTCTTATGAGACATCCACTCAAATTGTTAAGAAAAAAAAAGTGTCATTAGAAAATATATGTAACCTCAAATATAGAATTATAAAAGAAATGTCCAATAAAATAGATAAAACTTTGCCCATTTGAAATGTTCATTTCTGCAATAAAACAACTTATTGATGGTCCTATCTCAATCCTACGTTCACTGGCTCACTCATTTATCTATTTCTTCTTTAATTTATCTGTTTTATCATGGTTTAAAATGTTCTTCCATACAGGAACATTCCAATGGATGAACAGAATTTTTTTTAAAAAAGTCTTTGTTGACACAGTTACATGATTGCAAAGGATGTGCCGCAGTGCTTCAAAGCCAGATAACGAGGATGCTTTATCTTTAGAGGGTCAAAGTATAGCCAACCATAGATTAAATGTTTTCCAAATATTTGTATATCTTTAGACCGAACCAGTTTCAATCTGTACTCTGATGCAGTGTCCGTATTTGTAATTTGGGTTTACAGCCTCAGCATGCTGTAAAACACTTGTTTTCCTACCTCTTTGTTGGCATAATGCTTTAGGAGAGTCGTATCTTATCCACACCAATCGTGCAGCTACAATAAAAACAGAAATCAATGCATCTTAACTGGTCGTTTCATCAGGTGGGCCTTGATTTTTTTACCAATTATATTATTTTGCTTGTTTTGTTTGATTTGCTGGAGCAGTTACGGCACAACTTGCAAATCTATCAAATATAAATGATCAGGTTGCATGGTTGTGCTTTCTGAGTCAAGCTGTGTTGTCAGGGATTTTCGGTTTGATCATCACACTACGCGACAGGCGGCCCTGATAGAGTTTAGGTAGAAAATTTGATGTGTACACAAAAGCACCAAAATAACCGAGCGTGACAATGTGGTGATTAAAGATTCCACTTTTTATATTTGAATGGTACAAACAGGGGTTTACCTTGGAAGGTCACACATCATTGTCTTTAGGATATTAACCTCACTGCATTTCAGTTAATTGCAGTTAACTGTCCAGTGATTTGCAACCATGCGTTAACTTTCTGTTGTCAACAGTAAATGCCATTTGTTTTCAGTGTTTAGCATTTTAAAAGTGTTAAACACTTTATCCTCTATTGTCGGGTCCAGTTTCTTCCATTTAGAGTTATAGCGAAAGTAAAGACCCATCTCCCCTAAACATCTGGAGAGGGTGATTCATGCCTTCATAACTTCTCAGCTTGATTACTGTAATTCTTTGTATGTCGGCTTAGAGCAGTCATCCATTCAGTGCCTGCAGTTAGTTCACAGAACTGACTGGACAGAAAGAAAGGGGCCACATTACACCTGCATTGCACTGCCTCCATTTCCTCCCTGTTTGCCAAAGGAATTGAGTTTAAAATTCGGTTGCTTACTTTTAAATGTCTTAATTGTGGAGCAGCGTACCTCTTTTATAATAGCTCTGTTTCCACTGTTGAGCAGTTTTCAGTCGTCGGGACAGACGCATCTCTTTTTCTCAGCCTTCTTTTCCAGGCGAGCAATTTTATCTTCCCAGCAGGTTGTGCAGTAATTCTTCTGATGTATTTGTTTGCTGTGATTCGTGGTTCTTGTATTCTTAAGCTGTGAAGCACTTTGGTCATCCTTGGCTGTTTTTAAATGTGCAACATGAATAAAGGGGACTTGACTCGGTTTGACTTAAACAAAGCTGAGAATACTCAGAAATTTCACCCAAGGCACACTCTCGACTAAACTATTGCCCCTTCTCTTTCTGAGTGTGAGCACTACAGCTTCATGAAACATTAATATCTTAAAGCTTTTAGCAAAGGCTTGTTGCTAATTATAATAGAGTGTAAGCAGTCTTTAGAAGTAATTTCATTCTAGAAATGCATGGCAACTGCTTGGCTGGCAACCCCATATTTTTGTAATTTATGCTGTGATTCATTAAGGAGTAATTACACGCCCTGAGTGCAACTTTTGTTAAGTACTTTACTTGCCACTATCACAACTGTTTTTCGCTATTTAATCCCAGAATGTCGTTGTTATTCTAAACTGCTACAGTATATCCATTAAGTCTTTTCTGCCTTTGTAATTTTGAGATGTAAACATTTGGTTTTGTGCACACAAATCAGATCTGCGCAATCATCTGTAACAGATCTTTTATTCTTTATGCCCAGGAGAAACATGGGCGATATTTCCTGTTTGCAATACTCAGAATTATGAAAACCATAAACGAGATGATGACAGCACTTCCTGAAGCCAGAAAACAGCTGGCTGCTCCTGAAACACTGATGGAGTCATTAAGACGTAGTTGCCTAAAGACAACGAGTGATTGATTTGTTCCAAGGGAGGGAGGATAAAATATTTTTTGGCGGTTGAACTCTTTCTTCATTTCCAATTTACAGCGATGTTAACATAGATAAACTTAGCCCTCTCCAAAATGTCTTTGCCCCCTGTTTAAGGTGGACCTAAATAGTTTTACTTGCTGTATAGATTCCTCATAAACCACAGAGGCATTGCTATCTTTGCCAGTCAAATACAGGAAAAATGCCAGATCAGCACAATTTGATGTGACAGATATATGGTAATTGCACAACCACTTAAACGCATTACCCATACAATACATGACAAGAGATTTTGCTTGAGTTGTGCAGTCTCAAAGGCCTTACAAAATCATCTTTGTGTATTTCATCTGATCCTAAAGGAATGAACAGCTCTTTAAATGTTAAATCTCCCCATATGAATGGATGATAATCCCACATCCTGTGCTCCCCCTAGCCCTTAATACAAAAAACAATGGTAGTAAGATATCATCTGGATAAGACAGAAAAAAACACATCTAATAGTGCAGTCGATGAGCACAGCTGTCATAGCACAGTAAGTAATGTGGAAACCAGATTGCTATCGTTGCTGTCGATGGGTTTCCCACATTTATCTCAAGCTCCCTCTTATCTAAATCCCACAGAGCCATTCTGTCATGTATATTCTATCACAGCAGCGTTCAACAATATTGGTGAAATGAAAGTGGAAGATAGTTTGAGGTTGGCCCACTGCTCTTTTGACATTTGATTTGTCTTGCTCTGCGGTTCCTGCCAGTCTGCTTTGGAAGCATTTGTCAGACGACCCTGGCTCACTGCATGAGAAAGTGAATTATAAGTCTGAGATTTAGCCAGAAAGCAAACATGGGCTGAATTTAATGAGACCCTTTGGTCAGATAACAGGGAAACACGTTGATATGGAGGATTACAAATTTGACTCGGTCATCTTTAAATATGCTTAAATAGCAAAGGATTAAAAAACACTGAAGGTGATAGTAGATGTGAGGACATACGCAGCTTCAGGCTTGGGTATGTTTCTGTGCGTTGGCTCATGTAGCTCATGTGTGACCTTAGACACTAGACCACCAGAGCAGCTACTGAAAGATCCCAAGACTCAGGAGATATATTTGAAAGGTTTTCTACAAAATCATTTAAACTGATCATCCAGATAGGTTTTAGGCTTTACAGGTGAGGTAACCAGCAAGTAAGACTATAATTCCAGGGTCCATGCAGTAGGTCAACAGCATGCCTTGTGTTTAAAGCGGCTAAGCTGGTTAATGTCCTTCTCTTTGCCTCTGCAAAGGAGGAGATAGTTATGAAGAGGTTAACAAACATGCCATGCTCTAATGAAGTAGGCTGAAATGTGTGCTCTTCACTTTCCCTCTTACTCAGACATACACACCAATTCAGATACACTCATTATTATTTTTCAGTATTTCTGTGAAAGCACTCACAACCCTGGTCTGCAAAGATGAACTGAGAAGCACTTGGCTCATTTGAATAATGACATTTGGCATTAACTGCAGAGTTATGGGGAGTAAAATATCTTGAAAGCAACAATTGTGCATGAATTACTGTATGATAATATTATGTTTTAAATGCTGGGTTGATCTAAAGTGGAAGTGTGTGAAACTAAAGAATGACTGCATTTGAATCACACTCCTCATATGGTAATCATCTCTTTAATAGGAAACACAGAGTGAGAAAAATTAAATTAGACAAGAACGTGTGTTGTCTTTCAAAACAAAAACGCATATCGCATCTTACTGAATTCAACAAAAGAAAGCTGAAAACTGAGAATAAAAGCCATACAAATCAAAGCCTTCCGCTGAATGAAGATTTCAGAGATGTAATAGAAAAAATAGGAACAAATCATGTGTCTTAACGACAGGCTGCTTAGTAACAAAGTGCAAAAAGGAGAGGATTTATAGTTGGTTATTTGCTAAGTTGTCTGTGATGAACACTGGTTCATCCCTTATTCGCTCCCATATTCCAAGGACTTGACTAAAAATGAGTGAAAAAGCAGCCAATGTCCAAAGAAAAACTGGAGATCTTTTGCTGAAGACCACTTTAAAATGCAAGAAAGTCTGGCTGCTTGGAAGCAAAATATAAAGTGATAATTGGTGGCTCGAGACTTTTGCACAATACCATATAGAGGATGCACAAAAAACAGTATGTAGTTGTTTTTGGATTTTATTTTAAAAGAGGCAGCCATGCCTTCATTCACAACCATAATCAAGAGTGCAGCATTTTTAAAGGAAATTCTGTGGAAACTTGACAATGAATTCATTATTAAAAGCCGGGGATGTGGAAACATGGTGGAAGGAATACTTTGAAGATGTCCTTAATCCAGCTGACACACCTTCCATAGTGGAAGCAGAGTCTGGGAAGAAGGGGAAGGACTCTCCCATCAAAGGGGCTGAGGTCACTGAGATAATGAAAACACCCTTTACCGGCAGGGGTAGAAGAGGTTCAGTCTGAATTCCTTAAGACCCAGGACATTGTAGGGCTGTTTATACCAAATTTGACCAATCTTGGACCATGAACCCTCTGCCCTGCATGTTCTAGATGTTTCCTGTTTTATCCCACCTGGCTCAAATTTATGGGCCATTAAAAGGCCTCTGATGAACTTAATGACAAGCTGCTGAGGTGATCCGTTCATCTGAGTCAGGTGTTTTGGAGCAGGGAATTAAATAAATCATGCAGGGCAAACGATCCCGATAACAAGGACGGGGAAACACTGGCCAGACTTGGCTGACACACCTGACCAACACTGCATAGAGGTGGTAGACAATGCGTCTGGACAGTGGTGGTTCCACCGACAGTGAGATCACACTTCTTGGTCTCACCAAAAAAAACTGTAATTGGTATATTTTTCCTCTTTAAGAAATAGTATAGTATAGTCGCAAACCATGGCTGTAAATTGTGTGACGGAAACATATCACTAGGTTGTTGTTTTTTTCTGTTGTTTTCTGTAAGAGTTGATGTAAGTAAAGTTTATTTATCTGGCACCTAAAACATGAACATAAAAAACAAACAATGAAAGACAATAAAATGTAGTAAAATAAAGGAAAGTAAAATGCATAAAAATGAAAAACTAATCAAAAGTTTTCTTAAATAGAAAGGTCTTCAGTTGCTTTATAAGAGTCAAAACAAGAGTTGATGTGCAACTGCCTGATCACGCACACCGATTTCAATCCTCACAATTTACTTTTAACTCCTAACCCTAACCTTACATGAGTGAGAGTGCAGTAGAAAAGGACCGGCAAATGGGAAGAAAGTAGAAAAGTGCAATCATTGTGGAAAATGTTGTGCAGAATGAGTCTCAAACTAGCCATTTCTTGCATGAAGGTCTGTGTATTACAAGTGTTTGTGGCCAAATGAACACTAAAAACGTCTGGAAAGTGGACTTTATTAGATAGGGAAGTGTATGAAGTCATAGAACATTAATGTTGACAAATAGAAACTGAAACTGCTTTCGTGTAGTTAATAGAGAAAGGAAGACTTCGTAGTAGTGCTGTGTGACAGCAACATTTTTCACTGTGGACCAACAAAACTATTTCACCTTCTGTCGTGATATCAGGTTGCCTGATCCTTCTCTGGACACCTTATACCAGGATATTGAAAACGATAGTAGTGTCATTAGTTGTACTTCAGATTCAGCAACAAGTAACATGCCTTTTTTGTAAAACTGGACAAGCTCTATACCCTCTAAATAATATTGAAAGGTGTGGAAATGGAGAAGGCATAAGTGCATCCCCAGGGAATCCCTATGAGAGTTACTAGGGGGGCCACTCATACACAAAACAACTGAAGTTAAAGTTAAGTTTACCTTTCCTGGAGTGAGTTTGGCCCTTTGTCAAGGATCCTGTTAACAAGTTTCAAAGGCAGATTCTTTTAGGCACAACTAAGGGGCAGAAGCTGTTCAGTTTGGTCTGCTCAAGATTGCATATCAGCTTTACCTCAAGTTGTAACCTCCAGCACATACTATGGCGTTTATCCACTAAGTGTGAAGAAAACAGGATGAGAATCAGCACCTACAGGTCTGAGAATACAGTTCTCAGCCAGAACTCTGGCTTGGTGATGAATTTGGTTCCTCGAGTTGAGGCATTAAAGTTTCTCAGAGTTGTCTTCATGAGTGAGGTTAATGTGTGGATTGGTATTGTATCTGCAGTGATGAAGATTATAGGTATAAGCACCTTGTAAATGAGCCTATACCAGAGTGGGTGCCTGGGCTCACCCTGAGAAATAAGGTGACAAGCTGACAGCTGAGGAGCAGGCTGTTTTGGGAATGCCTTGCTTTCCTCTGGGGAGAATTGGATCAAGGTAGTTCTGTTTGGTCCCATGACCTGGGTCAGATAGAAGTTAGATGGATGGATGAATGAATTTCTGGCTGTAATTGTGTGTGCAACCTGAAGATCCAAAGGTCAAGTAGGCGTTGATGGGATTGACCGATCTCTGTCAGAGAAGTTTGTGACACAAAGGCAGGTTGGCAAGTATTTAGGGAAAATCCTGAAGATGTGGTGACACCCAAATCAGCAGGTTCTGAGCTTGTGGAATGAAAAGCAAAAAAAATGTTTTGAAAAGGGTCCTAGGCACACCTAGGCACTTAAATGCTAAAATGAAGTGTTTTGTGTGACAAAGAGGGAGCAGCCCCTTCGTCATTAGCTTGAGAGGACTGGAGAGTGCTGAGGATGCAGAGCGATTGGCATGGTGCCCTCGCAGTCAACATCAGAGCAGCTGAGTTGGATTGTGTACAAGCTCGCTGACTGAGGGGTCATGTATAGCTGATTGTAAACCTGAATTAGTCCAACCAAAAACAGCCTGATGTCCTGTTAGCATTGCAGGGAAACAAGGCATATATGCTGTCTTCACAAGGCATGAATAAATAATAAATAATACCACCTGCTCACATCCAACTGTACAACCTGCTTTGTACCAGGACCAGCGCGCTACAACATAAATCTATTCAGAGCACCGTCAAACAGTGTTATTCAAAGGCAGCTAGGCGGACAGTTTCTCTTTGTTGAGTCACTTCTGTAGTTAAATAGTGTGAAGTCCTTGCCAGTTGTTGCAACAATGCTTTGCTTCTCTATCTGGGGTGAGGTTAGCGCCATGTTCCCTTCGTGATGGAGCTGAGGGTTAGTTGTTCAGGTGCTGCCCCTGTGCACACAGGAACATTCCAGGCACACAAATAAAGCCGGAGCTGTGCCTTTGTTGCAGTGCTGACTAGACAAGAGCCTTTCTGCAGGGCTGCTGCCTTTAAAAAGATGAAGTCGTGTATCCCTGCTGGTAAATAATCTGACACACTTTTTACCGCCGCAGTCTTTTCACAAACCCTTGTTGTGAGGCCGTGTTGTTATTCCCCCTCTCCTTTCCTGCCCTCTTGGTTTCTTCATCATCCTCCTCCACCTCCTCCTCCTCCTCCTCCTCCTCCCCACCACCACCACATCCCTCCCTTGATACAGTTGTGACAACACGTTGCAAGCAGATGGAGCAAAAGGTGTCCATATAGAGGATAATTTTCCCCTTCACAAGCAGCATTCCACCCTGCAGAACCAGCATGGGATTAATAAATTCAACATGAATTAAAAGCTAATGAAATGTGCACCCCCACCTCTCCCTCCTGACTGCCAGCCACTGGGAAGAAAGCTGAGCACAGAGCTCCTTGAGATCAGGCAGAAAGAGAAAGAGAATGAGATCCTTGTCACAATTACACCATGAAAGCAGCAGTCGGTAAAAACATAAAACTGGCTTGCTGTCAGAGGGCTGACCTGGGTGACTGGCCACAACATGTCCGGCATTCCTCTGTGACATGGTGCTTTGTCATGTTCTTAACACTGAGGGATGGGCCACATCAGAGGAAACAACATTCACATTGTCAGGGTGGCTTTCAAGGTCTGCCTTTGCCTAGCTGAAAAGCTGCATCCAGCACCAGACAGTCTGTCGCAGCAATCCAATCCGGAATTCTTCTGCTTATGGAAGCTTGTGCCATAAAAAAAAAAAGAAAAAAAGACACAGCCGCCACAGGAGTTAGTGATATACAGGTTTGCAGACACTGCAGTTTTCCCACGATCCATATGGACTGCTACAATTAGATCAGAAACAGAAGCAGGAGAGGAGAGGAGAAAGAGAGAGAAGGAGCAACATGGAACAGTGAGACACAGAGTAATGGAGATGTTAGAGTTCAAGTCAAGGACATCCTGAGTGGCACAGAGTGGTGTCTGCAGGGCTGTTGATGCATCGGCAGCTCTTGTTTGGCAGGGGCAGCTATGTTTCCAATTTGAGCAGCCCCTAATTGTTTAATTGGAGGCTGTGTGGGATGGCAGAGGCTGTAAAATCCATGTGTTCTCCCCTCCTCATCAGCCAAATAAAATAGGAGGCCTGTTTACTTCCCACTAGGTTCCAGACCTCTTGATAGGATCTGACTACCCCATAAGCACTGTCACCAGTGCACATATTACCCCCCTAAAAAGCCAACAATACCCTATTGCTTCCTGCACTGAGCTCATTACAATAATTGAACCTGCTTGAAAATATGCAACACTTGCAGAAATGTGTGAGTTGTGATTGATTAATATTAACGTCCTCTATCTAAAATAAACAACAGATATGATGCACAACAGAGCTTGTTTGAGTCACTTACAGTTATGTATGAGGTCAGTTTTAAGCTCATGAATGTCATCATCATTGTGATGAAGGCATCAATCAAATTTTGACACAGATGGGGCCAAATCCAGTTGTTACAAACCAAACAATTTGGAATTAATTTCCTCATTATGTCAATCATCAACTAAATTGCAGTTCAACAACCATCTGTTATGGATCTCTCTGCATCTCTACTGATTTTGCAGTGGCAGCTAATTGTCTTAATTGCTCACACCTGTGTGGATAAAAGGCATACCTGGGAAGGCCTCATATCCACATATAGGCATGTTTGGTCTGTAAGTCCATCTTATATTTGGACTATGCCCTCTGGTGTTTAATTTTTCTATTTTTGCCTTTTTTTTTGGGGGGGGGGGAGTCTAATGTTGGCAATGTGTGAACATAAGAGGACAAGTAAGTAGGTTAAAAAAAAGGTTGGTATGTTTGGTAGTAAATTTCAGAAAAAGATGTTAAAACATATTATACTGCTTAGAATCACTTAAATGTTGGCTAAATATAAAATTTTCGCTTGAATGTGTTCAAAACGCAATGATCAGTTTGACTGTACATCTAGCTGTAAGTTAGCTTGCTTGCTACTAAGTTACTAAGAAATTCACCACAAAAGTTAGCCCAACGTACTCGGGTTTCACATATCTATCGGAGATTACGGGTATTCCCATCAAAATAAATGGACTTCCGGTTGATTTACATACGAACACATAGATATATTAGGCCCTCATTTCCTCTGACATGTCTGTTAACTCTGTAATATACAGATGATGCCCCCTGGTGTTCAACATGTTTTTTCACAAAAATGTTGGCAGTTTCCCATCCAGTTTTATGGAATATGTGCACGGAGTTACTGTGATAGAACAACACTAATAATACAAGGCACAAAGAAAGTAAAAAGAGGTCTGTCTCCCTGGCAGGAATTCTTTTGTGAATGTATAAACTGCTATCCATACATTCCATACATAACACAGCTCCCCCTTATGCAAATGCCAGCGTTGGCTACATATGACTGAAGTTTTCACTTGACTGTGTTCAAAACGTAAGGATCGGTTTAACTGTGAAGCCAGTAGTTAGTTAGCCTGTTCACTACTTCATTCATCAATCTTCCCGGGAATAGAGTGCAGTCTCTTTCCACGATCCGCCGGGAAAGTTTCATTCTTTAAGCACATTTGAGCCAAATTACAGAGGGAATAAAAAAATGGAAGGAGTAAAGCACATCTTTTGGAGATTATGGTGACACTCAATTGAATGAATGGACTTTCAGTTGACTCGCATACAAACGCATACGCTGTGGAAATGATGCATAAAGTTAGCAGGTGTGCATCACTCTCAGCTCACAGTTGTTCATTACTCTGGACACTAAAAGTTTAACTCAGTTTCTGTTTTTACATCTATTAGGATCTTTGTTTTTCTTAATTCTCCCTTTTATGTTGCAGCAATAAACAAAAGGTTATAACATCAACGGAGGCTCGTCTGCAATCCTCACTTCAAGTTTTCATCGATTTAGCATTCAAATGTTGAGTGAAATTTGAGAAGGAAGTGTCACTGCAGGTTTACAGACTGTATTCACATTATTCATCATAGGAAGCAGCATCACCCAGTTCTTTTTAAAACTAACAAAATCACAAACCAAAAATTTCGAAGTCTTTTTCAATTCAAGTTTGTATTATTGTAGCAAAAACATTGAGACAATTTACAGAAGACTGGCATTCACTTCTTCTTCTTAAATTCCATGTATAAATTTGTCTTCAAGGAAACAAACAAAAACAAACAACCAAATATCCAGCACAGCACACTTGTCAATATTTTATGGGATGCTGGTCAATATTCATGAGCAGGGTATATTTGAACATCTTAGTTACTAGTCAATAAGTTTACCAAGTGCAGCATCCAAGGCCTCTGTAAACAGCCTCTTCCCTAAAGAGAAATCTGACACATCCTCCCTCACTCAGTGATCAATAGATGGAGTTTACTAAATCGGCTCTGAATATAAATAACAGCAGAATATTGGTAAAATGCAACGGACCAACTAGTGAGTACAGTAAGGTACATTTCTGTTAATGTAGGTGTTAAAACCGTGTTCATGTCATTACTTGCTCAGTGCAAGCCAAGCAGGTACTTAGATACAGGTTAGAAGCTGCCAAGAAGACATTCATCTGCGCTGCCAGCTAAGGCTGTTCAGCATGTGTGTATAGTGTGTGGGTGTCTGTGTGTGTGTGTGTGTGTGTGGACAGGCCTTTATGCATCCATGTGCAAGAAAATGTGTGTGCACATGTGTTTGGTGCAATTATTCACAGTGCACAATATCATACATACTCTCAACACAGCACAATCTCAGTGGAATGTGAACATTTGCTGAACACTCATGCATTATGCATCTCTGCATCTGTGTCTTATATCTACTCTGTAGAGTGTCTTGTTGTGAGGAGCAATACGATTGGCATAGTGTGTTTGATCAGTTTGCACTATTTCCTGTACTGATATCAGTACCCTCTGCCAGCCTCAGTCAAACTTTTGTTGTATCTAAAAAGACAAAAATGTGTTGTTTTTTTTCTTTTTGTTTAATCTACTTGTGATCAACTGAAAGAGATTGTTTTGGTTGGGGCCAAGCATGCTTGTACACTGTCATGATATCACTTACAAAGCTTGAGAAGGGTGCGGCTGGCTGAGTGTGCTCCATTAGTATCATCACCACTGCCACCGAGTCAAAGCTGCAGGTTTAACATCCCACAACAGGTGTAGCAGGCAACAATGGTATATTTGCTGGAGGCACTCTGTAATAGATGACAGATGATAAGAATTTGCTGTAATCTCATTGTGTTCGCATTGATTAGATATAAACATCTGCCACACAGTATCAGCCACAGAGGCTCTGTGTTGATGTGGTTTTGAGGACATATTAAACCTGTTTATTGCACTCTTGACACTTCCACTCACAGCCTCCACACGCATACAAAGTGTGCACCCTATTCAGCGTGCGACCTGATGAGTCAGAGTTGGATTTAGTAAAGCACAGATAAGGGGTGGGAGTTAGTTAACTTCTGTGCCACTGTGGTTTTTCAACCCTAAGAACTGCTTCACTTGATATCTACCTACCATATAAGCAATGCAGTGTGCAGAGTGGAGGTTAATGCACCAAAAGAAAAACTAAGATGAATATTTTGGTAAATATGTTCCTTGGATGTTGTTTGTCCTTTTTAGTCTCAACCTGCATCTTTTCATCAAAGCAACAGAAAATCAATAGCTGTTTTTTCATCTAATAATGTGGATCAACCTGAATGCTGTTACAAACTGTGTTTGTTTCATACAAATCATACCTTGGCAGACATTTGTTTAGCATGTATAAGCTGAAAAAAAGAAACAATAGCCAGGTTTTCATTCACCAAAAAAAAAAAACCCTGAAGCAATCTCTTGAAAAGCCACAAAAACTAAATATGAATCAGGCAGATTTCTATTGACTGGTTTGAAACAAATAAACAGGGCTGTAGACTGTTACCAGACGTGGTGGTATAAGCTATGTTGCTTGTGGTTGTAATTCAGTAGAAGAAGTGGTTGTCATAATAGGAAACACACCTTGATGAGGAAAATAACAACTGTGACGGCATGCACAAAAGGAAAATGAATAGAACTGTTCTTCGAGAATAATGGGATTTCAGATTTAGATATCTGGGAAGACACTTTGTGGTTTGCTCGCTCATTCTTACCTTTGCCACAACCTTCGTAGAACAGGAACTACCCTTAAATGGGACATATCATGCTTCATAACATATATTTGGGTGTCGGAAGTCGCTACCAACTCAGAAACTTGAAAAAAACGCATCCCTTTTTGTTTTGGGCTACCTATATCTGAAAATGCCATTCAATGAGCCAATCAGATTTGAATAGGAAACACATGTGACCCCATAAGGTTATCCAGCTTCCTCCCTTTGTATCTCAGCCTAACGTCTACCTCAGACTTAGGAAGTTGAAAATGTTTTGCTCTTGATTTATTTTTCCTTCGCTGTTAACCTCACATTTCATCATCAGTTACAGAGTTCATCTAACTGAGTCAATAAAGTCCAGTAAAGAAATCTGACTTCTAATTGATATTCTTAAATGGAAAATCCATCATCCCATTTGTCGATGAATGCACCGTGAGTACAGTACAAGTCACGGCTGTACTGTAAACAAAAAATAAACACTGGTGACATACTGGCGATATAAGCAACATTTTTTTTAATGTTAGCTTCTAAAACTTAAATAAAACACAGAAATAGGGTGACAGGGGAGCACAGAATTTGGAGCCAATATGTGATTAATACATTTTGATGCGAGTTCTCAATGGTTTTACATTCTACCATGCACATTTTAACTGTTTGGACAAGTTCAACATATGACTTGCAACAACACTGTGCCTAAAAGAGAGATCAGTGTCCCATGGTCTAGATGCACAAGAGGGAAATGTAAGTAATTACACATTGAGTTGCCTGTGGTACGAAATGCGCTATGCTATATAAATAAAGATTGATTGATTGATGATTGATAATTGTGAACAAAATTGCCAGTCAAGTATTTTTCTATCAGTTTATTGTGTGGTCTGAGCTCTCAGGCTATTTACTATATTCTCTCACACCTTGATAACATAGTGAAAGCTTTATTGAGTACTACAAAGCTCAAAAGAGGGCCAGTGCGGAGTCAAGTGCGTCAGTTCACGTCCCTTAAATGATTCTCTTGAATAGAGCTGTAAATTCATGGACGAAAAAAGCAGCTGTTGTATAGTCTTTCTATGTTATTCTAACCCTTTTGAGAAAATGGGCAGCAAAAACCACATTATCGGTGCAAACATTTGTCTGAATTGGTAGGATGCAAAAGACTTCAGTGTAACTGCTCTGAGTTTTTAATAGTGAATGCAAAGTCCAGCTCTTTAATTGTAAAGGTTCAGACAATTTTGGAAATAGAAAGAAGTTTAGTTTGAAGTTTAATACTGGTTAAACCAAAAGGCAAATATAGACTTCACTAACAACTAAAAAAGGATTGAAGGACGTCAGAGGAGTAGAGTGAATGCTAAATAATTTATGAAAAATGTTCCTCAAGTTCTAATAAGCCTTTTTTTTTGGGCCAAGTGGACATTCTATGACAATCTTGCATGTAATTATTTTCAAACCAGCAAGTGAGCCAAGCTATACTTAAATCAGCGCGGGCAGCAGAATAAAATCACCTCAAGCCCCCACTTGTATTATCGTGACAGAATGAAACATTTGCTAACACAAGGACTCCAGAAAGCTTGTTCCAAATAACAAAAATAATTTTAAATACTTTTTCTGTTGTGTAGTTTGTAGTTTTTACAAACTAGTAACAACTTCTAACTGGTGAGTTAATACCCCTTTCAACCCGTTAATAATGGTTTGCGTTTCTCTGATCCTTTGCGATTGTGAAGAAGCTTTAGTCATAAGTAGAAGGTCTCGATGGTCTTCACATCCAATACAACTTGAGATGATACTTTGCCCTCATGAGGACCAAAAGGTTTCACGAAAGTTGTCATTGTCCTGATGACCTGGTGACCTGATCCTCCACTGAAACATGGCATGTTAGCATCAAACTCATTTTGAGTGTACCTCCAGTTTTTGTAATTTCTCTAGAGAATGTACTGGCTACCTCTGCCTCCCTATCACCTCCATTAATAGTTTTAAGTGAAATGGCTCAAAACTATTAAATGATTTTGGTATAACCAAATAACCAAGAATGGATGACTGAGGTTTTTTAAGGATGTATAATGATGGGCTGCACAGTGGTGTGGTGGTTGCCTCAAGAGGGTTCCTGGTTCTACTGTCGGCTGGGGCCTTTACAGTGTGGAGTTTGCATGTTCTCTCAAGGTGCTCCAGCTTCCTTCCCCTGCCCAAAAAAATGCATGTCCGGTTAAATGGCGACTCAAACTTGTACCAAGGAGTAAATGTGAGCATGGATGGTTGTTTGTGACTATCTGGCGACCTGTCCAGGGTGTAACCCCGCCTCTCGCCCAAAGACAGCTGGGGTAGGCTCCAGCCACTCAGCGACCCTGAGTTGGATTAAGCGGGTATAGAAAATGGATGGATGGATGGAGCCTCCAGCTTGTGTTGGAGTCTCTAAATTTGAAAAATGCTGTAAACTGGAAGCCCATGTGTAATTTGTTCCATTAAACACATCTGCATGTCTCTAGAAGCCACTTGAAGTTAATGTTTCATGAATGCTGCTGTCATGTCTCTCTCTACTTTATAAGCAGGTACACAAACAAACTTGGAGCTTAACTGGAAAGAGACCGTCAAAGATACAGGCTCAATTCTGAATGCTATAATTAGGCTCAGTTGTTAATGAGAGTTAGCTGTGTCGTGTAATCTTGGCTGTCACACATGCTCCAGTTATTTCACTGGAACTGTGGCATCAGCTTTGCCTTGACAGGAAAGAAAAATCTGATGAGGACTTAAAGCATTTGGTCAACAGTACTTCTTGTCATTGTTTAGCTTGTAAATATTTAACACTCACGCTTTTGATTAGAGCTAAATTAACTGGATTGTCAGCTCAGCTCCCACCCCTCCCAGACACCTTTTCCTGCCTTTGTTTCTTTTGCCTGTCAAACACGTCCTCTCCGTTCTCCTTCTCTGCACCATCTCCTCACATATAGCTGAGAGGATGCCAAATGAAAGTCAGTTCAGGGAGTGTATTTAGAGGGATTTCTGCTGAAGGAAATACATATTTTATGACATCTGCAACATGTCTGTTCTAACCTTACCCCTTCAGCCACCTCATTTCTTACTCCTTCACCTGTTTGGGGATGGAGAGACAGGTTGGAAGGGACATCACCCTCCCTATCACTTGTGAGTGGAGGGCACTCATGTACTTGCCTGTTTTACAACAAAGGCTTTAGCAGCAGCACACAAAATGCAGGAGCCTACGTCCAGCTTTTTGCAGTGCGCCTTTATTTATTTATTTATTTGCCTTTCAACAACTGATTAGTCTCCCATGGCCCTCGGAGTTTCATGCTACACTTAGCATTTCAATTCAGCACACATCAAGCTTTATCCCGGAGCCAAATAAGTGTCTTACTCCAGTGGGAGTTTCAGCCCACAAGAGCGCAACCACTTCTGAGCATGGTGGAGGGGTGTGTGAGGGAGACGGGAGGGAAGGCAAAGATGAAAAATGACAATGAGTGATCATCGTGAGGGGACCGAGGTCTTCTGGTGTATACGGCAATGCAATTACAGCCGACAAACTTGACAACACATAATACCGTTCCCTTTTTTTGTGAGCCACATGCAACTGGAGAACCAAGGATCTTCTCTTCTTCTGCTCTCCAAAACACGGGCTCAGAAGCAGCAGCAGCAGCAGAGACCAGAGGCTAAGGGAGCTGAGAAAGGCTATTTGTAACAGGAAAACACCTTACCAGTACATCTTAATGACAGGTGACAAATGAGCCTCAAGTTCGGCTGGGTTATTCCCTGTTCATAAATCAAGGCAAACTGCAGACAGGGGTGTATGTAAGAAGATTGGTTTACTCACTGCTCCAGAACAAACCTAAATGACACCAATGAAGCAAGCAATCTAGATCACAGATGTAGGCAGGGGAGATGTAAAATTCTGCCTGTAAGCACTCTGTCACACCAACAGTAGCTCACCTTTTATGTCCCACAGAGTGCAGGCCCAAGTAAAACACACTGCATATCCATTTAAATGTTCTCATCATTACAGTAAATGGATTGCTGCCGTCATGAATATAGGCGTTTCTTCAATTTCTACAGTCTTCTGTTTTTTTTCAAGCTAGAAGAAGAAAAATAATTTCTTCTGAATCACACAGGAATTAACCCTTTTTTTTAAGGATGGGTTGTGGTTATGCACATCTGGAACACACACTTCTGTAATATGCAAAGACTTAGAAAAAAAATGTGAGAGAAAAAGCTTGTGATTTAAAGCCTTTTCGTCTGGCCATCTATCCTCCCAGAGTCCCATTTTTACACCTCCCTTGTTCTCTTACCTCAGGCTGTGTTGGATGAGACGGATTCTTTTTGCTGGACTTTTCATTTGCCAGTAAGCTTGGCACAGGAATAATTACCTGTCTCTATGATCAATTACCTGATTACTCACTAGAGACGTGCAAGATGTCTGAAGAAGAGAGTCTGGGTTGTGCTCTAGCAGAGGACGGGATTTCTGCACTGCATGCATGCGCAGAACACATGAAAAATAAGCACATAAAAGGGTCCTACATGTATATTAAGCTTGAATGCACAATCTATATAGACACCTCTCTCATTTGCAAACACATCTCTCTCCCACACACATACAGCACAGGATCACAATCTCTTAATGTTCACCAGGAAACCAAGGCGCTGACAGAGTCAAGGACGCACTGACTGGTGGACCACTGAAAACACAAGGAAGTCATTATGAACAATCCTGACACACATCGCTGCAACACCGTGTCCCTATGCGGAGCAAAAATATCCCCAAACTGCCTTGTTATGATGAGAAATGTTTACTCAAGGGCAATACATAAGAAGAGAATAAGTTGTCAAAGGGAAGCCCTGGACGATGTTATGTGATATTCAGATATTATACCCATGGTCTGAATTCAAATCAGATTACCATCTTGTTGTGCAAGACCCAAGCAGTCTCACTCATGATATACAGCTTAACCTCTAAATAAGATGCATTGTACATACCCATACGTAACTCTCTTGATCTACACAACGCAAGCAGGGTCACCATGACATCTCCTCCACCCACCGCCATGTCACCGCTAATCCCATATAGAAGTAGCTTGTCAAAGGCTCGCTTTTGAAGCGAAAGAGATGGGCTTTTCCCTGACAAATATAAAGGAAAATATTTGTTCATGCGCTGTGCACATATTTATCTTCTACTTGTCATGTGGTGCACCACACAGTCTGTTTCTCCATATCAAAGTTAATCCAGTCTGTCTTTTATCGAATTTACCATACCTCACAGGAAATGTACAGCCAAACATCAGAAGAACTTGGAACGGTACAGCAAATTTAAATAGCGTAAAGCATTGTTTTTTTCCATTTACCCTACATTTCGGGCCTGCAAAATATTCCAGAAGAAATTGGAATGAGGGGAATTTAGGGTAATAAATTAGGTAAAAAATATTAAATAATGATGTTTCAAACAGATTATGTCAATGGGTAATTGTATTCATTATTTGGTATAAATGCAGCATCTACAAAGGCATCAAATCATCCCGACTTTTTGAGCTGGGATATTGATTGAGTGTGAGGTGAAAATGTGCCTTAAAAAATTTCAACTCAAGTTCTCTTTGGATCTGAGATTGGCATTTGAACTGCAGTACTTTTATAGGAGCTGAAGCATTTATCTACAGTGGGTCACCAAATCAGAATGTTATTGTAATATTCCATTCACCTCCTTGGCAATGGGTGGACAAAATAACAGTTTGCAATCCAATGACAGCTTCAAAATTGACAATGTAATATTTGTAAGTCCAAAATAAGATAGAACTGTGCTGTGGTTCTTGGAAAAACTTTCAGTTTTTCTAAAAATATTTCACTACTTGTTCACATCGGTCCTGTTTCTCCCCATATGAGTGCCTGAAGTTCAACAATGAACTAAGTGCCAGATGGTATCATTTCAGAGCTGCTATATTGGATTAGCCTATATTCTCATTTTGTCTTATTAACTTATCCAGTCACTGCACATGTGCACACATCATTAAAACTATATAGCTCATTCAAAAACATAAATAGACTCCCAGGGAGACAGCACTTTCACACAAAGAAAATAACTAAATATTTCCAATCGATTTACTTCATATCAACCTGAAATGAAGACTGGCAGGTTTGAAGACAACAGCTTTCTTCCAGTCAATGCTGAGCAAAAAAATCCCAAGGCCATAGTGGGAATGCAGAGCAGCATTCACAAAATACAGCCTAACTCACTTTTTCTGGCTTTGACAGCGAGCCTTGCTAAAAAACTTATGTTATCTTGCAGGGGTGAATTCACGTCACTCCAGATTCCTGAAAAGAATGACCAGAAATGAGTGATTTTTTTCTTTTTAAAGATTTTCCTCAACCAAACAAACACACAGCCTGTCCTCAGACATATTGCACTGTTTGCTAAGTCAGTCATACAGACAAAGCTCAGCTCAGGGGCAATCACAGCTATGAATAGCTGTGGTTAGTAGGCAGAAAGTGAAAACCTTGAAGCTGACTACTTTCTTGAGAGGCAGGCTGAGTGGAAAAAAATACTATTCCACAATATTTTCTTCTCCTCTAGTAGACACCAGATTAACATAATATTGCCTGCTTGGATTCCTACGTCTCCACACAATTATGACTCCCTATTTAGGCTTGTACGCTAGTCAATAAATCCACGGAAGTGAGTCAGAGCTACCCTCTCTGGCTCCTAGATATGCAGAAGTTATGAACCAGAGGTTCTCTTATTTCTTTCTATGGGAGAAGCAATTGACATTTTCCAGTCCCTCAATGCAACAATGCAAACAACAACAAAGCAGTAAAGGCACTGTGCCCCCCCCCCCGAAGCCTGTCATCATTCAGGGGCTAATCATAGAGGAATTTAGAGCACAATGAGGGTAGCATGCCTTTATTAGAGTCAAGAATATAAAAAAATATTGGAGTCAAAGGTTTTGTTCAGGGATGTGAGAGCAGACTGAGTGAGCAAATACAAGAAACAGAAGAAGAAACAGCCTCAGGGTGAGACAAGAGGCTTGTTCAATTCCAAGGATTTCTCCAGCCTTCTATCCTCTGATGATCCCGGACTGATGGGACTGGAGCTGTCAATCTATCTAGATTTTATAACAGTCAAATTAAAGAGCCATGCTACATAAAGAAATTCAAGATCCTGAGACAAAGCTGTCAAAAGCCTGTTGAGTGGGAGGTTACCATTTCTGTTCTGTAATAGGTGTACATTTCCAGTCAACTACTGGATCACACAACACAAACACAAATTCTGGATGTAGGCTGCAGTGATATCATAGCAGCGCTGCTTATTTTCTAAATGTAAGTTTTGAAGTGGTTGAAGGTTTGCTTTCATGTCTTAACTGGCTTCCTTTTGTCTACCCAAATCCACATGCAGCCCCAGTAACCAACCTCACTGTGAGAGTGAGGTGTGCTTCCAATAACCATCAGAGTAGGTGGTGCAGTTCTATGGATGCTGTCTCTACAAGCAGCGTGAGTCACTGCAGTTCCACTGTGAAGGTGGAGATGCTCAATTACACAGAGATTCAGGAAGGGATGGGGATGGGGATGGGGAGGGGAAGGGGGAGGGTTTGGCGCCTGTTTCACTGCACGCCGCACGCCTTCCTGGGAGCTTTCCGCCTGCTTTGATTCTTGACACTGTGAGATGCCAGTGAGAACCCCCCATTAGGAAAGAGGAAGAGAGGAGGGGCCAGGAGAGAAGGAGGTGAGGGAAATGGGAACGTAGATAGTGAGAGAAAAGCTGACAGGGGGGTAAAGACAGGCAGAGATAAGAAGAGGGGAAGAAAACCCCCTTTTGCGATACAGATTGTCTCACCAATCAGAGCGCTAATAGTCATCTAATTATCACAGAACGTCTCCATGGAGAGCAGAAAGCAAAATGCAACTCTCAAGATGTACTTTCCTCTTGATTAGAGCTGCATAGATTTTTGATGCTTTGCACAGTTTGCATCCCTGATTGTATTTAGTTATAGTATAGATAGTAGATATAGTTCTGTTGGGCCTTTGGTCCCAAGGAGATGACCCTTGTACCCTTGGTAGGAACCTTTGTACTTGTACTTTTAAAATATAATCAGATCAAATGATCTCTTCATTCAGTCACTTGATCTCTAAGTTAAGGACTTTAAAACCAATTTCACAACTGATAATTTCAGCCACCTTTTTTTTATATATATTTGTTTAAACATGGAATAGAATTTTGATGTTTACACTGTAAAAACCTGTTTTTTTTTTTTTTTATTTGTTTTTTACCCATGTCCTGTCCAGCATTATGGCAGCAGAATTGTAATCTGAATACCGTTTATGCTAAACACATTTGCTATGCCAAGGGAAGCTTTATGAATGTAAAGCTCCCCTTGATGCCCATCAACTCCTCATTTTTATTTATTTGTTTTTGTTACAATATTTAACATGATATGATAATAGTGCTGAACCGGACCGGGGGACAGAGAGACAGGGAGAGCGAAGAGGAGAAAAAAGGAACAGAAACATGAAGAGACAAACATAAAAAAACAATGAAAAATCAGACAACCAGCTGCTACACCTGTAAAAACAAAACTGAAGACAATTCATGGCTTTCGTGGGGAATCCAGCCTTAGAAGCACCAGAAGCACTTGTAGGCAGACAAGCAAAGAACAAACACACAAACAAACAAAAAAACAAAAAAACACAAGCAGCAGCAATCTCATATAATACACAGGTGACCTTAAACCACAGGACAGCACAACAACTGCTTAGTGAGCATGCTACTGGGCTAATGAATGTGTGTGTAAGAGTGTGTGTGTGTGTGCATGAACATGCAATACACATAGATGATGTAAAAACCTGTTTGAATAGAAAATATAAGTTCTGTAAGTGCGACAGTCTGTTTGCGGTGATTAGCTTTGTAACAGAAGGAGCTCTGAAACTAACGAATAAAGCTATGATCGTATGCCCTTTTACCTTTCAATAAACAAATTCTGAACAGCATAGACTAAAAACAAACTGATTGGAGTCCAATCAAAGAGTGTTTTTTGCATAGTTAAGTCCTTAACTGAGCAAAATGACCTCGCAGCATCTAAGCGGCAGCTATGATAAAAACAGTTTGAATTCTCTGAATCCTAAGGAGAGGACCCTCAGTGCTTCTGTCAGTACCCTACCTCGCTATAGCAAACTAAACACTGGACCATCGTTTGGAAAGGGAAAAGAAAGAAGCTCGTTCTGTCCCAAAATTCCTTGTAACAGCTCAATACGGTCATCCTGACTGGGATTCACGTTCATAAATGTTAGAACAAGAAGGTGAGTAGACCGCATCAGTGAAAAGCCCGTGACAACATCTTTCACTTTTGTTGCTTTTCCTTTCCTTGTTTGAATTGTCAACCTTTTTAATGAAGTAGTATTTTCTAATGAATGTTGATATACATATAAATGTATGTATTATAGCCCCCATGAAACAATGTCATGAGATTGCATTCGCCAATGTATTGTCTGTGCCTCTTGTTGAATACTTTCAAAACACTTGTAGTTTATTATCCACAAGATCCACATCGTATCTTAGAGTGACTTAAGTTAGAATCCAGATGAGCACGGTTGTTTTTTTTTAATCAAAGAAAAGATTATAGGATATTATAAGATTTTTTGACAACTTCACCATACTCATGGTTATTCGTTGTAAAGAAAGTGCCTTAAAAGAGCAAGAACATGTGACGAGCACTAAGCGCTGGCTCCGAAACATCTCTGGCTCCTATAGACTCCCAATCGACAAATAAAAACTTTCATAAAAACTAAGTCAACACATTCAACACGTTTAGCACGTGTACATAATATGCAGTGGGTGGTTTTGAAAACCACCGTCACTTCTTTCTGCAAAACACCTAAAAATGACAACAGCCAAATGCAGAACTTTGAGGATGTCCATTCATAAACTAACAGATAATCTCACAGTGACTTCCGTAATCCATCTTTTATTTACAGTCTGTAGCTTCAAGATAGGAGGACACTAATGAGAAAAGCTGTCCAGAGAAGACAATAAAAAGCAGAGACGCATTTAATCCTGTAACACAGGTAACAATATTATTTGCTGAAGCCTAAAAGATTATATTTCTGGAAATAGTGACAACTAACAAATGTTCATAATCATAAGCTTCCTTCTGATATCAATGTGCAACCGTTGTCATTGTAAACACATCAGCATGACAGTGGCTGACAGAATCCAGCTCAAAGGACAGCAGCACAGAGACCATCTCTTCATCTCTCATAAGATCAAGAATCGAGGTTACCAGAGAGGAGGACCCAAATACAGACTGAACCACACAGGAACAGTTCAAATAAGGTTTGTTAAAAAAATAATAATAATAGAAGCTTACAGGTAGCATAGAAGGCATGCAAACAAAACCAGAGGGTGATGCAGAGGTTTTTATTCTAAAAGAAAAAATAAGGTCATACAGGACATGTTGACAAACAGGCAGAAGCTCAGGAGAGGTGGCTGCAGACAGCAGGTGCATTTGGGCACAGGTGAAGTGGGCGTGGCAGACAGCTGACAGGGAAAGAGACACTGAGGACATCTGATGGGAGAACGGGGTGACACATGGAACATGAAAACAGGGCTCAGAGCGACAGCCAATCAGAGCTGGAGTTCAGCTTCATCAAGACACGCTGTCCTTACTTGGACTGGACAAGACTAGCGATTGGGCTGATGGAAAGTGAGTGGGTGTTCTTTTTTTGGGTAGCTTGCAGGGTGGGGTATGAAGAGGGGGGTAAGACTGATTACACAAGCAGCTGCACAAGCATACTCCCCCCTGGCACTGTTGGTTCTGCCTGATTATTTAACAGGAGCAACTGGAAGTGGTTGACATGGTTTCATGGGCTTTGTGCAGTGCACACTCCTCAATTATGGATGGGAAAAGTGACACTGTGACAGCTGTAGCTCTCAGGGGGTCGGAGAGGGAGGCGAAGTGAGAGACGTGGAGAGCGCAAGCGGGAAGATATGAGAACAGTCTTCTGGATAGACGTGACATACACACAAAGAAACACGCACAAATACACACACACACAAACCTTCTCACTATTCTTGTTCAATTAAATATGCCCTGAAAATGGCGGGAGGGGTGGGGGTAATGAGGAAATTATTCACAGTCCTTGACATACTTTAAATCAGATTATATTTTCCCCCAGCCTCACCGGGCCCAGTCTAAAGACACAGAGCAATCCATTTCTTCCTTAAGGCACACCCACACCCACACGCACACACAATGAGATGTATAGAAAAGCTCATCTGCATCCATCTCAGTTAGAGACAGGGGAGTGAGGAGAGGCAAATTATCCACAGCTTTTCCTATGTCTGGATGCAAAGTGGGTAGCGGGCTCGAATCTGCTGCCATCTTGGAGAATCATAATGTCCAATCGTGCAGGGAGCCATAGTGAGAGTGGAGGAGACATGCCAAAAGAGCATGGTTGTCTAATGAAATGCATATTAGCCAGTCGAGCAGGAGGCAGGGAAAGAGAAAGGAGAAGGGTGGGTGGGAGAGACATCACAGGCACCAGCCCACACCCCTTTTCCATGCCATCACATACCTTCACAGAGGAAACAGAGGGCCCATTGTTTAGCATTAAGGGCTCTCATACCCGGAGAGACATCCTCGCTGGTGCACCCGGCAATTATGAGCTAATGAGGTCTATGTATTTCACATGTCATAGCTGGCAGCAGGGACAGTGCAGGAACAGTTGCACAGAGCACAATGCAGTGTCAAATCTTGGGCAGAATAGCTCCCGAGGCAAATCTACAGTAAACCGTTTCAGCTGTCATACATGCTATCTTGTTTAATATGAGGGATTCTTTTTAGCAGTGACCTTGCAGGCAGCCTTAACACGTTTGATTTATGGTAATGTATGTAAATGATGAGCACTGATTGCATAAATTAAAGCTTAAGATGTGTGTTTAGAGATGTGTGTGCACAGCTGATGTGGTGGGCCACACAGCCCACAGCAGCTTGGGTTAAAGTCTGCAGCTGGAGGCGCTGGATATGCCAGGTCTCAGAGGCAATAATAGTCAACTTAAGCAAACAGGACGAAGTGAAAACAGTCACATTTACACACCTTACCCTTCATAACCTGTATGAAGGGTAAACTGGGACATGCAGGATCAAATGCACAAGCACACACATTTGTGATTCCTATTCGAGTCCTGCATGTGTATGTATGCATGCACAGATGCACGAATCTGTGTGGAAGAGAGACATTTTGCCATTCAATAAAAAGTATCCACTCAGTTGGGATAAAGCCATGTGTACGACTGTGCAGGTTAGCAGGTCAGTAACATAATTGTGTATCAAATTAGTCTTTCACGAGTTAAGGTTTAGCGATGGGCAAAATACTGCCTCAACATTTTCAGAAGAATCTATTTCATGAGATTTGCAAATCATTGTATTCTGATTCTAAATACATTTCACACAGTGTCCCAACTTTTTAGGAATTGGGGCTGTGTGATTGGTGTGATCGTATTCTGCATTTTAACACATTAGAATTTCCAGTCATGCCATTTGTTATTCTGTTTTACTTGAGAGACATCTGAAACTGGGACTCAAATGCAGCCCGTTAATATTGCACATTAACTTTTGATTTTATAAAAGCAGTTGACAAAGGCTGTAAGGAAGCTCACTGCTGTGTGATCAGCTATATGTGGTGCTGTCACCTAACAGGGCAGACAGAGGGGTGTAGGAGGAAATGCAAGTCCTCATGCTCACAGAACTTTCTTGACAATCCTCTTCAAGGTGCTATGTTTGTCAAGAAGATTGTGAGCTCTTCTTCTGAGGAATTGCTCACGGATACAGTGTAAACACTGGTACAGTTTTACAGATGTAACAGGTTGTCTAACAAAGCATCAAACTATATCAATATAAAGGGAATTGGATTATTTTGTTTAATCTAATGTGGAAAAAGTTGTCATAAAATTAAGAAATACCACTCATCCCAAATAGGTACATGTAGTATGTGAAGGGCTTGCAAGATTGAGTGCAAACTTTTACATTCTACTTCTTCCACTATCACCTTAGAAGATGTCACTCTTAAACCAAATTTCGTGACCATTTTGAGCTTTCCAGCAGTGCATAATAAGCAGGACAGTCTCCCCCACAGCAGGGGCAGAACACAGCTGGGGAGGTGAAATGGTCAGCTGACTGATCAATCCTTCCTGCGGCATCCTTAAATGATGCGAGTGAAAATACTGCCATTTCAGTCCCAGCAGAAAACACATTTAGATTCGACCAAAAGTCTCTGCCAGAGGCAAGTTGGTAAGGTTAACGGTTGTGATGGAAGAGCCGAACATAGATACGGATCAAACTGTAAGGTGCAGTATATTGATGGAGCATATGTGTGCACACGAGATTACTTTTACATCAGATGTGGCGGATATTGCACCGAATCCCTTGTAGCATACGTTTGTTAGTGTGCAAACTGCACAAAGTCTACACCACATACGTATAACACCTTTTCTTCACTGTACATAAATGAGAAGTGATGCCATGTGTTCAGAGGTTTGGTCGGATCTAAAGACATTTTAAGTCAGCAGTAGTGTGGCGGAAAACTGTTTGACACTTCATATCTAAAAATGATGTCAGCAGTCTATATGTTTAGAGTCACACCCACATACACACATGCAAGCTGTATCAATGCCTCATAATTCTGGATAAATATGCATAAAGTATTTTTCTATTTTTTCTATTCTATACAAATGTGTGTAAATAACCACACGAGCATATGCATGTGCATTTTATCCTCTGTGTCCTTTTCAGCCATTGTGCTTCACACATGCTCGCACACACGCAGATGCAAAGACAAATGCATATACACAAGGAAAATTTACCGTAGTTTCTACCCACTCAAACACTCATCTAATTCATCTAAATTTGCAGCTGGACGTCCTCTGACTATACAGTTCTTGAAGGGTGCTGCTTATACCTGGCATTCACTCCCAGCTGAGCTAGGAATCTTGGCTCTATCGCCTTTCTTTATCCCTCTTATTCTCTTTTATTTTCACTTTTAATCTTACTTTGTTTTATATTGAATGATTAGTATCCCTTGTGTTGTATTTGTTGTTGTAGTGTTTATGATTATTTTATTATGGTTTTGCTTCTGTACAGCACTTTGGTCGACTGAGGTTGTTTTAAATGTGCTCTATCACCACTTACTCTAGCACTAGTCATGCTCTTAGCTGTTTGGTTTTGGAAGGAAATGCACTTATGATTTCTTGTGACCTGAAATTCTTTTGCCTACCGATGTGGAACACACTTATTGTAAGTCGCTTTGGATAAAAGCGTCTGAAAAATGACCGTAATGTAATGTAATGTAAATAAACTATGACTATACCTCCATCTTTTTTCCTGCATGGAGGTATTATCTTCAGGTACTGGGGTAAATTTCGCATTCATTCTGGTTATCAGGATGCATCGTAGAATGCATGTAAAATACACTAAGCAGAAGGACTGAAAACAAATTATTTTAAAACCAGAATTAATCTGCTCAAACAGGAATGTTAACCATCCTGCTGTTTTCTGAGGTCACGAGCATCCGTGTAGGTCTGTCATGGAGGACTGTGAAGGAGAGGCAGTCTAAGCTGTTATCTCTGACATCTCTCACCACAGCTGAGGCCAAGGGCAATGACAACAACCGAAAAAATGCTAAAGTCATAGAGGAATTGGAGCAAGGGGACAAATGACGAACGCGTAAAAAAAAAAGAAAGGGATTCAGAGAAATGCTAGAAATATTTTCCTTTAGTGTGGTCAATAAGAAAAGATTCATTGCTGTGGGTGGCTGTCCTGGAATAACTGTAGACACTCATGATGATTCAATAGCTGTACAAATTTTCACAATCTGGAATTTTGTAGGAGCGCTTTATATTATTGTATCACAAACTTATACATAACATTACATTACGGTCATTTTGCAGACGCTTTTATCCAAAGCTACTTACAATAAGTGCATTCTACATCGGTAGGCAATAGAACTTCAGGTCACAAGAAATCATAAGTGCATATCCTTCCAAAACCAAACAGCTAAGAGCATAACTAGTGCTAGAGTAAGTGAGTACTTATTGTGAGTAGTGAGTAGAGTAACTTATAGGTTTAAAAGCCCTTGGATTTATTGTTTAATGTCATTTCTGACCAAATGGCATATATTTCTCCATCAAAAAAAAATCAAATCAAATTTATTTATATAGCACATTTCATGTACAAACAATTCAAAGTGCTTTACATGAAATAAAAGCATTGCAGCAGGGAGTGGAAGAAACATTAAAAATACATAAAAGAATATAAAGAGAAACAAATAAAATCATTTAAATGAATTTAAAAACAAGTAACAGTCAAGATAAGTTAAAAGATATTTCATGCATAGACACATTAGAACAGAAATGTCTTTAACCTGGATTTAAAAATTGCTACATTTGGTGAAAGTTTAATCTCCACTGGCAGTTTGTTCCACTTGTTTGCTCCATGTCAAAGTAACAGTACAGCAACGTAAGCAAATGCACGTCTGGAAACGTTAAATATGATTCTATGAGTAGAATGTTTTTTTGAATCGATTTTTACAATTCATTTCCAATCTGCTATTACACAGAAAGTTTGTTAAAATTTGTATTTTAAGTCAGTACTTTTAGCTGCAAAACATCAACAAAGATACAAAAAAAAACATAACATAAGTCAGATTTAAAGAGATTATTATTTTTTTTTACACTGTGGTTGTACAAAGTACTTATGAGAAGTCAGTGTCTTACCTGCAGTCGACAGCTGTTGAGTGCTCCGACAGGTGAAAGCTCAACGTTACTCAGTAAGCGGCCAATAGAAAAGCACATTTTTCATCATCTAAAGAAACTTAAACCTAAAAAATGATATAAGGGTTTGAACAAAAGCTATATTGTGCATATTTAAACTGTGTCACTTCCGTAATTTCCTCTGGCACAGAACGTCCATGTAGCAACTGTCCAAAGTGGACTCAAGAACAGTCCGGTTTGCATCACCATGTGGACCGTGTTACGCAGACGGTCTCCATATAACTATCACATGCAGAAGGTTGTTTAGATTGTGAATGTTTTTTCATGAAGTGATGCACAAACAATATATGGAATGATGCCGCCCTTAAAATATTTTGGGATTGAATATTTCACACACACACGTTTTCAGTGAAGAGTTGAGGCAAGCTGATACCACAGTGTGACAACTATAGATGAAGGTTTTCACAGTCAACATCTGGGATTTACATTCCTCCTTTAGCACTCAGTTTTGTCAAAAAGGTAACAAATCAGTAATTAATTCATGACTTCACATGAGGGCTTTGATAGTTGTGAACGGTTAACTTGGCTTACCAAGATTTAATCGTGAGTGAAGCTACCTCCTCAGGGATCCCATCAAAGATTCTCACCTTTGAGGATCTGAATCTCTCAGCAAAGATTTGAGCACTAAGAATTTCTATTAATAGCCTCTCTGAAGATATTGCTTTGATTTTGTGCATTAAAGCTAAGATGATCTTCACTCAGTGCCCTCATTGGTTATTCCTAACTGACTGAGCTAAATAGACCTGCTTTTACACCGTCTCACTGTGTCATTTGCTCAGATGATATCTCTCAAGGAGTAGCTGCAGGTATGGCTTGAGGTCACTCTTAACGCTATCAATTGGTAAATCTGCGAAAACAGTCTGGAGGAGCATTAACAATACAAGGACAGGATCATATTTTAGAGCTGACTCAATCTCTTGTGCGGCATAAAGGATGTTTTGCCACAAGTTAAGCGCTCAAATCAAAATGTTTTCAGCATTAATGGCCTATTAACATTCAGGGCGATGTCAAAAAAATGTCGGCTCTGCATTTTTTAATTACCGCAGCTGACGAATTGAGCTGTTTTCCATTTTCCGACAGCTCTTTTTAACATAAACAGCTACGTGTGAAATTTGACGAAGCCAAGATTTCCTGTTTTTGTTACACCTTTACAAAGACAATAATGCATACTTTCAATAGCCAGCAGCTGCAGGGAAAATGAAGCGTTTCATCAGTTTATTGTGTCATGTTGTATTAAAGCATCTGTTATGACTGGAAACTGTTTATTATGCTGATGTTGTATGTTTTTTTATTCTAATCTTCTAAGGCACAGAGGTTGTGTGGCATCAGCTTACAGGAATACGTTAACATGTAAGGTCAATCAAGTCTGCAGCTTTGAGCGACAGTGAATGAAAAGCGCTATATATGTATCGTTTCTGCAAGACAAAGTCAGCAATATTCATGAGGATTATAAAGAAAATATTGAGAGAGGAGCAGCTTCTCTAAAAGCTTGTCAGCTCTACCTGCACAGCTGTTATATTGCATATCACACGGAAGATTTCAGCAGTGACTAGTTTAATTAGCTTGTTGCGATCAACACAAGATTATTTGATGAGAAAAACAAACGATATGCATCTTACTTGCACAGGAGCTTTAAAGCAATCAACCACAGAACATCATTAGGAAGCCTGCTTTACACTTCAAATTATCATGAAACAGCTCAGACATAATTAAGCTGAGGCAGAGGTTAGTCCTACTGGAGGTGGAGATTTTGAGCAAATAATTGCAGTGTCATTAATGAAGATGGGACCAGTTCAACACCACGTGGCAGGTCCTGGAGAAAGGGACTGCAAAAGCCATCGCAACTAATACATTTTTCTTGTATTAAGATGGGTTCTTCATGGTTGATGAGTCTACTTACTCTCACCCAATGTGAGCATTGAAATCCCCTTAAGGACTCAACGGAAAGCAAAGAGGTGTGGGGTGAAGGCAACTGTCCCGTTCTCTCCTATAAGTGGACATTTCAGAGCTTGAACCATAGTTGTAGAGTTCAATGATGAAAACGAAGGTGTCAAGCACAAGTTGTACATTTTAAATTATCGTTGAGAATTCAGTGTTTAGAGAACCACAAAGTTGCGTGGCATTGCTTCTGGGTGATCACAGTCTGGGAAGGTTTAGCAATCTCCCTGCGTAGCCTCCATTCTGTCCGTGAGTGTGTGACAGGTGAGTGCTAAAAGCATCTGGTTATCATGATTTAAACAAAGGTGGAAGATGTGTACCCTAATAGATCGGATGAAAGAAGGTGGGGATGAGAATGTGATAGTGAGAGTTAGTGTCTGGGTATATTCAGAGGGTTTATCAGAGAGAGCCGACACTCATTTGCATTCACCGCAGACTGACAGCGGCGGGGCACACCAAACCAAACCCCCCACCCCCACCTCCACCATGCTGCTTAACATGAGATGCTTGGTTTCCTCTGCTGATGAGCAAGGGTGATTTCTTTTAAAAAAAACAAAAAAAACAAAGAGATAAGAAGACAAATCATAGACTGAGGGTTGTCCTGAGAACATAAACTCCTTTGGTGTGTCATGCAAGAGGTGGGGTACACACTGGACAGGTGGCCAGTTCTGTAAACACGTTTTTATTATGCAAGGAAGCTCCAATCTGAGAGAATCCATCTGGCTAGGCTCTAAGATACATGCTTTGTTGTTTGCAAATGACTGGGGACTTTAGCATCTTTACATCACTACTTATATCAGACACTGAGTGTATTAATCAAATGAAGGGCAAAAAAACAAAAAATGGCATAAACAGTCTTTCTACATAGCTGCTCTAGAACATTTAAAGCCAACTTAGTCTCCCCTCCCCTTAGCCTACGTGAGAATTAGAAACGTTGCTATTACTTAGCTTAGAGTGGATAAACCAGGCTTCAAAGTGTCATCGGAGGGCAGTGGTACAGGCTGGGATAAAGCTGCAGAAACTGTCAGGGTTTGTAGATCTTTGGACTTTGGTTTTCATGTCTTGGTTTCTCTGTGTTTTGTTTCTATTCAGCTCAGAAGGAAGAGGAGTTGTCTGTCAATCGCAAGTCGGAAGTTCAATTCCCAGCTTCCCTGGACCAAATACCGAAGCGCCTTTGGGCAAAACCCTAACCCCCACATTGCCTCACTGTGATTATGTCTGACAGGGAAAAGACTACGACGTGCTGCATGAGTAAGTGTGTGAATGGGTGAATGTGGTTTGTGGCGTAAAAGTGCTTGGAGTGGTCAGCCACACAAGAAAATCGGTATATAAGTACAGTCCCGTTACCATTTACGTCTCCTGTGTGACAAATTAAATATATTCCAAGAAAAGTGCCATTAAAAAGATGGTTTCATTACCTATGAAATGTAAAGGAGTGGAACTGAATAATAGAAAAAAATGGAAATAACATGCACGTGCCTAAAAATCACATTGTTGAAAATAAATGCACAAAAATATATTCCCTTCATTTCTTTTTACATTGATGAACGTGAAAGTTATCTGGAATCATCATTTAAAACAGTCAAAAAGACAATTTACTCTGGCTAGCCGCAGAAGAGCACAGTTCACAAAGACAAACACTTGGACTCTTGGTATAAAGACAGGAAGGTAATACATTAAGTCCTACACAGAGCGTATCAGGGCCAGAAGTGTCAGTGGATGCCAAAGCTCTTTGGTGGATCCTCCCATTCCTGCAGGATCCCGCTGGGCCATCCAACATCCACCCACTGCAGTAATTAAACATGGGCCACAAGGATATACACTCACACACACACTCATGCGCTCATGCACTAATTGCAGACAGGAGGCTCCTACTCATTTTAGTCCAAATTAAAGCAATCAATTGAAACTAGAGATCAGCAGTAAGGAATTCATTCACGGGGGCCTGATCTCTGCTGTAAAGATTACACAGGCTGTGTCAGCTATATATATCTTGACATAACCTTGCCTATTGACCAGGGCCTGACACACAATCACCCCATTAATCACCCTCACAGTCAGCTAATGGGATGCACTTAAAGAAATGCAAATACATTTCAGGTATCCCACAATGAGTAAGGAATCCTTCAAAGTCGTTTACGAGACAGACTTGTGTTGCTCTTATTGCCAACAAAATCTCCTGGCTGATGCAAGTGGCTGCATTGCTGCACACATCTGCAAGGCATTTCCTAGTCCAGTGCCTCTCCGAGTCTTTTCGTGCACCAGAAGGGATCGAACTGTCAAATATCACTGGAAAAAAAACACAAGTGTGGCTGGTGGGGTAATGTTTTCTGTTTGTCTCCGTCTTTAGCAAAGGGCGCTAGAGAAAATGAACACATCTGCCAAAATCAGCCTCTGAATCTCTATGCAGGACGGCTTAAGGGAAAGCAGGAGCCTGAGTGTGTCCAACTCCAACATTTCTGTGTTTTTACAAACGCATTATGCTTCTATCACCAAGGAGCCCCCTCCTCTTCTCTCCCATCCCTGCCAGCTAGGCCAACTGTTGCTCCAACTCTGGGGCAGATTTAAGGGAAGTGCTGGCTCCATAAGAATGCAGGCCTGCTGCTGCCGCCACCGCTCTCAGCTGAGGATTTATTAGGACTGGCGTAGCAGCACAGGCTTTTGGCCTCCAGCTATCAGAGGAGAGGAGAGGAGAGGAGAGGAGAGGGCAGTGGTAGAGGAGGACCTCTGCTGAGACAGTACATGCCATCAATAGAAAACATCATGGTGCCTCTTAAAGGACCGCAGTAGCTTTTCAGACTCTGTTGGAGCTCATTGTGATGCCTTCTTCAGACTGTTTTTCTTCACTTCGAGTGCCGAAAATAGCTATCAAACATTTAAGTCAAACAAACAGAGTTCTGGCAAACAGGCAAGGTCGATTTTTGCTGCTTGGTATCATTAGAAATGAAAACTAGTAAATAGTGTAAAGAATGGAACGGGAATTGTTGGTAAGTGGATGTTTTACGGCGTCTCAAGTCACAGTGACACAGAACAAATGTACCAGGTCAAGAAAATTAAGCTGTCCGGTGCTATGTGAACGTTTAAATTAAACTCTGTCTGAGCTGCAATAACGACACAATTACACCGCAACAGCAACAAGATGTGAGCACTGATGGGTATCCACAGTGAGCGGCTAAGAGCCTCCATGACTAATGCAGTGGCCTGGATCCAGGCTGCTCACATTGATCAGATTGACAACTGAGAGGCTGGTAAGGCGTTTTTCTTTTTTTTTGTTTGTTTTGTTTTCCACACAGCGGCTTGTTTGTAGCACATCTATAAAGACAAGAGGGAAAAGAACAAAAAATATGGAGCCGTGTCAGTGGCATTGGGACAAACTTGAGTGAGAGGCGAGCAAGCCTCGAGAGGAGAAGGATCTGGAAGATGGGGCATGTTTTGAACAAGTAGTGACACAGAGGGGTCACAGAGGAGAGATTATTTTCACCTTGGTGGCCCACTGGTGTGCTGTGGAGATGAGCCAAGAAGATTAACATTAATCTGTTATTCACCCCTCTCTGAGGCCACTTTCATGGCATTTCAGCGGCTCATGAAGCATGCAAACCCTCACGTTTTGTGACGACTCAGACAGCTAATTTGTAAAAGAAGCACCACTGTTTGCATCTACAAAGCACAGGTAGGTATAAGCCTCTTCGGTTATTGATTACTTTCAATCAGGGGCGTGGGACTATTTTTTTAGCAGAAGCTGATATGTAGTGTTACAGTGTGTGGCAAAAACAATAATTCATCAGAGCTTAGGTTGCCTTCCCTTTCATCACTTATCAAACAGCACCACCTGCTGGATGTCAAAGAAAACGACAAAGAATCTGTTGTATCAGGTAAACTGTCCTTCAGTGTCTTTGAATGATCTGCAATTCAGTTTTTATGATGCACACAATTTACATAATATTACCTGAGATAATAATTGGTGCTGCTGCACACTGCGACCCTTCTTTTTTATGTCTGTACTGAATAGATTAAATTCTTTCAATCCATTTGGGGATTTGTGAGTGAAATCTAATCATTTAGAGCTGGATGGCTACAACAGTAACACAGTGACAGTTTAACTGCATGGATTATGCGAGTAACAAAAAAAAAAAAAATCCTGTTTTCGGACATAAAGAAAATACTTCAACTGCATGTTCATCGGATTATTGAAACTTGGGATTTCGTCAGAGGACAGAAAAAGAAACAAGTAGAGATCAGTCGGCAGGACGTTGGCGAAAATTAAATCTTCCTTCATGAACAATCAAACAATCTGCTAATTAGATCAAGTTTAGAATCCACTTTTTCATTTTTTGCATCTATCTGGATAAGAAATCATGAAACAACGATAACTGATTAATAAATTAACATTGGAGGGCAGAAAACAACACACTGGAGTCTGTAAGATCGCCACTGCATCAATAGGTTGAACATATAAGTAAGTGAAATTTAAGCAATATCATTTGAAAACCCAATACGTTTAGATTACTGCCTACGCTTGCTACGATTCAGTAGAATAAGACTTCGGTAATGTGGTGGAACAAGCTATATGCCATTAAATAAGACAGCCTTAATAGGTTTTTTCACAGCAGACATTTTGACAAATCACCACAGTAAGGGTACAGGTGGAATTAATAATGCTAATGATGGCTCTGTTCCCTCGAGCGTCCCAGTAAACCATGACAACAAACCAGCATGCGCAACAGCAGGACCTCCCATTAATAACGTGCAGCCATCATCAGTTCACATGTGCGTCTCCTGCTACACTTTCGTCTCTTTCTCATAGTCCTAAATTAATGTTCTTATGATAAAGTTACCATATGAAGACTGTAGCAAAATAGCTACATAGGGATTCAGAGTTCACTTTCTAGATAGAAACTAATGTGGCACTCAAAAAAAAAAAAAAAAGGGGGACATTTTTGGGGTGAGGGATTTACTCAAATAATACTGTGTTTTCAGGGGTATAAACATAATGGGAATTTCTGTAGGTGTGAATTATTACTGGCCCTTTGTTCTGTAACATGGGAGTATGAAAGGAATATCTGATCTGTAGCTCTTCTTAAGACACCATGATAGGATTGTTGTCTCATTTAAAATGAGGTCAACAGTCTGAATTTAGCTGTGCATGGAAGTGCAGCCGTTCATTTTGCAACAGTGCTGAACACCACATGGAAGGGTGTAAAATGGTTTGCATTCTTTATACAGTATGCAGCTCGTTCCCTCTATGATAACACACTGATGAGCATATAGGGGGCATTGTGGGGACCAGGGCCTCTCAGGTAATAAGACCATCAACCTCTGAATCGGGGGATGAGCACTCTACCCCCTGGGCCACAGCCACCCCATGGTAATGACCTCTTGACAAAGCAAATGTTTCTGGACAGATCAGGTAATGCTATGACATATGTGGCTCTTGAATTTGGTATTTTTGAAATCATATAGTATTAGTAAAATAGTATTTAACTAAGGTGTCAGGATAATGTCAAGCAATCCTCTATGATCTGTCTTACCAGTAGTAAGCAGTAAAACTAAATTCAATACTTCGGTCAAGACAAAACAATGACTGATATGAATGATTTCTAAAAGACCAGCAAATTTTCAGCTTTCCATTCTCTGAATATCACAAAGACTGCGGTTGTTGTACAGTTGTGTATACAGTGTAGCATAAAACACAAACAAGATTGAACTACTTGTCAAAAACTAAAAAAAGGTGGAAATAAACAGAGTGAAATCATTTACAAAGCATTTAAACCCCATCTTTAATTCAGAATAGTAAAAAAAAAACAACATGTCTGATGTTGGATACGTGATAATTTTCAATTTGATGCTAGCATTACTTTAGAAAAAAATGAGATGTGAGCACATGTCAAAGACTAAAAAAGTTATGTAATTCTTAAAGAATTTAACAACCAACAGGTTTGTAATATGACTGGATATGAAAAGAGAGTGGCAGAAAGTCCAAACTCCGACTGTGTTGACAAACAGATTAACAATTAAAGAATATCTCAACATAAAAATCGCAAAAAATACTTGTACTACAGTGCGTACTATCATTATTATTCTCAAGGAGGGCCATGCCAGACCACATTCTGCATGCATGAGAACAGCACGAGTCCAGGGGCCAGATGCATAAAACTCTACAGACTCATGTGTAAAACTGTGTATACGCACAAAGGCAGAAATGTGCATATGCCTTCTTCTTGCCAGATTTACAAAACTGTGCGTATGTGTTGTTCTATTTTGTAAACCTTAATCATCTTGAAAGTATACGAACATGCACAAACGTTATTTCCACAATCGTCGTTTTCATATCACACCATCATTTGAACCACAGCTAAACGGAGCTAGCAGATGAAAGCAGCAGCAGAGAAGAAGCGCACTTAACTGAATGTGAAACTGAGACACTCAGAGAGGAAGAGAAAAAAGGAAATCTGTTTTACTTTGTGATCTCAGTTCTGTAATGACGAAAACAAAACATAATCTGCTGAATTAAAAGAAAAAATAAACAAGAAACAATCTGTTTTCTAAAGGACAACATATCAGAGTCACAGGTGGAGAACCTGCATCCCTTTAACTGATAAACACAGAGATGATTAAGAGGGAAGCACAGATGTTCCCGAGGATGGCGGTACGTCGGCTGTTTTATCAAAAAGCTTTTGGAAGCCTATAGCAGGTTATGAGCCAATATTGTGCCAGAAAATCATGATGATATCTAAACACTTACTCCCTTTTCAAAGCCTCATTAGCAAGGTCTTCCACAGCCGCTGTGACTGTGGTGCATGGCAGCAGCTCTTTACAGCACTCACAGTTAATTATGAGTACATTATATATACATTAAAAAAAAAAAAAAAAAAAAAAAAATCAGGAGAAAAAACCCCATCAATTTTCAAAAACGTGTGAATATTTCAGTTTCGTTTTATGTTATATTCTGTTGCCTGTTCTTTTCCACCTCTTATCGATATAACGTCGCTCTTAAAACGTGTATATGCATGTGCTGAAGGATGCGTAAGGTGCACACACTGTGACAACACACTCTTTATTTATATATACCGGCTTGTGTGGATAAAAACGGGTACCCAGGGTTCTTGTTTGTGAGCGGTTTGTGCATCTGTTGCGGAACTGGCCTGCGTGCAGTCCAAACCTGTCGCGCACTGAAAACATTTGGCTCGTTATGACACGAAAAATACCCACGACAAAGAAAACTTTGAGCTGTTTAACAGCTGAAATCCCTAATTAATAGTTAACAGTTAACGAATAATTGTTGGAAAATTAGTGGAGTTTTTCCTGTTGTGGGAATAACTCCAAAGAACAAACTAATATGCATTTGACACATAATATGACTTTTAACTTTTTGTATCATAGGAGAAAGTGATCAGTTCAAAACCATGAAACAGTGTGTTGTGTCTGCACTCACGTATGCGTGCACACATAGTAGTACCACAAAATCTCTGGCAGCGAGACATCAGAGGAGGCAGCGAGCACTGTGTGTAGAGAAAGGAGGGGAGAAAGATGACTGGGGATATACTGAGTCTGTCAGAAGCGATGTCAGGTCACTGCTCTCCTCATCTGCTCTCTGCTGAGCCCTATTCATCTTGGCATATAGCAATTTATATGTCAAGTTAACCTCTCTCCACTGACTTGCCTCAGATGTCTTGACTGGGGCAGTACAGCCCCACTGACAATTCTATAGAGCAATAACACAATTACCAGGAGTGGAACAGAGCTGGGGAACACATCTCACAGACACACTACATTAACCTCCTTTAACCACAGTGTCTCACTTCATCCTCATACTTTGTCTACTCTACACCAAAGCAGACGTTAGAGAAAACAAATCCTCCTGAACTAAGGTAGGCCATACAGTTTAAAAACAATGAAAAGAAACTCAGAACCCAGCATGTGAAAAGGCTTTGGCTGCATGTTACTTTAGATGTTTTGTTGAGATTCTTCATGGTGGTTTTAGCTTAATAAACAATGTTGACATTTAAAATCCATCAATTACATAAACAAATGACTGACAATGTACAATGCTTGGTGTCTCCAGCTGATGAGTAATCATGTTAAAGAATCTTGATTGTGATTATATCTGCCATAATCAAGGAGTCTCACTGTGAGGCAGCTGACACAAATGAGCTAATCATATAACTGAACTACAAGCCTCTCTCTTATAGATTCATTTAACATGTAAACATAACTAAATAAAAGCTCTTTGTCTTGTATCTGTGCTGAATTTGTGAGATGTCATAGTTACAAAATCAAGACTTAGCGATGCAGAGCAGCAGCTCGGAGGTGACTGCTGGTTATCACATATTCTTAAATAACTTTCTTTCTGCTTCAGAGCATGTATTTGGAAGTCTGCAGTCAGTATCCACTCAGAGAAGAAATATCCATCCTCCACATCTTTTTTTCCCACTAAATTTCAACTTCAAATCATGTTGCATTCGCTCTACCTTAGAAGTGCAAAAGGGAAACTTTTTCTCTTGCTTTTTGCTCTGCTAACAGCAAATCCTCACTGTCTGTGGTATTGTTACCCTAATCTAAAAAAGAGATAAGCAAATTGTGCTCTAGCAGGTCTTTGTCAAATGTTTTACATCCTAACTTGCAAATTAAACTTCTTATTTGCATTCTTACATATTTTCTCCAGATTTTGAAAATTTAGATTTTCCATTTGTCACCGAGTTCAGCACTATACAGGAACCTGTACAAAAACTGTAAACTTTGAGCCTTCAAGCTATATTTATTAATGTTAGTTCTAACAAACCTACACAGAACACATAGGAATGAACTTACCATTGAGCCCAGGGCTTATCAAGATGATATGCAACGAAAAGTATCAACAGCTGCTGAACCTTTGCGAGAGGAATGTCGTCCCATTCTTGTCTGAGCATTGGTGCCTTTCCAGATGAGCAAGTTGCCAGTTCCATGGACCATAATGCACACCCATACCAAAAACTGCTCTCCTCAATTCCCAGATGTTTACAGACTGCTGTTAAAAGGGGGATGCTACACAGTGGGGAACATGTCCCATGCTGAGATGCTGCCAGTAAATTCAAGATGACCTAATATTTGTCATGAAATAGTGAAGTATCTCACATTGCACATTTGATATGTTCTCTATGTTCGAGTGTGAATATAATATTGGTTTATAAGATTTACAAATCATTGCATTCCTTTTTATTTATATTTTTTTGCCAAAAGTACAAATAGTTACCTCACTGTTTTGAAAAGGAGACGGATATAAAGAAGCACTGCCCGAATAAAGTGCACTCTCACGGGAAACTTTTGTGAACTAAAAGTCAGCCCCATCTGATGACGTCAGCCCGAAAGTGCACACAGCTCCTCTTCAGAAACTTCAATCAAACAGGACACTTTAGTTTAGAGTCATCATCCAAAACCATCCCAACCTTCTTCCTTCTCCTTTGTCCTTTTTCTCAGGGTATTTAGGTGTGTTTGAATGAGCCTTTGGCTGCTTGTGAATTACTACGTGTGGACGATAACTGCTGGCAATTTAAAAAAAAAAAATTACAATAATTATTAAAATGATAGAAATTGCCATGACCTCCGCAAGAACAACACCGACCAAAAGGCTCAATATCAGTATTTACTGGTAAATTCTTAAGTTCTGGAAGACATCATACATTACCTAAAATCCTACACCTCTTCACTTGGTCCTATTCCCACCAAACTTTCCAAATGTGTTTTTTTTAATGGCTTTATAAAATTATATATTAAATATTTCCAATAGCTCTCCACACTCTGCATACTTTTCCCCTGTTTCTCTAAAGTGTGCTGAAAACACACCTCAAATTAATAACCACAGACAGGTATGCAATCTTCCTTTTCTTGGTAAAACACTTGTATAAACAACCAGATGAATATTTTTTAAATAACATAATTCACGATGTGCACCAGTCTGGTTTCAGGGCCAACCATAGCACAGAAACAGTCCCACTCAAAATAATCAATTAGCTAAAGATCGGAACAGTGATTCACAGATAAGTTAACTTTTAGTTCCGTTAGCTCTCACAGCTGCCTCTGGCACCATTTTTCATTACATTGGAAATCAATCGAGCTGTGAATAACAGGCCAGATTTCCAACTGGCTTTCATCATACTTAACTTTTTACAATTTTTTTATTTGACCAGGAAAGGCTTCATTGAGATTTAAAATCTCTTTTTCAAGAGTGTCCAGGCCAAATCAGCAGCACAGAGATAAAAATTTAAAGACAGACATATCAACACACATCCAAACTGACTCGAATCCGAAAATCAGACAGAACATCTACAACCAGATGTATCTGCCTCCAAGTCATCCAGCATTTTTTTTTTTTTTTAAAAGCCTCTAACGGGACCATGTCGTGAAGTTTCACGTCTTTTTGCAGTTCGTTCCAGGTAAAGGGAGCAGCATACATAAAAGCCCCCCCCCCCCCCCATCTCAGTTTGTACCGTTGGAACTGAAAATAATAATCAAAAATCCTGTGAACGAAGTCTTCGGATGGAGGAAGTTCAAGAGGTAAGACGGAAGCAGACCAAGAACAGTCTTGTAATCAAGAATATTCCAATGTCTTAGCCTACGTACTGACAAGTAGGACCATCCAACATGTTGGTATAATAAACAGTGATGGGTGAGAGATGTAAAATGAGTGATGAGCATCAAAGTCCCATGATATACAATATCAAGAGCACAAAGACATTGAGACGAGGCATGTGTGCACAAAACATCACTGTCATCCAACCGACAGAAAGGTTGCAGCAACCAACCTCTCTTTGGATTCATATGAAAGACAGACAGATGACGGATCATTTCAAATCAAAAGATAATCATTTTATGTCTGTGGACACATATATATGTGTATGTTTGTCTGTGCTCATGCAAGAATGTGTTATATGTTGTTTGCTTTCTCATGTTTTATTTGTGAAACATGCTGCTGTATTTAAATAAAGTTATCATTGCAAAACAAGAAAAAAAATCCTTCTCACCCAGGAAATACCAGCTCCTTATTGCTGGTCAGATCAGTGCCCAATTTCCAAATATCACAAAAATATACCCCTCTAAATATGAACTAAAAACATTTATCTAATTTAACAGTTGTGTTCTCATAAATTCCTATTTTTGTAATATCCTCAAATCAATCAACAAGCTTAAATCAAAAGGCTCGATGTAGTTTGGTGGCCTATAATATCCAGTCAGGCTCAGTCAGAGACACCGGGGACCCTCGACATCAGCAGCTGATCTGTGATTCAGTTTGTGAGGTGTGGCTTCAAACCAAGGTCAAACCAGGTTGTGGCATAACACTTTCCAGGCAGCAGCTGAGTGTAAGGAAACTTCCACATATAACTGAGCAAGATGAGAGATTCAAACCCAGCATCCGTGGCCTTAACTCTAAGGAGAGGAAAACTATCACGGCAGTTCAGTATTCAGCCTTCTTGAATTAAGGTGTGACTGCAAAGACCAGGGTGGTGGTGGCCATTTATAAGAAAGGGGACTAGAGATTGTGTGCCAGATATTGGACATCACCAACAGTCATGAGTTTTGTTTATTTTAGCACCAGTTTCAATAAAGGACAGAAAGCCTACAGACTAACACTGAATCCACAAAGATATTATTTCTGTATCGGCACTGCACTTTTTCAAAGGTGCTTTCAGCTACTCTAGTTAAGCCTCTTTATTGTAAGTAAAATACCTCTAAGCATCATATTAAGGAACATAAGTTACAACAAAGTGAAAATGCCTTGAGTGTTGCTAAGTTAACAAGAAAAGGACACAATGCTTACCTGAAGCCCAGCTTAGTTAGGCGATCTAACCCTCCAGCTGTCATTCGTATAGTTCATCCCAGGACTTTGTAGTTGGTTCTCTTCTCCCTATAACACAGGTACGGAGCTCATAGTTGTTTAATTTGATAATAAGAGTGCATCATGCTCTCCACAAGAGTTACACACTGCAAGAGGACCCTCTTGAAAAAAATAGTCAACTGAGAGGCCATACAAAGCTGTGTATAAGTTTAACTGGATACCAGAAGAAATATTTAAATCTTGTCAGCAGTTCATTTGCTAACTTGCATCGAGGACAAATTGGATGCTAATATCAGAAAGTGAATGCATCATTTGTTAAGTTACTGGCTCTAATGCCATCAATTTGATGAAATTGATATGAACTATGTGAGAAACTTCCACGCTAAAATCCGCTACAGATGGGTTGTGGTTTTTCCATTATGTTGCAACTGTAGAATAAAATCATGAGGAGATAAAATACATTGCAGGAATATAATATCAGAATGGCCTCTGGTGTTTGAAGTTAATGCTTTCTCCATATCTGTCCTGTGAATGACTGATTTCTAGACGTGTGCCGTGTGAACAAAAATCTACTAAGAGCTATGGCTGTTACTCAGCACTAGATTTCCATTCAAAGCAAAAATCCATGACAAAACCCTACACTTTGGACAAAAAACATGACTCTAAACCTGAAATTCTGCAGCTTCTTTCTCTGTTTTCCTCTTATGAAACAAGCCACTCATAACATATCCAGATTCAGAGGGCTTAAAGGCAAGACAAGCTTCCAGTGCACAAAGGAGAGGGCTTTTCTATCAAGTGGGCAGGTAATGACCCCTGAAGTTGATATGAATTCTAACAATGATGTATGGAAGAGGCAATGCTTGAAAGACAGACAGAAATGGATCCTTAAGAGACTGCAAAGCAACAGCTTGCTTGTTAGGATCAGCGCCGCAATTTGTAATGTTGCTGAGGGTAACCTCTAAGGCAACATAAACCTGCATCATCTCATCCAACTACAAACTCTCTACTCAGCATCCCATCCTACTAGAAAATGGGAAACTTTCTCTGGTTGTTGAGCTGCTGCAATATTAATCTGAATCGTCCTCCTTGTTACTCATTTTTTTATGGGGATAACTACCTGTGTCAAGAAAGGAGAATAATTATGATGATGAACACTGAGGTGACATCAGTTCAATAAAGACATGTCTAAGAAATATCAGTAAGGCCCTCAGCACCAGCTTATCTACAAAAATAACGGAAAATTATGATGGGCTCCAGTAATCGGAGATAATGAGGATATGCGGGAATACTGAATTGGATTGAATTAGGTCGCATGTTATTGGATTTGAACTAAACTTGCTTCATTTATTTGTAAAGTGCCTTCAGATAAGCACTGATAAGTAGCACCATAAAAAAAACTGAATTGAATACAACAGCAAAATGGCAAAAAACGATGGAATCACTACGTTTTGAGGATGTTCATTCGGATTTTTTTTTTTAAATATTTTATTTATAAACTTTTACAGTCGTTTATAATAACAACAAGAACAGAAACAGTGCCGACTGGTCAGAGATACAATGGTTACAGTGGTAACACAGCGTCCAAGAACAGCAGATCAGGTCCAAAGTGGTTGCCCATTTAGGTCTCTATTGCATTCAACTCCCATTGTTTCCAGAGGTTTCCTCCAAGTGTCTATAAATAACTGAGTTTTGCCATCAATAATAGTGTCCAAGTTTCAGCATGGTCGACAATCAAGGACTTCCATACAGAAATAGATGGAGGGTCTTCCCACACCCACTTCAACATTATACTTTTCCTAGCTAGCATTAATAGTGATTGAACCACCTTCTCATTTTTTTTTTAATTGAAACAGGGACGTGACCAAGCAAACACATCATTGGATTTTCAATCACTTGTTGTCCTATTGCTTTACTTATATCAGAGCAAACTTTGTTCTAAAATTTCTGAATGTAAACACATTCCCAAAGGCAATGGTACCTTGTACCCACATGAAATTTACATTTTTGACAATTTGGTGACATACCCACATTATATTTACTGAAAATGTTTGGAGAAATTTAAACATTATGCATAATATTGTACTCCAATTCTTTAAACTTGTTGCAGATTGAGATTTTAGATGGTAAAGCAAGAATTCTGTCCCAAACCTGTACACTTATTTCACATTTAAATAGCACTCCCCACAATTTCCTCAACCAAGAAAGTTTGTCCACACTGAGGGAGTAAAATTTAGAAATAAAATGTTTATGTTCTTTATTATTGATTGGGAAAATTTCTAAGTGATATGAATCTGGTGTAAACTTAAGAGATTTATTTTTTTGTTGTACATAATGCCTTATCTGCAAATATTTATGAAAATCCTAATTTGGCAAAGAATATTGTTCCTTGAGAGATTCAAAAGATTTGAACTCTCCTTGTTTGAATAGGTCAGAAAATCTATGGATCTCGGCCGAGTGCCAGTCTGCAAAACTTGTTCCTAAAGTTTGTGGAGGGCAGTTTGGGTTAAATGAACGATTGTCTTTAAAGAGTTTTCGAAGTTTATCCCATGCCTGGAATACATTGCCTAATAAAAAAATATTTTTAATTCTACTTGATAGTGCATTTAATTTGGTGCCAATTAAGTTGGCGATGATGGTTTACAAAGCACTAGTTCAATATTAAGCCATGGTGAGTCTGAATTTTCGTGTATCCACGCACTTCATATCCTAGCTTGTACTGAAAGAACATAATATTCTATATTGGGTAGGTTCCATCCGCCCAATTCTTTAGGCAATTGAAGTGTCTTCAATTTGATTTTTGGTTTTCTTCCTGCTCATATTAAGTCTGCCATAGCTTTATTAATTATTTTAATGTCCTCAGATTTTAATATAACAAACAACATTGATATAGGATATAGTATCTTTGGTAGCATAACCATTTTTATAAGATTAATTCGGCCTAGAAAAGATATTGGAAGAGCCTTCCACCTTGTCATTGTTTCACATACACCCTTGATCGTTCCATTTATATTTTCTGTGTATAACTGATTTAACTGTGGGGTAACTCTGACTCCCAGATATGTAAATCCCAGTGGTTCCCAACGGAAGGGCTTAACATATAAAGGTTCTACATTTCCCGTGTCAGATAAGGTCATAATGACTGACTTGTCAAAATTCACTTTGTAACCAGATATTAGACCAAACTCCCTAATGCATCCAATCAGGACCGGTAAAGAATTAGAAGGCTCCGTCAATGTCAACAATATATCATCGGCGTATAGTAGTATCTTATGTTCTATCTCCCCAATCCCAACACCATGAATATTTGAATTTTGCCTGATAGAAGGCTGATAGGTCTGTATGATGAGCATAGTTCAGAATTTTTGCCCTTTTTAGCAATTAGTGTTATATTGGCCTGGTACATAGAATTTGGGAGCCTGGCTTCTTCAAAGGATCTGTTGTAAACTCTAAGCAAAACAAAAAGCAAAAACTGCTAATTTTCCCTTTCATAGTCTTAAAAAATTCTACTGGATAACCGTCCGGGCCAGGACTTTTCGCAGATTGAAGCGAAGCAATTGCAGTGTCAATCTCTAACTGGGATATAGGAGACTCCAAAAAATTAGCTTGAGCATCAGACAATTTAGGAAATTTCAGATCATTCAGAAGGAAGCCAGAATTAAGTTTTAAAATGTCCATCTCGGAGCTGTAAAGATTTGAGTAGAACTCCCTAAAATTATTATTAATTTCTCGATTTCCTATATGGCTTACATTATTGTGGTCCTTAATGGCAGTTATATATGTACTTGAGGGGGCATTTTTTGCAATTTTGGCCAGAAATCTGTTGGGTTTATTGGCTGATTCAAAGAGCCTTTGTTTGGCAAATAAAACATCCTTTTCAGCTTTACGTTGTACCAAGTTATTTAAAACTGTTCTAGTACCTTTGAGCTCAGGTGATTGTGTATTATAATAATGTTTCTCCAACTTTTTTATGTTATTTTCCAGTTCTGATTGCTGTGGAAGCCTTTGCTTTTTCTTATAAGCTGTAAATGAAATGATTATACCTCTCATAAAAGCCTTATAGCAATCCCATAAGATTCTTGGGTCACTGTCTTCAGTGTCATTAATCTCTAAAAATAATGTTGTTTGCTCTACTAAAAGATTAATAAATTTATCGTCCAAGAAAAGCAATGTGCTCATTCTCCAGGATCTGGAGCGCTCAATAGCCCGTAAGGGATGCATACTGAGAGATACTGGAGCATGATCTGAGAGACTTATAATACCTATGTTTACCTGTGTAATCAGCTGACAAATATGTTTAGACATAAAGATGTAGTCTATACGGGATGCAGAAAGATGAGGATTTGAAAAAAAAGTCAAATGTTTCACCAGTGGATTGTGAAGGCGCCAAGTATCTACCAAATCAAGATCCGCAAGTATCTGCAACAATAATTTAGAATTTTTGGTCAAAACTGATTGTGGGGGGAGTCTATCGGATTCTGGACAAACTGTACAATTAAAATCCCCCGCCAATATCACATTATCACACACTCCATGTTTACCAGTTCTGTTAGCAGCGTTATATAAAATTCCTCATCCGGCACGTTTGGAGCATATACATTTCCGAGAAGGACATTTTCGCCATGCAACACCCCTTTGACTAGTATATATCTCCCTTCTTTGTCCTTATGCCAGGAGATAGCAGTAAATGGGATATTTTTGTGTATTAGAATTATAACCCCTCTTTTATTTGTAGAATAAGATGAATAAAATACTTGCCCCACCCATTCTCTGCAGTATTTCTTATGCTCTTCATCAGTTAAATGAGTCTCCTGCAAGAAAGCAATATGAACTGACTCTTTTTTCAGATAATTCAAAATTGACTTTTTCTTAATCACGTTATTGGACCCTTTAATATTCCAAGTAATTATCTTAAATGTCATTTGCAAAAAATATGATGCATTTCACCCATATTCTCCACTTAAAGTAAACCCTAATACAGATAGACCAGTCCGCAGCATTGAACATAAACTCAAAAAAAACAGGAGCCAGGCAAAACCTAAACAACAGGCCTAGGTCCAAAACACTTCTCATTGGGAATGAGAATGAAAATAAAATAAAAAACAAAACAAAACCAAACCAAACCAAACCAAACCAAACCAAACCAAACCAAACCAAACCAAACCAAAACAAAACTGGAACAAAAGAGGAACTTTGCATACAAAGAAAACGTATTAGGTGCACTCTGCGCTCGAGTACAACTAAAGGAGAGTCCAGAACCCCACACTGAATTAACTTAAATATGAACCCAGTGGCTCACTAATATTCAAATTATACTGAAACAATAATCAGCCCCGAAAATTCAACCTACTTCACATGTTAAAGTATTACTATGTAACTTCTCAAAAAGCCCATTATGGAGCTCCCCCTACAGGCTGTTCCGAGAGCAACTCTAGTCCGGTCTCTTGCTTTGTCGGCCTCTCTCTTTCTCTTCCTTGCTTCATCAGTCAACGTCTTCTTCTGTTTCTTCGGTGCCTCTTCCATGATGATCGTACTGACAATGTTGCGCTAGCTTAGCCTTATTGACCCTTCCCAGTCACGTGACTTTCGTAAAGCAACCGCCATTTTGGACGTATAGAAGACAACGATATGCGAGTAACGATAGTAACAGTAACGATACAGACAGACTGAAAATTGAATAAAAGAAGAAAGAACAAGATGCAGAAAAAAACTCCACTATCCAGCGAGGTCGGGCATTTAGTGGGCCAGCAGAGGGAGAGGTATTTGGAGAAGCTGAAAATTGGAGGTTTAGAAAACGACGTGTACTTGCTTCCACTAGGGCTGTTTACAGACGTCCGACAGCATGCCACCGCCTCGTCTTTACCCGACTTCTGCCCCCACGACCTTTATATTTATGTTGTAAAAAACCCATCGCCATACACGGGAAAGGATCTAAAGGCATACAAGAGTTTGGATGCCTACAAATATTTTGTGTCGGGCTATGTGACCTGCCTTTACCAGTGGATCGTCCCTGGAGCCGGTGGGCGCCATCTTTTTACAGCTAAGGTTTGTTTACATTTTTCATTTAACGTTGTTCACCAGGATAAACGACATGTAAACCCGTTGACACGGTGTTATAATCTTGCTATTACGAGAATTGCAATGACCAAGTCGTAGTGCTTTACTAAAGGCGCTGTGTTATGTTTTATCTCAAAGAAAGGCAACCCTGAAATGGCACGGGGGAACACTAGTGTGCCGTGAGAGATCATCTGGTGTGCCGTGGAAAATCCCTCTCAGGCTTTATCTTTATTTTGCATGTATATGTATATGTTGCCCCTGGCAACCATTAGCGTCTTCTGCCAACATGGCCGACCGGCCGACCGGAGTCACGTGACTCCTCATTCTCAATAGTTCAGTAGCAATGTCGTAGCAATGTTACGTGGTGCTGTCATTTGGATGATTAAAACGTTTCCCTGTATCGGTGAGCAGCACTATGAGCAGTGTTCGAATTACGGGGGGTACCGGGGGGGTCTGACCCCCCCCCGATTGAGACTTGATACCCCCCAAATGGGACTAAATTACACTTTTGGGGGGGTACTGAAAAAATGTATCTATTATTAAAATCAGGTGTTGAAAATGTCTTGTTACTTAGTATTTTTCAAATCAGACTAATATTATTTCAACTTTAAAGCACTGAACAAACATTCAAGACAGGTGACCGCCCTTCCCTTTCTCCCATGAGAAAAAAGTTAGCCTAGGACTACATCAGAAGAATTCCATCGAGTCAACATGCACAAGTAGTCTCAGTTCAAAGACAGAGGCGGACTGCTCTAATCCAGAATACACCAACCAACATACTTGATGTCAGAAAATAAAGTACAAGGCTTATCATGTGTTTAAAGCACAATTGGAATAATATTTTTTAACTAAGTTAGAAGAAGGCAAATGGATAGTGTGACTCCACCAAGCAAGAAGCAAGGATAGCTGTGTCTAGCAAGGAGGCAAAAAGGATAGCATGCCCACAAAGAGGTAGGAAAAATAGGATTCCTTACCATATGTCTGCCGTGACAAGCCATTTCATGTAGCAGCTAGCAGTATACCATGACTACTAGCACCACGGGGCTGTCTGATAGCACTTTTCAATCTCAAGAAAAGCGCACACTGTTTACAGCGGACATTACAAGCTATGTTGAATTTGGCAGTTGTAGTCTGATAATTTACAGCTTGATTCTGTATGCGTCATTGGGTTCACTTTGCTGATTGACATTTCTTGATTGCGTCTCATGGGCACTACATAATGTAGGCTAGTTGCTAGTGGGCTTTTGGTAAGCCATACAGCTGTTTGAAGTTGGGTCGTTGCTAGGTTTAATATTTATGTATTATTCTGCATGTGTTGGTCCTGCTGCAGCAACGTGTGTGAGACAAACTTTGGCTAGGTGGTTGAACTTGACAGTGCTGCGTGCAGATTTGAGCTGAATTCACCTGCGGCTGCGCAGCACGGATTTTGGAGGGTTGCCAGATGATGACGTCATCAATTGATCCGCAAAAAGTCCGACCCCGAAGCCCGGTGGATAATTCGAACACTGACTATGAGGGTACAGTTACAGAAAGTAATGTTGGCTTTTTTACGTTCATATTGCAGGTTCATCACTCGTGCGCGCTCTCTACCGAAGTGCTGAAACCATGGGTTGTGATCGAAAAGGATGGTTCTGTCTGGACATTGTACTTGCAAGGCAGGGCTTGGTGAAGTGTGCTCGCACATAGCATCGTTACTTCTGGGAGCTTCAAAGTAAGATGAGGGTTGATCTACTACTGTAGACAACAAAGTATATGCTATATTCTACATGTTTTTTTTATGAATTTTTATGTTGTAGAGTTGTGAAATTATTTTATCAATGGAGAAATTGAGCAGCCTTGCTTTGTTGTCTACAGTAGTAGATCAACCCTCATCTTACTTTGAAGCTCCCAGCTCCCAGAAGTGACGTCGACGCAGCTTTAGCAGCAGAAAAGCTATCAGGCTTGTGTTGATAATAATAAACTCCTGGACTATTTTCAAACTTCCAAATGCATCGTTTTGTGAGTACAGACCATATTTGTACTACTGTAGAAGTTTGGTGTCATGGCATGTGATTTTAGTGTGGTAATTTTGGAGATACTGCCAGGATCCATTAGCGCTTGTACGAAGCTATTCGGGATAACTCAGTAACTCAGCTGATGTTCAGCCAATATCGGAAAAACTGCGGGTGGGCTACTTGGCTGGATGTCACGGTTCAAATGACCCCAGGTTGAATCTACTCCGGAGTATCGCTTTAATACTATGCATTTAGTTTTTTACATATGCATTTCAGATGGGGATGTGACAATGAGGAGCAAGCAAGACAGTGCTACGTGGAGCTGCAAAGCAAGATCCATACACACCTCAAAGTGGAGCAGTCTGGACTTCAGATCAACCCAGCTTTTCCGTTCCTGGGGGCATCTCATGATGGCCTCGTTTCCTGTGCTTGCTGTGGTGATGGACTGCTGGAAATAAAGTGTCCTTTCAGTGGCAAGGACGTTGGACTCCAGGCAGCTGCAGAGAACCGGGGCTTCTGCCTGCAACTGAGCAATGGCGCCTACAACCTGCAGCGAGACCACGGGTACTACTACAAGGTACAGGCTCAGTTGTTTGTCACAGGAAAACAGCACTGTGACTTTGTAGTTTGGTGCACCAAGGAGGGAAACCAGGAGCTCTTCATTGAGCGCATTGCCGCGGACCACCAGTTTTTCAGCTCTGCCCCAGCTGCTGCCACCACCTTCTTTAAACAAGGAATTCTTCCAGAGCTGTTAGCCAAGGCTTTTACAAGCCCACAAATCCTACCCCCGCCACAACCAACTGCCTCACAAGCTACATGGTGCTACTGCAAAGCAACAGTGCAGACTACAGGCATGATTACATGCCACTCCGAGCAGTGCCAGATCAAACTATTTCACTTGAAGTGTCTCGGGTTGAAAAATATCCCCAAGAGGAAATGGCTGTGTCACAACTGCAGAGTCTTGGCATCAGTTGGCAAGACGGCGTAATGTTTGAGGGTCTGACAAATGTACCCAGTATGCTTGCCACTTTAGACAGTTGGCTCTTATTTTTTTATATATATATAAATCTTGTATTTTATTCTTAATCTTCTATTTTATTCTATTGTCTGTAAATAGCACTATTATATACATGTAATTATCCTTTTAAATAACTTGTTTGACTGTAAATTCTGCTTCTAAATGATTACATTAAAAGACATTCTATTCCCTATGAGCTGAGACCAGAGTTAATTGCACTGGCATTTTCACACAGTATGCAACTTAAATTAAATATCACAGACCAGAAGTTGTTGAAGTATATGTACATGGATTTATTCTTCACAGCAAAAGGATAAGAGAAGATTGGATTGAAAAAGTCATGTCACTCATTTACAGAAATGTACATTTTTACAGAGTGTGACAATATTTACAGGGAGGATCTCAGATAATGATCTAGTCAAAAGGAATTACAGAAGGACAGATGTTAGTCAGAGCACAGGCAACCCGTACCATTTTGTCAAGAGTAGTAAACAAAGCATCATCATCAGTGTTGTACAGTAGCGATATTGGTACAGGACCCTGCAGCACTGTATATTTTGACCTTGCAAACCCAATCACTCGTTCCACGTGAATGCGCACAGAGGCTAACTTCCGAGTATCCTCCAACTCCACAGGACTCAGCTGCTTTTTACCTCTGGTGAATGCAGGAACTACTACTTTGGCACAATAAAGGCCCACTTGTTCTCCAATTGTAAAACCTCTGTCTGCTAAGATAACGTCACCAGGTAGTAAATTATCTAAAAAGCCACTGTTTTCTGTAATATGGGGATCTGTTGTTCTTCCTCCATATCCCCTCGAAATGAATGAGATCACACCCTGTGGAGTAATTCCTATCAAGTATTTCATTGTGTTATGAGATTTATACTTTGAGTATGTTTGATATTTTGCTCTCATGTCTGAAGGTGTTTCTGTAAAGATTTCAAAACAATCAATCACACTGATGCAGTCAGGAAAATGTTTCCTGAAACACATAGGTAGTGATGTCTTTACATCTTCTCTTTCAGGCCAAATCACACACTTAGGGACCATGTTTTCATCCATGATGGAAAGTACATTTTCAACCACTCGTGAAACTGTTGAACTACTCACATTAAACAGATAGCCTAGGAACTGCTTTGTCAGATTCATACGCAATCGCATACAGGTTAACAACACTTGCTGAAAACATGTCATGGTCAGGGTATCTTTCACGTGCAAACGGACAAGACTTAACACGGACAGTAGAAGCGTAAAACTCGGCAAACCAGTCAAACATCTCACTTTCTCGTCATTGCTCTGAAGAGATTCTTCGGACAGCAGATCACAGGAAACCAGCTTTGACTTCAAGTCCATGTTGTCAACCCGTAGATTTTGACACTCCATCTCCAAAGCAGCAATGTCAGCCATAGTGAGATCTGTTTGGCAACACGCACTACAGTGAGCTACATCATCATCAGCATCAAAATCCAGGTTCCCCTGTTCGTTGTCACAGTAGGACAGTTCCAGCAGGGAATGAGCAGCGGCGATCTTGCCCTCTGCCTCGCGTTTTTTCCTCTTGAGATGCTGACGTTGGTTAAACTTCCCTAAGCTGGTTTTTGCCCGTCGTTTTTGATGAGGCGTCATGTACTGGAACACACTGGGCACGTAGTCCGGATATAAGGGGTTGTTGCTTTTCTTGCCTGCAATGACAACATCAACACATTAGCAACGCCATACAGACATAGCAGTTTATGGCACAGACCCGGTCGTTTTTTTGCGCACATCTAGGTCCTACCTGACTGCAACAATAGTACTTAAAAAGTTTAAGTATCCATTGTTAAGACGTGAAACACGTCGAGTGGCCAGTGTGTTTACTGATGCGCTAGCGCTATGTAAAAGTAGCCAGACAGCCGGCCACCACACTGCCCTCGTTGATTTTCATTATTTTCTCCAACCATTGTTACAGGAAACTGAGGGGATTGAAAAGAAAAATGTTCCTCTTGTTTACAACATTTATTTGTGGGGCATTACGCCTGATATGCCCTCACATACACAACAAGGGCAAACAAAGGGCAAACAAAGGAACGCAAGGTTAGCTAGTCCTTAGCTAATGGTGTTGGCTACTACAGAAACAACGGTGTTAGTGGGTTGTTTTAACCTATTTGGTTAAACACACTGGCCGCCATGCAATGTAAAGCCTTGCGAGGTAAATGTATAAGCAATGTAAAGCCTTTGCATGATATCTTTATTCGACACTTACCTCCAACAAAGTGGTCACTACACAACCGCTGGTATACTGAAGGTTGCCAGTCTTTCCTGTTGATCGCCGCGATCCATCTTGTCCGTCTCTCAAGGTCAGTGGGGATCCGGTAAAAAGACAAATCTTTCCTCGTCTGCTGACTGTTGGTACACCCAGGCGCGCAACAATATGCCGGCATGATGTAAACCTTACTGATCGAATCGATATTTTCCTTTGAATGTTCCTCGCTCCTCCGTTGTTGGCTGTGGTAGACTACTCGTTTTCACGTCCAAAATGGCTGACGCTATTGTTGTGACGTCACGTGGGATGGATCAATACCTGGGAGCGTGAGAGGGGTCTATTTGTTTTTGCGGTAGGTGTGCCAGAAAGCAAGTCAAAGTACTTCCGCTCAGCTCCTGGGCCGGTCGAGCAAAGTTACATAGCGCAGTTTTTCCAACTCAGACCCCCGAAGGGCATAGGAGACAGGCCAATCATAATATTAAAACTCATTCTAGCTGCACATTTTTTTTTCAAGCTGTTATTTTAAGGTAGAAATGTTACATAAGGTCGTTTAAGGTCGTTGCAGTCCCAATTACTTGGCTCCAGGCAGCCTCATCACAAAGTCATTCACTTCCTTCGTAGTCTTGAGAGTGAGACTGGTTCCATCAGAATTGAAGATCTTGACAGTGGCGGGATATAGGAAGGCATATTTGATCCCTGCATCTCGGAGCGCTCTGCGTGCACCGGCTGACTGTCTCTTCTTTGCCACTGCAGCGGAGAAATCTTGATTGAATGACCTGCCGCGGTGACCACCGTGCCTTTTACCCTGGCAGCCCGAAGAATCTTCTGTGCGTCAGTGTAGTAATGCAGCCGAACCAGAACTGCTCGTGGTCCCATCGCCCCCGCAAGCCTCGTCTGTGGCCCGCTGCGATGGGCCCTGTCCATTCGGATTTTTTAAAGAAAAATAAAAAATAAAACAGATATATGACAAAAAAAATAATATTTTTTTGTGTAATAGCTTTGCATTTTGGCTTCGTAAAACACACCTAAAAATTTAATAAAGTGTGGTGATTTGTTGCATTGTTCTTCCTCAGATGAAGTAAAAAAGTGAGTCGTTTTTTACACATTGGATAGTTTTTATGCCAGCGAGAATTCCTCGAGAACTTCACCAATGTAAAAACAATATTCTTCATCAGTCAGGTTCCAACTTTCTTGTATAACAGCCGACAGATCAGCTTTGCAGGAGAATCAGCTTTCTTGAATCCCCAAATGTTCTATTTTCGTGCATATTGCTTTTGACTTTTCTGTCCTGACAATTCAGCGTCTTCCTTGGTCGACCTGTACGTTTCCCTTTTTAAACCGTCCCATTTTGTTTGTACATTTTTGGTTGTAAATTTAAGACACAGCTGACTAAGAACAGCCAACATCTTTTGCCACATTTGAACTGTATTACTACCTTCAGGAGGGAAATTCATAATCCTTTCCATTGTTTCCACCGACAGCTCTCTTGTTGGGCTATGTTTCTTGCCAATCAGCCATATGCAATAGCTCGTTAACTTCTGTAAGCACTCCATGTAACTGAGACCTCATTTGCATATTTAGACTATATCAAGAAATATAAACGTGGTTATTCCTTAATATTTTACTAATAATAAAGTGATTCCATATTAATTTACTCTACCTGATCTAAAAATTGCAAAAAACAAACAAACAAACAAACAAACAAACATTTTGTTCAGTAATAACAGTTTTTCTTATGCTAACAAGTTACAAAAAAAAAAAACCTGAATGAACATCCTCCAAAGTGTGGCGATTCCACTACATAATTTTTGACAGGGGTACTGTTACTCGATTTCCATGAGAGCAGTAACGAAATCCTCCAGTAGATGGGGGTAACTGGTGATTTTACACCCGATACGCCGTTAAAAAAAACAGAAGAAGCTAGCTCTAACGTCAAAATGTCTTGTAGGGCTTAGTTTCGGTGCTAACAGCTTAGTTTTGTTTTTAGGTTTACTTAAGCTTTCGTTTCGTTTTGGCGACTTGGGTTTGTACTCAATGGGGACCAGGAAATTACCATGAAACTCCGGGTGCAGAATGATAGGTGAGCTGGAGCCAGTGGAGACTAATAGAAAACATCTGTTGACGGCTAAAGCTAACGGCTAGCTCCGCGCAGGAAACGGTCAGCTGTCTGTTTATCCGTCTCTGTCACTATGCAGCTACTTGTGGGTCTATTGCCTGGAGGCACCTGATTTAACCGAAAGTTAAAGTTAATCGGCATAACTAGATAAACTAAATGGTTTGAGGAAATGCCATTTTAGTTTAGTTTATGACTACTGGTCGAGATTTCGATAAAACCTAAGCTAACCAAACAAGTGTCTGGTTTCGAAACTCTCACAGTAGACTGTCAGCAAGGTGGCCCCATATATTTAAGCCAAATCTAATAGATAAAAACAACGACTTTAAACCGAATAATACATGTTTATTAATTTGAGAATGATTAACAAGCTGGAAATGCCCTGTTTTTTTTTAACCTGCTAACCAAAGTTTATACATGTGTTTCCACAGGAGTGATTCCAGAAGTGCACTGAAACTGAGGGATTATCGAACTGCAATGCAGCCAGATTCAAGTGAGCGGGGTGCTCATGCAGGAAATGGTTTGTCCCTAACTCTGCAACCAGAGCCCCTCACCAGGGCACCAGCCGCCGCAGCCGCCGGTGGTCCTGAGAGCAGTGAGGTTCGGGTGTCCATGACCGGAGGCCCTGGGGAGTCAAGTGGAGGCGCATCGTCCAGGAGATCCAGGATCCACTCCCACAGCCACTCCCATTCCCATGGACATAATAGGGTGCAGCACCACTCCAATTCAGAGCCTGAGCTTGACTCACCGGACTCTGACTTGGACTCTGGAGAACCCAGCACCTCCCTGTCGGAGCTTCGTTGTCTGTTCCGTTGGCTCCAGAAGAGTCTTCCTTTCCTTATCATACTGTGTGCTAAACTGGTCATCCAACATGCTCTAGGTGCGGATGAGTCACACTAACACCATTATCGCCATACTGAACACAGAACAAGTTTGTCATAATCCTTCTCTTCGTTTTCCAGGTTTAGCTGTTGGGGTTGGCCTCTTCACAACTTTTTTATATGTGAATAAAAACATTCAAACCCAAGTCTTCCTTCAGGTAAGTTAGGAACTCAGAGGCCACTCTTGAGTTCTGATGCGTTCGTGAACATTGCTGATAAAATGGGATTTTTGCCTGTGTGCACCCTCAGGATCGTCACTCGAAGCTGCAGTGCATGTGGCTGCTTCTCTTCCTGAGCTCTTCCACCCTCCTCCTTTACTACACCTTTTTCACTGAGACACTTTACCACTGGTAAGGACGACTCACTTGTCTTCATATTCATTTTCTTGCCTGTTTTTGGAATCGGGGGTTCCTTCTCAGTATTTAAAAGTAAAGGACAAAATTCAGAATTTCAGAAAATTAATTAATCAAAGAAGCAGGGTCCTTTTCACATAGTTTATATCCATATTGTAAGACTACACGTATTAAGTGACTGACTGAGAACCCAGAGAATAGGCACACCCATAAGGTTGAAGGCTGAGTCTCAGGTGGAAGAACAGGTTGCTCCCTTACTGTGAGGTGTAGCTTTGGACTGCTATTTGCTGAAGTGTCTTTGGAAGGCTTAATAGATGCCTTAACTTTACATTTCCCAATACCGTGACTAAGAGAGGCTGAACAGACGCTATAAGTATGTGTTTTCTTTATTGCTGATAAGTGATTCTTATAAAAGATTGTTTATTGAATGTATTTAGACATTCATTTCCTCTATTGGGCAGCGATGTTGTTGCTTTTCTGTTGTTCACTGTTTGAGCGTTGGGATCTGAGGGGAAAAAAAAGATGTGCATTTATTCAGATTTTCATTGATTTGTATGAGCTAAGGTGCCTCGAATTAAAATTGTTTGGCAAAGATTTAACGGCATGCAGAGCCAGAGTTTAGATTTTTGAGGATTTTTTGATAAATCCTTAATAAATCAAATATGACCTGTAAAACTAACTGACAAATCTGGAAAAGTACGTAATTTTGAATTGGAAAATGAGTAAGAACCGGCTGACACTATTTAATTAGCAGATTCAAGAATTAAGTTACAAAGTCTTCACGGGTGTTTTTTCATCACATGCCTTCTTAAACTGTTAATTCAGTTTGTGTCCTTTTAATGCGTTTTGGCATCTTAACTCTATTGTGAGATCACTGAAATTTAGCTTGACTTTTTTTTTTTTTTTTTTAAACTATGAAAGTAAACAGCTAAACCAGAAATGCAGCTCAAACGTTAGGAAGATGATGATCATTTAAGGTAACCTGAGCACTCCCCTTCCCCCTTAGCCTCATCTTCCTCAGTCCAACCATCGAGCCGCTGGGTTTCTGGGAGATTCTTTGGGTAGTTGGCATCACCAACTTCATAATAAAGTTCTCCTTTATGGGTATTAAGTGCCTTATCCTGCTGCTGCCCTCCTGCCTGGTAAACTACAGAACCCAGGTATGACTGACAGACTCCTTCAGATTGTTGATCAAGAATAGCAAATATACCGCTGTGTACTGGTTGTATTCTTGAGCTTGTTTACGTAATCAGGGGCGGTGGCTGATGTTGACTGAGGAACTGGGTCAAGTGCACCAGGCTACAGCGCCCGTTCCATTGTGGTTCCGCTACCTGGTCACCTACCAGGAGACTGACGGCGCCACTGCACTCACAGTGGGCGTCCTGCTGGCTTTGCTCTACCTCATATTAAAGGTGTGATCCTACAAACTGGCAACAGTTTCAGTAAAAATGTATAAAACCTCCTTCCATCGTGACGGTTAAAATATAAAGTGTTTTCCTTTCAGCTTTTAGGATTGTACAGCCAGTGGACGTCTCTACTGAAAACTGTGAGGATGTTTCTAGCTGGCGAGGTCAGTGGTTGACTATTTCATCAGAAATTGTTCAGATGGTTGAGGAGTGTTGTTGAAGTGTATTTGTTTTTATTTTTTCAGCATACAGGCACAGCTGCAACAAGGGGTCAGTGCAGTGAAGCTGGGGATGTGTGTCCCATCTGCCAGGGACAGTACAGGGAGCCTCGGACTTTACTCTGTCAGGTAAAACCACACGTGTGCACAAGGCTGTAAGAGCTCTGAGATGATGGATCGTGGTCCACTTTGACGTCTTGTCTCTCTTTTCTGTTGTCTGTTATTGGTTTTCCCTACGGATACATGTTATTTCTCAATGATTCACAGAGTAACTGGGCCTTAACATTCTTTTAGAACGTATATCTGTTGATTTACTGTGGTTCTCTCCGCATGTACAGAAGTATTACTTCAAAGAAACAGCTTTCTAAAACTTCTTTACCACTCTTTGTTGGTCGTTCCTGCAATTATGATCCAGGCTTACTCTCCATCTTAACTGAACCTTCATCTTCTTGAGTCAGCTAAGCAAAAGTACGAGTGCAGGACACGCTGACATGTTTTTGCCTTTGTGCCGTGCAGCATATATTCTGTGACGAGTGCATCGCTCTGTGGTTTAACCGGGAGAAGAGCTGCCCCCTCTGCCGCACAGTGATCACAGAGAAGGTCTACAAGTGGAGGGACGGAGCCACATCTCCCCACCTGCAGATTTATTGATGAAGAATCCTGGGTGTGGGCCATTGGTATTAGCTCGTGTGTAACATGGTTTTTCAAACCTCACTGACGGGTAATGTCGTGACACACTGTTTAAGTCATCCAATAAGGGCTCAGCTCTCTGTGGGTCCAGGTCAGAAAGGACCTTGCACAGTGAGCTTGTTTTTTTTTTTGTTTGTTTTTTTACTTCTTTGCCGGTACATCCGCACATCCAACTGAAAATTTATTTTTACGTATTTTTTGGGGGATTTTCCCCATTTAAAGTTATTTCCTTTTAGTGTTGTTTTTGTTTTAGTGTTGTTTTTGTTTTAATATACGTTTTCCTTCTTCCTGTAAATATGGAAGCATAAGAGAATTATATATATATATATATTTAAAAAAAGTATTTTAAACAGACCTTTCCTTTTTCATACACTTGAACAAACACATCACAAGAACCCTGACTTATCCAGCGTTTGATTACTTTAAAGTATAAATGCGTAAAAGTGCTTCTGAATGCTTGTAAAGTTTCAATTCAAACCAGTTGTTCAGCTTGAATAAAAGAAATGTGATTGGAGGGCTGACGCACTGCAAAGGCTCTTGGGATGTCCAGTACACAGTAACGTATCCCGTGTGATGGGATGGGTTTGCATTTTGCTTCCAGCTCTTTAAAAAAAAAAATATTATTCTTTATGTATGATGAAAAGGATGCAACTTGTGATATTGATTTACACATAAATTATTTTTCTAAAGGGGGTGACTTTACTGTTTTCGTAATAAACCAAAGATCGGGATCTATTTTATGTATGGAAAAAAAACATTTCACTTTTATTTTTAGCCATAAACTATCTAAATAAAGAGCTACATTTGAACGACTGTAGAGTTCTGACTTGTTGCTTTATGTTGCAAACTGGGAGCATTTCAATGCAGAACAGCAAAGAGGTGAAATAAAGCGAAAGCTTCAGCACTCTGTTGCTCTCTGCTGTGGTGAAGAAACATCAATGAATTCCATGTATTTATTTTGATTCCATTATGTACATGATACATGTCATTCTCAGACCTGCCTCTTCAAATGAGGAATGCTAAAAAAAAATCCTGTTCAATGCCCACCTGTGATGAAGTGAACTGAATAAGATGGTTATTCTCAAACATCTCATCGTGGAAGGACAACCTCAAGCATGTCTGAACAGAAGTAAAATGTATCCGTTTACCAACTCTTAACCACGTCATAGTGAATCGGTAAAGCAAAGATACAAGAGAGAGTTAACCGAAAGTGAAAGTTTGGAATAAATCTCAGCCTATTCCACGCACACACTTTTAGAATTTACAGCTAACTGTACATACAAAATGTACACGGTAACCAAAGGCACAATGCCACTCCCAGTTAGTTTTAGTTTCTTCTATACAATATGCCATCCTCGCTTCAAGCACTGCAAAACAAACCAAAAAAGAGGAAAATGTTTTGAGTAAGAAAAGTCTTAAATATCAAAATGTCGTTAGGAATATCTCGTTTGAATGTGATATGGCACAAAATAAATACTGTAAGACGTATAAGCCAATTTTAAATTAAAAATGCTGCGTTTGAGGTTGTGTGTTGTGTGGAAATAAAAATCAAACTATACATGATTACTGACAAAAGAACTGAAATCACACATTCTGCTGCCTTATCCTCATAATAAATACATAGTTTGCATAGTGTGCATAATGCAGCGGAAGCACAATGGCACTTGAAATAAATAAACTAAGTAAATCAAAGTGACGTGACTGCTCTTGGATTTAGTAGTTTTGGAATGGCAGAAGAAGAAAGTCAGTTCAGCCTGACACTGATCCGTTATTACGACCTCCTGCTGAAACGAGCCTCAACGATTTAAAAAGGAGGGGAAAAAAACATCTGCAATGTTTAACTTTGTATAAAAACAAAGTGTGAAAAAAAAAAAAAAAAGAAGACAGGAATAAACTGAAATTCTTTGATAAATCAGTGACTCGTCTCAGTTGTTTCCAACTCGACCAAAAACAAAACATTTAGCTCAGTGAAACAGTGAGTTTGGCCTAGTCAGTATTCTCCAAGTATTTGGATTTAAACAAAAGACAATTCCCCGATATCTGTTTTCCAGTAACACTATGGGAATATGTATCCAACGGTTTTTACATGAGGCGTCGGGGACTCTCATATCAGAGCACCACATCACAAACAACTCAAACATCTCAACTCGGACAGGGTTCCGTGGATGGTCCACTAACGTAACTTCAGGTTTATCCCAAAACCAACACTGAGAGGCGTGTTGCTGCCCAAAAACAATACCCAGAGCACCAAAGACATGAACACAGCCGGAATCAGTAAAAGGCAGTGATACCAGTCAGAGTACTTTGGGTCATCAAGTATGCTGGTCTCAAGCCAAACCAGTGGCAATGAGACTGCAGGAGTAACATAAGCACAGGAGATTTAAGCGACACAAAAAAAAGGCTTCTGGAGTGTTTACATTCAAAACAAAGAAACTGAGCAGTGCTTCTGGACAAAGGTCCTACAGCAAACATTCCAGTCATACAAGTGAAGCAGTGCCAGTATTTGGTCATGGTTGTGGTGGAGGTGACGGCCTCGGCTGAAATTTTCACTCGTCTTTTTATAGATGCTTTTCCCATTCGTTGTGCTCCTCCAACTCCTCCTGACCCATGCTGCCATGACAAAGGCAATGCGATGCGGCGCTCGATGTGAAAATGCTGTCCAATAACTCCTACCTACTGAAAGCGTGGCCTGAAAAGTTCTCATCACAGAACAGATGGATCTGCAGACCAACGAGCTCCCAGATGGGATTTTATTTACAGCAAATAAAATCCTTTATGGGAGGTCTTTCTCCATGCTGACTTTAATTTGGATCCAGTACCAAATGCAGTAGATTTCTGGATGTTTCTGTCTTCTCTCAGGTAACCAGTTGGAACAGGTAACACAGCGCAGACTTGACAATTAAGGAGCACCAGTGAATCATATGATAATGTCAGATAAGTACACCAAAGCCACCTCAGCCAGAAGAAGAAATCAGCAGACAGTCCACATCAGGCTGAAAAAGCTAGGCTGAGTAAAGAGAACTGGGGAGGCCAAGGAGGGGAAGGCGCTACTGGAAGAGCTGGTGATCAGCGTTGACAGTGTCAGTCAAAAAAAAACTACAAGTCTCAAAAAGATAATAGTAAAAAGGAACGGGAGGAGAAATTAAAAGACAGCTAAAGTTCATGTGCAAGCCAAGCGTCATAGGTTCATTCGCAGGTGCTCAGGCCGCTTGGAGTTCATGGGGTAGGCTTGCTTTTTGTAGGGCCCTGCATTGACGCCTGAAGGGTGCCTGATGGGAAGTGGAGCAGATACCTCGGAGGTGCCACTGCTGCTCGTGTCCATTTGCTCCGACACGTCCATGGGTTGGTCCACAAAGCTGCCGTGGGAAGGCAGGGATGGGCCGCCAGTCAGTAAGGGTCCCCGGGGCCAGCAGTCCCCTCCTGCAAACTTCAATGGACTAAAAGAAAAGGTACTCGTATTATACCTCAGGGTCTTGAATCAAATCAAATCAAATTTATTTATATAGCACATTTCATGTACAAACAATTCAAAGTGCTTTACATAAAATAAAAGACAAATTAGGTCACAGAAGCAGTCAAATGTTTCACAGATCTTTAACTTGATGAGTGATGACTGCTGTTAAAAACAATAACTGTAAAACCTCCATGACTTTCCCATCATCTGCCTGACAAGCAAGACACCTCCTCTCTATTTCCCCTCACAATTTCCACAACTGGCCACTGCTTATTTCTCCCATACTGACAGCATACAGCTGTTGCACCACTGGAAAGAAAAGTTACACTTTTCCCACTGACAATAGATTCATGTGGGCTACGCAGGCTAAATTTACAAGGTCAGCAAATGAGTCATCGAAGAGGGGGAGACTTGTTTTGGAAAGGTTTGCTGATGACCAACGTGATTCAACATATCTAAAGATAAGAAAAAAACATGCTGTTACCTCACAGGTGTTCTTGGGCTTCCAGGAAACTTCCGTGGTGAGCGGAGCTTTGGCTCAAAGGAGAACTTCTCTTTAACATTTTCAAGCACAGATGGAGCTACGTATGTGAAACCCTGGGGATAAAGTGGGGGACAAAAAAAAAAACAACAACAAAACATTGAGATCCAAGTCCACCTCTTCAAAGGCCATCTTTCCAAAAACAACCCACAGCTGATGATGAGCAATGAAACACCAAGTAAACCATATCATGCAATGTGGTGGAACAGTGAGTGAAGCTTCCAGGAAAAGCCAGCAGGAGTAAAACAGATGGGATGCATTAACTGATTCTCGTAAGGCCAACTTGTTGAAAAAGAAACAGGCAAATTGTCTTGAGCTGGCCTTTGTTTTTTAGGTTATATAAAGACTAAAAAAATAAAAAATTCAGCAACATCACCTTCAAGACTTCCAATTCTGCAGTGAAACTAGATTTTCACGAGAACGACAATCTTCTTCATTTATCATATACACTCACTTACTTCGTTCAAGATGGATGCACTCTGAAACTTGCCAACAAGATCCTGAAATATTAATTAACAAGAGCTCCACATGGCTACACTAAAGCAAACACATCGTCTTTCATCCTTTGAATCAGAATAATCTCCTATATCCGAGTAATTTCCCAACTGAGATCAATTGGTGCCAATTCTTTCTTCTTCCAGCTAACTAAAAAGAATTTCACATCTCTTCTGCTAATTGCACCTAATAATATGCATATTCTTATTGGGAAGGCTCACTGGAAGACACAAACCGTCACATACGGTCCACACTGATGATAGTGCAGATGTCATCACCAGAGAGCGATACCCAGAGATACCCACCAGAAAGACTTGATTAGCACTTTCGCTGAGCGTGGAGTCATCAGGGCTGTCTACTGGAGTCTGGCTGGTGAACTTGGAGTCAAACTGGCTGACATCATCAGCCGATTGCTGTCAAAAAAGAAATGAGTCACTTAATTACCGTACAGGGACAGGGACCGCGCCAGGCTGGGACCATTAGGAGCAGTTTGACATCATGTGAAACGCCAGGCGGGAGCAAAAACTAAAACTAATGCCTGTGTCTGTTTGTCAGGCAGTACGATTGCATCCTTAGTTGAGTAGAGCAACGGTTACAGCTCCACTCTGCCATTTAATTGGCCCACTGCCCTGGTCTCACTGTACGTCTACGGGACAGGAATCAAGTTATTTTCGGATAAAACGCTCAAGTTTTTCTGCTTTTAACTTTCTTGGCCTGCAAGTATGGCTGAATTCATGGCACAGACGTTGTCTTTAAGTTACTTGAATGGTGGTTTTCTCAGATGACGGTAGGCCTTAGCTTTAAGCTTTAAGCAGTCTTAATGAGCTGATTGCTGACACGTTTAGCCGTCTGACAAAAGAAACAGAAAAATATGTGAATGAGAGCATATCTATTAGGAATTCAGCTGTATTAGTGTACACTTAGGCTTTATTGTTTTAACTAAATTAATCAAAAAGATGGAACTTAGGAGCATGTGTGGAGCACCTAGTCCCATTCGAGTCCAGTTGATCGTATACATGCAGCGATTTCATTTGAATTTCTTCTTCAATCACGAATTCAATGTGACATTTTCCTTTAAAGATGTCTATTAGTAAAACTAAGACTGAAAAAAATTGAATGTGTTGCAATGAATGTCTAGTTAAGTGATGCCAGGGGGGAGGAGCCAGTGTTGCTCGTGGAAACAGTTGATCTGCAAGTTGCCACAAAGAAGCCAAACTCACCAGAAATGGTTTGAATGGAGGCTCGACTTTGCGAGCAAGAAGGTCGTCCCAGTTTATATGCCGGAAGAATGGGTGGGCCTGGAAGAGCAAATCACATGGCATCAAGCTTTTTATATTCCATAAACATCAGCAGATCCTCAAAGGTTTTCATTTCCAGATATTGTATTACATCCCGAACCAGAGTGTTTACCCACCTGGACCTCAGCAGAATCTCCTGGTCCAGCCCCGAGTCGCGTTGAGGCACTTCGTTTCAGCAGCTGAAAACAAACAAACAAAAAAAAAACGTTATTTATGAGAATATCCTTCTACCTTTCCAGATGTTTCAATAAAGGCCAGTGAAACAAAAGGTTTTAATCAGCTCACCTTTTTTAGGAGGTCCCTGGCTTCTTGTGTGAGGTAAGGTGGAAGGCTGAGTTTGCATTTCAAGATTTTGTCAATCGTCTTTTTACGGTTTTCACCAGTGAATGGAGGCTAAGAGAAAGAAGCAGGTCAAAAACAAAGATCCAGCTCCAAGCAATGCCTCCTTCAGTGCTCTCTTGCATTAACAATGTGACAACACGATTGACCATTGGCCATGCACTTACTGCTCCCGTCAGCATGTCGTACATGAGCGCTCCCAGGCTCCACCAGTCCACAGCGCGATTGTGTCCGCTCCTCATTAGGATCTCTGGGGCCCTGAGGAAGGAGGACGAAGGACACGGTGATGCAGCGGACACATCACACCCAATACATCTGAATATGAAGATGTCTTTTGTGTGCCATACATGTATTCGATGGTTCCACAGAAAGTGTGGGTGACTGTTCCGTCATGGATGGACTCTTTGCACAAACCAAAGTCTGTCAGCTTCACATGTCCTGAAATGTAGATGCAAGTTACATGAAATGTGTGACTGTCCAATCTCCCTATTGCATGGTACTCTTTAAGCTTTATGTACCGGTGTTGCTGAGCATGATGTTCTCAGGCTTCAAGTCTCGGTAGATGATGCCCTTCTGGTGGAGATGACCCAGCGCCATAGAGATTTCAGCCAGATAGAAACTGTGCACAGAAAAGAGAATACTCAAGGTGTCAAACACAATGTTCCTCAAAGTGATGGCAGCTATGATACTGTGTGCACAATAAACACTTCCTAAAAATATGTTGGTGAACAATAAAGTAAAATGTCACACAATATAAGAATCTGATGTCTGGTTGTGAGGACATAAAGCAAAAAGCTCTGCCTCTGATGCCAGGGAAACTATATTGAGACCATAAAAATGTGTTCAAAGTGTGAGCAAAAAAAGTTGGCTAAAAGAAGTCAAACTGACGTGAGTAATTTACAAACCCTCTCTCTTCCCTTTATATTCATCTCGCTTGTATATTCAACAGTGATCACTTTAAGCCCCGCAAAAGAACATGTGAACAAGAGTTTCAAACTCTAAAGTTATCTCTGTGCAGATGGTTCTGGTTCTTTACGAGCGAGAAGCTAACTCACCACGCTGTGTCTTCCATGAAAATGCCCTCCCTCTCCAGCTGCATGAACAGCTCCCCACCTGCAATCATGACACACAAAAGTTACAATTCCAATTCCAAAAAAAAAGTTGGGACGCTGTGTAAAACGTCAATAAAAACAGAATGGCTGCATTCTGTTTTTATTGACGTTTCCCAAATCTCACAATCCAATATCTCATTCACAACAGAACACAGAAAACATATAAAACGTTGACAAGTTTTACTATTTCATGAAAAATATTCAATCGTCTTCAATTTAATGGCAGCAACAGGTCAGAAAAAAGTTGAAATGGGGTCAATAAAAGGCTGGAAAAGTAAGAAACAGCTGAATGAACAACTAATTAGGTTAACTAGCAACAGGTCAGTCATGTGATAAGAAATATAAATGGAAGGAGGTTCAGCAGTCGGATATCATCCACTTCCAGGAATCATTGTCTGTGAGCGCAGCTCATGGTGCCATCCACAAATGCAGGTTAAAGCTCTGCCATGCAGAGAAGAAGCCACATGTGAACATGATCCACAGACGCTGCTGTCTCCTTTGCTGTAAAGCTATTTTAAATGGACTGAGCCAAAGTGGAAAACTGTTTTGAGATCAGATTAGTCAAAACTAATTTAAATTTTCTTGGAAATCGTGGAAACGGTTCCCTCGAGACTAAAGGGGATAGGGACCAGCTTGTTATCAGTGCTCAGTTCAAAAGCCTGCATATAAACAGGTTTTAGAGCAGCATATGCTCCAATCCTGATGATGTCTTTTTCAGGGACATTTCTATATTTCAGCAAGACCATGTTAAACCACATACTGCATCTATTCCAGCTGCATGGCTTCATAGTAAAAGAGTCCAGATGCTGGGTTGTCCTGTCTGTCTGCTGTCCAGACCTTTCCATTTTCTATACCCACTTAATTCAGGGTCTCACGGCACCTAGAGCCTATCCTAGTTGCCATTGGGCAAGAGGCAGGGTCAATTTACAATCAGCAGTTAACCTGAAATGCATGTTTTTTGGACAGAGGCAGGAAGCCGGAGTACCCACACATAGACGGGGAGAACATGCAAACCCCACACAGAAAGGCCAAGACCAGGAACCCTCGTAATGTACCCCACATTAACTCATTGGCTGCCATTGACGTCTATAGACGTCAATTTAAATACAACCGTTGACTGCCAAAGACATCTATAGACGTCAATTGCGTTTTTTAACGGAGCGGGCTGGGGAACAATCTAGCGGAGTTTGTCACTAAATCTTAGGCTTGTAAACACTAAACAGAGAACATACTGGCAAAATTACCCGCAAAGTGGCAGCAGTGCCACTTTGGATGGGAGATGAGTAAAGATCACATAGATTGTAGAAGAAGACTGAAGCGGCTTTGAAGTCAATGAGACTAATCAAAATGTTTGTAAACTATAATTGCCAAGATCGGAGAAGGAGAAAATGTCGCCGGCGAGACAAAACAAAAAATTTAGGCAGCTAACGCTCGAACAGAGCCTTCTGTGCAGCAGAAGTAGTGTACCACTACTATCCACCGACGAGATACCCGGGCCAAGCGGAGAGAGTCGTCGGCATGCGCGTATTTCACCTCAGCGGAGCGCACCACCAGACAGTTCTGATGACTCAGACAATGCTATGCTATAAAAATACCTTCTCAGTGTTGTTTTTGCTGTTTTATGGAAGGAAACCACTTTTCAGATGTTTGAGGTGTCACTAAAGCAAAAAATGTTAGCATCAAAGTCACTGTTCTGCTTGACTGGTTTCTTTGCACAAAAAGCTTGTTTTCTCCATTTTTTGGTCAAAAACAGCTGTTTTTGGTGAAACCAACCTATGTTCTACTGTCTATTACTAAAGGACTGAAAATGGTAGAAACAAACTTTTTTTTCCTGATGAAAGAAGAGAGTCTACTCTTTCTTTTGGTAATTTCGGTGTGTACATAGTCAGAATACACACTTTTCTGTGGGTCTTGGAAAATCAGTCAAAATACTGTAAAACACTTGGCAGTATGGGTCTCTCTGCACTGAAAATGGCTGGCAGCCAATGAGTTAAAAGGGTTCCTGGTCGGGGAGGGGTGCCCACCACCACGCAGCCCAGTCCAGACCTTTCACCAACTGAAAACGTTTCAAATACAATGGGATGACATTCCTCTCCCAGAGGGCCAACAACAGGTTTTCCTCAGCAGATTGTTGTTGAAGGAAGATGGGATGCTACACAGTGGGAAACATGGACCTGTTCCAACTTCTTTGAGATGTGCTGCTGCTGCCAGATAATTCAAGATTAGCTAATATGTTTCATGAAATGGTAAAAATGTCTCACTTACATCATTTGATTATCTTTTCTGTTCTATTGTGAATAAAATGTTGATGTATGAGATTTACAAATCACTGCTTTCTGTTGTAAATTACATTTTACACAGCGGCTCAACTTTTTTTTTGAGTTGGAGTCGTACTTCTCAAATGTGCAGAAAGAGAACGCACATTAAAATCCCTAAACTACATTATGTGATGATTCAAGAATATAAATGCGCTGTGCGTTATGTGTGATTTCTGTCCTCACCACTCAGATACTCCAGTATGAGGTACAATTTCCCCCCCGTCTGGAAGGCATAGATGAGGTCCACGATGAAAGGATGCTTCACCTCCTCTAAAATGTTCCTTTCAGCTTTGGTGTGCGCTGTGTCCTTCGCATTACGCACAATCATGGCCTGGCGATGGAGACAATAATACAGCCAGTGTGTTGAAGTATTCATGCAATAAACTGAATCCCATTAGTTTTTGTCAAAGCTTCAGCATCAGCTGCAGAGGCAAAGTAGGACTCAGGATGGCAGGATGATAACTCCAGTTGGCTCATTAAGCCAATAAACAAGGTCATTATCCAAAACCTCAAGCTTCTGGGAATATGAGTTGGCTTTCCAAGTAAAGACAGACATCGGGTCTGTGTAAACAGCGGAGAGGACGCAACGCTGAACAGAAAGAGCTGCTTGGAAAAGCCTGGTGGATCTACTTTGGGAAAGTTCATCCTTCATAGCAATATCCATAGTGGCCTCCTAGCTGAATAAACCAGTGTGATCATAGAAAAGACACTCAGTGTCTATTTGAAACATACACAGATAATCTGCATAAAGTCTGTAGTTCAACTAAATGTTCAAGGAGAAACTGCTTCTTTTTGCTCGCATGTGGATAAAAGACCTCAGACAGCATTTCTATAACATTATTACACTACCATGAATGTACACCAGGGGGCACCGTTGATAGGTGAGGAGAGGTCAGAGAGTCCACCAGATTTACTCACCTTCTTCAAAACCTTCATCGCAAATATCTTCCCAGAGGTGGCACCTGACACCTTCCGGACCTGAAACACCTGTAAAAATTCACACCATAAGATGCAGAATTCAAACATTTTTCCATGCTTTTCCACAAGGTTCACAAGGACTTTTAAACAGCTGAACGAGCTGATGTATGATCAACAATACTAGTGACGACACAACCTTCAATATGATTTGAGTTTTTCTGCCCTTCCCAAATGTAAATAACATCTCCAACTGATATCGTTACTCTAAATAACTTCATCTGTGCTTTCTAGTTTTTGGATTTGACTGCTCTTTACAGGCTGCTATTCTTCACAAGACTTTATAACAATTTTTTTAAGTGAGAATAACACTTCTTTATACTTCCCCCCCAAATAATGAAGTCATAAATCCTTTAGCTGTATAGTAAAATACATTTTTTACTTTAACATGAAAATCAGAAGTGGCTGTTTTGCACAATGTGTGTTCATTTAAGTAAGCAGGGAATAAATGGGATGTTTATGAAAATTAATATTACTTTTGTTCAGAGTAAAGTGCAACAAACAAACAAACTGCTCTGATTTTTTTAGAGTAAATGTTTTCAGTTCCCCCGACAGATTCCCCCTTGAAAAAACAGTTCAGCCGCCCACTTGTAAGACCTACGCACATCAAATGCTTTCAAAATCTAAACTGTCAGACAAAGATATCAAAACAAATGTAAAAAGAATGTTATTACTTTGTAATGCTCAGAAATTCCCAAGTTACAGAATAGGAAACCACTTCAAAAAAAAGTTAAGAGATGCATCTGCATGTTTCCAAAATAAAATGCGATGTCACTGTCGGGTTCAGAAAGAAACGAGGAGAGGAAGATTAACCGAGTCAGACTGCTAACATACAGGAACAAACATGGTTAAAAGGATGACTGATTTTAAGATTAGACACTAGGAGTACAGGGAATTAACTAACAGATAAACATTTGCAGGAGTTCAGAGAGTTTTTGATAAACAACTATGTAAAATAGAGCTGAAATTTCCAGCATGAAAAAAAATCCACTTCCAGTAACTTTGTTAAAGAAATTTCCCACCCACTGGAATTTGAAGCCCACTGCAATGACCTCTCCCACCTTCTGGTAATAGCCTTCCTCACGCCAAGAATAGCAAATGACAAAGTGGTAATTCCCTCAGTTTGAGAAATAATTATCAATTTTGTATATTTCAACAAAGTGGAGTCATAGTTCATGTCAACACTGACTTAAATAGTCATCTATTACCAACAGGTCTCATACAGTTCCCTCTATAAAGGCTTCACAATGAAAAACTGAGGTCATATTATATCTTATCACATCAGAAATTATTAAATATTATGCAGAACTTATTTGTGGAAGGAGTTTAGATTAAAGGTACCTTTCCATAGCCACCTTTCCCCAAAACTTTCAACAGCTCAAAGCATTCAGGTCTGATCTGCTCCGTTCCTTTGTTTACGCTGTTCTCCGAGATTTCAAACTTCTCACAGTCATCCATGTTACTGGCAAAACAAAGAGGGAGAAAAACATTCAAAACAATGACTCAACGTTTGGATTTACAACTTCCAGCACTACTGTAATAGATGAGTGTCACAAGAAGAACGTGAGCCTAAACATAGCAGTGGTGAATGGTTGAACCGAGGATGGTACAGACGTTTTATTTTCAAATGAACAGCTGACTGTGTGAGATGGGTGTGTGCTAAACTGGTTTTCAAACAAAGAGCCCTCTAATGGGATGCAGTGTTTGGCTTTGTAACAAAGATTTGTGTTTTCTGAGATTAAGTCACTAGATTATTAGAGATTAAGTGCACCGGTACACTTGGGCACCATTAAACCACATCAGCAATTCTTGTAGGTTAGGTTAGCTAGTCGGCCTACATGGACCTTTATCCTTAGACTTTACAGTATGAAGGACAACAAAGCGCATTTTTCCATGAGCTAAATCTATCAAACAGCTCTGGATGAGATGAGAATCCTGAGCTCATTTTTATTAGCTACACAACTCCAAGGGGTCACTGAGAAGTTTAAATTAATTGTTAAAAATATGAATTATTTCTTGTGTCTTCGAGTTACCAGATTTCAGCTCTGCTAAGTGGGTGTTAGTCTGTTAGTGCTTCTTTCTCTGGAGGCTTGTGATGCGCCAACATCTCTACAACATGAGCCGAATTGGTGCTACTAAATAGGAGAAAAACGGAGAAACAACAGCGGTCTACCAAAACATTGCTAATTAATTTGCGAGCTTTAAATACTAAATCCCGGTCATCCAAAGGGAAGGTTTGGCACTGTTGCTCGTTCGGGATGCAGTCAATCTCCGCACTTCATATACTCACAATTCAAAACTACTGCATTGGTCCATGTATTCGCCGAGCTGAGCCTGAAAACAAAGGACAACGTGGAAGCACATGAGAAAAAATACTTACATTTACAAAGAAATCTCAGTTATTTTTGATATATTTAACACACTTAAACTGTTTAAGCTGAACTTCTCGTCAGTTTTGTAGCCAAATGTTTTAACCACCCAAGTTAAACGAGCGGTTGAGCTAAGATTTCCAAGCTAGTTAAACAGATGGTTTGTACTTTGGTAGCATTATCCAGCTTAGCATACTTGAGAACTAACATGGCAAAGAACTAAGAAGAAACTTAAACTCCTAACCTCTTGTTAACATTAAAGCTAGCTAAGAGTGCAGAGCTTTTGGCCACAGTCTAGCTAGCATTCATCGGGTTTCAGGTTGTTGTTAGTCGACAACACAGCAAACTGATTTATATAGCATTTATACTAAATGTCCGACAATAAATGTCAGAGGAGCTGTCAAACTGAGCTTGTGTTCATGTTACTAACACGTTGTTACAAGGCCATGAACGCACACCCCACAGACATACCAATGCAAAATGCACAGCACTGCACTATTTATTCTTCCATTATCGGACAACTGTTCTGCTGGATGTACGATATACTAAGAGGCAAATCATTTCGATTTGGAGATGGGTGATAAAACTCAGTTTGTGGTCAGCAGTCATGTCAAATCTAGAAAACGCAATCAAATTTATTTTATTAGGTGGCAGTCGCCCATGAAAGGCACACAAGCAGAATCCGCGGGAATTGGATGGACGGTGACTTGTCCGATAATGGACACCTGGTCATTGACGCTAGCACCGCAGGCCTCATTGCTGCTAAGTGCTAGCTCTGGTGCTAGCTAACTCGTTAACAGCGGCAGCATTAGCTTAGCTGTTAACGTAAACTCACCCCATCCTCAAGTTCATCGTCGGAGACATTCTCATCCGGTTGATCCAAATCGATGTCGAAAACCCCGGCCATGTCAACGACACTTCACTTGGAGTTTAATCAGAAAACACAGCCCCGCTCCCCCACCTCATGGGAGAGCCATCACCGTTACAACCGGCTACAGCAGAAAGCATGAAGCTAGCCTCCTGCTAACCAAAACAACACAAGCACCGAGCAGCGGGATAAGCCTCTAGTGTCGGCCAACGGCACTACTCTGCTGGGGTTGGATACAAATGTTGGAAACATCAAACAACTTGTGGGTATAGCGACGTAGGGGACACATGTTTACACGATAAGGATTTAATTTGGTCAGCATTCCCTTTAAAGTCAAGTCAGGAAATAAAACGATTAATTTCTTAAGAAATTGAATTTTTTTTTACATACATAGGCTACATATATACATACACACATACATACATACATACATACATATACATATATATATATATATATATATATGTGTACAATTATATTTCAATTTCTATATGTACGTGTGTGTGTTACTGTAGGACACTTGATCAAAGTTGGAAAAAGCCGTTTTAACGATAATTCTGTGCTTTTTACACACGTTTAAAATGTCTGCTGTATAAAAGAAAAGAAAGCAAAAAAAGACTTTACACTACACGATATTGAGCTCCACCCTTTTATAATCAGATTTTATTCCTGTAATTTCCCACATAGTCAATCCTCAACCTAATTCTCCCCACCACTAGGTGGCAGCAAGAAAAAGGTAATCCTTTTTCTGGGTGTGAAGGTCATTTTTCACTTGCCCTGAAGCCTGACAGCATAGCTACACTTTACTGGGGGTCTTTTAGTCTAATCCTAAATCCTACATATGGTGATTCAGCTGTTTGCAATTTGTTGTGGACAACCAAGGTTTGTTGCTCCCCCTCGTGGTGTAGAATTTGACCAAGAAGTTGAAATTGACAAATGACAAGACATCAGCAGAGGGGATACGGAGGAAAAGATCTCACCATACAATGTAGAGCGAAAGCTTTCATTTGAAGATCATCGTTGTTAGCACAGCTTAGATGCATCAGTCACTGAGACTGCATTTTTGCCTCCCTTTTCACACTGTATTGAGAGTACATACATATGTTTTCATGCCTCCAACTGATGCTTGATGCTGTAGAACGAAGCAGAGTAAGAGCTCGTTGTATCCTCGCATTGTGAGTAAGTCAGTGAGTAAGTTTGACCATGTCTTCGTGTTGCATTGACATCATCATCTTGGCTTTGTTCTGTTTCAGGTCGAGAATGACTCGTAATATTCTTTAGTGTAGAGGAAAACTGCTCAGTATGATTTGAACACATTTCCACAGCACTTTTAAAATGAAATGTTTATCCATTTCAGAGAATCTCAGTTGAATTTCATCTTGATTTTTAGAAAGCCTCTTCCAATTAAAACTGATTTAATCAGCAACACCCATAAAGAGCAATTCCATCCTGCTTTCAATAATGATTTATGGATGATGTGGGGTGTGACAAAAACAGAAAAAGTTAAATTAAGTTAAATTAACCAGTGAAAAGCATATCTATTACCCCTATGTTGCGGTTAAGCCATCGTCTAAAAGTCTGCTGCCTGTACATGCAGTAGAGTCTGCAGTGTTTGGGCATTCTACGTTTTTTTAAAGAATACTGTGCCGTGGTTGGGTTTCAATTATATGGTGTCAAGTTTTAAGTTGATGAATTAGAAGATATCGTTTCCATGTCGCGAAACAATCAAGTGAAATAAGGACTGAAACATATTTTTGGTGCAAACAGGTTTTCAAGTTAACTCAGCACAGATAAGATGAACTCAAATCAAACAACAGATGATTAGCTGTGATGGTGCAAAACCCAAATATCATCAAACTTTACAGTACCTGTAATGTATTTTGAATTATTTAGGGAGGGAAATGTTCTTTATTTGGACAAATAAAAAGATTGTTTTCATAATCGAAGGCTGCAGCTCGGTTACTTATAACCACGAGGTGAACAGGAAAGCCTGTTCAGTGCATATTGAATAAATTTAATCCTTTGCAATCCCCTTCCTTCCTTCAGTGCAGCCTGTGTGAAAGCAGTCAGCAGAGGTCCTGCTGCAGCAAAATATGAGGTTTCTGTTTACAAAAAAAAAAAACCCCAGACAAACTAAACTACAGTTGACCTTTACCGTATTGACGTAAAAGGAGCAGTAATTACAGAAAGCCCCACTTCAGTCTCAGTTTAGAAGCTAGAAAATCAGTTTTGACCTCAGCTTCTTCTATTGTGGAGGGTTGATGCTGTCTGGGGGCTGAGGAAAGCCCCCCTGTGGGGTGGCACTACCCTAAATGCTGCCTCAGTTCCACCTGATAGTTTGTTTGACTTCAGTCGACAATGATCAAAAACAGCTTCACTGGGTAACAAAATCTGTTGTCTCTGTGTGTTCTCGGTTTTGTTTGGTTTTGTTTATGTTTACAAAAGAACAGAGTGGACACTGGTAGAAAGTTGCAATGCTTTTTTGTGGGTCCGTGTGAGGATTTGAGGTTAGGCGTTGTGTTCATTCAAAATCACTTTGCATAGCTGTTTTGCGTACGTATGTTTGGGCTTTGTCAGTGCTGAGAGCCATAAATTTAAGACCCCGGGCTCAAAGCTGTCAGCGTCGTCATTTTACATTGTTTGTTGAATGCATGTTGTTTACAACTTGTATTCTGTCACAACCTAGAGGTTTTCATGTGAACCATAAATACCGATTTCATAAGGAACTGCTTTATGATTCTCAGTTGCCCCAATAGTTCATGTGGCAGGTGTTACGGCAGCCTGCAATTGAGACAATTTCTTTACAGCGTGACTAAGATATCCGATCAGGGCTCAGTTACAACAGCAGCATTAAGTAAAAAGGTGACAGCAATATTTACAAGTCACAGACAGGTGAGTACGGGCTGCAAAATGAGCTTTGAGACCCACATATCTCTGCATCTGCTAAATAATCCCTGTAACCCTCGAACATGATGTAATATACATGTCAGGTCAGATGTGCTGAGTGGATGAGCGGTGGACAGGGGGAGGTGAATGAATTGCGCAACAATAATCACACTAATGCTGTCGCTGGTCAAAGAGTCAAAGAGGCCTTTGTGGAAATGATTTCATTAAAAAAAAAAAAAATCCCAAATGATTTTAGCGACAGGATCTGGTGAAATGTTTGGTGTCTCCAAACGATGTATTTCCATCTTTTTATAGAAGCAAAGTTCTACTAGAAACCAAAGGGACTGCAATAAAAAAAAATCATTCTCTGTATGTTCCTGCAAATTTGCACTGATACTGAAATCACTCTCCGCCAGAGAATGGAAGAAAAGACACCAAAGATTTGGATAAAAATGAACAAAAACGCCTGTAAAATACCCTTTAATTTGGTCGATCTCTTGTCTAACATGCTTTCCCCCCATTTGTTTGTCTTTTATTTAATTCATGTGAGGACGTGTGAAAACTTTGAATTGTTTCGTGACTGATAGGTGTTATGTAAATTAATTATATCATACAAAATGGGTGAATAGTGATTAACTGTCAGTTAAAACTGAAATGTTTTTAATGATTTCTGATTGTAAATTTGAACAAGTCTCTGTTGAAAATAATTTCTCAAACCCTCAATAGATACATTTCTTCATGTCTATGATCAATTACTTCTTCAAATTTTCAGTTTATTCTCTGAAACACTGCGTATATGGTTGAGCACAAAAACTGAGGTCAGAAATTTCGACAGGATATTTACATTTCCACGGTATCAATTGGGATATAGATGACTTGATATTTGAAAGCTTCCTGGTAGATTTATTTAAATGAAAGAAAAATTATTTAGTTTTGTGGGACTGTTTTGACCCTTATGGGTCCGCATTTTTGGTCTTGAAAGAATGTTTCACTGGCTGGAGAAGTAAAGGTTATGTATGGGGATAATAGTAGATGCTGCTCAAGATCAAAGCTGTAACTTAAAAAGAGGGGGTACAAAGCATTAGGAGGGTCAGGTGAGGTTGTTAAAGCAGTAAAAGTCCTTTGGTGGAGTACCCTTGCAGAAAAGTAATTCCAGATGAGCTAGCTGGGAGCACAGCATGTTTGCTGCATAGTCTGGCATAAATGTGTCTGGTTTTGTTTGCTCTTTGTGGTCATCTGCAGCATGTTGATGGGCATGCTGTGTATAACCACACCACATGTGATAAACAGGACTCCTGCATAGTATGTGGACGAGAAAACTAAAATTAGCACTGTCATAAACGCTGTTTCTAACAGTAATGTCATATGGTTTTGATGACGGTACACAGGCACACTAGCATGTTTGACAAATTTCTATCTGGAGTCCAGAAAATTATCTTTCTTTTGGTTCTGAAGGAATGACAACCAGAAATATGTCTATCTGGTCATGCAAAGTAATTATGCTGAGCATTTTACGTTTCTTTGTCATTGTTTGTACCACAATTGTTTGTTTCCACCATCACGTCCTCTACTCACTGAGGTAACTGGATTGCTCTCTCAGTCTTACGTGCCACAGTAATCACTGGCCTCCCTGGACTTTATGTTAAAACCTTGACAGTAAGAGGCACGCTCTGACGGCTGCCCAGAATGAGAAGAAAAATGATTTCACATAAGCTGTAGACATCGGGAGGGGAAGTCAAATCCATCCATCCCACAATACAGACATTCACTGCTAACATTAACAGAATCTGAATAAAATAAAATAAAATCAGAAAAGATTTTATTGCCAAGTAATTTTCACATCACAAGGAATTTGGCCTGGTCTGTTTGGTGCAATAAAAAATAAAAAATAAAAATAATATATATATATATAAAATAATAATAAAATAAAATAATAAAATGTAAAATAATAAAAATATATGTACAAAGTATTAGTAAGCTGAGGGCAGAAGAGTGCGTTAATGTAACACACATACATGCAATACTGAATACTTATATATTGCATACTTGGACTAGGACTATGATTGTGCCTTTGCTTTTTGCAGATGATGTGGTACTATTGGCCACATTGAGCTGAGACCTCCAGCTTGGACTGGGGGCAGCTGGGGTGAAAATTAGCACCACCAAGTCGAGGTTATGGTCCCCCATCGGAAAGGTTGTATTGCTCTCACCGCATTGTCGCTGCCTAAGAGGAAGGAAATTAGGTATCTTGAGGTCTAGCTCATTAGAGGAGCGAGAACAGAACATTAGGTTGATAGGGTAATTGTAGCCATGTCTGCAGTGATGTGGAGCTGTACCTATCTTTTGTGGTGTTGAGAGAGCTGAGCCGAAAAGCAAAGTTCTTAATTTACCAGTCAGGCTACGTTCAATCAAGCTAGTTTTAATCAAAAGAATGAAATCATAAAAACAGGTGACCGAAATGAGCTTCCTTTGAAGGGTGGCTGAGCTCACTCCTTGGAATAGTGTGAGGAGCTCAGTCATCAGGCAAGGGGGTCAAAGCAGAGCCGCTGCTCCTCTGCACTGAAAGGAGCAAGTTGAGGCGTTACGGGCATCTGATTAGGATGCTATCTGTTCTGGAAATGACCCACCAGAGGGAGGCCTCAGGTGAGACTCGGGACTCGCTGGAGACATTGTGCCTCTTGGCTGGCTTGGGAACACCTCAGTGTCCTCAGAGAAGAGCTGTAGGGTTTGGCTTGGGAGAGGGAGGTTTTCTCTGTTGTCCCTCAACCTGGTCTTGGATGAGCTGTAGAATGATGTGGTGTAAGAAAAGCAAAGTCGTTGCTCTATTCAGAAAGTCTACAGCTTGTACATCTGTTAGCAGAGATATTAATAGTGCTGTAATCAGGCCGATTTTTTTTGGTTTTGTAAGGGACTTTCTCAACTGCTACTGACTGGGCTGCCAAAGGAGACGATTAAGATATCAAAGTTCCTGCTTATTTTAAATGTTTTCCTCACTTCCTTAAGTTCCAGCAACTTGACATTTGTGGGCCTATTACACTGAAGCCAATAAACAAAAATTTCAATAGCGTTGCATAACCCACAGTGCTTCCAGGTGTTTTTACACACACTCTCAGTGTGACTATTGGCAATTTATCCATTTAATTCTGGTGTTGCTTAATTTGCAATGGAAAGATGAGAACACACATTACCAGCATTGGCATTTGTGAAAGGCAGTGTGAGACATTCCTAAGCAATATTTCTGAGAGGGCGTAATGTAATGACACACAACCCTGCACTGACGTGTAAAGCTGCACATAAGCACCACTCAGCACCTGAGGGTAAACTCTGGTGTTGAGGTGAGTCCGTGCTGTCAAATTTCAATTATTCCAAAGGTTGACTCAGTGATTCTCATATCAAGTGATGTGTTGGAGTATGAGGTACATTTATGCTATTCTCTCTTCTCTCAGGCATGCTTGGACTTATTGTCTTTCCTATAAGTGGTCACGTCCTGTAAAAAGGACGACACACCTGAATGACATTGACACATCTCCTGGGAAACGGAAGGTAGGAGAAATGAGGGAGTATGCCAAGCAACTATGCATATTATTATTACAACGCCACTCTGTCTTGTTATGACACGTAGACACAAAGAGAGAAGGATCTTTTTGTGTGTTTTATTAATTGAGTAAATCACCCTTAATTTGTGAATCCATTACATTTCATTACATTACGGTCATTTTGCAGACGCTTTTATCCAAAGCATGGAACCATGTTAAGATTTTTTTCTTTTAGATATTGGTGGACAAAAAGTAGATCTGATTTATCCTCCCAGAATAACAGAATAAATGATAATAATAATAATCTTAAACATGATTTATGGTTGGAAAAAAAAGGAACTATGCGACATAAAAAAAAGATAGAATCGTTTTTTTAAACCTTATATAATCTGACAGCTGACATAGTCCTTAATGGTCTTCAAAATGACAACAAATACACAAATTCTGGCTCGTCGAACGTCTGTGGTAAAACTCAGCCGAAAGAGCAAAGTATGCCCGTGTTTCTTCACCAGTATCGCCACCTGGCATCAGCCATTAGACTGTCATGTTTGCCGTGTTGGCACTGTGTGGGCAGGAAGAGCAGAGGCTTCTGAAAACTATGCTCTGTTGAAATGCCCACACATCATAACTTAGTTCAGCTCAACACAGGAAGATGTGTTTTACTGTGTCAAATTAAATCTGAGAAACAGTTTATCTGAACACAGTAATGGTTTGAATAGCTACATTTCAATAATTGTAAATCATCAACACGAGAGGCCATCTAAGTGCCTGTTGATAAGTTTAGTAGACACTTGATCACTCCGAAGAGACCCTGTGATCTAATTTAAATCAGCCCAATAACCTCCCCTCAGATGGAGTGAATCATGTAGAGTACGAAGCTGCTGATAAGCCTGTTTGATCTCAGCATGCCAAAGCCACAATAAAGGAAACAAAGGCTTTAGGAATCAGGGCTTTGCACTAACCGCAGTTAAGACATACGACTGCACACAAACATGTGCGTATAACAGAGACGCGGATATATTCACAAACCGTTGTGTTGGTCACTTCTGAATACAAAAAGTACATCTGTACTGTAGACGATAGATAGGTTTATGCTTGAGCTGAAACTTACATTTTACATTTTCAGCGAAGACACATTTAATTTTTTTTCTTCATCTACATGTTTCTCTTCGCTTTGTGGACTTACCAACATTAGGCCTGGAGTCTGAGTCCAAATAGCTTTTACAACCTATGAAAAATACTTTGCTTTAAACAATCATTTGTGTCTTTTTCCTCATAAAATAAGTTCAGCTTCCTGATAATCTTATCGAAACATAATTGAATCTATGAAAATCCTATCTCAGCGTACATGCTCTGAAGGATTAAAGCTTGGCTTTACACATGTAAGCTGCAAACTGGACCTGGACCCATGATAACTTCGCTTCTTGAGCTCTGAATGAATAAATCAGAACATTGATCATTTGTATTTGTTTCAACTGAGTGAATACTTAACTCTTTGAAAAAGCTAGCCTTTGGTGAGCATTTTTGTACCATTTGATCTGCCTGCTCACTCCACCGTGGTCAGATAGACCCCCTGGCTGCTTCTTTCTCAAATAAAAAAAAGGGACCTCAATATGATTTTGATTTTTGATTTTTTTTTTCAAAGAGGGAAAAGAAACCCACATGGTCAGCATAATTTAATGAGACAGAGTGTGAAAGGAACCAAGTGGATAACCAAATGCAGAGTAGGCTTGTGGGTGGGTGGTGGATGAAGTCGGTAATATTTCAGCATCCCCCGGTGGTTAGCCTGCTGACAAGGAGGGGAAAAAAACTGGAGTGAGAGACATTGAGGGAGGTGGTGAGTGTAGGGGGTGGGTGGGTGGGACGATCGCTGTGCCAGAAATGAAACCAGCGTCACTGGTTTTAACTGTAGTATATGTGTAGCTTATAGAGCGATCACAGAGGGTATAGGAGGAAGGACAATAGCAGAGTCATTATTTAAATATCCACTCATCGGCCTGTTTAGACAGGCAGGATTTGCATGTTGGCTTTGCAGCCAGAGCCCCAGGGCAAGGCGAGATGGGGTGGGTGGAAATAGTAGTCTTCTCAGTGCTGTGGGTGTGGCTGCACTGGGAACAGGGAAGGACTCAGCACAGGTCACACATCGAACCTCAGGACACAAGATCACGCTGTGTTCACGTGCACCGAAAGATAGGTTCCTCTTTTGTTTTCATTTCAAATGAAACTGAACTCAGGTCTGGATTGAATTATGTAAAAATCTATATAGACAAATATAAAATGTACAAATACGTAATACCTCATTTTAGAGTTATGTCACATCAATATAAACAAATCAGTACAAGAATCACCCCAACAAGTTATCTTGAACTGGTTGAATAACAGAAATTAATACAAACTCTAATTTTAAGAATAGTGAGTTCAAATACAGTTTTGATTTGTGACAAGAACATAAGCGCAGCTATATTTCAGAACTCACAGTTCAGTCTTAACTTGGAATCTGAAATGGAGATGATGTCACTCTGGAGAGGGCAAATCAGTAATTCGATAACTGTTTGCATGTGAAACATTAGACGTTGAAATAGGAGTTGTGATGGACTCGTTCTCCTCCTTTTCCCTCTTTCTTGGCTGACATGTGAGATTCTTTGGAGGCTCAAGGGTCAGCATGGACCCAGTGTTGTGAAGACTCATCACATAATGAACAGAACACCAAATGCTCTTTTCAACAAACTTTATTGATATTAAAATCAGAGGAAAATATTACAAAGCATACACCTTTAAAAGATCCAAGGTACAGACGTCTGTCAAAGAAGAAATACAGGCCCTCACACAGGGAAATATAAACGACATTTCTAGACAAACATGCACACACACATTCAGATAGTCGTGCCAAAAGGGGGCTCCCTTATGGAACAGGACATCCTGAAACTGCCAAGAAAAACATTCCTTATGCCAGCAGGCCATTCCAGTGTTATTCCAGTGATTTTGCTTTAATGATCAAGAAAAAGTTTGACCCTTTTTTGCTGCAGTCTAGAAAAAGAAGAATTTAAAATAAAACTGAGGCTTTGTGGCCACAGGTCAAGTGATGATTTTCAGCTTTGTATAATTACCTATTTGCTGCCCTTAAAAAGCACTCTCTGAAAAGAGTTGTTCCAATAAAATGCAGCCTCCTCCAAAAGAGTGGGTATTGAGCAACAGAAGAAAGTTTTCAGAACAACAGAAGAGGGAAGTGTAAAAGGGAAGGTGGGAGCTGGGTAAGCACTTCGTGTACTATACCTAGGACTGGGTGTCACAATGTGGTGTGTTGCAATAAGGTGTGTACTATTTGGCTTCTCTGGCAATTTAAGAGGATTGAGCCAACTCTCGCAAACACAGAAGTACACCACTGACATCACTACATCTGCATTTGCAAATACGCGAAAATACAGTTCCTCACATTAAGCCACATAAAAACCCTCACAGGCGTCAGCACAGAGGAAATAAACAATAGACCCACGTCTCCGACGTTTCACAAGCGGTTGGGATAAAGGGAAGTGACATCGTTTCACACACCTCTGAATGGGAACTGATGCTAACTGAAACAATGACACTAACAGAAGGAGGACACAACAGGATGCTGGTCAGATGAAAGAGCCCGAAATGTCAGACAGCCTACAGACTGTTGTCGCCTTGCAATCTTAACAGCCAACACCAGTCTGATAAGCTATCTGACAGGCCGAGAGAGTGAAGGACATGCCTGAGACATATACATGAACAGATACAACAACAATGGAAAAAAACAAAAAAACAAACAACAAATAAAGACAATCCTAATCCTACTTACCGTGGAAGGAGAAAAAGAGGAGATGCGAATGTTCTAGACGAGAGCTGGTGCAGAGCACAGGGTTCACTTCGCTCAACAGTACCCCTCTGTTTTGAATCTACTCGAGTGATTCGTCTCCTGGCTCCGTGACTGGGGCAGTGCAACGAGTTCATTTGAAGGTTCAGCTGAGGTAACGGCACAGACGTGCGCTTGAGAGTTTTTTTTCCCCCTGCTGCATGTGCCTGCTCTAGCGCCCACTGCTCTCAGTCCAGCGTAGCACAGCACAGCAGCGGTACAGAGAGGGGGAAGAAAATAGCACATTTCGCCTGCAATTACAGGGAAAAAAGGAGGGTACCGAACATACGGAGAGCCAGCTGATGTTATCAAATGAGAACAAAAAAAAAAAACAGCTAAAAAGAATATTAATTAGATTAAATGTAGCTTGCCTTTTAAAACTGCTCATGTGGTGTCAGAAATGATCTTCCTGTCCTCATCTGGGGAAAAGGGGCTTTTTTAAAATGCCCCCAGACGAGTGAAGACAAAGAACACTTATCGTGAAACTGAGACAGCTTCTAAGTTAAAGACAACAGCTACTATCTCGCTCACTAAGACTGCCAGGCAGTAGTCTATTAGTGGAGTATCCGCTTTAATCCATAAAAGATAAAAGGGAGAGCAACAAATGTGACAGCCACACTATCGCTGTCTCCCTCTCCGTCTCACACACAGTTGTAGATCTGATCCAATATATATGACTGCATCTGGTAAAGTAGCCTCGGGCTGACTCATGCGCTCTCTTCCTGGAAGCAGAACAATAAAGGCAGACAAAGGGGACCAGCAGGACGATTCATGGTTGATTTATCTTTTTTCATTCAAAAGTATTACGATGAGCTTTACCGCTTACACAAAAGAATCTTAAAGTGGTCATCTCAAAGTGCCATGTACAGCCTGAAACAATCATTAACATCCCTTCTACAACTGACTTACAACAGCACAACAAGTAGACATGGGATGGTTTTGAAGAAGACAATGCTACATGTCTTATCCAACCAGAATTATTACTGAGCAACAACTTAACATACAGTAATAGATACAGACTATCTTATCAATAACCTAGCAAATACAGATAATAAAAAAAGAGATAATTAAATGATTTTGCACCGTTTTTCAAACCACAACACAATTAAAACAACCCTAGCTTAGTCAGATAAAGTGAATTCAAGTTTCCTGATGGACGCAAAATAATTTTAAGTTCTTCTTTTGGAATAAACTGTACAACTTAAGGCTGTACTGGGGAGACTTAATGCCAACCGCTTCTTCTCACATGCTCGGGAACAGTTAAAAGCACCAACAGGGACACTTTCACAAGGGAACAGCTTGCACACACTCATCGCAGTAAGCACCTACCTTACAGGAAAAAGATAGAAGAAATCACTATCAAATGCAAAGCCTTCACCAACAAGTAAATGGAGGTCCAATTTCAAAAATAAGCATGCCGCTACAGTAGCAAGAGAGAAGAGGATAATTTGCTTCAGATAATGGTGGAGTATCAGCCAGGAGCGAGAGCAGATACGAGCAAAGGAGTGGTGGAAGCTCGGAGAAAGCTCCTGAAGTTGATGGTGATCTCCTGCTGGCCTTCACTCTGTCTTGCTCTCCGAGTACTTCTCTTGCTGCTTGCGCTTGGCGTAGCTCTGCGCCATGGAGTTGACAATGGAACAGACAAAGAAGCATACCATGATGACCACAACCTTCTCGAAGAGCCAGGACAGCCAGCTCTCCTCCTGCCAGAAACCAGAGAGAGAACACAGAGAAAGAGAGGAGCTCAGTCAGTAAAGCTGAGGGCCACCCCCTTCACCCCCACACCCTGCTCTCCCCTCTACTCCTGATGCTGTAGGCTAGGTGGGGATCCAGCTCCATGTGCAGGACAGATAGAGATCAGGGGTAATAAAACACGCGGCAGCCCCCACCGTCCTCCCTCCTAACGCCCCCACTGACCCCAGCCTGCAGCCTGCCTCCTCCAAGTTAAATTGCCTTGCTTCTCTCCAGTAACTGCTAGAGGCTCAAGTTACAAGAAAAAAGGAACATTGTTCTAGAAAATGCCTTAATCTGTCCTTGTGCAACACAAAGTCTATCCCTTTTTTTTTCTCTTTTCCTTGTAAGCACATAAAAAAGAAAAATACTTTTCAATGAATCACTCAGCACAAGAGGGAAAAAAGAGGGAGTGAGTATCAGACGAGGGGAAAAAAGCTTTGAAAAAGAAATAGGCTTCAGCTACAACTGGCTCTTTTTGTTCTAGACAGGGGGTTTTTGATGGATTGTCACTGGCGGGGGGGGGGGGGGGGGGGGGGGCACCCCGGTCTACAGTTAGAGCTGGGTTCAGGCGGGGCAGTGAGTGCAAGTGTGTGTGTGACACATAGGGGAGTGACCACACTCACACACACTCTTCCAATTGGTAAAATGGAGCATGAGTCAGCACGCCCCGCGCTACAGTAGTACAGTTCAATACAAGCCATACCCCACACTGGCCCCTCTCCTCCTCCCCCCTTACTCCTCCCTCCCTTCAAGCCCGTCCAAGGCAGTGCTAACCTACTCTGTCTTTCTGGGCCTAAACAAGCCTCTTGTAATTTACCGTATCACTTCAGGTTTTTGGTCAAATCTACAAAAACATCCTATTGGTCTCACAGGGAGTTAAATATAAAAAAATAACATATATATATATATATATATATATATATATATGAGTTGTAGAATATAAGTGAAAGCAAGTTGCACAGGTACAGCAGGTATGAAAAGAAAGCAAACAAATGATGTAGATGACAGAAAATAGTTCAGAGATATAAAGAATAAAAAAAAAGAAAAGAAGAAGAGACAAATATCTTTTTAAAAAAGTGGAGGGAAAAGGTGTAAAAGAGGCAAAAGTAAGGGGGCCACATTCTTTTCTTGGCGCGCACACGTGAATGAATAGAAACTGTGAGCTGGGGGCTGAGACCCCTGTACTTACAGTTGGGATCCCCTCTCCGGTGAGATGGTGCAGCTTGGCCTTCTGGGCCTCCAAGTACTCCCTGAAGGGCTTCTGCAGTGCCGCACCCAGCAGTGGAACAGCTCTGTTTCCACCAACCGAGGAGGGTAGGGTGGGTGGGGTGGGGGGGGGACACAGAAAGAGAGGAGGGGAAGGGGGGAGAAGGGGGTGGGGTGGTGGGGCACAAATCACGTCACATCATTGTTACTCACCAGCCCAAGGGCAGCAACAAAGGGAGGCATGCTGTCCTATCTCCTGTACAGTGTCGGCCTGCTTCCTCTCTCCGAGAAGAGAGAAAGACGGCGAGAGCAGCGCGTGCGATCCCTTCATTGCTCATCCCCACAAAAACACACATGTAAACACACACACACACGCACGCATACATACATACACACACGCAGACAAAAAAAAGAAAAGGAAAAAAAAAGGACTGATTGTAACACAGCGACAGAAAATAGTGACACTCAAAAAGGAACTAAATTAAAAAGAGCAAAAATAAAGTTGGCTGGTCCTCATACGGCAGCTGCGGCAGCAGTAGTCGCTCATATTCTGCTCCGCTCTCCCCTCTCTGCTCATACACACATACTCGGCTTCCTCTCCCGCTCGCTCACTCACACACACACGTCGGTGAACCCGTTCAACTCCCCTGCAGTGCCTCCTCTGCCGCTGCAGCGAGGAGAAATGAATGACTTCTCAGAACTCTCACATTTATCACTGGCGGTTCCTGTAAGAACTGGTTTCAGCCAATTAATGAGGAAGTGAGTCGTACCCAAGCCGTGTCATCACTGGCTGAGACCTGAGGGGATGGCCTACAGAGGGAGGGTACTGCTTTAAGACGGCCCATATTAGGAAACCCTTTACAAGATTTAGCCACCAACTACAAGCATACTACTGAGCCCCCCCTTCCCAGCCCTCTAACACGCACACACATACAGAGTGTAAGAAAAAAAAAGACGTGAGAGATTGCAGAGAATGTCCTAGAATCGCGAATTAGTGGCCCATCTCTAGGCTGGAGTTAGTGATTAATCACTAAACAAATACATACTAAAGACCTTCACTAATTTTCTTTTGTACCTGTACTACTCCCCTGAGGTTACATTTCAACACGTTCCTTTTGTTCCACCTTTGCATCTTTTGTTCATATTGGGGAGGCATCATCAAAGCTCAAAGGCACATAAAAGATTTTAGGGCAGGTTTGCGTGGGCAGCCGTGTCACATACGGTTGAGTTTATGGCTGATAACTTTCTCTGAAGGAGGCAACTCATTTCCGTCCTCCCTCCACCTCTGCACACAGAGATACATCTACAGGCACCTATGTTCTGGCAAGAAAAAAAGACCCAGATCTTGTTAAATGATTGCATTTACAACAAGGAAGTCTTTAAGTAATGATTAACTTTACAACAGTGAATGAGCACAAAGCAAACAGGAAGTCTAACTCTTTACATTTCACCCTCGATTTTGATGAGTGACAAATAGTAGACAAGTTATCAAATTATAAAACTAGTTTTCTTTCTTTTCTTTTTTTTGGAGGGAAACAAACGCTATCATATTCCCATCCCCCACGTCAGTAAATTCCTTACATCACAACACAAAGAAACTTAGTAAAGTAAATCTAAACTATCGAAATTGGATGACAAGCCGAACAAGAGTTTGCACAAGGGGAGAAAATCAGAAAATTCAGGACAAATACACGAGTTCAGAACACAAGAAAAGAACAAAGAACGAGGGGAACAGCTTTCAGAAATGGCGGGCGAATCATCTCCTACACGATGAGCAATACTGAGTCATGAGTCTCTGCAAATCCACAAAGAAGCTCAAAGCCAGCAGCCTAAAACAGAAATTATTGCCACACGGTCAGGAGTGCCTCTTAGTCTCTTCTTTACATATCTGGTGATTTTGTATTTTTCGTCGGGGGACAATATTTTCGCTTTCTACAGAAAGTATTGAGAAATGGTTGGATTTAGGAATTTCTACTGTAGTTGTGTTCATAATTTACCCGTGAGTACCTGTGCTGAATGTCTTTGTGAAATGTGTGTGAAAGGAGTTCAGAAGATTACCTCTTTCTTAGTCTGAGATTAGGATGGCTTTCTTAGGTGAAATTAGGGGTGAATTTCTTTTGTTATCTATGCATGCATTAAATACATGTAATCAAGACTAAATGCTGTACAGTTACTGCTTTGTTTTTCATTGTCAGTAAAAGGCTTGGAAATTTAAAGCTCATTTTTCAAGTTTTCTTTAGTTGAGCTGGCGAAAGAGATGGGAAACATTTATTTAAAATTGGCAATATCAGTAAGATGGAACTTATTTCAACCAAACAACCGGTCTGTTAAAATCCCTTACTTTAAGCAGAGTAAAACCAATGTTTTCTATTTTATCTTTTTCCCTCTGTGAGACTTGAAAATCAGGGAAATAAATCAGTTTTAACAGAAAAATGTACAGGACTTTCCAAAAAGCAGAGAGCCAAAATGTTTCAACTCTAAAAATCTCTCGTAAATTTTTTAGCTCCAGTTTGAATTTCATTTAAAGCAAAAAACTCATCAAATTGAATTTCTGTGGCGGGTACAAATTGTTAAAAAGTAATAAAGCTGCACACTACTTCTAGTTTGGTACTTAAATGTGTTAAATTCCAACTTTTAAATAACAGTCACATCAAAACTTTAATCTTATTAAATGAAATGAAAAATCTTCCCAACATATACCATACAGTTAGAGCTATGATCTACTTTTTTGTCCATTAGTTCACCTAATCCTTTCACGTGGCTTTTATTGAGAGATATTAACAATGGATTTCCCCATAATTATTACATTGCATTATTCAAAGCTATAACATAACGTATTGTGTGTTCCATATGATGATTCTTTGAGTGTTTGCATCCAAAAATAAAAATGGAAATGATGCCTTTACTATCAAATATATAAAAAATCCACTTCAGCTTCACGTTTGAGACACTGCTCACTTTATTGTCATAGGGAAAAAAGATAGGATGGTGAAAAAGGATCATGATAACGACAAGGAAAAGTCTTCAAATGTGTTACAACAGTAAAACCCTGCATGTGTGGATCCAATCAAGCTTTAATAGTCGTGCTGTAATTGATTAAATTACTTCCAGAAGTTGTGTATAAAGCAGAAAAGCTTTTGCTTATATACATCCGCATAATAATGTTTTATATAGCAACACATAATTCTACGAATAAGCTGTGTGGATGGTAATTATTGAATTAATTAATATTGCACAGGGAGGCAGGTAGGCTTCTTGACATAAAAAAAACAAATTACAGTCATGTGATTTTCATCTTATCAATAAATCAATTCTGTGAAACACTATTACAAATCACTCTGTAGCAGTCAATAGTAAATATAAAAAAGTAACAGCAGGGGTACTTTATTTATTAATTTGTCAGATGGAATGAACAACAGAAGCAAAGGAGTTTTTTTTATTTATTTAAAATGCTACATTGTGACGAAAGTAAAAAATGTGCAACTCCTTAAACATGACGAAACCTGCTAACCGCCTTTTTTTCTGATGTTGGCAGAAAACACTGAGGATTTGTCTGGACTTCTGAGTTGAGATAAAAAAAAAAAAAATTCACATTTACCATCCATTCACACTTTCTTTGTTAGCACCTGTTAAATTTAAGTTTGCAAAATAACTTCAGTCTGAATATGGGAATGCCACATCACACAGGCAGACAGTATGATTAGCCCAACACAATGTAATCAGTATTTCTAAACATGAAATGTTTTTCATGTCCAGAGATACAGGAGAATCCAACAGCCCTGCCACCCTCCAATAAAACCAGTAAAGTTGTCACTTTTTCCATTTTTCTCCTCAGTGCGGTCTCACAGTTAATCTGTGCAACATAACCATGTGAACAAAAGGGAAAACTGTTTGACAATTTGTAGTGGTATGTTTTGTGAAATTCAACAGTGCTGCCCATCAGTGGACTTTACAGTCAAAGTTAATTATAAATGACCTCATCAAACCAACAAGTTTGGGCACATAATGTGCCTAAATATCCTGGGATGGTAAAGAGAGCTGATCCCCACACACACACACACACACACACACACACACAATGTATTTGAATGTTTCATGTCTTCATACGAAAATAAAATGTTATCAAATATCAAAGTAGTGCCTAATCTTACAGGCATGAAATGCAAAGATTGGGTAAGATTTAAATGAGAGAAAAACCTATTTCCTGTGAGATCTAACTATTGCACAGAATAAATACTCACAATCATCTACTATGCTTAGTGTTTCTTATAAAAACAAACAAACAAAAACATTTGTATGTTGTAGGTACAAAACAGCATTCTGTGCATCAAAAATTTGTATTTTTAAATGCATTTAAAAAAACAACAACTTTTTATTTGTGCTCCACTTTACTTTAATATATGTCTGGAGCAACCAGCGTTTGAAACTTCATTAACAAAGTAAGAAAGATTAGGAGAATGTCGAAACAAGGAAATAAAGTGGGAAACCCCCACGTCTTTTAGCTTCCTGCAGCATGATTATTGCTCCGAAGGGTTCATTTGTGAGCAACATCTTAGGCTCTTATTTTTTAACTAACCATCATTTCCTGCTGTTGTTCATGGAGCATGGAGCGTGTTTAGGCCTTCTGTGTTGGTTTTGTGGCAACTAAATTCCACAGGCCCTGAGTCAGAGGTAACCCTTGACATGTCTGCCCCTTCTGAGGGCTGCCACCTTCAGTAGCACATGAGAAACATTCATAAAATTCATGATTTCTTGTTCTTTATGTTAATGATATCCCGCAGGCATGCACGCACACGCACTCTCTCTCTCTCACACACACATGCCCTGACGTCCTGGGCAAGAGAAGATAGAGAACAAGGGCTCACATGACAGCCAAACCCTGGCCAGGTCCAGGGTTACGACATCATCACAACAACTGGCTTAGGCAATTGCTAGTGTTACCCAATGCTCCACAGGGCCATAGTTCACACCTAGCATAACAGCACCCACACTGCAAGACGGATACGCACAGTGTGGTAAATTTGGTGTTCTGACCTGCAGTGCTGAAGCTCTGACCTCTTCACCATCTCTGTGCAAAACACTGTTGCTCTGAATTTCTATTCATCAGCTCAAGGTTGAATAAATTATTATAGCTCGAGTTGATTAAGTGTTGGAATAATTGAATAATGGAATTAGGAGAGGGGAAGTGGGTTTCTCTTTATAGTAAGGAAAATTGTATTACACGTGCAAATGTGGTAAGGTAATATCTGCCTGTGTTTGCCTGTGGGTGAGTGTCTGTTCCTCCTCCAGTTCAACCAAGCTTTTTCCCAATGACTTCACCACTAAAACATGGAGCCCACTCCTGGATGGAGATCCCCCTGCCCTGGATGTTTATCACTTCCTTGCTCCACAGCCATCTGTGTCATCCAGCACACACACACACACAAAGAAATAGATATTATATACACAAGCTGGAACAAATGCTATCTTCTTGGGTATGCACATAGCTGACAGAAAAACAAGGGCCCCAATTATACAAGTCCACTATTCCTCTGAGTTCCCCAACAGCCACAAAAAAACAACCCCAATGATCCTCCCGTGTTTAGGCCAGCATGCCCACACAGACCCTCTTGGTCTGGGTGTGGAGGTGTGTGCAGTTGCTAGGTCACTGGGTAACCACACCTGGACCCTTCCGTTGGTGAAAAAGGGTTATTCAGTGAGTCAGATGTGACTGGAGACACATCCAGACAAGTAAGACTGAATGGCAGCAACAGGCAGGCCAGAAATAGAAGAGGAGGCAGATGAATTGCAAAGGATGAGGAGATGTGGGGCACCACTGGTTCTACATAATGTTATGTTTGGATGGATTCGCCACTGTATGGGATCTGTGGTGACCTTGTTTAATCCAGTCCTTGTTTGAGAGGAACACCTAATCACCACACCCACAATATTTCAACATGAATTTACACTTTGTTCATCCCAAATGAGACATTTTGGCAGAGACAGCCAGAAAAACGTAAAACACAGGAACATAGGGAGGATTTAAATGAACACATTATGACTTGTTAAATGTGAAAGACAAAATGCAACACAGATCAAGGACAGACAGTGGAAATGAATGGAAAATGGAATAGATGACAGGTGCCCTCTGAATGCAATGTACGTTTATCTTTAATCCAACACAGACACAAAACTGTTTCTGTGGTACATTTTTCACTGTACAGTACACTGTGGGACTGTATCGAGTTAGTGATGTACATCATATACACTGTGACGTGCTGCTTAAAGAACCACAAAGGTTACAGTACTCCGTCGATGGCAAAGCCACAATGTGCTCTTTATTTTCTGCTTTCGAAGCTACTGGAGCTGCTGTATAAGCGACTGCTTTACTAAACTACAAAAATGAAGGTCTGAGAAAGGAAACAGGATCCGTGGCACATGTTTTGTGAGCTTGATGCAAGTTAAAGGCAAATTATAGATCAGATATCCAAATAAGATGATCTGATTTACTTTCTGATCAGGAATACATAAAGTATAGCTGCAGCTGAATGTTTGAGCTTACATTGTACGAGTTGTGGTTAGAAGTCAGCAAAACCAAAGTGAAAGTGCCTGATGTTTTCGTGTCGGTATGCAATACCATGTCCTGTCTGTCCTGTCCTTTCCATGTCTTGAAAAAACACACAAAATATACAAGTTTGTAAATCAAATATTTTATTTTCCCATATAACAGTTATATTATATGGATGTGACCTAAGATAGCAGTTTAGTTCTTGATTTGAAGAGTCATAAACCCTGTCATAATACTTATATTTTATCGACTATAAAATTGTGATAAATTGTTGGTTGTTCTGGTTTTCATGCTGAGGCTTAACACAACAATCTGTTATTTTTCCAACTGGAGAACACAGTGCATATTTACTTTCAGACTGATTCCAAACAAGTCTCTTTACTATCTTTCCTCCCTTTTATTACTTGCTGCTGCAGAGAATAGAGCCGATTGGTGACAATAATTCTGTTTTGACTGAGGCATGATTGATGCCGGACGTCTGCCCAGCTGGCCTCTGAGTCAAGGCATGTCTGGGATGACTCCTCTCTCAGAAAACAGACGCAGTCACACATTCTCATGACAACTGGTGAAAGATACAGCACACATTACGATGTTCATGGGATTTACGAAACAATACACTTCAGTGGATGAAGATGATTAAGAGCTTGAGGTCGTGCTGAGCTCCGCAGATAAATGATCTACTCTAAAAATGAATCAATGGCAAACTGTTTGCTAAAACAACATGAAGGCCATTTGCCATCCACTAGCAATTTCAGAGGTTTTGCCTGAGCATGTGCAGGAATGATCTGATGAGCGAGCAGCATGTGTGGTGTGGCACAGTGTGTGATACAAAACAAATGAATCTGGGATAAATAAAGCCGGAAGTCCTGGGGTAAAAACTGTGCCAGGGAGGCACATAATATGATACCAGACCTGGAACTCACATTTGACCTCTTCCTTGTTTTGTGTCTTTATTTGCCTTTCTATTTTTCACACACACTAAACTTTAGAAAAGCTACAATAAAGTTAAAATCTTTGTGTACCCCATCAGAGTCCCTAAGTGCTATTAACTGCAGAAACAGGCCTTAAGTACACAATCTGAACAATCAGTCTTCCTGAGTGATTAAATATGATTCTATATGGCTGGAGTAAGACCTGCTGGCCCAGAGTCAAAGCTGTTACTGCTTCTGTGCTTCTGTCAGAGCTCGGGGCCAAGGTAATCAGAACTGAAGTGGATGAGATGAGAAAACAGACGCCCTGCTGAGCCTCGCATTAAACTTAATGATGCCATATAAAAAGAGAGTCAGTTGCTGCCCAATACGCTGTCCCACACTCCCACAGTCTTGCCCTGTTTGCCTCTGATCCCGTCATCCTGTATAAGGCGCCTCGCTGTTATTTGGTGAGTATGAGAGGCAGTGGAAGGACTGATCAATGCCATCTTTGTCAGGTTGCTTCTCAGGTGACCTGAGCACCCAGTGACTAATAGAATCGAAAATACTTCCCTCCTGCAGATTGAGTTAACAGGAAGACTTTGCTCATATGGCTCAAAGCGGACTATTTTTAGGAGCAATAATGTTGGCGAACGGTTACAGTTTACTGATTTTCAACACAAAAAATACCATCAATTTGTGCTCAGTCTGCTGAGATCCAACGCATCAGCATTCACTCTAAAATCAACGAGCTTTAGCTAAGACTGCAGGTTACTTTTGGGATTAAATGATTATTGGAAACATGTGCCGATAGAACAAGAAAAATGACTGCCCCACCTGGATGCAAGATTTATGTAGTGATATTAAGAACATAAAAAAAAATCCCTTCCTGCTAGGTGACTTTTAGATCTTATATTTCACAGGTATTTATAACTATGAAACTACAAAACCCTTGTTTCTATATGAGCTAAGGGTATGCGTTGGAAACAAGCTGTAACAGACCTTTCTGCTCTCAGATAACAGCAGTTCAGTACATTTACATGCATACAAGTAATTGCACTACTGTGAATACATCAAATAGTTTGATTTGTAGGACTTACAGCAATTTCACTTCTCCAATAACCTATGACCAATTGAGACTAGTAGAAAACAGAAAAATTAATGGCAAAAAGATTAAACCGTCTCTCATGTGTTGATTTAAAGAGTGTCCTAACATCCTTTTTATCACTTAAAGTGTTCTTTGTGACATAAACGATATGCTGCTCCTCCAACCAAAACAGATTTGTTTCAACGACTTTGCATCAAATTTATTCTCTTCTCTTTTTTGTCAAAACAAACAAAAAAAAGGGAAAGAAACTATATCGCTGTAAATTTGCCAGCTTGACACATGACTTAATTCTGTTAACTAATTTATTTTTTACTCCAAAAACAACCGGAGAGCCAGGTTCAGGTGTAGTGCAACAGTTTCATTCTAATCATTATTACATTCACATGCTGATTGTGATCTGGAAAGTTTTAGTGTATTTGGGTGAGAGGCTCAAACAACCACCGGCTGTCTCGCCCTGACCCATGATTCTCCCCAGGCCTCCCCTGAGCTGGCCAGCCTGCTGTGAGCTCCTAATGCTGACAGCCTTGTGTAGCAGCAACAGCCATCTGGAAGCCCATTGTGCTGGTAATGGACTCCTGCCTTGGAGATGGACTCACATGGAAATAGGTGTATTCTTATTAAGACGGGCTGGGTTGCCCCCATGGACCCAACACACCGGCTTCTACTGGATAAGCTTTTCAAGTGTTCACTCTTCCTGTCTGCATGTCAATAGCTTTCTCCCCAAGAGTCCGACAGTGATACCCCATCCCATGGCGCATGACTGAGAGATTTATCAAGCTCCAGACAAGACGTGGAGAGGGGCGACTCAATTAAGAAGATGGATTAAGATGCCTTATCTTAAATACAGGTGTGAATCCAGAAGATGAGATACTATAAAGTTAAACTTAACTGTTGATGTCTTTTCCATCTTCTCATAAAAATATTCCATCTCAAATTTTGTCCTCTCCCACATTTCCATCAAAACTAAAGCCAGTTCCACCATAGTCACCAGTGACAGGGAGTCGGCATACTGGAATCCTGCAGACAATGAATCATGAGCACTTGAACACCAAATCTTCGGATGGGCCTCAACAGGTTTTCTCAAAATCATTGAAGAGTTAGCATAAATCACAGCCTAAACACAGCATCTCATTACAGCATGCAGAGGGTGATTTTGAGCCCTTCCTGCTTTATATCACCACCTTGCTGGCTGACAAAGCCCCAAGCTGAGATAAGAGAAAGGAAGACTGGGAGGATTGGGCACAAAAGAGATAAATCTGTTGCCCTGTTGTTCTGTGGAGCAAAAGCAGCAGGGCATCACCCATTCTCTGGAGTGTTTCTAGGGTTATCAACCTCACTTGCATTTTCAAAAAATTCCTCACTGTTCAGCTAAAAAACAATCAAGACAAGAAGAGCTGCATGTTGTGAAAAAGGTAAGATATTTTTCATAAAACAAAACAAATTTCTCTCTTTTTTTTGTGTATAAAAGACCCAAATATTCAGAAATTATAAATCACTCAGCAGTAAAAGATAAAAATGGGGAAATCTGTGTTGATTTTTTTTTTTCGTGGCTGCATGTGAAAAATGAGAAATAACGTTGAAATAATTACAGAAAGACCTCTTCATATAGAAACAGCCTCAGATCTTGATCAGAGCCTCGTTCAATCCAAGTTTGCAGGATTTTCTCTTCAGTGAAAAAATGACTGGACACACACGCCTGATCTTAAAGAGGAGACATCTCTATGTTAGTCACAGGGTGCAAAAAAACTTAACAAGTCTAATCCGACACACAGCTCCATACAGCCAAGTTATCAGTTTGTCATCAGCCCTAAAAGCATTTAAAGAAGACTTGATTGTGACTCTGTGAGAGTTCAAAGTAAAACTATTTTTAACATCATCAAATTACTGCAAACAAATTGTTACAGATTTAGCTTTAAATGCTTTGCATGATGGAAAAGGGCTGAAACAGACACAGATCTGTTCCCATGATATACTTAAAAAAAGTATACACATTTCTGACTGACTTTTATCTTTTTATTTATTTTGTTCTGAACAAACTGTTGAAAAAGGGAGAAAACCCTTTTTTGATTGAGTCGTTTTCAAGGTACAGTAAATGTCTTTTCTCCGCTGTACCTTTTTACGGTCTAATTCTCAAAAAGAACATCATACAGTCATAAATGTATCGTGGAAATTTGGAGTCACTTATGTTCTACATGATCAAAAATGTAATTTGCATACTGAACATTTTTAACTGGTAAAAAAAAAAAAAAAAAAACCCTGGAGTTGGTCAATTTTGTTGATAGTTTAGATGAGTGATGAGAATGGCTGTTGACAGTTTTACAGTCTTATGACAATTAAAAGTTCAGATGCAAACTTTTCCTCTGAAACTTAAATTTGTGAAGACAGTGTTTTCCATTTGTCATCCAAAGAGGAATCCCCTCCCGTACTTAAAGCTACTCATGAATGACAGAAAGCTAAAACATCCTCAAAATGTGGAACATTTGGAAATAAGTTCCCTTATAAAACTGACCGACTTTTGCATTTAAATTTACTGTCATGAAAAACAGCTCATAAATATATTTCAACTTCTGCAAGTGCTGCAAAACAGAACTTTTTTTAAATTAAACTTTACGAGTGTTTTCTGGACACTATGTGCCAATCACGAGTGTATAAAACAAATAAAACATTGATAAAACCATAATGTTGTACTGTGCTGCTGATTTTTAATTCAGTAATTCAACATCTGATCTCATCAACGTTCAGTGATCACTCAAATATAGAGCACTTGTAAATGAGGCACTCCCTACATGCGCCCCAAATTTAGGTAATTGCCACCCAAAGGGTTAGGGTTACTCATTTCATTATCACTGAAACTCAAGGTTTTATGTTTGAGGGAATTCACCTGTTAAGATTTGCAATAAAAGCCAAATTCTCATGAACTCACAGCTAAAAACCTTTTTTTTCGTCAGACAGTTGATCAATTGACTGACTGAAAATAAACTTTTACACACTCAAGATAAATAAATAAATAATAGCATAATTATAAATAAACAATTTCATCAAAGCAACTGTGCAGGATTTATGTGATTATCTTAAATTATTACAAAAAAGTTATAACCCCTCAGACCCACGGTTAAAGCCACGGAAATCTGTGCCAACTAGCTCATCTATTAAGCAAACAGAAGAGGTAAAAAAAAAGAAGTTTTGAAGTGTAGTATTGCATTATGTCATGCCAGAGTGAGATCACCAAAGCCAAAGTCCGAAGGCCACCTCAGTCGCTCACAAAAACAAATGCAATTCTCTCCATTTAAAAAGGAACTTAATCCAGAGCCAAGCAAAAAGAAAGAATGGAAGCCAAAAATATTCCAATTCCACAATAAAGACACATAACGTGTCATATAAAAAGATTTCATTCCAAGTAATCAAAACAAAATTTATTTCAAATGCTGAAAAAACAAAAAACAAAGACCAGATGTTATCAATTGTAATACATCAAACAGACTAAACATCCAATTAAAAACTAGTTTGGGAATTTTCAAGATAATTTACAAGAGATCTTAAATCCCAATTCCAGGGACCTGCTTACACAATACTGAGAAATCAAATTAAACTGGAAATATTTTCATAGAGTTAATGAATCAAAAGATAAATAAAGCTGAATAAGCTTTCACTGCTATTCTAGCAAAGGCTGTGTTTGAAAAGCTCTTCTAACATTTCCGGATTTATTTCAAACACGAGGATTTGAGGTAAAAAAAAATTCTGTGGCTGAGGTGAGAAGAGAACCAGACCTCCAGAACATTAAGAGGAAAGGTGGTTGTGTGTGTGTGTGTGTGTGTGCAAATACACACAGAGATGAGGGCCAACTACAGGCATCTGCAATATTGAATATGTAAAGGTGACAATTTTTTCTTCAAGCAGCTTTACAGTTGACACTGCGGTCTGTCGGCACAGAAATGGTTAAGGCGGTAAGCCTGTCACCCATTCATAAGGTGATAGGTGACTGAGAGTGAGAGTGACACAGAATTAGAGCTAAAGGTGGAAGGAAGCTAACGGTTGACAAGTTGTAATAAGGGAAACTTCCGACAGAGAAGAAGCGAGCAGTGAGTCAGACTGAAACCTGTCACTAACCAGTCATCTGTCACACAGTCTGCAGCTCAATGAACAATGACTGCCACAGGGTATAGATCATTTACAACCAATGCATACACATATAAAGCTGTGTATGCCAACACACACACAAATACGACATATCTAGTATTTTTTCCTTGTTAAGCTACAGTGAACTAATCTCCTCTGATCATATGTCATTTCAGCCACATATCATGGCGTTAAAAGTGCTGTCTCCAAAATAAAATAAACACCGAAACAAATACACACAGAGAAAAGTGCAACAAAAGTCTTCTTAATATCTGATCTTGACTGAGGCTTTCCAAAACTCATTTTAGAAGCAGAAAAAGTACAAAAAGACAAGACGGCAAGAAGGAAAGCTGATGCAATCTCATCGCCTGATTTCAGCACAGCAAATATGTGTGTGAGACCCACAGTGCTAAAGTATAAATGGTGCACGTGTGTGTGTGTGTGTGTGCATGTGCAAGGATAAGAGTGAGAGTTTTGGGAGTATGTGCATGACTGTGAGTGTATATGCGTGTGCAATAAAAGGCACTCCCACCAGCAGGTGTGTCGAGGGTAGTTTCCAGCTGCAGCCTCTGGCATCTCTACAAGGACACCCATCATGGCACCCATCAGCACCCACACCAAACACAGGGGCTCTTTCAACTTCTCTTACATCGAGCCATCATTTCAAATGCACCAGATTTTTAGTTAAACAATTTTTCTTCACGAAGTTCATTTTCTCAATGTTTAAATATCTCAGAATATTCAGAACACCTTCAGTGCATTGATGTTTCCAGCATCTTACCAATAGCTGTCTCATTTTTTACTTGTATACCCAATGAGACCAGGTACAGTATATACAAAAAGAGAGTGATAAACCAGAGAAGAGGTTCTTATAATAGACAAGAGTCTTTCTTGTCCTGTGAAGCAACCAGAACACGTTAGTGCCCATAGTCATCCAGTGGAAAAATCCAAGTCATTAATCATGTAACTAAGCAGAGAGAAAACCCAAAACGGGGAAAAATGTGACAAAACTCCGGTTTCAAGGTATGCAGAAAGTGTTTCAAGCAGAATAAAGTCGTGCCTCATCTTCCAAAACACAATGTTTAACTCAAAAGCCCTTCTGACAGTGCATGACCTTTATCAGGGTCATGGAGAAGAATAAGAGGAGGAGGCAGAGTTCACACATCTCCCAAGTTACCCGAATGCCCCATGGCCACCCAAAAGCGTACCTTAACTGCCACGTTCTGCATTAACGCTTTGATGTGTGATAGGAGTATACACGCACACACACAAGACGAGGCGTACTCACCCAATGACGGAGACCATCTGCTCCACAATGTGCCTGCTGAAGGTGATGATCACAAACAGTTTCTGTATGACAAAGAAGCACACACACATCGAGAGAAAAGAGTCAGTTACTGAACCATAAGGTCACTGCTGGGGTGTTGAACATGGCAACGTGTGCACCGCAGTTTGACCCGCAATTCTTTAATTTCCCATCACACAGACACACACTCATACAGACACTACTCATTATACTCAAACCCATGTCTTATAGGTCTAAGGTGGTTTGGGCTGAAAGCAGCCATGACGGGTGAGAACTTTTGCCATGGAGGGCAAGAAATAAAAGGCCTGGGCTTTATGACACATAAACCAACACAGCACACTACTATCAAAGAGGCTATCATCAGAAAGGCGAGTGAGTATTCTAAGAAAACACATGAAAAGAGGAGCAGCGGAATCAAGGATGATGTGTCATTACTTCAGAGGGGGTCTGGATTTGGCTCCTGTCCGGTCTGATTGCTGTTAGTCACTGAGACAGCAGGAAAAAACAGTCGACTGGCAGCCTTTGTGGTTCATATTAGTTCTTTGTCCTCCTGAAAGGGGGGCAAAAGTACTCATACTCTAAAATGACCTGATTTTTTAAGATCTATTTCTTGTTCTTTTAGCTGTTGCTCTTAACTATACACACACACACATATACATATATATGTACACACGTATACATATATATGTACACACATTTTTTTTGGACAAACATGTTAACATCAAGTGTTCAGCCTTTAGAGCTCTGATCAGGTCAAGCATGGAAAAAAAACTGATAATGTGCAGAAAAAGCAATTGTTAAAACCTATTAAGCCGTACTCTAAATCATTGTCCAGAATTTCTGAAGAAACAAAGACGGATAATACATGAAAGAATCTTCTGAATTTTCATTTAATGCTGAAGCCATGAAAGCGACATCTAAGATACAAAGATTTAAATGTAAAGTCAGTCACAAGAAGACTTAATTCATTCATTTCTAACTTGAGCAACAATCTAAAACAGAGTTTTGATACAAGATGAAGTGCACTGCAGGTGGACAAACATAAATATAATCAGTAAAGCATCCACAACACCAATGATCAAGCTACAGATCGCTCAGCCCTAATCGCCCCAGCAACTATTTTAATTTCATGCGACAGGGTGCTTTGATCATTTCTTTGTTACAGTGTTCCTGCGAGCTTATGTAACATTTAATCCAGGTCATCCATGTATTGTCATTTATTGTCCTTTACTTTGCGTGGGAGTTAAGCCTCAGTGTGCCACTGTAAATTTAACAGAATGAATGAGAGACTTGATAAATAGAATTTAAAACTTAAAACAGGCATTTACAAGATTTAAAAAGAAAAAGACTGTTAGTTGCAACTTTTTTTACTTAAACTTAAGACGTTTTGCAGTAATTGAACAGGGTTATGCTTTTGTGCGCCCGCATCTCTACTCTAACACCGACATATGATCTGTCATCCTAAACAAAGCAAGAAACAGGAAAGCTGACTAAGATGCCTCAGATGGGTCTGCTCGGAAACTGATGACATTGTCTCGACTCGCTAATTTCTGTTCACTGATAATGTCGACAAGAGACACGCACATCCTAGTCATGATCCCTTTACACAAACTAAGCAGTGCAAGACATCACACCAGTTTTTAAACAATTCTCAACATGTTTGTGCGGCTCTGACAATGCAAATATTCAGATTTAAAAGTAATAACCGGAAACAGCAACATCCCTCACCCCGCTTCTGCTGTACTGAGGTCTATGTTTTTCCGCCACACCTCACAATGCTTCAGTTCTCAGGATGAACGCCTGTCCCAAGGTCCCAAAGTGAGCACTTCAGTGACATCACTCGTGATCCTCAAGTGACCTGCTGCGTCACAAAAGCCGCTGACGTTAACTATTCAACGGTGCAGAGGTGAAGCTTAGTGAGCAATAAAGGGCGGAAGCAGCAAAGAATAAAAAAGCCTCTCCTTGGAGACAGGTGAGAACACACCTGAAGCACAGGTACAAAGATCAAAAACATGCTTTGAAGCACTGAGGCTGCTCATATTTTTACACACACACACACACACACACACACACACACACACACACACACACACACACACACACACACACACACACACACACACATATATGCCTACACACAGAAACACAAGCCTCAAAATCCCCTTTTGTTCCGTCTTGGCCAATGAGGGAGAATGTCACCTGCTCCACGGATCTTTTTTCTAATACTTCTTGTTTTCTGCTCACACACTGCAAAATTCGGAACAATTTTCATCGGAAGCAAAACTCAAGTTTGAAGGAAATTAAACTAAACAGGTACAGGAGAAACTGGGCCCCCAGGCATGTCGGCGAGCCGGGTAAGGTCTCCCTTTCTGTGAGGCACAGAAGGACACACCTCTGTCAGTGGGGGGCCCCTGGGACCCCTGGGTGTAATCTGGTCCTGTGTGTGTGATTGTGCCTCCTGTGCATACAACCACCCTCCCTTTCCTCACCCCCCATCTGTCCCTCTCTCCTCCATCACCTCCCACAGACAATGCCGATCTGCTTTAACTTGTACTCACTAAGTTAACACATCTTTTTCCCTCAGTTTGGTGTAGGACAATGCTTTCTGTGTATAATAAGAAATTAGGTAGAGAAAGGAAAAAAATGCTTTGCTCTTAACCCCCAGCTGTGTGTCACAATGAGCAAATTCCTGCATCTGCTTAGAAAACAAAAAGTTAAGCCCCTGACAGTAATCACAGACATACTGCAAATTCCTGGACGCAAATTGAGGATTTTCCAGGATTAGAAAAAAACATTAGTGATGCCAAGTCTTCGAACTGCTGTTTCTCAGTCGAGGTTTAGAATGTAGCTTTTATTTTACTGTAACTTCTCAGTCTGTCGTAGTCTGACTAGTCTACTGCACAAAGCACAAGAGCTGCCTCAGCTGCAGTTACAAAATGGTCGACTCTCCCTATTTTGCCTCCACAAAATGGCCTCCTCACGACCAGCTGCTACAGTGCAGAGATGCTGTGCGTGAGTGTGAGTCATTACTTAAACACAGTTCTCCCTTTGAATCACATTTAAGGTGTATTCATATCTCAGACTTTGTTTAAATGTGTCTCTGTGACGTGAAACACAAAAGATAAAGACTTAATATCAATTGTTATGAAACCACACAGGCTAAACATAAGCTGTATTCTCATGAACATTTTTTTTTTTTTTTTAGGAGGTTTGGGGAAGAGGACGACTAGTCATCGCTTTAGTTACTTTAATGTACAGATAGTTGCAGCTTACCTGAATGTGCATCTTGATAACCGCCTTCCCAATGAGTGTTGCACCAAAAAAAGTCCAGAAGGGGACCAGAAAATGTCCACATGTTATTCCTGCCAGGTCAAAAAGGGGATTTGGAATCTGGGGGGAAATAGATTATGTAATTACACTTAGATTAGATATTAGACTAGATTGGATAACATATTTTGTAAATTCTCCACAAAAACATAAAAAACTGAGGGGACAAGATGAGACAAACTTATGAGAGAAAATTAATGTCCATATAGTATTATTTTCTGTAGCCAATTTTTCCTTAGATTTGTATCCTAGTGAGAAACCACGAGAGGATGACTGATTGTGCCATCTGTTACTTGTCAAATATACATTTCGTAATGCTCATTCTTGCTTTTTTTCACTTCCTATGAATAGTGTGGAGAATGTGGGTTTGATAAAATTATCTAAAATGATCAACCTTAAGGTGTGAGTGAGTAAATATGTTTTATAGATGTACGATTTGACTTACGGAGGCACAAGCTAAAATCCCAAAGAATCCAACTCTCTGGATGAGTTTCTGCACTGCTACTTGAGCCCGGGAGGCAAAGTCCTGAAAAACAGGAAAAGAGGGAAATATGTGATAAATATCCTTCAAACCTGATAATGTTTACTGATCATATAGTGTCTGTATACTAAGTGCTTGTCATAGACGACATATCTACGAGACTCATTTCAAACCTGCTTCATAGCCTCTTTTTCTTAACTGTAAATTTAAGAAATAACTAAAATTGTTCTAATCATTGCTGTAGAGTTTCAATAAGACACATATTACACTAAATTGATGAACACCAAGTTTTTTTTCCCTTAATTACAATTTCAAACAGTCTAAAACCAAGTACAATCATACATTTAATGTGACTAATATACTATTAACTTTAGGAATATTTCTAAATGATTAGTAGATTAGTTTGAGCTGAAATCTTTTCTATAAATAATTGGGCTGCTGAAAGATTTGTTGAAGGAGAATTAAAGTAACTAGGTTTACTGTTTTTTAAGCATTTATGCAGAAGAGGGAATTTCACAGAGTTGTGTGAAATGAATGTTTGCAGTAAGCTGTAATGTTGCTTTTTTCAGTGAATTTATACAGAATACATTGAAACCCATTCGAATGACAACATGTCATTTTAGAATAACTTGATATTGGCAAATGTGGATGATATTTTAGATCAAATATGTGCTTTTGGAATTCTTCTTTGAGCCCTCAATGTTATTGTTTCCTCTTATTTATAATGAAGAGTCTGAGTACTGACATTCAATCTCCATTTCAACTTTTTTCTTTCATCCAAAAACACCTTAATATCCAAGTGAAACGAAAAATGAGTGAATGATCTGTTTTTTAAAATCTACTTGTTTCCAAATGAGTGCAAGAGTGGCAGCTGCGACAGGAGAATCTTCTAATTCCTGTAAATGTGAAATGTGCCTTTAAAAAAAAAAAGAAGAAGCTTAAAACAATTATTGAGCTTCATAGCAACTGTTCAGCAAAAAAGATAAATCCTCAAAAGTTAGATACACTTGTGCAGAGAGTGTTTAGAATTTGAAAGCACAAAGATTTCACTTTCAACATCCGAATAACTTTCAGATACTAAATCTGAGAGGTTGTACTTCTAAACCCTCTCAGGTCCCGGTGCTTTGCTTTGAACATGAAAAATCTAAAAGAGCACTTCAGAATTTACCTCTTTAAAATATTTGCATGGCTGTTATTCTGATTCATTCACATGTCCAGAAATAAACGTGAAAAGTAGATGTGAAAAGAAACTTTGGACAGGGAAAATTTATTACTGTGAGCAGATAGCAAAGCAAAACATGAAATCTTTACACGTTAACATGTCAGATGGGGGGAGATTTACAATAAGTGCTTGACTGAAAGGTAGATTTCAAAGTCAAATTTGTTTGTGCAATAATTTAATGATTGCCCCCACAAATATCTTAAAAGTTCACTGTAAAATAATCTCATTCACTTGTCACATATTCTAAAAGAATTACAAGGCTTGTTTGTCAATATGCTTCTTAATTCTGGAACAATACTGAACTGGTTTCAGCATATATGCATCTTATATCTGGGGCTTTATTAATTCCTTTGGTACTGGGGTTGTTAGAAAAAGGCAACACACTTTGGTCATTCCAGTGACTCACAAAGTAAGAGGTTTTCCGCTGGTATTGCCCTATCACCCTGACGGCTCAACAAAAGCCTCTTTAGACTGCAATGGCAGATTTTTTTTCCTCGAAATGCACTTTCTGGGAAGAGAAGCTTCAACCTGTTGATTTGCTCATCTACTTTTGGGAACACTGCTAATGCAAAAGCAATCCTTAAAGGATATCACACATTCTTGGAGGATGCCTTCAAAATCTAGGTAAAAAATAAAATCATTGCTTCAATACTATTATGAATTTTCAACTGGTAAACATTTGCATGTTTCTGTTCTTGTGATAATTATTCTTGTAGGTGTCAAAAATGCTTTTTTACTAATAACAGAAGAAGGTAGCAACCATCCTGATTTTCCAAAATCTTCTACACAAATTTATTTCATCTACAGGCCTTAATATGTCGATGAACTGATCAAGTGCTGGTGAAAATTACAGGCTTCCCTGCAGAAAACTGTATGCCTTTCAGTCTTTATTATTTTTATTTCTACATTTGTCTGAACTTCTCTGAAGAATTGTGGCACTTTAATGATAGAAAAACAGTAAGATTCATATTTTTTTGTAAAGCTACTAGATCTATTATGGCACTAGTGCCTCTCTTCTATTCCCATAGAGGTTTTCAATATTTTTAAGTAATTATTTTAGGGACATTGGAAGAAATAAGATCAGTATTAGTTTTACTCAAGCCTTTATTAAGTAAAACTCTGGGCAGCTAATATTTAGCAGAATTAATCCTAAAATGTAAGTCTAATTTTTCCAAGAATATGTTTTAAAAGAAAACTTACAAACAAGCGAATAAAAATGTTCATTAAATTAATTTCAATCTTACTTTTCTGCAGTAATAAACACATATAATATAGTTTGAATTAAACACATGAAGATGAATCATATGAAATCATTTGATTTATATCTATGAAATTGAATTTCAACTTAATTGAAGTTTAATTTTGAAGGCACTTTGAAGAAGATTTTAGGCCTATATAATTTACAAATGACTTTGAGAGTGCAAATTACATTTTGTACTGGTAATAATTGGGAGTTTTTCATGTTCCAAAAGGCCAAAATAACCTTTTTTAATTAACTGCTGATACAGACACATAATTATGTTGGTTTCACAGTTAGCATTCATCTCATAATATAACAATAAATAAATAATAGCACTGATGGATGCTTGCTGAATGGCACATTTTCCTCACCTTAAACAGTATGAACTCAGCTGAAAGATAAAATAGAGAAAACCAATTTTTGTTATATCGAATAAGAAGAACTTAGGCCTCACTTTCTTGGGGGGGGGGGGGCAGTTATCTATTTTTTTAAATGAGGTGTGGTGGGGAAGCTTGCAATCCATGATCATACCTAATATGGTCAACAAAACCAGTACAGTGCTGATGACATTCTTTACAGGGTGCAACCCAGTGGACAGGAAATTTGAGAGACATGGGAGGTCGCCTAATAAGGTGGTGGTGGGGGGAGCGAAGGGACACAGAATCTGATTGGTTCTTGATTTGAATTTCTGCCTCCGCCGATGTCCAATCATGAAAGTTTCTCCTTGGACAACCCTGTAGTTTTAATTCTAGCCTGTCCCCATGTGTGCACGTGTGTTTATGCTTGCATGTGTGTGCGTGCGTGCGTGCGAGCTGCTCAGCTGGTGGGAGACAGGGAGGGAAAGAATGTGCATGGTTGGTTTACAGCCGAACCGCTGAGGACCGTTTCTGAACCAGGGACACCTGACAACCACGACTGTTACAGTGCGGACAGAGTCCTGCAGAAACAATCAGTGCCATCCAGATAGTGTGTGAATCCCATTTGCTGTCAAGACATCATGACACTTGCATTGTTACATTGGGTGCCGTAGTTGAACTTTTGGCTCACGAAGTTAGAGAGCATGAAAGTATCATTGCTGCGTGAACAAAGGGTCCCTGAAGAGATGCAAAGGGAAGGGCGCAAAGGAGTGTTAGTATGTGTATGTGTCAACTTGTGACACTGAGATTTACAACAGTTGAACTATGTGCTTGGATTCTCTCTCCATACTGCATTTCTGGACCATGGAAGCATCTATCTGGGATAGCTGGGATTCAGATTCCAGACTGTTGTTTGCGGCTTATGGAAAATCACCATATTTACCTGGCAGCTTGCCAAAAACTGCCTGCTGTGCTATTTGATCTGTTATGGGTCTGGATTTTCCGCCTATATACATCATATCATCAGTTGAGTCCATTCTTTATTGGGATAAATAAATACATACAGTAATAAGTGCAACTATGTCTTAGTTTTTCCAGATTTGTGTTTTCTATGTTTAATGAACGTGTGCTATTATGGTGTCAAAAGGAATTTTCTATAACTGTGGAAAATAAAGCATCTGTGACTGCTGAGTATAGCATCTGTGCTGAGCATAACAAAAGTAAAAAATGTACCACATCTGTTTGATTTGATTACAGTAAATACACTGTAGATGAATTATTGTTATACATGAGGAGTAGCAGAGTGCTGGTCACAAGACCAGCGCTGATTCAAGAATGCCACTAGTATAATTATTGGAAATGAGGTTACGTCTGTCTGAAATCTGTGAGGATGGAACAATTACCTATACATTTAAAATGATCCTCTGAATATCTGTGGTTACAGATAGATGGAAAGTTCACAGGGTAAAGAAAAAGGAAGGAAACATTATTTTCAGTTACAGTAACCAAGAAACATTCAGTTTCTTTAGCTTGAACAGTGCCATGACTTTATCATAGAATATAGTTATAATTAAAAGATGTACTTGTCAACAGAATCAGTTTTAAAACAAACAGAAAGTGTGAGTTTTTGGGAACAACCTTTGATAGTGAAGTTCCTTTTTTTTTTCTTTATTGTAGCATACAATACAACATAATATCTGTTTATTTTGGATACGCAAACAACTCGTTGCCCACTTGTCATTATGAAAGAGCTGTTGAACCCCCCTTTTTTTGGGGTCAGGTTTTGAGATACATAGTTCAAACATAGACAAAAAGCAAGCAACAGGCACTCTGTCCTATTTGGAAAATTAAAGTGTCATACAAGGAAAAATCTATGCACAGCCTATACACAAGTCAACACCCACGCACGACCCCCCCCCCCCCCTCTCTTCATCTGTCTTTGCTTTCTTTTTTTTTTCTCAATGAAAATCTTTCACACAGATGACACACATCACCGGCAGAGTCGCAAGCCCCCGACACGAAGACGGCTAAAGTTCATCTCATTAACTCCTGACAAGCCCGCACCCGCTCTGTCTGGCACAGGAAGTGGACTGATTAAGAACTACGGACGCAACTACAAGCTACAGTCCCCATTTAAGAATAAAGAAATGAGAAGAGGTACACATTCAAATCTGTCCACAGGAGCGCACACACAGACACACGTACACAAATACACCCCTGAGTCCACGTTGACAAATTCTTTAACAAGCTGCGGTTAAAGGGAAGCTGGTTTTACTCTGACTCACCCCCCTCCTTTCAAACAGTTTACTGGAAATAAAGAGGGAGGAGGAGGGAGGGGGTACTTTCAGAGAAGTCATGTGACGGGGCTGGGCAAACCACAGCACAGAGAGCCTTTGAGTGCAGTAGGCCAGGGGGGAAGGCAAGCATACGCCCAGCGCAGATGGCCCTGATTTGAGTTACAGGAGATACGATCCTGGGAGTTGGCAATCAAGAATTCACAGCCTGTTAACCCTTTCCGTTCCAGATTGAAAAAAAAAAAAAACAAGCAAAAAAAAAAAAAAAAACAAGCCAGGAAATAATCAAGCTGCAAGCTATCACGCACACGGTCCATGTAGGATCCTCGGAGACGGTCTGTCTTATTACTGAGGACTCCTCTCCGGCACGATGAGAGCTCTTGAACTGAACGAAAGATTTAAGAGGGGAGGGGAGAAACTGATGTTCATGACATCAGCGTCTGGAGCCGTTAGAAAAAGTATGACTTCATTATTCTTGAATAGCTCTGTTGAATGAAGAAGAAAAAAACCCAGACAGCTTTGCTGCTGTGCATCACGTGCACTTGTGGCAGGAAGTTGGCTCTGTAGGCTGGGAGAAATACCATTGGGTTTAAGTCAAACCGTTGGCACCTTCAAACCAACCTCTGTGACTTGAGCGACAGGGACAAAGTCAGCATCTTAATTAAGCTCTGCAGCCTCAGGATGGAGAGTGTGTGTGATGTTGCAATGGGGGGGGGTGGATGTGGAACCATGTTAGGTTCAACAGGGGTCGCATCCTTGATGGCAGAATTTAACTTCTTCCTGTCTAATAAACAATGATCCAACGATAACACATTTTCTCCATTCCAGATCCAGGGAAGTCTGTTTTCACTTTGTTCTACAAGTGATGCTGTTCGGCTTTTAAAGGAAAAAAACAAGGAAAAAAAAATCCAACATAAATTCACAGCTGATGAAAGCCTCGCTCCACTGTGGAAGGTGTAAAAAAAAGAAAAAGGGTGAAAGGAGAACAAGTGGAAAATTGGAGATGTGCTGCGGGATCTCCTTGAGGGAAAAAAGGGAACCCTGAGAAGATCCGATTAATAGCAAAAGCCCTGGAGAGGAAGAAAAAAAAGTTTCCACGTCACAGGTCCTTGGTGGTGCAACCTATGTCCAGATGCTGTTCTAACTAACAAGCGCACATCACATACATTCATACACACACAGCTGCAAAGAGAAAGAGAGATAAAGACAAGGTGAGCAATGCACTACGGAAGATGAGAGGTTTGTGAGAAAAGATACAAGGACAGGAACAGAGGGACAGAAAAAGAAAGTGTTAAAGAGACAGTAAGACAAATCCTGCAGTGGCTGCGTCACTTCTAATCTGCCTTTCCACGGAAGCGCAACAAACAGACGATGCTCCTCCTGCGTCACATTGTTGGTTTTCTTGGAAAAAGACCCGCATCACGTAGACATTTCGAGGCAGAGATGCTCATTTCAACAAAATCTCTTCCTCTGATCACCGCCCGTTTGTCTCAACACCGTATCTTCCACCTTCACTGCGCTTTTTTTTCTTCTTCTTTTTGTCTTGGTGGGGAGCGCCCCTGTATCAGTACGTGATGTCAGAGCTGCACTCTCAGGCATGTGGTCTGAACTCTGGGACGGATGTTGTTGCCAGCCTACACAGCTGTCCACAGTATTAAAAGCAGCAGATCTTAAAGCAGGTGCCTCATCCCTGCTCTCGTTCTTTTTTCCACTTTGTCACGTGATTCGCTTGAATCTGTTTCTGCTAGTTTACAGGACCAGTTATGAAAACTAACCCCTATGCAAAAGAAACGGGAGAGAATAATGTGCCGTAAAAGCTTATTTCTACCCAGTTTCATATAAGCAGATGACAGGAAAAGGAGGGATGTGTGTTTCATCACCTGTTGCCACTTACTTCTGTGACTATCAGATCAGTAACAGACATGTAGCAGAAATTCTCATGCTTGAAAGTTTTTGACTCAAAGAGGCAGCACAGAAAGAACTGTTTGGCTCCAGTAATTGGTGCTGTAATTCCAGGTTCAGGCGCTCTCGCTTGGGAAGAGACGAAGAGAATAAAGTGACTCCCTTAGTAACAGCTTGTGTGCATATCTCCACAGGATGACAAGAGGGCAAAAACTGTTTGAGTCCATTCTTTCACTTGGACAGTAGAAACAAGTAACTTTACTGATAAGTGACATTATTGATGTGGATGGATGAATGGATGTTGGCAGAGTTTTACAGTGGTCCAAAACAATGGGTTTACATACTATAAATGAAATGTTCTTACAGTGCTTTTTAAACTTCTCAATTAGCTAAATAAACGAAATTGTTTAATTGTTTAACACCTAACAGAATGCCATTATGGTAGTATTATGAGTGTAAAAATAGAATGGAAATCTTTGGGAAATAATAACAAAGAAACAATAGATATGAGGATTTTTTTTAAGGTCGCCATGTGGAAAATACACTACATTTCTCATTTTTCATTTATCAAATAGAGCCTGTATGTATATTGTATTGAGCATGTTTTGGCCAGAGACAAATATGCAATTAAGACATTTTTTTCCCTTTGGAATCTAAAGTATTCATATATAAACTACGGCTTAATTGTTATTAATTGTGCTGAAAACTAAATTACATATTGTAAAAAGTATTTCTCCATGTTGTAATGCCTTGTTATCTGGGATACCCTCATAAAAACATTGGATTTATTAGTTAAAAGTTTGGTCTCGTCTGCAAATGCAAGAGAGAGTCTGACGTAAAGTTCCAAACAAACCATTTATGGATGCAGTTGTTTTACCGCACTTGGCCTGTGTGACTGTTTGACCTAAACTACAAGAGAAAGAAAAGCATTCCTGAAAATGAACACTGAACAGACAGGTCTGATGAAAAGCCTTTTCAAAACCACACGCATGTTTCCCTTCATTCCTCCCTCCCCATTCATAATCACCAGGGGTAAGAAAATAAATATTTACAGTGAGCTGCGAGGCATTGTTGAAACGTTTGCGGGATGTTTGATATGAGAGCATTTTTTTTCACAGGAGATTTCTAAATGAAGGCCGGAAATGGCAAGAGCATTTTACTCAAGATCATCAGTGCTGTTCTCTTAGTCATAATGTTGTGAAACACTCAATTCTGGTTGTACCATTGAGAAATTGAGGTGGGGCTGTATGAGTTATGAACCCACGCAAAGAAGCAATGTTTGAAATTCCGGCACACCAGATTTCAGCATAGAGAAACTAAAAATGGACGATTTACAAATAGATTAGAAGATCTACAGAACTTTGCGGCAAAGAAATGGTAATCACTGAAGACTAAGACTAAGAACTTTAATAGTTGAGGATAGTGGGGAGTAAAGGATGGATGTGGAAAAAGTGAGAGCGTTTTGGATAACGGAGAGAATGATGGCGGTTACAGATGTTGCAAGGAGAGTGTGTCACCTGTGCGGACTCAGTCTGGTCCAGCATCTCTTCAAAATTCTGGTAATCTTCATCATCAGGTTCAGCGCCAGACAGTCGTGCAGCCCGTGCCATGAAGTAGGGAGGAAGCTCTCCTATAGCTGTGCCAGCACCCTGTTTATACACACACACACACACACACACACACACACACACACACACACGGTGAAATATGAATTACTGCTGAATTCAAAATAACTTTAAGAAAGACAGAGTCAAGTCCTGAGCCACCACCATCTTTATTCTTCAACAGTCTGAACTCTCTTAGACAATCTTTCTTGTAATTTCTTCAGGAATAGTTCTCCAGGCTTCTTGAAGGACATCCCAAAGCTCTTCTTTGGATGTTGGCTGCCTTTTGTTTTCTGTTCTCTGTCAAGATGATCCCACACCGCTCCAGTAATGTTGAGGTCTGGGCTCTGGGGAGGATTCAACTTAAGAGCCAGATGCGTATCTCTATTTCTTAAGGACATCGCTTTCAGATACTGTTCATTTCTTGTGTTTTTAGGCCTGATATTTCTTTTGTCCTCCACTGTTCCAGTTTTCACAATTTCCATGCTTAGTCGTGCCAAGTTATCAGCTAATAGCTCTTTGGGAATCACCTTCTTGGTGAAAGAATTATTTTTTCGCATCTGTCAAACTTTGTTATATTTGGCATATTTTGTGGATGCATCTAAAGAAATGGAAACAAATGATGTGACAGGCCACTAGTAACAGAGTTCATAAAAACACAGTATAAAATTGGTTATGTGTCGACACAACACTGGTTCGTCTATTGAGCTAGATGTCTTTTTTAATGCTTGAATGATTCATAGGTCAGTGTTCACTGTCTGAATAAATAAATGAATAAATGTGGTCAGGTACAAGGACAGGACTGCATTTCCATGGAAAAGCAATTCAAAGTTCAAACAAAAACTTTAAAAGACCTTCAGAAAACCCAGAGAACTATTGCTCTAGTCTAGACCATTTTAAAAGATTACAAGAAAGTAAATCCATTAGTTTTGCACAGTACTGTATGTCTGTGAGCAAATACAGCTGTTTGATTTTTACTATAATTTTGGTTATCATTATGACAAACACGTTACCATGGTAACTAGGTAGTTAGGAGGGAAAAAATATCAATATCCACAGTTAAAAGAAGCTTGCACTGCTTTATGCTTGGGATTGTGTGATTGGAGCTCGTAATTGTAATAAAATGGAAATGACTAACAAGAGTGAAAACACCAAAGATCTTTAAATGATTGTGGATACAAGACGCACAGGCCGTGTAGGTGAAAAGCTACCTCATGAACAGTACAACAGCCAAAAGGAGCTTGTAGCCATAAAGCGCTGGAGCCTGTATGATTGAAGACGGCTTAACAGAAAGCGAGCGGAAGTGATTTGCGGGAAATAAATCCTCAGCACTTTGGTCGGTTCACTAGGTTCATCCGCCAAAACATGAGAAGGTTACAGACTTAATTAACACGATGAAAACAACCGCCAAGAAATGCAGTGTTTTTGGAGTTGCTCACAGCTCATTACTTTAATGTTTCCACACACAAAGGGGCGAGTATGAGTTCAGGGGAGATGAGAAGATATAGTTACACTAAGTTACAATTACAGATCACAAATGTACAATTTCAAGCCTGAACTAGTCCCTAACAGCATGCATAACAGAGACAGCAATGAAAAGAAAATCTGAGCTTCAGTTGTAAAGGCGGAACACACAAATCACAGCATCAGTCTCGCTCACAGAAGATCGTAACTAACTAATCACAGGCACAGTATTGGTACGTTACTGAATGGCAGAGCCAAAAGATGATTAGCGGGTAGTTAGAAACCATGGCAGCGACAACAATACCAAACAATCATTCTCAAGAGGCGATGCTATCCCCAAATCTGGCAGACCCCATCTTTAATCTGGACATCCTGTTCTCCTGTTAACACAGAAGTCTTTGATGAAATCTGCCAGTTTTTTCTCATAATGGAGACGTGTTTTAATCTCCCTGGCAGCTGCTCCATTCAAAAGCTCTGCCTCTGTTTGTGAGCGTGCGGCTGTTGGTGTTTGTGCAACGGGCAATGAAACACGTCCACCTGCACCGTGGTGACGCTTGAAGTGGAGCACTTAAGGGACTTAAGTAGTGGACTTCAAGAGGGAACACAGAAAGACAAGGAGAGAGGAGGAAAGAGAAAGTGGGGAGGGGGAGAAGAAGAGGCACGTGGTGATTGTGAGAAGGAGGGGAATGTCTCAAGTCTCATCCCAAGTGTTCAGAAAGCTGGCAGAAGGAGGGGAAATGTTGGCGTGGGTGCTTTGAAAACGTGTGTGCAACAGGTGTCTCCAACTGTAGAGATGACAAGCCTCGTGGGTGGTTTTGAATCCAATGGGACCGGCTGGCAGAGACATATTCAACAAACAGACTTTGATAGCACTCCTCAGATCACAATGCTGTTGCATGTATGAATGAGTGAAAAGTTTACTCATTACAATTCTGAGGAAGCCTGAGGGTTGGTTACAGTAGAGAGTAAGCTGCTTTGTTCCTGTAAAGGAACCAGTTGAGAGGAAGTAACAGAAGATCTCTATTTCCCCCTGAACTCAGCACCTTCCACATTATGAGGAACAGGGAAACAGATAACAACAAATGATAAAAATCGCATAATGTATCATCTAGCAAGTTCTCTTTTCTCAATGCTCAGCAGTCCTGCCTTTATATGATGAGAAAAGTAAGTGAACTGATGATAAAAGTTGACTTAAAAAGATACTGTGTCTGTAACAAAGTCTGCAATGAAGCGTGAATTTTAGATCAGTGTGGCAAGTATCTGTTCTTGTGTTTTCATGCATCCTGTCTTTGTGTGACAGCAGCATAGGCCATTGTTGGTGGTGTCACGGTAACTGTGAGACACATGTGAGTCATTGATAAACCACCAGAGGCCCAGTCTAAAAGTAACTAGACACCCAAGTATAGAAAGCTGTTCTTTCAAGTACAAGGTTAAAAAAGCAATACACACACTGTAAAGTTTAACAAGCTATTTATGCATATTCTTAGAATTAAGTGGTAAAAATTGTTTCTGTTCAGGCCCTGTACAAATATCACAGACAGAAAATATTTAATCTTTTTTGGCAGCCACAAGAATGGTTAGATGTGTGAAACCACTGACGCTGTTTGGCGGAAATTCAGAGTAACGACCAGGGGTTTTCCAAGTAATTGAGTTATCAGTGGGCACATTTTGTACCCTATGGAAATTTGTGGCATTTCTAACTTGATTTTATTTTTCTCACGGGTGGGGAACATCCAAGATTAAATAATTGAATGAGAAATGATAAAAGAAAAAGCAAGTTAACTATGAGAGATGTGATTAGTGAAAAACACATTCTGTATAGTCTCTTAAATGGTAAGAGGGGTTCACATAAGATGTTGTTAACATAAAGTGAATTCACATTGCTTTAACTGCTTTGTAAAAGTTTAAATTGTGTGTTAACTAATGTGTCCCTGATTTGGATCCTTCTCTTGGTCTGTAAAAGCTCTCAGTTTTGGTCACATTCATGTTTCTATCATCCTCTGTCTGGTGATTAATTTGAAAAATGCACAAGGTAAAATAAGAAAAAATTTACAGTGGTTGCGATCTTTGCTGTTGGGAAAGTTGGTGTTCAACTGATTGTAAAAATATTTATAAAAACTTTGTGCTGTGTTTCTGCTTCTTCAGAATGCAGAATTGTCATGTTTCTAGCTTTTTCTCACCACAAGATCCACAGTCAGTCTGCTAAAGGGACTCACCCACATACAAGCTTCCAGGCGAACTTTTGAGATGATGGTCCAGAGAGAGATGCTTCCCTGGAGAGCCGCTGTCCCCACCATCCTGTCTGCACCCACATCCTCCACGCCCACCTGCTCAGCTTCAGAGCCTGATGCTGGTGCTTCCTGTTGGGGACAGACTATTTGGTCCGGATAGGGAGGCTCAGGGAAATCCACAGAGCCACATTCATAGGCTGCCAGGGTCACTGATGCTATGTGTGGTCCCTGCAAAACAGAGAAAGACAGACATTGAGAAAGATTGAGAAATAGGCAAAAGATGGGGTAAAAGTGGGAGTAAATCTACCTGTTGGAAGTGTTTTGAGTCAGACAAAGACCCTGTGTATGATAAGCAAAGGAGGAGAATAGCAGCAGTGAGTCAAACTGACTGATAACATAAAGGCAGTTATATGTGGGCCAGTATCTGGACTGTGTCATCTGTATTTCAAAGCAGTTTAACTCTTTATCTTATTTTTACCATAAATTAACATAAAAAGCTATTGTTCCTTCTGATTTCCCAGTAAAAGCTAAACAGATCATGAGAAAAATGTCCCTGCTATGAGGTTAAATTGGAGTATTACACCTTTTGAAACCCAGTCAGCAGAGAAAAAAGAGAAAGAGGGGAAAGCCCCAAATGGAAACAATTAAAATGGAAATCATTGATGCATGCACACCCATTATCCTATTTTTAACAGTAATGAGAAATGCTCACAAAAATAAAAGGTGTTTTAATTTAAAACAAGGAATTAAGAATGATTCCCACCACTATTTCCAGGTGCCCAATGTTTCATGCAACAAAGTTTTAAATTTAATTTCTCTACAGATTAAATGCACTAAAGTTTGACTGTTTCTATTGTACAAATGAGGCATGAGCACATTTCAGGACCTGCTGTGTTTGAAATGGCCCGGTAGGGTTTACATGCCTGCCTCTTGTTTATTTATTGTTTCAATTAGTCTTCCAGTAAGAAAACAGAGCAAGGGAAGGAAGAGTGGTGCCGGTTTAAAGTCTGCTGCTTGGTTAAACTTTGTTAGGTTGCCAACTTTTTCTTCCTCGGTCTAGAAATCCTGAAGCAAATCATTCACAATATTCATAATGTTGTGGTGTACGGTACTTTAGGGCCACATACAATGGCAATTAAACTAAATATGAATTTCAACACATTTAATGAATGTTTAAATTAGCCACCATCATTTAAAGTGTCCTTTCTGTAACTGCATTATCTTCCAAAAAGGGTTTCAATGGCTGACGGTTACCTAATCACTGCTTTAAAAAGTAAGTTCTTGTGGGTCACCACTATTTAAGTTATTCAGTTTCCGTCTTAGATGAAAAGAAAGAGGTCAGCTTGTGAATGCTGTACCTGCTAGCTTTGTAGGGCACAAAAGCAGATCAGTTCTTTTGTAAACTGTGTAGTTCCTTAGGTGATCACAGCTCGTTTCAGAAAAGGAACTAGGAAAGGTGACTCACTACAAAAAGTTAGGATGATGACATCGTCTGAGAGCACAATGTGTCAATAAGTTTACTGAAGGGAGTGTCATGTAACTTTCCATTTTCATTGAATACACATTGCACACTTGACAAATATCAAAACAGATATGAAAACACAGAGATGATCAAACAAGTCTGTATGATCCGTGTAAATAAAGGCAAGTCAACGGTGTGGGTCGTACAAGTAAGCACTTTGTATTCTATCTATTCCATGTGTTTACAGTCAAGTGTATGTGCGTGTAGGAAGGGTGCTCCCAGTGACGCACAGAGGCATTTTGGCATTACACAATGAAGCACCAAAGCAATTTGGCAAACCTGGGGTGGGGCTGGAACTTCCAGATCGGCATGGGACAAGGCAGGACAGGACATGATTGGATGTGGGAAGGCAGGACAGTGGGGCATTAGGCAACAGGAAACGGCAATGTCTTCGAAAGGACAAGCGCGCTCCCTTTAGATGACACCGATTACTTACAAAATATGCAACATCGGTAAGCATCCACATAAACACTTTCACTGGTTCTGTACTGAAGAAGACAACACTCCCAGGACTTAGATTAAAGAAGATCTGATGCGCGCACACGTGTTACGAGAGAAGAAGACGAATAGAAAAATCTCAGCGACCCAGAGGGAAAAGTCAAGAAATTCCAGCATTGACCCGCCAGAGTGGCTAATCCTCAAACTCACATCCTCCCAACTGATTCTCCAGAGGGATTGTTCTGCCTTCACATGTCTACACGCATACAGACAGTTCATGCACACTTATAACTCATCAAGGAGACAGTTGTGTGGGCAGGAAAAACGATATTCCTTTTGTTCACAACCCCCCCCTTCCCTGCCTGAAGTGTTGGCCAAACACACACAAACAGCATGACTAAAGAGTATGTTACGTGACATACTTGTGACGTGCGAGAGTACCTGTTCGTTATCTGTTCCTCAATGTCTAAATGCTGTGTCACTGCTTCTCACCTTACGCAAAAATCCAGCCCTCTCATGTTGTCTGGGTGGCTCATCCACCAGGTAGCTGCCCTCCGTCTCATTATGTTTCTCACTTGATGACACGGACAGGCAGGCACACAAAACCCAGCCCCTTTCCCAGGAAGGTGTTGTAAATGATTAACAATAACACACACACACACACACAAAAAAAACACAGTTTACTGTACACAAAGTGACGGTGAGGGTTTATGTGTATTGAAATAACTTATACATGTTCCACCTCTGAGTTGCTTCTGCTATATGTGCCTTATGCTGATGACGTTTGCAGCCACACACAAAAAAATTTTTTTTTTAAAAATCAGAGGTGGCAAAGTTCCTTTCTTTGTCTAAGTGGGATTCACGCTGAATGAAATATAGCTGACATTCCTATAGAAAACAGGAATGCCAGGAAGAAAACAACGACGGACCTCTAAAATGAGTGTAATTACGGCAGCAAGTGTGTGTGGTCACATCACTACAGACAAAGCAAAGAACTACTGTCGCAAAAAAAATGTTAGAAATAAGTATAAGATATCTAAAAGGAGAAAAAATCCCTCAAAATAATCAGAGATCTAACTAGACAGTGAAAACAATTCCACCCTGAGCAAGTATGTGGAGTAATTATTTAGCAGAGTTATCAAGACAATTTGCGAGTACTCAAATTTAAATATCACCTTTGCACTTTCAAGTAGTTTTCCCTGCTCAATTTGAAACTTTGGGGGAAATGAAAGGGACAGAAATGTGTTCATGTTGAAAAATAAACTAATTTGGGAACCTATAAAGCAGCAAAATAAGAGCGCATCTTATAGGTACTGATACCTTAAACCGGGAATTATTTGTTTTATTGTAGAAAATTGTTCCATATTCTCAAATTTGGACAAATGTCTCAATTCTGACTATCCCACCTCAACTGATCCACATGATCAAGCATCAGTGTAATAATTGTCAGTGCAGCAGTGTCATTTATGTAGTTCACACACACACACACACACACACACACACACACACACACACACACACACACACACACCAAGATAAAAACCAAGATGACTAAATGTAGCAAAGTTTACAAAGGATGGGGTACTTATTATGTTAATCTTGTACGTCACAGACACTGTGGAGAGAAAACCTAATATACTTAATATAAAATGTAATCTCGTAGTTTCACGTGAAATCTGAAAAAACAATCTCGTGGACATGGAGTGGCACAACACAATAAGAGCCTGAGGTTTACTATTTTATACTGAAACTTTTAAAAGGACAGTTTTTGTGCCTCGCACTTCTTTTCTGATTGAAATGTTCTGCGCTACGATAACGTTCAAATTAAAAGATCGGATCAGAACTGTTTCTTCTGAACCGAGAGACCTAAACAGACACAGCTTATGATTAACCCAGCGAACAGCCACAGAGAGGACTCCTCGTTTTTGTTTACAGTGGCAAATGTAGTTGCTCTCGGTGCCCAATCCAGACATTAAGGGGTGACCATAAACTGACCAGTTCTCTGTGACCACGACCACAGGATGGTCTAGTTATTAACAGGTCGCTGTGGTTGTCAAGGGCCATTTAGGCACATTAGACACGGTCCAGCTAGCACAACCTGCTAACCACTTCTTACAGTTGGAGACTGCTGGAGGCAAAGTAGGACAAACATTAGAGGTTAGATGCTTATGAAGAAGCTCTGGTCAGGATCTCAGAGGGAGGTAAGAGAGCTCTGGACTGAGGCCATTGGAGCTGAAATGGAGAGGAGGGGCAGGGGTGTATACAAGTGGGTGGTGAGTAGAAACTATGAGGAGGCTTGGGGGATTCAGGTTCAGGAACTTCTCCACAGCAGACAGACACAGCAAACAGTCATTCTTACACCTAACAGTACAATGGATGATACTTTGACACTTAAACTAGCTGATCAAAGCACATAAGCAGAAAATGCAGAAACAAATTAAATAAGCTGACTGTGCATGTGCTTAAAAGAAATGTCATCATTTAAATTAATATTCTGTGTTCATTTGCAAAAATCCTTCTCAAATCATCACATAACTCAAGAAAAGCTTATTTTCTACAGTTTGATTGAATGAATTACTTTAATCAAATTATTTGAATAAAGAAAAAAAATGAAGAAAGAAAAATAATCATTCAAATGCGGCGGCCAAAATAATAAATAATTTCTGTTTGCCAAAGATAATTTTACTATACTTTAAAATACAGTGAAATACCAACATGTCATGTTTCATTTTTGTAGTGACATCATTGTTGTTAAAACTTTCAGTTTTACTATTAAACCTTTACTTATTTATCCTTTTGTTGCTTATCATTTCAATAAGAGCAGGAACATTTTTGATTGATCGATTAGTTGAGGAAGAGGAAAAGTGAAAAATGGTCTCTCACCCAAGGTGCTTTAAGCATCTCTACAGATAGTTTTGGCTACATTGACTTATGTAGAATTTAAATGAATATTTCTGATTGTTAGTTGGAAAAAATGAAGACATGGTCTTTGACTTATATGTTTTGTTCTTGCGATTTTTCACTATTCAGAAAATTTAGATTCAGAGAAAAATTAAAAATGTTAAAAATCGAAAACAACACATATGTTGGGACACAACTATACTTTAAAAAATGTACATGTGCAGTCTGCCGACGGCACTCTGGCCTGGTCTGCTCAGGGTTGGCTTGTTCGAGATGGGTTGTTGGTATAACTCCAGACTGGCAGCACACTAAACCCGATTTGGTCCTGGATATTTTTCGTGTGGTCAGTGTATGTGTGTGTGTGTGTGTGTGTGTGTGTGTGTGTGTGGCTTTATATATCGAATGGTAATTGTATTTGGTATTTAGAAGACTCGTGAGGCCTTCAATACACAGACGCCCGCATGCCTTGGATGGCTGAGGTGTGACAGTTAAGACTCGAAGCCATTAGAAATACCACACATGCACACACAAACCTTTCATTTACACGTCTCTCTGGCATTGATCTTTGAAGGGGTTTGGTGAAGATGAGTCAGTCACAAGACGTTTGGGCATATCCATGCCTCCAATCTTAAGAGAATGAATTACTTAATAATCATGAATGAATGCAATTGTGCTGCTTCTTTCTTTTCTTTCTTTTTTTTTCCTTTGCCAGAAGGAGAAAAAGCTCTTTTTGCATGTAAATGCTAATTTAGGCATCACCCCTCATAACTGCAGCTCTACAACTTATCAGTGCAGAACTCCCAACCAACGTGTCTTTATGGCATGTAAGTAATACCGCCTTTTCAGCAGTGAAAGGATCAAATCCCTGTGATAAAGCTCTGACACACTATCTAGATGTAGTTAAAAATGAATGGCTTCAATTGGAATTTAAGAGGTGTTGAAGTTAAAGTGAGAGATCCGTTACTACTAGCCAGTAGTGAGTCAAGAGCAGCTTTTCAGCTTTTCAGAGAACAACTGAACTTGATCCCGATGTGTCACTCATGTTCTGGGTAACATGTATGCATGAGTATCAATTCTCGTTTTTGCTGAACAGAGGGTGGATTGTGCAATGCTGAGTCACGTTTATCTCAGCACGCGCAAGAAAAGTCTAAAAGAAATTCTGAATTACTGTCTTGGAAAGGTTTATACAGCATATAAATAGGTTTCCACCATTCACGGAAACTGTAGCGGCTATGTTCAGAAACAACGCTCCTATGAACACTTGTTAAGTGACAAAAGATCAACAAACAAAGAAACAAAAAAAAACATAACCAATAGATAAATATTTGATATTATATGATAACAAACCAGGCTGAAAGCAGCATGGCAACTGCAGCCAGAGTCGGAAAGGAAAGCTGTTAACATACTGCCTGTGTAAATTAATTCACTCAACCAGTATTACTGCCCCACCTTTTACATACAAAGTCATTGGACTACGGTGAAACTGGTGTATTCTGTTAAGATAATGTGTTCCAAGTGTATTTTTGTTTCTGTCTTTTGACTGTCTTGAACTCTTGGGTGGGTGGGCTTACTTGTAAAACTCAAAAGGCTCATTTTTATGCCATCCGGTAAAAAGAAATGGAAATTATTTGACAGGGTCAAAAGATTTTTTATTTCACAGGATTTTATTGTATTGTATTTAATGTCAAAATAAATACATTTTATTTTATTTGACACTAATTTAATTCTATCTTATTTCATCTTATACATCGGATGTCTTTGGAAGTGAACATACAGACATATTGTATAGGACTAAATAAAAATGGCAAAAACCAACTAAAAACTGAAAACACTGAAATAAATTCTTGGTTCAAATTCATCATCATTAATATTTTTATTAGAAAGATGAAACGGACCCTCTAGCCACCCACACACCGATATCTTCATTCACCATCACAGCTAGTTGGCCAGTAGGTGGTGCTTTTAACCCGAACCTGCCTGGAACAGGTTAGGTTTCCAGCATAAGGTGAGTAATAAATGAACAACCTTTGCAACACTCAAAACCCAGGCTTCAACCTGCAGATACCTCAATAAGCCACTAACCCTGCTTCAAAGTAAAGCCCCCCCCCCCCCCCCCGGTCATACAGACCAGCAAAGTGTGTGAGTCACAATTCAAACAAAGACACCATGTTTCTATCGATATGAATGTCGGTGACCTATTTGCTCTGGAATAAAAGTGAAGCTTGTCACTGCAAATGCCACACAGTGATCAAGAGTGAGGCATATGGCATCTCACACACACACACACACACACACACACACACATACCAATCCTTTGTTCAATACTCTGAAATGACGTGAGTGAATTTCCTTCACCCACATGTTCTTGTCAGACACTGAATGTTTGAGCTCACTGCACTTCACTAAATATCAGCACCTGAGCCACAGAGCTGTGAGGACTCGGGCAGAGGTGTGTCACTGTGAGAGTAACAACAATGAAGGGATAATGTGTGGAAGCCACATTTTCAGACCTGCTCATTGCTTACAGTGATAGTTAACTGTAATTAAGGCTGTGCTTTTGGTAATTGCCAAGAGTCAAAACTTAATTTTAGGGGGGTTGCTGGGGAAAATCTGTGTACTCTACACAAGCCTCCCCAGCAACCTATAATTTAGCAATCCTAAAAGAAACAAAATGCAGAAAACTACAGAATGTTCCTTTATTTAGATAAGCCAGTGGTTTAGTTTTTAAAGGAAAAGACTGTAAATCATAAGTCGTATGCACATATGGTTAAAACTTTTTATTCCCACATTTCCCAGTGACTGCTGACACTTATGTTCAAGTGAAGACAACATGCACACCTCTCACTCATAACGTCACTCAGAGCCCACAAGCAGAGGAATAAAAGACTACCCGAGTTGCTATTACGTAAACAGCACCATGCACGCTTTCAATTATAATGACTTTAATTCTTTGTTTCTGTTGATTTAACGTCGAGCACAACAATTTTTATGCTGCCCATAATGACTTAATAGCAACGGCCATTACTGAAGTAATTTAACGGTGGATGACTCAGATGAGCTCTCTTCTAAAATATTTACAGCATTTCGCAAACTTTCAAGAGTCACACACATCGCTAACTCCATCTGAGTTAAAGGTTTTATGGAAAGCCTTGACAGTAGTTGTCACTCGGAAACAAATACTTCAAAACCAAAGAGGGGATGAAAGCTGATGCCGCTCAGAACTGTGATTCTAACAGTCCGACACAGGTGCAGGACCTTAAGCGCCCGCATGTGCATCCGTGTAATGATCCTTCCCTCCGCTATCCACGCTGAAACTAGATCTCTCCTATTTTCCAGTGCATTTATATTGTTTTCATGGTCTGTATTATGAGCATCTATGCGCCAAGTCCTCTCTCAGAGCAGCTGGTTAAAACACACTTCTTTATATGCCAAGTGTGCCTTTTTTCTTCTCTACGCCTGAGCAGCAGCGTTTTATCTTTCTCCATTAACCAGCCCTGACCATGTACAATGCTCTCCCGTAGTCTCAGCAGGATGAAAACACAGAGAGAGGACACAGGGCAGCAATTGCTCATGTCAGGGAACAGGAGAGCTGCCACTTTTATTCTGGTTTCACATACTGTGATGGTTTGCATGTTTCTAGCGCTGTACCCCCCTCTGCTGGTGGTTCTGCAGTGGGCTACCCTTATAAACATGTGACTTGTGTTCATTTACTTAAGTCTACAAGTTCAACAGAAACATTGTATTTAAGTGAGCCAAGTTAAATGACGTCAGCCCTACATCTGCGAAAAAAAGCAACCAAAATATTTGCTGTACTTAAAGGAATTGTTTTAACCTTGGAATTAAGTCCTTTAAAAAACAGAAAAGGTGACAAGATGACAGTTGGTGTGGTAGGAAAAGTCATGTGACCAAAATGACACAAAGAAGACACATTACACCCTTTTTCATAAGTTAAAATACTTTCTTGAGGTCTCAATGAATTGTCGGTGACAAGCTTTGGTCAAAATACCACAGAGTGAGACATTAAAGTCTTCCTTTTAAAACTGTTATTTCACAGCTTTCATTTTACAGATCGCTGGGTAAGCAATTCGACTCCACTACCCCCCTCTCATCCCCTGGGTGTGTCCTAATTGAGATCTGGGGCCTGTGCTAGGAAGCAGGATTTAGTGGCTTAGTGAGGTAACTTCAGATTCAGCTATGAATTTTCAGTATCACGAAACTGGTTCACCTTTTATCAGGTTGTATCACCATGGTAATTTACTCTGGAAACCTTACCTGTCCCTGAGCAGGTTGGGTTTCCAGATCAGAGATCAATATACATGAAAGCAGTGTTGTTAACAGTGAGAGTGTCTCAGTCCAATTCCTACTGGAATCAGACAAAATGAAGACTCAGAAGCATCTTTTTTTTGATCTGTCTGCCAAAGTAAATATTAACTCATTGGCTGCCAGCCATTTTCAGTGCAGAGAGACCCATACTGCCAAGTGTTTTATAGTATTTTGACTGATTTTCCAAGACCCACAGAAAAGTGTGTCTTATGACTATGTACACACCGAAATTACCAAAAGAAAGAGTAGACTCTCTTCTTTCATCAGGAAAAAAAAGTTTGTTTCTACCATTTTCAGTCCTTTAGTAATAGACAGTAGAACATAGGTTGGTTTCACCAAAAACAGCTGTTTTTGACCAAAAAATTGAGAAAACAAGCTTTTTTTTGTGCAAAGTGGCACTGCTGCCACCTTGCGGGTAATTTTGCCAGTATATTCTCTGTTTAGTGTTTACAAGCCTAAGATTTAGTGACAAACTCCACTAGATTGTTCCCCAGCCCGCTCCGTTAAAAAACGCAATTGACGTCTATAGACGTCAATGGCAGCCAATGAGTTAATGTAGCCTGAAACAGGAATTGAATCACCCTAAAGCTTGTTTCTGCTGATTTCTGAAGGTCTGAAACTAATATTTATGACTCTATTAATCAAAATCATCACTGAAATATGAAAGATTTCCTTGTGTTTTCTGTATTTATTAAATGAGTGAGCATTCCATCATATTACAATAGACCATATATTTTTACAAAGCGTTTTGATATTTAATCAAAATCACTTGACAACTAAAGACCTTGTTGTTGTGAATATAATAAAACATTTACAAATAGGCCACTGACTGCCTTGAATTGCTTTTATGTTTGTCCTATTTGGCGCAGAGAGCATTTAGAACAGCCAGTATTAAACCTGAAAGAGTAGGACTGAAACTTTCTCAAAAACTTTAAGAATATGTCTGTATTATACATTAATTTAATGAAACACACAATCGGCAGCAGTAGCAGTGATAATGATCAGCTTATTAATTAAGCATTCACATAGTTGACTGCTGACACTGCTTTTTTGTCAGTTTTTATCATACCGAACAATGCTAACGCAATTTGGATACAAATTGAAGCGCGCTATTATCATTTTAGAGTGCACACGGTACCTAGCCTGAGAGCTTATACAGCATACTGAGCTCACACTTCAAACCACCATGATGATAGAAAAATACTCGACTGGCTGTTTTACTCTCAAATATTTATATTTCCCTCATCCGCAGTTCAGTTTGCTGGTGCTTATTCCTCTTTTAGGCACAATGTCAAATGTTGTGAAATGGTTCAGGTCGTTTAAAAAAAGGCCCACTGATAGAGTTAGAGCTAAAGTAAGGTATGGGCTGACAGGTTGGTTAATACTCCTTTTGAAGCTTATGTACAAATTCCTCCGTCACATATCAACTCCATAAACCCTGGGCTTCAGTGTCAGTCCATTCCTCTGTGTTTTGTTGAAGTTTTTAGCAGCCACTGTCAAGAATCGTTGCTCATATGGGCTGCTTTTAACTGAAGTTTATTAGGGCAGAAGGTGGTGTATTCAATGACAAATGATAAATCTGAATTTCCAATTTCACTAAGAATTCAGATTTCCAAGTCTAGATGTAAAAAATGAAACAAGCCATTGGTTGTGCAATATAAGCCAGTTTCGTTCCTTAGTTGAGTGAACTATTTTCCTCTGATGAGAATTTGTTGTTAATACGAAGCAAAAGTAAAAAGTTTGAAATTCCCAAATCCCAAGTACAGTGAATCCAGTTTGATGTGAACTTGAAATTGAGAGATGTTAAAAACAAGGAGGGTGGACAATAATACTCTGATCTGGGAGAAATCTGAACGGCATGCTGAATAATATCATTTCAAACCTAGGGTCCTCCAAACAAAGTGACAAATTTGGGTTTTTCTAGTGTTTTTCAGTTGGTGGTGACTTCAGAAACCCCAGATGAAAAAAAGTGAATGTTTCAATATATGTCCCTTTTAATGGCTCCTAAAAAGTTTGAAAAGTCACTATGCGTCTTCTGCTTTCATATCAGTTTATCTGCAGAAAGCTGAAATATGCAGCGCAGGGTCAAACGTATGTTTTCCAGAAAAATATGACTTTTCAGCTAAAGCCTTTGTGCTAATAAAATATTGATATTTGGTATCAATATAACAATCAAACGCTGGTTATGAAGCAGAGATACTTAAAGTTTATTGTGGTCTTCAGACCGCTGGCACCCTCTACTGACTGGGTAAAAATTAATCTGGTCAGTTAAAGACATATTTGGTCATTGAGAAAAATAAATGTATGTACTGTATCTAAAAAAAAAAAAGAAGTTAAAATTAGTTTTAGAACTGATTAGATGCTGTGCAATAACAATTCAATATAGCTCCCCTTAGTTGGTGTATATCTACACTTGGAACTCTTCATGGAAATCAGAGTCAAGATTCTGAGAAGCTAGGCATGATTCAGTCTTTCATTTCTACCCTCAGTGTTATGTTTAATGGATAGAATATTGACAAAAAAGCTCAAGCTGCAAGTATTAAGCCAATAAGTTTGTGAAAACATCCAAACTTGTTTGACCTAATTGCAAGCACTGACCCAGTCCCAGTTACTAAAAACAGAGCAACACGCCTGCTGGCATTCTCCAGTGTTAACTTACCACATAAATTCTCAAACTACTTTACCTTCAGTGATTAAAAAATATATCTTGACAGGACCCAGAAATGTGCAAAATCCCATAAGAATTAGGTTTAGGTTCCCAAGGAGAAGGTAGTTTCTTACAAAAATACAGCATGACCAAAAACCAAAACCTTTAATCATTGAAGTAATGAACAATCCTTACTGTTAACGTTCAGTTTAATTTGATCAAGATGTGTAACCAAAAGCATGACACACATATATAAAGAGGTTCAAGTTTTATGAACCTGCAGAAATGCCATTTCAGAGGTATTTCTATTAAATTGATCAAATTTAATAAAATATATTTAATGATTGGTGACAATTGCTGACGGATACAATACTACTTTTTATGCATCTGATACAACACAGCTAAATAAAAAGGTACAACATTTATCAACCTTAACTTAGTTAATATTATTTTATCTTCACTGTCTCTCTTTTCTTAAGTAAATCAAAAACTGAATCGACAAGATAAATTCCAACAGGCTTTCAAAATGAAACATGTTGTATAATGTGCTAAACAACACAAGACCACAGGCTCATGAACAATTAAAGGTATACAGACATAAAACTATCATACTGTTTATTTCTTGATGTTATATTTTTACACACACTGTGGCCATGAGGACTAACTTAACCCTAAGACATGCACTCAAGTTGAATGTTTGCAAGGAGCACTGAGCAACAAATAATGTGTGTTCCATTAATCTTGAATTCACAAAGGTTACGAGATAGGGTTTCTGCTTGAATAAGGAGAGCTGTCTATTCTATTCAGCTGGGTGTTTGTGCAGTTTGTGGTGCTGTTGGACTGTATTGTGCGTAACTGAGCATGCTTTTATGCTTTCTCAATCAATGAGCTCAGGCTGAAGATCAGAACCAGCTTTTGGGTTTCATTTAGCACAGTTTAACACCAGAAGCACCTCAATTTATGCCCTTTCAGAGTTGAATCCCTGCCTCCCCTCAACTACTTCAGCATAAGTTGAAGATTGTTCTAATCATAACAGAGAATTCACTGAGGACTCCATAAGCAGATAAGAGGCAGTTTACATATCAGTGGAATTCCAGTGGCAACAGCAGTAACTTGTGCTATTAGGTGTAACACTAGCAAGAAACAAAATCCTTAAGTGAAGTTTCCCTGTTATCTAAGGCTTTTATGTGTAGGGCTAAGGGGGTGGTAAATCCATCTAAATGTTTGAGCCATGTTAGACACTGTAGTCATTCAGGCTTTCTGCAACCATCCCAAATGACAAATCAGACCAATGTTTTACTTCACAGGCTGATTCGAAGTAGGAGGGACGCCAACCAGAGAGGTTTTTTGAGTCCTGTAAGCACGTGTGGCTGGTTGAAGGCTCACTAAATTATGATTTTCAATGGACATCACTAATCATGTACTGTCTCCATAATGTAATTATAGAAACAGTAAACAGTGTACTTACCATTGATGATTTAATCATTCAGCTTTGAATGGCTAAGAACTTGATTTGCACTGTTTTCCACTCAGGTCATGTTACACAACACTAACTGATGACTGCCTGTAGAAAAGCGAGGCTAAAATAAGAGGGAATGCAAACACTGTTTCACAGCAGCCATACTGACAAGGGTGACCACACTCCACATTTTGTTTATGAAGTTTGTGAGTCTAATAAGTGACCAATGTTGACTACAACAAAAATACACATAATTGACCAGATTAAACATCTAATCAATCCTTCAACCATTAACTTCCATCCTACAGTTTGTCTTTTTGTAGAAGAAGACACAACGCTGAAATACTTGCCAAGAAATGCAATCAGTTAAAACACAATGTATTGTTAGATTACAGCCTATAATATCTGTCCCAAAATCTCTTCAGAAAATCCACAGCCGCAGCACCAGCAAGGAGCACCAAGTTCTGTCATGAACTCATTGACACCATAACCTGCAGTTGCACCCACTCTCACTAGATGGTGACATCCCACTTTAAAAGCTTCCGAAGAAGTAAGCTGGATCACTAAGGGAGACTAGAAAAAAAACAGAAAATATGGAGGGCAAGCACTTCAAAGTTTCCAGTTCAGCTCCACTGGGCAAGGCCATCCGAGTGTGGCAGTGGACTCCCTGATGACAGATGGGGTTTGAGCAATGAAGATAATCAGATGTTTAGGGACCCTGATCTGATCAAATCAGCAGTACAGATCCGACATCCCCCCAGTGCTCCAAAAGAAGTAAACACACTCAGAGACAGAGAGAGAAAGGGGGGGGGGGACAGAAAGAGAAGATGGAAGAAGGGAAGGCGTAAGAAAAACTGGGGAAAACTGGGAACATAAGAACAGAAAAACATTCAAAGGAAGCTAGAGAGGGGAGGTAGTGTCAGAGAAAGGGAGAGTGAGCGAAACAGTGGGGAGCAAGAGAGTGGGGAGGAAGGAAAGAGAAAGAACTCAGACAGGGGGAGGGAGAAAGTTTTTATCCTCATGTGCACTCAGTCAGAGGGGTCATTGAGTGCGATTGTTCCTGGTCTGCCTGTCAAAACAGTGTGGCTACCACAGTCCCTATTCATCTCCGCCCCACTCTGAAATGCATGTGCACACAAACACATACGAACACACTCACATATGTATGCTCAATTGCATAAGAAGCCCCAACAAGCTTTTGATCTCTTTAAAACCCTTAGCAACAACCTAAATACACCGTCAACAGAGTCTTTAAAGACCTGCGTCACTGCACCACCATCTTCCCCTGTAATGAGTTTGAGCTGGGTCATAAACATGCACAGGCAAGTGGATAACTGGAGTGTGGCTGTGGTGGACTACCTGTTCGGAAGAGTTGTAGAAATTCTGTCTTACCAGGTAAAGGAGGAAGGTGTGCAGGCCGGTGCCGAGACCCACAGAGGAGAGGATACCCAGGCCAACCCAATAGGCACACCACAGTGTCTTCTTCTCCATGTAGCGTACATACTGCAGAGGCCAGAGAGAGGGACGGTCAACCACATGGCAGAGACACATGCACCGAATGTGAGGAAAGCATGGGGGGGGGAACAGTATGAGGAAGGGAGGGACATATACAGAGTGAGAGAAGGTACGAGAGTGAAAGTGTGCAAAACAGAGGGCACTTTAAAGGGTGGAAGAGGAAGAGAGAAAGAGAAACCTTTTGAGACAGAGGTTGTTGTTGAGTTTTGAGGACAGAGCTGTAGGGTAGGAGTGTTCAGCACACAGAGAAGAACAGCTCCATTATTCTTATTGGTGGCAACCAGCTATTACACAACTAGTGGAGTAAGGCAAGCCAAGATCTATCTATCTCTCTCTATGTTGCTATGCTCCGATCACTTCATCACTCCTTTAACACCTCCCTCTAGCCAAGGCAGGTTGTTTTCTGGAGGAAGCATCTAGAGTGTAGATTACGGGAAGAAGGGAGGGGATTGAGGGGATTTGGGAAGGGTGAGGGGTGATGGTGGAAAGACTCCATTTCCCAGGAAACTCAGTAAAACAAAAACAACACACACTCCTTCTCTCTTTGCTGGCAGAGTGCTGGGAAGTGCAGGGCCAGCCATAAGCAATTGTTACGTGTAGTTACTGAGAAGTGATTACAAAACTCCTTAGTGTCTCTATTTGCTTTTTGGCAGCAGATTTCAAAATACTACAGCCAAAACACAGAAAGTTGGTAAAAACAAAGTGGCAGGGTTCTAGTCAGATCTATGCCACAGTCTGCTGTAGTTTATAGGATTAACTATTGCAGTTAAACCTCAAGATATGACACGTAAGCAGGTAAAACAGAGCTACAGCTGAACTCAATCTGTGGATTGGATAACTCAGGGACAGATGCCACTTCATCATAAAACACATTAAGTTCACATACAGTTGTAACATCATGACCACCACACAAACAAAATCTAACAAAGTACCCCCCCCCCCCCCTTTAAAAGACCCAGACTCTTTGATTTATAACTACAGATCAGCTCTGCAATGTCAGCCTTACAAGGTGGGCAAACCAAGTTATGTCATGGGACCCGTCGTGGTATTTAAGTAGGTTGATATACTACATACAGTGTGCAGTCACCTTCTGGTGTGCTCCTTCAATATGATATGCAATAGAGAGGAGGATGAGGAGGATCAGCAAGCCAAACACAGTCTGTCTTTGCTGCCAGAGTCTGGTTAAAAGAGAGGAAAATTATTAAAATAGACAATAATGTAAAGGGGCAGATGAGAAAAGAACAGAAAGAAAATGATGGTTGGAGAAGTGTGTAGGCAGAAAAAAAGATGAGTAATCTTGGAGTATGATTGAATATCAGTGAATAAAAAGAATTTAATCTTTAGGAGAAACAGACATCTGCTGAAGAAATCAAGCCTCAACAAGTCCTAACAAGTTTTTAAGAACAGCAAGTTGTTAGTTGGTTAACGGTAACACTCACTCAATCTAATGCAATCCCATACAACATTTCATACAACAAATTCACAATTCAACAAACATTGAGGGGTCAAATGTTGGGGACCATTTCAAAATAATTCGCCGTAACACAGCACCACTACACATAGCGGCATCAGTTACAAACATAAAGTTGGATTATCCTCTTTTAGACAATGTCAACAGATCCATAGGTGCTAACAAACCATACAAACGAGCAATTACTTGACTCCTTAAGTTGAGGTCATGTTGCATCCCCTAATTTTTAGAGATAAATAATTCTGGGTTATCAAAACAGAAATACACATAAATATATTTACACATTACACATTAAGAGAGGACTTGAACTTCATAAACTAACAAGCTAACTATCATTAGCTTCCTGAGCTAACCTTACTTAGCTGTTGTCTCTCTTGTCCGCAGTATTCAGGTGTGGGCAGAATTATAAAGCAATGATTTGTTAGTTATTAATTTTTGTTTGAGTAAGTTTGTGGTCTTTCAGGAATTAACTCGATGAGGTGCTAAAATTTTAAGAATGACATGAAAACATGATGCTCAGGTGGAAACTGTTGCTTATATGAAGGAGGCTGTTTCAATTAGCTTATTTCGTGTCATGCACCTATTATAGCTTCAGGCCAGAGAGTGGATCTTGTTCAACTTCTTTTTTTCCCCCTGTTAATAAGTCACCAGTCGGACAGGAAGGTTCAGTCCAGGCTGGACCCAGTAGAATGTAATGTAATTAGTACAATGGAGCAAAACAACAAGCTACATGCTGTTTGTCTACAAAAGAAAATACAATTTTAGTGGACAAAACCTTCATCAAACTGACTGTACATCATTCTAGTACAGGCATGTCTCATACTTGAATCTTCACTGTTCACTAGTTTGAGTCACAAGGTCAGCAATAGTTTCACACATATGTTAGATGCTTTTAAGTGCAGACTTTGCATGGATTTGACCAAAAGAATTTCTTACAAAATGACAATTCCTCCCATCCAAGTCCGTCACTTGTTTCACAGCTTGTTTAAGAATAACAAACGCAGAGCCACAGCAATGCACAGCATTTCTCCAGAATGCCCTAAATTACAAACCACTTTTAAAGACATTCAAAATAATGTCTATTTGCTTGTGTGCCGTAATGGGCTCCTATGTAGGCCAGGGCAGCAGTTGATATACCATGTGTTTTGAGTGTTGGGTGAATAGCAGCTTCTCTCAGTAAGAACACTGCTCGTGGTGCTTGCGGCTCACCACATCCTCTTGTAGTTTAAGAGTAAACACGTTGTCCTGACACACGTAACCACAAAGGCCCCCATGAGAGTTCACTCTGACCTTCTTTTGGGGCCCTGGTGTCAACAAAGATTATTTAGCGAGTTGAAGACATATTGTACTGCACGTGGAATGTGTTATCAAGGCGAACTCTGACGTACTCTGGTCTGATGCTGTTGCTTTGCAGCCGAGGGAACATCTGTTTATGAAGTGGAGAGACCTTTAATGATCTATGCGTACTGTAAGGATGAGGGTTCATGAAGAAAAACATCATGAGGAAATTCTGTTATGTCTCCTGTGCTGCATTAAAGGCATGTGACCGAAGACTAAACTAACAGAGTCAATGCCTGGTGGTTTGATAGCACTGAGACAACCAAGGTCAGCTCCTGTCTGGTCATGTTTATGCCTTTCTCTGTGAGGGAGAGTGTGAAGAGTGTATGATGACATTTTTTTTTTTTTTGGTTTCACAGCCCTCATTTCCTCTGTTTGCATTTAAAGAACAGCCACATTGACACCCTTCTATGTATGCAGAATGGGTATTTGAAAAACCCTGTTTAGCTGCTCATTTGTGACACTAGTCATTTATCAGTGCATATAGGTGCTGAGTGTATACACTTCATCTCTGATGATCTTTTTAGAGATTTAATACATCCATCAATACTAAATTTCTCCAAACAGCTTGTGTATCACTACCAATGAGTGTTAGTCAAATCTGAATTGCGGCAAAAGATTTTTTAAGCACCAATTAAAAGGACAATAAAGAAAACAACTGCGTGTGAGTACCGCTCTACAGAAACAGGGCAGCATTTGTGGGGGAGTTGCATCCCAGCTGTATCCTCACCTCCTAATCCACCCTCTAAGGGTAATGAGCAGTTCCAATAAGAAGTAGTGGAGTGTTAGCAGAGGTTTCTTCCATAACACCAAGGATTCACGCTCTTCCCTGTCTCTCTGCTTCCTGTCATCCACCAGATGTTCTGAGTCTTGTCACACACACAAAGTAGAAGGATTAACATGTTAAAACAAAAGTCTCACAGAAACAGCAAGAGGCTTTCATAATTTTAAGACATTTTAGCACTTATGGGCAAGTAGTAATATGTACTCTTTAAGACCCGAGCTGTCTTTTAAAAGGAATATTAAAACCTAAAACCTGTATATTTCCTTCTCTGAATCAGTTGGATCAGAGATCCCTTGCCCTAAATGATCGTGAACGTTGCACCCTCAAATGTTGTATCGACTCTTGATGTCTTCAACATGTGTTTGACTCATTACTCAGCTGTACATTAGTTCTACCTGTCAGCTCTCCATTTTTCTGCTCCTTGACACCGAGACGCCTCTGAGGTAGCTCACTTTCGGCCTCACACGTCCTCATTTTTTTCATCAGTGGGGAGTCCTGCTGAGACAAGAAACAGGCCTTCAGCACAGCATCACGCGCACTGCTCGCCAAACTGATACGACTCCAAAACAAATACAGACTCACATCTAACAACACACAGCAACCCCAAACACTCTCAAACTCCTGTGTATACACTCCCACACACCAGCTGAGCAGCCTGTGTTTTCCTGCTCCTGCATCCTACATTTGACTGGGAACCTGATCAGGCCTGTGCACGACTTAATGAGAGCCTTAAGTTGTATATGGCATTGAGACTGTGAGAACACGGTAATCTTGTCGGTTAGTCTTAGAAGTAGATATCCTCTGAATATTGAAGGAATATACAACTAGTGGGATAGTCGGAGAGACCCACCAACAACAATTCCCTGAACTGCAATTACCAGATTTGCACCAAAATTTAGCAGGGAACCAAGCTCCACCTTTGTATAAAGTTTAAAGAAATATGGCTTGGTGGTTTCTGAGGTATTTTCTCAACAAAAAGAATAACATAGCCAATCATGTGACTTCACCTTAGCGAAACAATGGATTTTAGTGTTAAGACATGATGAAACACTTTGTTTCCCTGTTACGTTTACTCAAAGGATGTGCCCTTAGGCATGTGAGTGTCTCAATACGGAACTTCTGGTCTCTCGGGAATCTGACAGTGTGCAGTGAGACGAGGATTCTGACACTGAGATATGCAGCTCACCATCTGGTGGAATTGTCAGTTCCTCGTGCAGAAATGCGCACACACTGAGCTTAATTCTTCCTTCCTGTGCCCTAGGTTCGGGCCTCTGGCTGCAGGACTTAAATTGATGCATTCTGAGATTATTCCACGATCTTAGATTTGAGGCAGATTTGAGACTCCTCTGTTGGTCCAGCATGTATAAGTGTCGACAGCCAACCTGGAGGACACACACACGATCTCTAAACAATGAGGCTACAAGCACTTTGCAGTCATATTTATTCAAGTCTCATGCAGAGGAAAACAAACAACTAGATTGCAGGGCATTTGGGGAGCTACTCTTGGCTTTCTCTATGAACTGCAAACAAAAGCTTTTCAACCCAGATTTTGAACCTCAAGGCCACACACGTACCACATCCACAGAAGTACTTAATATAACCTGCAGGGAACAAAGCGTTGTACAGACAGAAAAAAAAGGATTCAGTAAAGCTTGTTTGTGTAAAATATCCTGTTGGCAACCTTACTCATTGAAACTGGTGCCAAGCAGGACAATTTGTGCAAAATAAGTACCTCAGCTGCAAGTGCACAATATTTAAATTATATTACAGGACAGCTAATTTGATCATTAATTAAGTTCCTGTGCATTTCAATACAACAAATGCCTGAACTGTTTCATAACACCACTTCTGCTTGTGTGAGACACAGTAGCGCAGTACTGCTCCAGCACTCGATTGCGCAATCTCCCCCTCCAAAAAAGCCCAGACCTGTTGAGTAACTCCAGCACAAGGGACAATGTGAATCTCCACACACGGCAGAGAAATTTAATAAGCTGTAATCAGTTCCCACATTTCAAATAGAGGTAATTACACAGCAATAAAGAGAGAGTTTAAGTTTACAAAGTGTAAAACAAAGCAGGGTTTTTATTTGTTTTAGCAATGCATCATGCAGAGAGCAAACTCACCGTTCAGTTGGCGTTTTATCCACAAGAAGCTCTGAACTCAAGTGAAAGCCTGTGGTGGAGCCCCAGTGGCAATGTAGGGCAATAGTACGCTACCCATGAACTGCATCATAACTCGAGTGCAGGATGTGGGGATGAAGGGGGCCAGTGAGGGATAGAGAACTGATACAGGGTGTCTGGGGGAAAGGAGGGGAGTATTACAGAAAAGAGACACAGAAAGTAGGAGAGATTTTTGTCATTTGCCCAGCAAAACCCCACGAGGGCCAGTCTAATTAAAGGTCTATAAATAAGTGGATCACTTTCCTGGAGTGCACTTCAAACACTCATCAGTCCTCCGTAGGTTTCACACAGACAGCAAGTGAATGGCATTTGGGCAAAGAGAGCTCAGCTAATTCCCAAAACCACTACAACACATCACATTTTCCAGGTCAGAACTGCAGAGAATCTCAGATCTATATCGACACGTGCAAGTGTTTCAGAGCACTTAATGTTCTCCAGCAGGTCGCTGTGGTGGCTGCTGCGTCTGACTGAGCATGATCAAAATTAATATTTTCTGAATTACAGTTTCATGGGATTTCAGTAAAAAAATTGTTGCAGAAAGAGCAAATTGATAGGACAAGACCTCCTGTGCCAAATTATTATACAACATGCATGACTAACTTAAGTAGTTCCAAATATTTTTAATCATTTAAAAACATGACGCAGCTGATATCTGTTACGAGCATAGCGTCTGGTGGTTGCATTGAAGCTGTATCACTGAAGACAGATCAGTTACGCCTCACTGGCTGCTGACCTGTAAAATTGATGAGAAGTGAAATTGCTGAGAGGCTGTTATGTTCCTGTCAGAAAAGCATGAGATTTAAAAGCGAGTCGGTCGGTCTAAAGATGATGAGCTTTAAGAGTGTACAACGTAAACAGATGGACAGTAACAACATCAAATCAGTGCTTAGAAATTAGTGGGTGAAGCAGTTTCTCAATGTCATGGTGCAATTTTTCTTAAAAACTATACAAGCAACAGGCTGGTGAAGAGTTCTTTCTGAAAGAGAAAAGGTGAGGGACCACAGACCAGAAATTAATGCATTCCCACAGATAAATTTGTTTTAAGAACAATTAATGTAGACCCAATAGTCATCTTTTAAAAAAATTACGAGTGAGCGTTAGCCTTGTCTTGAAAGCAATAATCTTTCAGAAGAAATAAGTCTCTGTGTCCATTAAATTTCACTGAATACAGCAGATTTCTGTACAGCAGTTAAGTCATGAGGTTATGCTGGAAAACCCATCACGGTCTGGCTGAGGTGCTGGGAATAGTAGCTTAGTTACATGATCATGTATAACACTTCACATGTACAAGAACAAGAATAACTCCTTGCTCTGTTAGTTCTCAACCAGCTGACATCTTGCAGTTGTCTCAGTTTACAGCACCATGTCTGCACATATTCAGTGTCCGTATCTGCAGGCTCCCTCTTGGCAGGTGATATTTATGTCATTTAAACATTGAGCATATTCATCCTGGATGCTTGAGAAGAGGGCATGCAGAGAGGTGTCTCCGATTTGTCTCTGTTTATGTGTAAATTCAACAAACAAAGAAAAACTGAAACCCACAACTCATGAAAAAGGTCCTTTTAGTGACTGTGATGCATCAAAAAAACTATATGTTACATAAACATTTTTATTTCAGTGCGAAACTCAAAATTTACCACAAAATTATCTTAAACTTTGCCTATCTGGGGGAATAGTTGCAATTTTTTTTTTTTTACTCAATCATCATCTCAACCACATCGTCTAAACGATGCATTTCATCTATAATGGAATTGTGAGAAAACATGTTTTGTTTATGTTGAACACTGTTGAATGGATTGTAAAAGAGTGAAAGGGTGTGACAGAATTATTGGTGTAGGAGCAGAAAAAGAACTAAATAGAGCTGCTTTTATACTTGTTCAACAGATTATTTTCATTATAAGTCCCTGTTTTCTTCAACAGAGGGCAGTGTAAGCCCAGAGTTAAATGTTGGGCAGCACCATAAGCTGTCCAACATGAGCTGCTCAGAGGACAGTGGTATTTGAGATCCTCATGTTTCACATGAGCAACAAGATAGGATTCAACTAAAGGTTGAAACATGAAATCAAGAGCTGATTGATTTTTGTATATCTTTGCAGGCTGGATGTCACTATTTTAGCATTGTGTAAATGATACACTCCAAACTGCATCAAGAGATATAAATCACATGGCCGCAAAGACAGACGTGACATGATCATTCATTTGATAAATACTTTTGTTCTGCAGCGTCTGTAATTGTATCAGCATCATTAACAGATGATTTTTATTTTTTCTAATAGCATAAACTGAAGAATGATCTTTTTGCAGGTGTGAGCAGTGGTCCTTATTATGGTAAAATGTTTTATTACATTCTGTATTTGTGTGTCTCTGTACAGGTCCAAAACCAAGGAGCCCGCCATACTTTTGTGGTCCAATATGTTTTGTGGGGATCCACATGTTAATGGGGATTTTTGAGGATTAAAGCTTGGTTTAATGGTTTGGGTTAGAATCAGGTTATCGTTGTGTGTTCTAGAATCCAGGCACTTGTGACATCATTTAGAATGTGCCATTTTGGACCACCTTTGGAACACTAGAATTCCATTTGGTTAGGCACATAATCAAAGTTGGACTTGAACAGGACACATCTGACACGAGTAGACCACTCTTCAGACGAAGCAAGATGGAAGAAATATACTTTATAGGCAAAGGAGAGGGGACCTCCGGAATTTATGAAAAGGAAGATGACAGCGTGTAAGTGTCTCAGGGCCAAATTTAGATGATTTTTTCCCTCAGTTTTAAATTGAGAATATCTGGTAGAGAAAGCTGTCAGAATAACTTTCTTATTTTTGGCGTGTGTCTGCAGACAAATGGAAGAAATCAAAGCAAGATTTGAACATGCTTTACGCATCTACAACGAGAAGAAGGAGATAAATGAGAAGCTGTATGAGCATGAACTGATAATTGAAGAGCTGAGAAATGACTTGGACAAAGAAAATAAGGACATGGTCAAAAGAATCAAAGAGTAAGATGCCAAACCAACTAGATTTAACATTTTGCTTTATGTTAGGAGTCATGATGAGACTGTGACTGTATGTACCTACAGAGAAAGAAAGTACACACTCTTTCAATTCTCAAATTTTATGTATGAGGATGTTAAAATAATAATAGTCTTTACCAGATCGTAGTTGAATACAACCTCCAGATGAACAACAACACATGATATATTACACTGTATCATTATGTAGTTAATACAATAATTAGCACACTAGTTTGTAGATTCATCTTTAGCACCAATAACAGTAATCGAGACGTTATCAGTTTCTCTCATCACTGTAGAGGCATTTTTGCCTACTGTTCTTTGCAACATCGCCTCAGTTCATTAAGGTTTGCAGGCGTCTGTTTATTCACAGCTCCTTAAGCTCCCACAACAGCATTTCAACCAAGCTGAGGGTTAGATTTTAGGGCAAGTGGGCGTGAACATCTTTATTTTTTTCTTTTTCAGCCGTTTTGTAGATTTGCCGGAAATTATTGTCACAATCTCTTGAATGAACACAAGTTATGCACAAATTATGTTCCTCAAATGTTTGAAAAAAAAAATCCTCCATTTTACAATGTCTTCATTAAAACCTTTTCATTTTCGTCCAACTTTCACATAAAAAGATCATTTGTGTGAAAAGAAACCCCCATAGAACCATTGCCATTGACCTTTCAGTGCTTACATGGCCCAACAAAATTAAAAGCAAATAAAATCTAATGGAGCATTCAGGGCATACCAGACAAATATTAGCCCTGTAATTCGCTGATGTTATCTTATTTGCTCATAGGCCATTTGAAGTCAGCAAGCTGAATAGAAGTTTACATGTTTAAACAGTTTTTCATTGCTTTTTCTGTTCATGGTTTTTAGAGTATTCCCATTACAAAGTAAAAGGTCAACTGCACCCAAAACATTATAACATTATAATCAGGCCTTCAATTATGAATGATTATTGGACAAGGAACTATATACTTAATCCTCCTTGGAGGCCAGAATTAGTAGAACTTGGGCTGTTTGCTGAATGGAAACCAAAAACTGAGTGAAGCCCCACTTCTGCAGACCTGGCAAATTACCAGCTCAGACAATCAATTTTACGACCAGTGGATTTAAGGGCCAGGTGAACACTCGCCTACCCCAGCTGTTACTGAACTGCATCTTTGCGAACTTACTGGAGTTGCTATACTGAATTACTTTTATTTCGAGCCAGTAGCACCAAGGTCCGATGTTTCCTGAATAATTACGGTCAACAGGTCTCAGTGGATTGAATGATAGAGAGTTAAAGGTTACCAGCAACACCAACCTCTTTCTTTACCTAGCAGTTTTACAAGCTTTTATTGGACATAGCTGAGACTAATGGACGAACTGATGCACTACATATGTTACTGGACTGAGTCTCGCACTCCCCAGTAACATGCTCACGCTACACTGATGTATATCAACTAAATCCTCTGCAGTTTAACAATGTTGATAACTTAGTCCAAAGCTGGGAGGCAACCTAAAGATCTAATATCTGCAGCTTGAATTTGTGATTTCACATAAAAGTGGCTTGCTTCAGTTAAAATTAGCTCCGTTTGATCAGTTAGTGTTCATTTGAGCTGATACAAACTGAGGCCTGTAGAGTCTGAGATCATCAAATGTTCTATTTACCTAATTCTTAGACCTGGATAACTTCTCTGTAGGTCTGTAGGGTGATAAGTAACACCCATTTTCACATGACTGTCTGTGTGGAGTCCAGAATTGACCTTCTTTACAGTCTTGTTAATCTAAATGGTTTATTTACATTAACACATCTGTACACCTCTCTAAAAATTACATTTAATGCCTGCAAGTATCTTTTCTAAAAAAAATATATATTATAGCTTTTGGATTCTTGATGATTGGTTTTGTTTTCAGCTTACGGCAAGAAATTGCTGAAGCAAAACAACTGTTTGAGGAGCAGGCAGAACGAGCCCTGCAGCATGAACTTATGGAACAACAACGACGACAACAAAGATATAATTTAATCCGGATAAGAAAAGTGGTAAGTGATGAGTCTAACGTGTAGCAGGGATCCAGTAATTAGTCTCTGTCTAAAGTAGTTCCTGATCTTTTACTTTGATTTAATTTTGAAAGGAAAAAGAGAAACAGAGGCTGAAAGAAGAAAATGAACACCTCACTGCTGAGGTACAGTATGAACTTTAAGCTTTGAAATAACAAAAAAAAGGAAATATATAAATGCCAAAGCAGCTGTCTGAAATGCAGACAAGACATAATAAAAATAAAATAATTTAAGTTAAGTTAATTTAGTAGAGTCCTCTTCTTAAACCCACTCTCACTCCGAGGCGCTTCTCTTTCAGCTGGAAAAACTCACAAAATATCATCAGGAAGAAAAGCAGCAAATAACAACAGCTGAGCAGGAAATGAAGGTAACCTTTTTCTTCATCTAAAGTGATGCGAGGGACAAACTGTCCCAATATCATATTCATGGTAGTTGTAATTTATTAGATGAATAACTTTTCATGTGTTTTATAGTGCCAGATGAAGGAGATTCCCAAGATCTTCTATGAAAAAGACAATGAAATAAAGATGGTAGGAACATCCATATCAAAAGTTTCAGAGATAATGTCTCTGAATCGTCTCTTAGCTTCATTTCCAACATCATAGGTTTTGCTGAATTGATGAAAATGTTAATCTTAACGTATTTCTGTCTGGCAGCTAACAAGTACAGGGACTCAAAAAATGAATATGATAGAGGAGAAGTATAAAGTAATGGAGGTATGTACAATGTTAAGTATATCGTGTATCTGTGTGTTTGAATGCTCCTGCTGGTGTTCTGATATTTATTTATGTTTTTCCTGCAGGATCTCAAAAAAGAAAATAGAGAACTGCGGAAACAGATGAGTGACATAGAGATGGAGGAGACGGATTTTATGCTGCCAGAGACACAAGATTCAACAGTAAATATCCAACCATAAATACTTTATGTGCAACATTATGCAACACATAGAAAATTAATTAACTTTACAAAATCAAGTTCAATACTTAAGGGAATATACCCGTTTGCTTTTTTGTTGAGACGATTTCACTGAAATTGCATCACTTATTTTTGTGATATACATCTTTAAAGCATATCCACTTGTCATGTCTCTGTATCATGGGTGGGACCATTTCTTACTTTAAAGAATTCATTCAATTTAACAGGTGCTTAAAGGCAGATGTTCTTACTTTTAGATAGAATCAGGATAACTGTCCAACGTTTTTAAGGCCTTGTGCTAACAAATAAAATAAATTTTGATGGCCATCTGTAGCTTTGTATTCAGCACACAAGTAAGACAGTGGTGTTGATCCCTTCATCTCACTCAAAGCAAGGAAGTAAATGAGCATTTTTTTCTAAACTGGCAAGCTATCCTGCTTTGCAACGAGGAAGATCAAATCCTAAACTGCGAGCTGAAACTTTCTTTTGTCTTTGTAGGAGCAAGAAGCTCCAAGGACTGAGAGCTGGTACGTGTCTTTCATACAACAAAATAACAAAACAACAAGTTCTCACACTCATTTTAACAATTTGACTTTCTTTGTTTTCAGCCTGTCAAAATTTGGAGTGAATATCCTTTGTGTCATCCTGATTGCAATTATGGTTTCATGTCTAGATTTCTACAGCGTTACCAATTTTATTGATAGTATTTGGATCACTGTTTTCGAACGGATCGAGCCCTACGGAGAGAGAAGTTACCTTGTGCCTCCTGTTTATCAACTTAGAACTAAACTTGGGATACTGAGCTTTACAATATGAGACAAAGTAAAAATAATCAGATGAGAGGGACTAAAGGGACTAAAATAAGAAGCAACCCCCCCCCCCCCCTCCAAAAAATATATATAAAACAAGAATTGAACTAAAATAACATACATACAAAAAGAAACATACAAAAAGAAAACTAGAATATATAAGCAGGCAATAACTTCCAACAGAAATAAAATATGAAAATATTAAATGCAATTAAACCCCCCCCAAAAAAACGTTTCAGCTGTCAGTGGAGAAAGCACATTTAATTGACAGTACAAGGCTGTTCCACAGCTTTGTAGCTGCCACTGCAAAGGTGCAATCTTCTTTAAAAACTAAATTCAAAAGAGAAAAAGCTTAAAGGGGTTTCTCAGTGGATCCAAGAGGTATGGAGTTAGAGTAAGGGCAGAAGGGTTCAGAAATAGTCAGGTGTCAACCAACATAAAGCCATACAAACTAGTTTTAAAATCAATTCTGTATTTAATTGGGAGCAAGGAGGGGGTCAGGGTGATACTTTGTCTTTTTGTGATACAAGTTAGGAATCTGTATTTTTGTATTCTTGTATGTATTTTCCTTTGTATTATTCAACATATTTTTTTTTATTCTTGTATATATGTATTGTTATATTCTTGTTTGTATGTATTTTTGTATTGTCATGTTATTGTATGTATTTTGTATATGTATTTTGTATTCTTGTTTGTATATTCATTTGTATTATTGTATATATTTTGTATTCTTGTATGTATATTCCTTTGTATTATTCAACATATTTTTTTTATTCTTGTATATATGTATTGATATATTCTTGTTTGTATAAATTTTCATATGTATATTATTGTATGTATTTTTGTATGTATGCATGCTTTCATGTACGTATATATGTATGCTTGTATAGTTGTAGGTATGTATTAACACCAGGAAGGGGACCTCCCTCGATTATCCCTAAATATACAACAGGATCACTCTTGGGAGTTTTTCCTTGCCCTCAAGAGAGGGATGTCAATATTAACTAATAAGATAAAAGTTGTATTAAAAGGCAATTGAAGTTATATAGTGAGTACACCAAAGTATAATTTATTTATTTAGATCAGACTAAAAAAATGTCTTTCTAAATCTGCTTTAAAACATTGTCATAAAGATAGATATCATGACAGCTCCCAGGAGTGATGAATAGTTTTAAAGGCCATGCAATTACAAATGTTACATGGTTCATATCTGTGTGATATTTCTTTTTATTGAGTTGCATGAATGTGATCCCACAGAAAATTAGCATATAAGAAAAGATTGTTCAATAGTGCTTTTTTTTTTTTTTTTACAGAAAATCAGATTAAATATGCATAATTAGTCAATGAATTGATCATATTTAAATGCTTATTTCAGTTTTGTTGTGTAAATGGTTAAGAATTACAGCATGACTAAGCTTACATGCATATAGGTGAAAAAACTATTTTTCATAATTTCTTTACTCTGATGAATTCTTATACAGGAATTTTTCCCTTTTCTGCATTGATTTATGGTGGCAATTACTATATTTATGTAAAATTCAAGATGTTTTAGTTTTGAGTTTTGCACACCTTGAAGAAAAAGGTGCTCAAAAAGTAACATAGCTTAAGGGAAAGCAGTCTAACACACAGGAATTTGACTGTGAAGAGATCAAAAATCGTATGCACAAGTCATACATTTAAGGTGTGAAGAGAACAGAGGTGTCAAGTAACGAAGTACAAATACTTCGTTACTGTACTTAAGTACACTTTTTAGGTATCTGTACTTTACTCCACTACTTATTTTTCTGCCTACTTCTTACTTCTACTCATTACATTTTCACACAAGTATCTGTACTTTCTATTCCTTACATTTTCAAAACAAACAGCCTCGTTACTTTTTTTTTTTAACTCTTGGCTTCAGTTTAATGTTGATGTATTTCACGTTATGTGCGCCATCCAATACAGATCAGTGGCGCCATTCACACCTAGTGAGAACGAGTGTAATTGGATGAATCATATAACGCAAACACTCATCGGTTAGGCTATTCGTCAAATTAAATCGTCATTCGTCAGAAGCGAGCAGGTGTTCTACAACTAACTGCAAACGCAAAATGTCCGATTCAGAAAAAGATGCCGAAATGTCTGAAAGGTCAGACACAGGCGAGAGCGTATCGGGAGATGGAGACCAAAGAGACCAAAGAGACCTTCCTCATCCTTGGCCCTAGCTCAAAGAATTTTTCAAAATAGTCGGGTGCAAAAATGACTCTTGGAAAATGCAATGCAAACTCTGCACACCTAAGACCCACGTAATTTTGGCGTTCAAGAACTCTCCCTCCAATTTGAAAAAACATGTAGACGTAAATTGTAAGCTTATTCTTTGTTACCACCGAACTGTGAACTGATAATTGATATATTTTGCTGCAGCTTGGCTAGCATAGGAACATGCCAAGACATGCCCGGTTAGCAGCTATCAATTGTCAAAGGCGTTAGCCTTGCCTCTCTGATGTTTTCAGAATAACAACTGGCATAGTTATATATTTTTTCAGGCAGTAAGACTTTTTTTTGTTTTTTTGATGGGACTGAATTCCAATAAAGTTTGAGAAAGAACATGCTCCTTGAGTGACTTTGTCTTTGACAGTAATGGTTTTATGATTGTTGTCTTGGGCCACATGATGAACTAATCAGTTTTCAAATTAAGCCTGCAATTCATATAGTGGCATCTACCTTTTTGTGTGTGGGTTTTTCAAAAAAATAAATTATTTAAAGGTTACTTTATACTTTTATACTTTAAGTAGGTTTTGGAGCACATACTTTTTCACTTTTACTTGAGTAAAAAGGCCAAGTTGATACTTCAACTTTTACCAAAGTGTTTTTAAACTGCAGTATCTATACTTCTACTTAAGTAACAAATATGTGTACTTTTGACACCACTGGAAGAGAACCATTAAAGAGAACTAAACAGGTATGCTGGTGAGTTACTTATTTTAACTCATGAGTGTTACCATTGTTTTCATGGTCATTTAAAGTCTACATTTGCATGTATGCAATATAGAGGGGGTCGCTTACTGCAAGTATTGAACAGGTTACAAATCAGAACCGAAAGGTCAAGAATATAAGAAAGAGAAACTCATTTTTACAATGTTCAAGATGTAAGCGCATGAGAAGAGAGGTAAATCAAGAGAAATGGGCTGAATCTCAGCTCTCACTGTCAGTCCCTCAGTTGTATACACTGGTGTCCTGACAGGTTAATGCAGCTGGAGACGTACATTAGAAGAGGTTGCATAAAGCAAACCCCTATTTGCTATCAACCTCACTTAATTCTGGTTTTCAGCATCCCACCTGGAACTCAATAAAATCTCCAGGTACTTAATGAGCTTCACAAAAATAGAGCCCAGGCATCTATTGTGCTCATTTGATAAAAATCAGACTTCTAAAATACATGTAAACATCTCAGTCTGACTGAATCGCACAAAACCGAGTTTTGATTGAGATGCGATCGCTTAAAACATTTAGTCGCTCTGCTCAAATCAAATCCTGAATGTATAACCACAGCATCATCTGATAAAATCACCATCCAAGGAACTTAAAGACGACATCTGTGTAGCAAATTCAGCTATATTTAGATGTATCATCTCAGCTGATGTACAACAACAAACTTCCAATGAATAATGGAGGGCTGGAGCTCAATAATTCTTTTACAACTTTGTTTGAGTCTAGGTGGACTTAAAATCAAGGTAGGAAATAATAGTCAACCTAAAAAAGGTGTGCATAAGCCACTGGACAAGCAGTTTAGTCTAGTGACATGCCTGTTGGAGAGCCAATACAAAGTGTCCACATATCACACCCCTCTCACCATCAGAAATAAAAAGAAAAACAAAGATTCTACTATATTACAAAGGTTAAAAAGATCAAATTGAATTATATAAACATGATTAAAAGGTAACATAGCACAAGAACATGATCAATCATGCCATTCACTGATGATGTAAGACAACAACATTACTTAGAAACCAAGTCTGACCTCTCCCCAGAAAGTAGGAGCAAAAATATGAACATCTGGCATTTACAGCATAAAAGAAGACGTAACTGATTAAATAGTTCATTATCAATAGCAAAGGGCTCACATTTGAATATACACACACACATTATACTTATGCTTAAATGTCCTTGTGGCTTTTATGTGGAAGAAACAAAACAAGCTTTAAAGATTTGCCTATCTGAACATAAAACTGCAATTGGGATTGAAACGTGGACCATGCCTGACATTATGCACACACTAAGTCTGTGTAGTATTCCTGAAGTTTTGGGTGATAGAAAAGAATCTCACCCAAGCCCAGAGGTGGTGGCATATTGGCCTAGGTTCAACTGCTTGTCCACTGTTTTATGCACAGCTGTTTTAGGTTGACTATAATTGTTGATTCTGTGTTCATCTTGACTCTGATGAAGATAAAGTAGTCTGTTTGCACCAGCCAAACAACTTTTTTTTTTAAAGTTAATCCAAAATGCATTTGAGACTTTCACAAAAATGTTTAAACATATTGGACCCAAACAACAAGTTGTTTTGTTGAAGTTTGCCTTGAAATTTTAAATTATTGCGAGAAGTTTTGAGCTCACGATTTACGTCCAGTGTTTTTCCTTGATGTTTATGCTTTTTTTCTTTTTTCATAGCAATGTAAAAAATGTTAAAATTAGCTTAGCCAAACTATCAAGATTTTGTCAAATATCATTACATCCCGAATAAATCAAACTTCAAGTCAAAATCAAGTTTCTGTGCAGTATTTCTTGAAATCACTGTTTGTTTCACATCATCACCTCGTGACCCAATGTGTGTATATACTGTAGAAATGTTTGTGTTACTATGGAATTAGATTTGAAAAAGAGTGTGGGTCAAGACAGTTCCTGAGAAAGATTTAAATAAACTTTTGAAGAGCTAGTACCAGGAGATGGCGGTGACGGGACATAAACCTTAAAGAAGGAGAATAAAAGAAGAAGTTGTTGTTGTTGTCATATAGACGCCGCATCGACTGTGGAAGGGCGTGCCTAAAGCGCCGCCATCTTGGTACAGGGCTCGCAGAGACAGCGATGCATGAACTTACGAAGGAAAGAGGTACTCCTCAATCTCAAAGTAGAATTATTCGCTGAATTTTGGACCGATTTCCAAACGTATTGATTTGTTAAAAACGTCACACATGTAGCTATGATACAGGGTGATTGGATATTTGAAAAATGCTAGTTTTCTTCCAGTGGACTTGCCTCAGCATTTCTCTTTAGCTGAACCTCATTCTAATGTTGTGAGTATCAGCATGTAATATTTTTCAAACACATGAGAGTATCAAGGCCCTGGTCATATTAAAACCTGTGTCGCATTTGCTCTCTGCCACTCATTTTAGACACACTGAAATACACATGAGTACACATTCAAACATACTGCAGTGTGTTATGTCCTTGTCTTAGACAGCTGAGCTCATATCCAGGGTGCAAACAGTGGGACCAGGGGCGATTTTAGGATGTGGTCTTTAGGGGTGCCCAGCCCCCAGTGCTCACAGAGGCACATTATTTCTCACTAATTGAGGCAAACTAGTACATTTATAAATTTTGGAGCCGTATTAGTTTTGCTTTGAGTAGTGTTTTCCCCTACAACATTCAATTTTGACCTCTTCATTTCAAAAGGCTGTGGCTTGACAGGGATAACACAGAGCCTGAGGCAAATATTGAAGATAACTCAACATTTATTTTGGGAGTAAAGAGTTAAAACAAAAAATGCTATAAAATAAATAAAATGGTCACTAAAATAATGCATCCTTGAGCAAAAAAAAAACACACACTTTGTAATCACCCAAGGCTAATAATATCAAGAATGCCTTTTGAAAATTAATAAATAAATAAAACCCACAAAAATTAATAAGGTCTCTTTCTGTGTGGATTAAGAAGGGCCCACTGCCAACCAATCAGAAGAGATGTAGTTGATAAGTGGACTGGTCACAATCCTGGTTTTGAAGCAGGGTTGCCAGACACACAAGGTTGCCAGATTGGCCAGTCGCACCAAAGTATTTGCGCAGGGGCAGAGCAAGTTTTTCGCATAATATAATATTTTAAAAATGTGCTGAGCCAGGGGGTGCCGAGCTATCTCATGGTGGTGCCTTGGCACCACTAAAAATACCCTAGCCTCGCCCCTGAGTGGGACTAAGGGATGAAATTAAGAATGTGGGCCAGCTACATCAGTGAGTGAGGAGTTATAAACATCACGATATATTTCCATCCCTCTTTCCACTAGGACCACAGTTATGCTTCGCACTCTGTTACATACTTCGTGAAGCTCTGGCTCGAGTGGAGAGTCTGGCGCGCGAGAAGAGGAATAGCATGCTCGGGTGTTATGCTGAGAAGTGCATCCCCATTCGCGGGAGCGCGCGTAAACTGTTTCAGGTGTGGATTATTAAATTTATCCAATAAAGTTATAGTGATAATATTGAGCTGACAATGGTGTTTCATTCGTTCATCTTCTTTCTCATTTCTTCATAAAATTTGATTATTTTAATTTCAGAGACCATTTTTGACTTGTTGAAATTCGCATCTGTTAATTCAATCAGACAAACAAATATATGATGTAGTTATATCTTTCCATTCCAGACTCTCTTTAAAGCCTGACCAGCAGGGGATGCATTTTTCGGCAAAGGTCTGCCGAAATATGCATCCCCTGCTGGTCCCGCGAATGGGAGCAAAGGGCGAAGAAAATGTGCATCCCAAGGATCTGAGGGAGAAAAACCTCAAATGAAGAGCTGAAAGACCGGCGTTACTCTGGTAAAATGGAAATACTAATTTGAACATTTTATATAGGTTCTTTAAATAAAGACCTGAACACACCTGAACGTTTTCTGGGTTCTTTTCTTTTCTTTTCGTTCTATCTATGTCTGTCTGACGTTTTACAAACAAACCTCGTGAAAGTAGCTTGACAACTGAGTGATTTATGATCACTTTTATTGTGTAGAAACACCATTCCTCCATAGATGCAATGAACTGTAGGAGCGAATGGCACTGTACCAAGATGGCCGCCCTGTAGTCGCGGCAGCAGTCGATGCGGCGTCTATGGTTGTAGTAGCTGTAGTAGTAGTAGGGGGAGTAGTAAAAAAAAAAAAAGACGACGAAGAAGAAGACAAAGAAGAAGGAGAAGAAGTCATCAGAAAGTAAATTAAACTTCCTTCATGCCGGCAGGGCATCGAGCTTAGCAGGTATGAAATGTGACTAAAGTATTATTTTTCAATCGCTTCTACTGCTTTGTGTTCTCACAGTTAAATGTGAGCATGTCTGAATGTTCGTCTGTTTTTTCGTTGAGCGGAGGTTACGAGCTTTAACGGTTTCAGCCGGGCAGTTAGTGCTCGTAGCCTGGAAGCTAACTCTTGTTAGCACACACAGTCTCCATTAACTGGTCAATGATTCAGAGATCAGCGAGGTGTTCAGAAACTGAAATCCGTTTGAATCTGAATCTCAGGCAACATTTAGAAAGGACTGTTCAACGAGTATATGAAGTAGAAAAAACATGTGGTTAGTCTGGAGATAATTTGTCCATGAACGTTGGGACAGTTGTTGAATGTACAATAAATGAAACTGTTTTACAGGTTTGACAGTATGGACTTGTTAAATGCTCCGCTGGGCTTGGGTCTGGTGGCAGGAATGGGCTGTGGACTCTTCCTGGGCTGGCACCTCCGGGCCCGATTTGGCCCCACATCCAAGAGCCTGATGACGGCTGTGGGAAACGGCAGCGGAGAAGCAAGCGTGATGGGAGAAAGAGGCGAGTTCAAGATGATTCTGGTGGTCCGCAATGACTTGAAGATGGGCAAAGGGAAGGTCGCCGCCCAGTGTTCCCATGCTGCTGTGTCGGCTTACAAGCAGGTCCAACGCAGGAGCCCAGAGCTGCTCAAACAGTGGGAGTACTGTGGTCAGCCCAAAGTGGTGGTGAAAGCCCCCGATGAAGATGCCCTGATTGATCTGCTGGGTCATGCCAAAGAAGTAGGCCTCACTGTCAGCCTCATCCAGGATGCAGGGAGGACACAGATTGCACCTGGGTCACGCACTGTGCTGGGTATAGGCCCCGGCCCAGCCGACCTGATCGACAGTGTCACTGGAGACTTAAAGCTCTACTAGAGTTTTCTACTTACATCTATAAGATGATGGGATTTCCCTGCTGATAAAACTATTTTTAATAGAAACCAAACTGTGCTACCATGAGTTTATTTTTGTATCTGGCAACTATCTTAGTTCACCACAGAAATGAACTTACTGTTGTCTAGCACTGATGACAAATTGGCAATGACAATTTATTCTGAATGTTCAGAGAATGTGCCACAGACCCATTAAACAGGTGTAATGCTGCAGTCTGCACTCTGCCTGCTGCTCATGCTCAGAGACGGATCTGATCCTAACGCATGAAGCCTGAGTAATTCTGGGTTGTTATTAGAGGTGATGCCTTTTCTGATCTTTAGTAAGTACAAATATTCTGGTATTGATATATTTGCTGAGTTGTTGTTTTTTTTTATATATATATATATATATATATATATATATACCAAAGCCTTCAGAACAGAAACCCACAGTAAAGGGAAATTTAGGGTAATTATTTAACTTTCCATCAATTCTCCAGCGAGAACAAATTAGGCTGACGCTTGACTCCACATCGTTGTACTGGGCCGCTTTGCTTTATTTTATGCTTGATGTAAATAAAGTCGGACAAAAAAAGAAATGCAAATTTCTGCAAATAGCTTTTATTTCCCCCAAATAAATGGAATAGAGGCCATATCGACAACATGCAGGCCGATGTTTGTGAGTCAGTCCTGGCTGAATTCATTAAACGGTTCCTCTGTTGATCCCTAATTTAGATATTCTTAATAATAAAAAAATATACGTTGTAAGTGTAAGTAACGAATTGATAGGAGATAATGTAGTATCACAGCTGCAGAGCTGAAATATGCTTCTATATTGGAGTAATATAAGCTGCAGTGGGACTTTTAAGTATTTAATCAGTTTTTTAAATGTTAATTGGTATTTACATCTATAATTTCTCACTAGATTATTTATTTAAAAGAAGACCATTCACAAAGTTTGTGCACTTACAAAAGGCAGATTTAGTAATGTGATCATTGATTCCATAAAGGCTAAAAAAATGCTGGAACTTTTACTCCTTAATAAGGATTAAACCCTGATAGCATTTGTTCCCACATTTCCTACAAAGCAACCTATGCTCATCTTTCATCAGATTTGTAACTGAATGTCACATCCCTTTGTTTTTCTGCAGAGTTCACGTAATTTGGATGTAGTTTCCAAGCCCAACTCACTGGTTACTGCGCACATGTTAATACTTCTGCACAGCCACACAGAAGTGTTTCACAGAGCAACTTTTTACCATCACAAGTACACTGGTACATTTTTCTACTTTATAACATGAATGCCGCATTATAAGACCAGCAGTAACTGGAACCAAGCAGAACAAACTATTTATAGGGCGACTTTACTTCCGACATCTGCCTACACGTACCAGCAGAGGGCGCTGGAACTACATATCTGTGAATGAAATAAGTGTTTATGGCTTTAAACTACTGCCCATGGCAGAAAATGATGAAATCGTCATGCTCGGAGGAAGCTTGTATTCTCTGAGGACCTTACTAAATAAAAACAATATTTTTCACCAGTTAGAATCCAACTTTCTTGCAAAGCAGCTGACATGATTAGTTTTGCAGGGTGGAGCCTCGTCATGGACCTGTTTTTTTCTTTTTTAGTTTCAACTATAAATCTTATATTTATATTGAGATTCAGACTGTTTACTGGTTGTGTCACAGATGATATTTCCTTCCAAAAGAAAGGTTTGATCGCTCTGTGCTCTGTGGCAAAATGTCTTATCCTGAAAAATTACATCATCAATCCTCCTTCTGAGTGATGGAATGAGTTCAAACGATCAGTGTCCACCTGAACATTTACTGTAGAGGTAATAACTGCCATCTCCCCTGGTGCTCCACCTGACATCAGCCCGATATCAGTTACTGTAGATATTAGCTTGTTTTCTTTCGATGTTTCATTTGACCGACACCAAAGTTCCAGCATCATCTACTAATCCAACTCAGATTGGTGATTCATCACTAAATATCACTTTCATCCAATCATCCAGTCCATCACTGCTTCCCTTCAGCCCAATGGAACCATGTTTTCTTCTGTTTATATGTTAATAAACACTGACTTCCATTTCTACTCACTTATATTTAATTTCTTTTGTTGTTCATTTTCTATTTTTCGTTGTATTGCTTTGAGTTTTCCGTCCTTAAACCTGAACGTCGTCCTTGATCGACCTGTATGTTTCCCCTTTTAAAACCTTCCCCTTTTGTTTGTACTTAGTCCAAATTTTAAACACAGCCGACTGTGGACAACCAACATCTTTTGCCACATTCTGAGCAAAAATACCTTCTTGAATGAGCTTCATAATCCTCTCTGTAGTTTCCACCGACAGCTCTCTTGTTAGGACCATGTTTCCTGTCAATCAGCAAGGTGCAACAGCTCTTTTAGCTCTGCAAGCACTCCTTTATCAGTTGACTCATTACCATATTTAAATTTACACATGTATTTTAGCCATGAAATAAAATGGTGTTGACACATTTAGATGAAATTCCATCATTTTTGCCAGGGGTTGTACAGTCCAACATGTGAATCTGGCATCTGACACAGCTTAAGATAAAAGGGATACTCAAAAGCTCTCAGACATAACTTGAATACCATACTAAATTTCAGATAACCACTTACTTCAGTACACTGACCGTCTGTTTTAATGTAAGCTTTAAATCAGTCACTTTTACTTACAGCCTGAACAGAATAAACTCAAAGTTCAAAGATGAACCTTCCATAAATCAATTAAAAACAGTTTAACTGGAAGCTATAAAGTCATTTCTCAAACATATCAACAGAGTCCAGAACCGTGGCACCTGTGCCCGTTTATCTGTGCGGCGGAAGCACAAAGCTATAAACATAAGAAACCACACTGCTCTTGACAAACAAGAAGCCTTTATTTTTAAGTGGAAAACAAAACCGCTGTTTCATTCATTATGATCCTGATTATGCACAATCAAGTCTTGTAAGTGCACAATTTAAATCTAAGGTAATTTAGACAAGAATATAAGGAGTTAATGATTGATTTCCTGTATACACGCAAGCCTTTGATAAAAACTTCAAACTCCCACATGTGATGCGATATCGTTTTGGATTTGGATGAGCAGGTCAAACGAAAAAAGTGAAACACAACCCACAACAGGACATGAGAAGAAAGTGTGAAAAAGGAAAAGGAAAAATCTCCTGCACACTCAGTGACAAGTGACCAAAACGATGCAGAAAGGGGGCATGTTAGTCACACACAAACAGGTCTGCAGTCCTCCCTCGGGTCCCGCGTTAGAGCAATATGTAAAGCACATGGAAATGTTTTCTGGAGGAAAATTAGTCCGGAGAATTCTGCATAGGCGTTTCTGGAAAGAACCGAGCTTCCCTGTAAAATCTTCAACAAACAATCCCTAAAGACCGAGAGTGGGATTATGACCAGGAAAACGTAGTGTTTTATAATGGTGGTCATGATGTAGTCTGATGTTGCAAAATAAAAGAATACAGTCGCGGTTTCTGTGGCTGAATATACAATAATTAAACGCATTGTACAGTTGGACAGAAGAAGCTGCTCACACACATGAAAGGAAGAGGTTTTACATTAATTTCTTCTCACTACAGAGTGCAAATCAGATGCTTCACAACAGACCTCTTTCTAATATGGGAAGAGGACTGGCTCTTCCCATAAACCCCCCGCCCCCCATTGTACATAAACCATTTCCCGTTCAAATAATATAGACATGAGAAAAATTTATCTAAATCATTACGGAATGTGAGAAAATTAATCTTTATGATTCAATCTTTTAATATTTTTGACAATAGAAATAAAGTCCTTCATGACAGTTTAATAAAAAAAAGGGGGGGGTAAGTAGAAAAAAAAAGGAAAAATAAGTTTGTCAGTATTATCTCTCACTCCAAACAGAGAGAGCAGAGAGACAATAATGGTCTGGTGAAGGACTGTGGGAGATGGATGGATGGTGGCTCCAGCCTGGATGTGAAGAAAAGGGGGTGGGGGGGTCTTTACATGCCGTAGCCAAAGCCTGGCTGAGCTGCTGGTGGAGCGTATCCTGCGGGAGCCTGGTAGCCGTAGCCGTAAGCTTGCTGAGGGGCCACAGGTACGCTGGGGCCTGCTGTCAGCATGAGCTGGGGTGTTCCTGCAACACACACACACAAAAGCTTGGTAAACTGGCTCCGATGTAAAACTGAAGTTATTTCTCATTTTCCCCTTGACAAAACAACTACGAAACCATTTCCTGTCAACAAAGAAGAAGCTTTAAAACGTCTGGACAAGTCATATTAAGATGTATGAAATATTCACTGCCTGAAGTTTATAAAAGGGTTTCATCAATCATGTTCCTACTGTCGATGACATCCTACAGCAACTCACCCCTTCGTTGTGGTTATATTAGTCCGCACTTTTCTCATGTGGAATTACATACAGACATATTTGATACCCAATATTCGGAGCTCTATCAGGCTCGATGGCAGCAGAAAAGCCTGGATAATCTTAAGAGCTACCTGAAAAGAAACCTGCTCCTGTTGATATTGATCACAGTAAAGCAGACATTGATGCCACTGTAGGACCGTTACCGTAGACGATGGGTTGCGTCTCCGTTGCCTGCTCCTCTTCTTTTCTTACGGACTCCGAGGTTTCAAGTTTATCTACCTGCAAAGGAGGAAAATAATCACAATTAGAACAAAGTCCCTACCATTAACAAGTAAACATATACATTACAAAAGTCTTCCATTAAAAAATAAATAAATGAATAAATAAAAAAAAATGTTTTTATCCATCATGACAACCACAAAAAGCAACAAGTCCCGTCGCAGATGGTCTGGCCAACAGAGCCCTAACCCAAGCATCATGGAGGCAGTCTAGGTTTTTATAAAAGCACAAAAGCAACTGAGGACTTGGAACAGAAGAGCCGTGGCAAAGTGTCCACGCTTCAAACAAAAAGTCTACCTGATAAATACATTTAAAACATGCTGCCTTGGTGTTCACATGCATTCTCCATGAAGTTAAAGCTTTAATTTGACTGCTTATTGCTTAATAAGCAAATAACTTCGTCTGACTGATGCCCTGTTTGACAAAAACAATGAAGGAAAAGATCTTTTTTTTTTATTAAAAGTTATCTTAAAGATTTGAATAAATAATAAAGTCAGATACGGCAATAATCAACATGTACATATCAAGTCCTCAGGGGGAAAGCAGCAGCACTGGGATGCAGGTTATTTCTAAAAAAATAAATAAATAAATAACAAGCTTGCTGAGCAGTGCACTTAATTTCTTGTTTTCTTAAACATTCATCATTCAGTGTGTCCATGCGCCTTCATAAACACAAACTCTTCAGATGATTTGTAGACTTTCTGTAAACGGAGACAGTCCCATGCTGTGTGTACGCATGTGTGTGAGACACTGCTGGTCATGAAGCTGCAGCACTGAGACGCAGTGCAGTGACTGAAGAAGTCTTCAGCAGGAAGCCGGGCACAACAAACAGCCTGCTGCCACCATCAAAATGACACGTGTTCACACATGCATCCTGCAGTAACCAGGTCAGAGATAGATCATCCCTCTCAACAACATGTAAAGCTTGAAGGAAGGAAATGCACTTTTTAAGTAGGTTACATAGAATCTATAATTGCTGAAAGGTAAAAAAAACAAAGAAAAAAAAAAAACGTAAGTATTCGCATTCTCATTAAATCAAAGTAAAAAGTTTAGCAGTAAAGGTTAAAGTTATTGTTTAAAGTGCATTTTCTCCAATAAGTGAATACACAATTTTACTTCCCTGTTCTTGCAACAGACTGCGACAGTTACAGGCTTTTATAGCTGCAACACTTCCCAACAACTGAAGTGTCAGCCTAACAGATGTATCAGTGACTTTGTCCACGTGAGAGTGCTGTTTGTGCTACAACTAAAACCATGCACACTCCAGGCTGCAATCTCTCGAGCTAAAAACCAGACCAAAAACAGCTTTAACTTTCACCTGTTCCTTAACTGCTTCAACCTGGAAGAGAAGAGGTGCAGCACAGGAGATGATGATTAAATATTTCCTAATGAGGAAAACTGGCAGAGGTGCAAAGCAATGCTATTAAATATAAGCCATCAGACTGAGGTTGACATTTTTGAGAGCAGTTATTTCTATTCAAAGGAAAGAAGCATGGCCCTACGTGGAATACAAAGAGGATTTAAATCAACACCAGCATTAAAAGGACGGACGCACCTTTGAGAGGTACTCCCTCATGACCTGAATGAAGTATGGCATAGAAAAGTCCATGATGTTGTGCCTCCATGCGGTCTCCAGCACCACATCAGGTCGCAGAAGGTCGTAGCAGGTGAACAGGCAGGCGGCAAAACACTCCCTGTTGTTCTCCTGTAGGAACCAGGAGAGCAGCTCCTCTGCCAGCTCCGTGTCTTTGGACTCTGATGCATACTGCATGGCATCCTGCAGGGATGAAACAGCACAGACAGGCTCAAAAACAGACAACACACACCGTCACCAGCAAGCAACTCCAGCAATCTAACTCGCTTCGCCTTCACGTTATATCACTGCCTCATGTCCAGTCTTTCACAAGTCCTCACCTTCAACCCTGTCAAATAATTCCTCATCTATTTCCAACAGAAAATAAGAGTGAAACATTAGTGGAAATAGAAAAAGCACCTTATAAAGCTTGTCCTTCTTGCAGAGCTCCACACTCTGTTTCCAGCGGTTGTTGCCTTTGAAGAGGTAGGCAGCGATTCTTCTGAACTCAATCAGCTCATGTTTCTCCAAGCGTTGGGCCAGTGAGATGTTGTCAAAGTTGTCGTAGGCATCTATCGATGTCCTCAGTGCCTGACAAGAGTGACATCAAACCAAAGATCAGTGAATATCCAAAATAAAAAGCAACAAGAAACCACACAGAGATGTCGAAGACGCTCACCTGATAGTCCTCTTCTGTGATGAAGAGGTTGTTAAGTGCTTCGTTGACCGATTTGTTGTTGTGGTTCTGTACTGATCGTAAGTAAGGTTTGACCAGCGGCAGCTGTTTCACCTGTTAACACACATGTCCAGTGATTATCTAAGTTTAAACCTCACAGAACATGTCCATCTCTCCTTCTTTATCAGTGTGAGAACAATTGAAGTGTACCTTGCTGAAGAAGTTGACAGCGCGTGAATGGTCCAGTCTAGGGGAGAGTACTATGAGCAAATCATTCAGTAACAAAGGCTTGAACTCCAGATAGAACTGGGTGGCTTTGTAGTACAACTCCACGTTAGCCACCTACACACAGCGAGGAAAAAGTTATTATTACTACAGGATTAGAAAAATACCATTTAAAAAGAAATTACACTGGCTAAAGAGATGCAGTTCAATTTTAGGCATGGCAATCATAATTCTGCTGGAATGTTGCCAAAACACAAGATTCTTTTATTCAGTAACAATTAGTTGAGATCTGTACTTTGGTGATGATGTCTTTGAACTGGCCCTCCTTCCAGGCGTCTGTTGGGTGATTCATCATGGTGATGATGGCATTGTCGAACTCCTCGTACTTGTCGTACAGGAAGACCAGCTCGGCCCACAGGTGAGCCTGCTCCGCTGCTCTCAGGACCTTTGGGATGTTAACTCTGGACCAGAAGAGCTCCAGATGCTCCCTCATCTTCTGAGGCTTGAACTTGGAGTACAGGATGGCTAGTTCTGTGAACATCCCCATGTGAGCACGCTCCAGGCCCAGGGCGGCCTCCAGCATGGTGATCAACTCCTCAAAGTAACCGCGGTCCTAAGAGAGAAGGATGACGATGGCATATTGTGAAAAGGCTAAATTCTCACAATACCATGTCTAAAAGTTGAAATTGTAAAGCTCAGCAAGATGAGCCCGAACCCTGAACATCACTGTATTCAATCTTTTTCTTTTAAATCATTTAATAAAGTTCTCTTACCTGGTAATAGTTGATCAGTTCCTCCAGCTCATCAGCGTGCACCACGATGTGGAGGCCGCACATCTGTGCAAGTCGGAACTCTTGTCCATCCACACAGGCGAAGCACACCTCCTTCCAGGTGCGGGTGCTGTTAGCCTTGCGGGCACCATCCACGGCAGCCTGATACTCTCCGAGATGCACCAGAGTTGAAGCCAGACGACCAAAGTTGGAGACGTTGTTGTACAGCAGTTTAGCCGCATCATACATTTTCTCATCGTAGCAGCGGTCACCGACCTAAAAAAAAAAAAAAAAAGTGTCAACACAATAAAAATAAAAAGTGCTTCCATTTTGATCCGACAGATTAATTAGACAAAGGTCGTGCCCAAGGGAGACCGACCTGTTGGATATGAGCATTGTTGGGCCCATTGATGAACTCCTCAAGTTCAGCCAGACGGTTGGTTTTGGCCAAGGCAAAGATCAGCTCTGTCTCCACATAGGATTCACGGGCCTTCTTACGAGCCATCTGAAGGAATTTGACCAAGTCCTCCCAGTTACCTGAAACATAATCACAATAGTAAGTTTAGTTTTCAACATGAAGCCATTTGTTTTCCTGGTAGATAAGGAACCCTGCTTTAACGCCATTTTATACTGACAGTATCGTGTCGAGTGGCACCTCCTTACCACTCTTATCTGCAGCCTGTACCACCTCCATGTATGCAGAGGGGTCATCAGCTTTGATGTAGGAGTCAATGGCCTCCTTAACCAGTTCCTTCTGTAGCTGAGCCTTGGCAAGCTGACTCCACACAGCTGGCTCATTGCAGCGTTCAGCAAATTCATAGGCCCGGTCTAGGTTGCCAATATGTTCGATCAGCACCTAAAGAGAGAAGAAAAAAAACAAACAAAAAAACAGTAAGACATTGATCAAATCTTTTTCAGTCACTGAAGGATGAGCCTAAATGTGAAAAGAGGTGAAGACAAACCTGCACAGCAGAGGTATTGACATCAAACTTCTTAAAGATGGCAAAGGCCTCCTCGAAAAGCTCATTGCTGATGGCGATGTTTGCGATATCAGGAGCATCATAGTTGTCCAGCCTGCTGATGTACTCCATCACACGGGTACGGTCAGCTTTGATTGCTGTCAGGATCAGGAGGTTCTGCAGATTTCTAAGGCAAAAAGAAAACGACATCCTGAGCACACTCACTCTCCACTTGTCTATGCAATATCAGAGTGACTCTGGGATCAAATGTGAGTCCAGCATGTTGTAGCTAAAGACCTGTGTTCACTGAAGACAGAGTTGTCCAAAACAATCTTCTCCAACAGTTCAATGAGCTCATTGGGTAAGTCGGCTGTCATGAAAGCTTTGACGGTGACCGATACCTCCTCTGGGTCCTGGGTCTCTGACAGAGCGGTTTGCACGACCTGAAACCACAAAGAGAAGAATTGAAGCTTAGAGCGGCACCAGGCAAGGGTACCGATTAAGATCAAAGGTCACTCACGTGGACCGTACCTGATCAATGAGCGGCCGTCTGAAGGGGTTGCTCTCGAACAGCACGCTGGCCCAAAGCTCAGGGTCTTTGCGTCGGACGAGGTAGCGAGACAAGCTCTTGAAGAGTGAGTTCTCATTGCAAACCTGATGTGACAAGGACAAAATTAAAAATGCTATCTGCTATGGAGAGAGCAGTTTGACACAACAACAAGAGTAGGTAGACTAAAACAATAAGTCTGAGAAGGAAGTAAAAATGTATCCTCACATTGATTAGCTCCTGGTCACACTGTCCTCGCTCATAAGCCACACAGGCCAGATGAGGGTCTCTCTTCTCGCAGTACTTTCCCACCACGCGGCTGTCATAGAAAGGGTTTTCCCGCAGGAAGCGTTCAGGGTTGTTATTGCTGTCAATGTAGATTTTTGCTAGGGCATTATGGGTAGCAGGCTCTTCACAGCCTTCGTGGATACGAGACTCCAGCCAGGGCAGCAGCAGCTTCAGCCTGAAAGAAAAGGAAAGTCAGGACTCTCCTCACTCAGCTTCACCAAGAGACACAAGGCTAAATCAAATGCCTCTTTGACTACTAGACAAAGTTCCACACATTTTGGCTTGACGGATAGGTTCAACTATTTTATTTAAAGTCCTGTAATTCATTCAAATTAAGAAAACATTTCATATATTGAGATTACAAGCATAAAACTGTATTAATAAAAGAAGTTACACGTGAACACTGCGAGAAAAAGATAAATAAATCCATGTCTTTAAGACAAAATAATTTATACACTACAACGTACAGTTAAATTTCTGTTAAGAGTGAATATATTGAAAAACAGCACCTGTTCCTCTTTTCCACCTCAGCGACCAGTTCGTCAGTGGAGAACTGTCCCCTGACAACTAAGATAAGGCTCTTGATTACGTCCTCAGAGCAGTCCACATCCAACAGACCACCAACTACAACAGGCAGACGGCTGGGATTCACCTAAAACAAAAATGCACAGTGAATCTCACACCTGTAAAGCAAGTATACGGTGTGATAGTAATTGGGATCTTAGCTGCATCGTGACGGGAACTTGGAAGATTCATATTTGATTCACAAATGTCAAATATTGGTTTTCTATATGTCAACTGATAAGGTAATAATGATGGAACACAAAAGCGGAAAACTTTTAGTATGCTTTCAGTACAGCTAAGTTAGAATTTGATTGGCAGCCTCCAACTGGGAAGGATGAAAACAGCCAGGTGTAGTTGCTGCCAACCAGAAGACCACCGAGTCAATGATATTGCCAATGATTTGGATCTGCATTCAGTCTGAGAACAACAGCTTTTAAACAATGTTGTAAACTTTGGAGAACATCCTATCTCGAAGATATCTTATTGACACAGTGATCCCCACGCTTTACGAGACCAAAACTGACGTAATGGAATCACTTAAGATAGCAGGTGTAACACGACTGCCAAAAACATCTTATGCCAACATAACTGAGCATTTTTTAATCACAGATGACTGGCAGATAGCAATTACAAAACAATTAATGAGGGATTTTAATGCTGATTGCACATAAGAGACTATTTGTTGGAATTCTGTAATATTCAATAAATGTTGACGTATTAATTTACTCCTTTTTACGTATTAATTAGCTGCTACAGGTACAATTTCCTTTTCTTGTTTCTTTCTTTTTTTTTTTTAATACTGGAAGATATTGGCAAATGTAATCTTCCAGTTAATAGGCCACAACTCTCCCAATTTCTTTTATTAATAAGATATATTGGAAGCATATCAGCTATGCATTGTTACATATGCTTGGCTTTGAAAGTACCAAGTAGTCACACAGTGAGAAAAAAACAGAAGCCCCGTAAAGGAAAAACAAAGCATAGATAATTGGTTTAGAAATGTCTTGCATATTCGAATAGTAATCGAATTGTGAGGTGCCTTGAGATTCCAAACCCTAAAACTAATCTGAATGTCTCTGCCATCAACACTTACCTTCTGAACGTAAATCTCAATGTACTTCTGCAGGTTGTTACGGTACAGGTAGAGGACCAGGTCGTGGACAAAGTCAAAGCGGTCACAGACAATGATGAGTGGCAGCTGGTCGGTGAGTTTGGCTTCCTGTGTGTCACGCAGAGTGATGAAGAAAAAGATGAAAGAAAATTATTGCAACCTGCAGGGAACCCTCTACACAAGCCCAGTGACCTCAAATCTGACGCAGCAGGGTTGATCTTTTCCGACTTGTTAGAAGAAGAAGAAATTTCCAGAAACATCAGACCAAGTGACTCGAAAATCACACCCGAGAGGTTCTGCAACTACTACACGACTGACAGGCTGAAGAATGGGCATGTAGAAGATAACTGGGACAAAACCAGTTCATAAACTGCTTCTAACACAACATTAGGCAGACAGCTGCCTGTTGTCAGGTCAAGGCAGAGATGACCACTCGTCCCACTGGTGTGCTGACGCACTGCTGCCCTCCACAGGACTAACAAACTGGGATTGCGCTCTATTACTCAGGAACATGCGGCGCTGACTACAACCTTATATTACAGGACTAAACACTACACACACAGACAAGTATTGACTCTTTACATAAAATACAGGAACCTGTATTACCTGTAGAAACGAGTTAAAATGTATGTGACTATGTGGCTGCGAATTAAGATTACAAAATTGCATCACAAAGAAGTTTAATCTTTCGACCAAGATGACAGAAAACTCTGTCTCCAACTCAACGTGACAATAAAGAAAAAAATAGTGTGGATCAGGAACAGAATGATTTAGTGTAAACAAAGGCCCGAGAGACAATATATAAATATAAAATATAAAAGATGAAAAGAACTGTTGAGTGTCTGTTTCAACATTTCCCGTCCCTGTGGCTTTACCTTGAGGAAGTTCTTGACACGTTCAGGGTCGTAGCAGTTGCTTTCTCTACAGATCCTCTCCACCTCTTTGATTTGGCCCGTCTTGCACGCAGCCTGAATGTATTTGAAGTGAACCTCAGGATCCTGACTGAAGTTTACAATTGAGCCCAGGAAGTAGAACAAACCTGAAAGGAAAAAAAAATAAATAAACAAGTTTTTTCCCTCTCAGTCTAATGACCACATTGTGGATCCAATAACACATCCTGAAAAGATCAGACTGCCATTAAAGTACTGCTCCATATTGTGTTTTTCGAGGATTTAACTTTTCCGCTCCATTATTCTAATAACAAAAAAGGGGCTGCTTTAGGCACAAACTTAGCCTGATTAACATAGACTTTCAAATCTCTTCGAGATTCTGGTCTGACCAAGACCATAACGAATACGATTCGAAATGGCCTGGTCAACCCGCCTCCCTCGGGTTGCTACTGGTTGTGGCCAGAAAAGGCTGTGCCTAAGCTTAAGCCAATCACACCACTCTTTCCTCTGACGTATGATTTAGCTACCAGCGGGGCTAACTGGTAGATTAAACTCTTACCAAAGCCAGTAGGGAGCAAGGCGAAAACGTCTTTCCTGTCAAGAAATGATTCAAGGGCTGTTCTTTGCTCGATTTTTAACGAGAATCTCCCGTCGAACACTTTCATTACAGCATCTACAGCAGTGTCAAAAGCTTGACGCTGCTCCATGTTGATATTGAATGAAGCGCTTCCGTGTACAATCCATGGGTTGAGTGGCAGTTCAACCACGTCACTACCTTGAACACGCCTCTACCCTGGGCCGTTGGCGCTGCTCAAAGTTGATTGCTTCCCGACAAAGTGGGTGGAGTTACCATTTTTTCGGGAACTCGAATCCACCTGAATGAGCTGTTTGCCTGAGTAAGTGTAGCAGAGCCGAAGGTGTTGCGTCACTGCGAGGGCGGAGCCTGGGTAGCACAAACTATTGATTATACTGCCTCTGCTCTGGCCTAAATGTCTGATTGATAGTTGAGATATCTCTGAGTACATGGGCAGGGGGAACATAAGAGAAACTGTGCTACTCTAAAATCTAGACTGAGTACAGAATAATCTTAAATGAACTGTCATCTACACACAACAAATCATTCATTTGTAATTACTGCACTAGCCATTGTTTCACTGCTTATTCTTTCAAAGTGGGCTTGATGTGCAGGATTTTTAGAAGAGTAAATTAAATTCAAGTATATCATCATTTGTGCTGACTGGATAACATTGCTTATGTCAAACCAGGCAGGATGCCAGTATAGAGGTCTGGTTTCTTACCCTCAAAACTCTTGAAGGACTCAAAGAGTTCAGTGAGAGACTGTGTGGTGAGCTGTTCATGGTACTTGGAAGCCACCTGGACACAGATCTGCAGGTTCTGGCGGATGTTGGCCGACAACATGGCCCTGAGGCACTCCAGAGAATCTTCAACCGAAAGCGAACCAAAGTAGTTCACCAGCCACTGTGAGTGGGGGAGGACACGTGTAAATCATACTTTGTTAAATCTAGAATTACACAATATAATGTAATTACAATAACATCATGTTACACTGACACTTCTGTGTCCTGGTCTGGACCAAAGCACAGGTTAGACCTGGTTTGCTTTGCTGTTCACACAGGCATTTTCTTTCATCAAACCAACAGAGGCCAGATTTAAAAAAAAAAAAAAAAAAAAAAGCCTTGGATAAGGTTTACACCCTGAATGGAGGACTTATTTGATGTATATTCTATCGACAGAACCTCCAAAATGCTTTATTTCAGGACACATGCACTCTTGGGATTCAAGTACACGATTCACAAACCAGCAGCCATGTTGCAAAGAGATTTGAAATATAAAATTTAAACTGTGTTAGGAGGTCCCCATTTACCAAGTTATAATGAGAAACAAAGCTCCTTGGTAGTTAGAGGAATGATGTAGACCTGAAATAAAGGATCAAGTCCTGTTTGTTCAAATGTCTTGGGTTTGTGCTGCCTTTACGTTTCAATGGCACCTCAACAGAGTTTGTTTGTCAGCAGACCGAGACCCACATTTTCGAGAGGTCTCAGTTCGCAGGCCACACTTCAACTAACAGAGATCACACTAGGGTTCATTTCAAACAAACTAAATCTCTTAGGTGCGAGCACATCCTGAATTCACTTTCATACAATAAGTAACTGAAGCCTACCTCAGGGTTAAGCAGGTGTGTGTGCACCACAGCGCGCTTGATGTCATACAGGTCCGTGTAGTGCTCCAGTGCTCTTTGCAGGAGTCCAGCCTTCTCACACAGCTGGGCGATGTGAGCGCGATCATAGTTGGTGAACATTTGGTTGCCAAGGATAGCATCAGCGACCTATATCCAGAACAAGAAACATGAAAAAGAAAGGTTAGGGGAAAAAAAAAAATTTGCTTAATGAAATGAACTCCATTTAGCAGAATGTGAAGTCTGGTCCACCTGTGGAGCATGCATGAGGTTCATCTCTAACAGGCGAGTCTGCAGTGGCCCCTCTGAGGGTCTGTTGTTCTTAAGAGCATCAAGGAGGAAAGAGGTGCACTGCTGGATCAGGTTGTACTCCATGAATACATCCACAATCTAAGAAGACAGAGAAACACTGGTGAGAGCTTGAATGTATGTGTTTAGCTGTCAAAAGAATATTACCCGCCAAAGACTTTGTATCAAACAAGCCACTACTGATATATAAATATATGTATATATGTACATAAACCCAACACTCCTGCAACAGTCTAACAGTAAAAACATGTGACAAGAGGTGAGCAAACCCTCACGCAATATGTGATACACTTCCAAATTATGTCATCTTTAAAAATAAAAATAAAAAATACTGGATACAAATCAGGCAACATACTTGGTCGGGTCATAAATTTAACATTTCTTTTATAAAACTCGTGCAACAACTCAAACTAAACAAACCACATAATCTCCTTGACAGAGGTAATGCCAAAAAACAACTTAAGGGGTGTATCTATGTCAATGACAAGAGTGAAGTTGCCACAAGAAATTGGAGTAGCTGCACCCATCCAACTACTGCAACTCTGATTAATGCTACTCTGGCTTTTTTTTTTTCCTAGTTAGTCACAGATCTTTCTGTATCCTTTTTCAATATTTGTGTAGACGCAATGGTATTTTTTTGTGTATTCATTTTCCATATCTCTCTGGCAGCTCTTCCATCTAATGCTTGGTATAAATTCTCTTATCAACTTAGAAATATTGCAAATAATGAGAGATAATATAACTTAGAGTTGACATTTAAATGCAGGGTTATATTTACTTCAGTTGTATGCTGGACAGCGAAGGGGAAAGCTGGCAGAATAAAACTTATTTTGTGCTCTGATAAGAGGAGAACTCTTTAGTTGCAATGTGTTGTGTTCCTAAAATCCTTATCTGCCAGTGCAGCACTTCAGGCACCATAGAAAACTCAGTCAGCACTTGACAAATGCATTCCAGAGATTCTGCAGTAGTAGGAAGTAAAGGCAAGGAGGTGATTTCCTTTATACACCGGGATATCTGAGATTTGCGGTTGTTGCGCTTTGGTGAGACACATTTTTTGCCCTACATGAAGAGATATTAGGGGCCGGTTGTTAATGACAGACTAGGATCTGAGAAAGTGAATGTGTTGATATTCCTTATCAAATATCGGGCTGGCCTTCACTTCAAAGACCGCAATTAAGTGTAAAAGAAGAAATTAAATCAATGTAGAATTTGGAACCACTTGATTAACAGTAAAAGCATGGGGTGTCTGAGATTCCTCCTGATTTCCTCTGACCTGTGTGATGTCGGCCAATGGTTCTTCATCCTGGACCAACATCTGTGCAAATTGCAGACCTTGTTCTGGATTTATGCGCATCACATTCCTGAGCAGAAAGATCCAGTCTGGAGTGTAGCCCACCTGGAATACACACAGAACAATACAAGTAACAATTAAGTTTTAAAGACATTGGAATTGACAAATATAGACAACAAAGACCATAATGAAGCGCTCCACGAGGCTGATTATTTCTAATGGAGACAAACAACTTTGTTAATTTAGCATTGTATTATCAGGTTTATTGAAACTAATGAGCGAATATGATCTCATACCTTCTTGGCATACAGGACAATCTTGGGGAACTGACCAGTCTCTGCAAAGCACTGAATGACCTTGTTGGGAACGTTGGCCCTCAGGTAGACACTAAGAGCCAATGTGGGATCCACTGCCTTCACTAGGTCACCCAGTTCCTCCGAACACTCCAACTGAAATGTAAGACCGGTAACATTAGCACTTTGATTCACAAATTCAAAAGGAATGCAAACAGAAATGTAATTATTTTTTAGCTTTTAATTCTTTTGTTTTTCTTCTCCATCAAATATATTTATTTTCACCCTAAATCTAAAATGACCTTTTTTACTTTGGAAAACTAACATAAACCCACAGTTTCTAAGGGAAGTGTATAAATTCCTGGCATATCCGATGTTCTCATGTAATCCACAATAATAACCAAGGCATGTAAACAAAACAGCCAGCTCAGGAAGTGCCTCTTTGTGAGAGTGGAGGCGAAGATAAACGTCTAGAGTACCTTATCCTCCTTCAGCCACTTCTCCAGAAGCTGTTTTCGTCCCTGCTGGAGGACAGGCCTGCAAAGCTCCAGGGACTCAAACTTGTTGAGCTGGCCCTGGTCCAACAGGATACCAAAGTACTGCAGCAAGGGAGAGGTCTGGCCTGGCTGAGTGGGAACGCTCTGGAAGCGACGAATGGTGTCTGGGGTACGCAGGATACCCTGAGAGGGGAAAGTTTATTTGAAAGTAAGAAGAGTTGTAAGCTAATGATAAAAGCCAATATTGGTCGGTACAAGTAAATTAATTACAATTAATAAAATCTACAAGCACTACAGTCAAGCAAAACAGAACTTCTTATCAGACTGTGCCAGTGAGGTGTTGCTGGTCTCTTTGCTGAAAGAATGACTACCTTTGGTGCATTAGCAGCAACTTTGGCAGCTTCGGAGTAGTTGCCTGCTGCAAACAGGTTGTTGAACTTGCGTGCAAAGAGCTCTTCACCCCCTGCAAGGTTGTTTCGGACAGCTAAACGGAGAGCAAGATCTGGATTCTGTAGCACGTTGGTGATGTATGGAATGATGTTTTCCTCTTCCACACAGACGGACAGCACCTGTGTCAATACAGAACATTTTGCGGTATAGTTCACACGAGACAAGATGCAGGCGGACATATGATTGTGGTTATTTCAGGGTTATCAAGCTCCCTTCTGCTGCAGGTTCTCCTTTTTCAAAGTCACAAAGGCACATATGTGCTCATCCTACTACCAACGTATGGTACTTTTATTAACACCCCCCTTCCTATGCCTTTATCATATATGAACTCTAAATTATTATAAAATCAAGTTCATTGTTTCACTAAACCACAAGAAGAAAAAATAATTACATTTTGCTTCAGAGTAATAGATGACCTTTTTTCTTCATTTTAACCTATTTGAACCAATGACATATAAACAAATTCTTCATTTTTATTCGGTAGCAGAAATCAGCAGAGCTGTGAGCAGTAGCATCAAACTCCGCTAACGGTCCCTTAGCCTCAGGACGTGGATGCTGAATGCAAATGTTATCTCAGAGTGTCAGTGTAACGCAGGGCTTTTGGGGTTGGTCTGGCAACCGAGACCAAAAAGAGTCAAATGAAAAGAGCAGGATGGAGGAAAAGGAGGGAGGGGGCTAAAGGAGAAAGGCAGCTAGTGTTGGCCCCTCTACAAACAAGCCCAGCTGGTCAGTGCCCCAGCATTTATGTGTTCAGGGTCACTTACTCTCTATAATGTGGGGACAAATTGGAGATGGTTAAAATAAATGTATAGAACTAAGAGACTAAAAACAGGTTTCTTAGTGGAGATACTGGTTTCTACACAAGATGTAGTGGGTGTTGCTGGGAGTGTGAGCAAGACTAGACCAAATTCTGAAAATTCTCAAAATCCAGCTTCACATTTTCTGACAAAATACTGATTAAAAAAAATCTTTAACTCAAATGAGCGTAGACCTGAGTAAGGACAGAGCAACACCACCCTCAGACCTGAGTCTTAAGGAAAAAGTAAAAAAAAAAAACCTGCCTGAACAACTTAAGACAGCACCAAGCATCAGATGACACATGAGCTGCAGTATCAGGTGATTAACCGACCCAGACACAAACGTCCACAAAAAAAACGTGAAGGCTTGTCACAGGCGACTGCTATACTGATGACGTGGAAAATAAGGAGGGGACCGAATGGAATAGAGGACCTGCACTAAGAGGATTGAGGGCACCAGGCTGTGCCTCCCACAACATGTCATGTGTTGAGGGGAAGTTAGGCCCTCCCCCCTTTCTGTGTCCTTTAATTTCACTATTTTCAAAACCTCGGTTCATGTTCACGAATTGTATGGACGAGTTACATGCAACACATGGTCACTACGCAGTGGGAGTCATGTAAAATCCTGATGCTGAGACTCAAGCAGGAAGTCACTACCAAGTTTAGAGCTAAAAACTTTGAGCTCGCTGAAAACTACAGAAAAAAAACTTAAAGCAGTGTACAAACAATTATAATGAAGTGATTTCAGAAACATCTTGGCATATTTCCAAGCATAACATTGTTGTATTATTCATTTTTGCCAATAGATGAAGGGAACAAACATCTTTGTAGCCGAGAATTTCCTGATATCATTTTCAGCACTAACATAAATATTTAAGTCTGTTCTTGTTGCAAAGTCCAGACAAAAAAAAAAAAAAAAAGATCAGATAACAGGTTTTAGATTAATTCCAAATTTCCAGTCATTTTGGTTACCTTCATGAGTCTTATGAAATACATGCAGCATTGTAGTAACATTAATGAGTATCAGATTACCAATTTTCTTGGCAACGAGCCCACATAACTGGCATCATTGAGGGGCCTCGTCAGAACCCTATCATCTCTCAGATCACCACGTCTGTAGACGTGTGCATTCAATGTTGCGCACACACATTTCGACACTTGAATGTCCCAGCATACAGCAGGAGCTGTCACGGCCCAGATCAGCTTTCCTCTCTACACTCAATAATTCATGTGTGGCCTGGCTGGAACATTATTCATCAGCTGGCTGTATCCAGTTCTCCTCTCCAGTTCAGTTTGACAAAAACAGTAAAGACACAACCCTCTTCACTACTCTATGTGAAACACTAAACCTTGGATTATTTATAATGCCTCCTGGCAGAGTCTGAACTTGCCAGATGATGACAGACAAACAAGGAAATGCTGTCGTCATCGGCACAAGCCACAACTGATGCTTGATGTTGTACTTTTGATATTGTGATTGCTGAGAAAAAAGGGGCGTATACACAGAAGTGGTTCTATCAAGGTTGTCTTTTTGAGGTTAAAAAGAATAGCTGGTGTCATCTGCAGAATTCTACTGCGACATTAACACGACTGGGCAGCCATGATCCAAATCAATTCGATTTCCAAAAACCGGCTGGATGAGCAGTAGTTGGTCATCTTACCTGTCCCTTTCTGTTGACCCCGATGATGCCTGAGGTGGCTTCATGTGGAGCCGTGACAAAGATGGTCTCTCCACTGATACGGTTCATGTAGATGCAGGTTCCTGTCTCCAAGTCATACAGGTGGATGTAGCCATATTTAGTGATAAGAAAAACCACATCATTCTTGGCGCTTATCTGTAAATAAAAAAAAATACACAAATAAGTGTCGCTCCACATAATCGGTTTTAAACGGAGGATAAAAGAGGTAAGGAGATTCAATTCAATTCAAGAAAAAAAACATAATTTCATGACAATTTCAAGAGTTTATGTGAGTTTTCAAAGTGTATTTAGGAAAGTTTCTAATTCGTGGTGAGGTTGGATGATGCTATTCATAAGTATATTGAGGACAGTGGATAACCGGTGTATTATCATTCATCTTATTTCAGCGTGCTCAATTATGAAAACATACCTGCATGGCCACAGGGAAGTCATTCAGGGCCTCTGGAGGAAAGAAGACATCCACAGCTTTCTTTGGAAACGGCTGGTTACCAGTCGGCGGGGTTCCCACTTCAATGATGTGCAACTGGGTCGAAGACAAAAGCACAGGTGAAAAACAGCCTCATTCAATTTTTCCTGTAATATCAATGACGTTAAGTCAGTTATCCCCATCGGGTTAATAGAATCAGTCACCTTCCCTCCAGCCTGGCCTCTGACAGCGAAGCAGAACAAAGTTGACTCCTCTGTATTTCCTTCCATCTTGAACTGAGCAAAGCTGGCAGCGTGGCCTTCAATGGGCTGAGAAACTTTTCTGTCAACAGAATACAGCTGCATGGCTCCCACCACTCGATTTTGCTAAAAAAAAAACAAAAAAACAAACAAACAATAACATTCATGTCGACTCACAAGATAACCAAAAAAGTTCTACACATTGATCTAACACACACAGGTAACCAACTTTACAAAAGGCACAGCACTGACCTCAGTATGTTTGATGTTAATTCAACACATGGACAATAAAATTACCTGGGCTGAGATACCAATGAGCAGGAGCCATTTCTGCTTTGCGTCAGTGCGGTAGTTGATAATCTGGCAGCCTGCCAGGCTGGAGTGGCGATCAAAGACTTTCACAGGCTGTGAGTCGCCCTCCATGCTCCAGTGGTAGACAGCATTGTCAGTCACAAGTGCAACTGTGTTAAGGGAGATCCACTTCCAGAAGGTAACATCGTCTGTCATGGTGTGTGCCTTCATCTTGCTCTTCATCTCAATGTTAAAGATCTGAAGGGTTTTGGACGCTAAAGAGGAAAGAATGAGGGCACGAACCAGGCCAAAGGGGAATATTATATTTTCTGACAAGAATGTCTGTGCGCAGACGCACACACACACACACGCCCACACACAAACATACTGTGCATTCGAGGGAAAATAAACACACTGAAATTAATTTGATACCATCGATTCAAACTGAAACATCAGTGATTTTGTAACAATTCCAAAACTTAAAGAAGGGAGATGCTGAGCATGCAATAGTTGGAAGTCTCAACCAGTGAAGTGAGGGAAGCATGGAAAGAAAGAGGAAGGGAAATACATTTCAGCCTCCAGAGAGGCTACACAAGGTGTGTGATTGTGTCAAACGTGTGCAACTGAAGCAAATAAACGTTCTGACTCTCAACTCTATAGGCAAGTAACTTGGCAGGCCAATACGAATACAGTTTGCCTTACACTAATGCACAAAGGAGTAAACAAGATGACCAGCCTGTGATGCGTGTGAACTGTGAGAGTGAATGTTTGAATACACGCATTCCTCTGTTTTCAACAGTCTTACAAACTAAGCTCTATATTCGCTTAGCTCTTGAAATGAACTTGTTGTGTTTTAAGCCAAAGTGGCAAACCCTATCACATGAACAGCCTTCACAGAGGAAAACAAAGCAGAGGTTGGAGGAAAAGAATCACAGATCTCACTAAATTAGAGTCCATCTGAGTCCATACATACCAGCAGATGACAGTTACACAGAAATGTAGAGGCCTAATTGAAGGCTAGGGGAACTAAGAATGTCTTCCATAATGATTATGGTTAACTAGCTAAAGTTAAAGTCAAGTTCTGTGTGTTTTATGTCTGGACAACAAACCAGAAACTAAATGTTAAAAAAAGACGGTTCACTCACCTGCATTTTCTGTTTTATTAGTTGGGGTTAATTTAGTGAGCTAAAGCTTTATTAAGAGGAGACGTGACTTTCTTGTATATTCATTATTCGATACTCAACAATGTAAGAAAAAGCAAAGAGAACTGCGTTAGCACAACCATGAAGATCATTTTGCCATCACTGTGCCATGAGATCGAAGTACAACAAGCGGTGTGGCAAATGGACTACTTGCAGCAGCAGCCAAATTTCAGAGCAAGCAAAGGGATTTTTAACTGAATCATGATTAACAGTCGAAGGTGTACATGCATACAGTCCCCTTCCTTACGACGTGGTTAAATTAAAAGATTAAGGTTCATACTGTGTTGCACGGCAAGGTCGACACAAGAATCATTATATTATTCTGAAGAGAAAAGACAGCGAATGGAAACAGAGAGAAAGGGTCTATGGATAAACATAAGAGGACAGAGAGGCTCTACAACCAGAATCAACATGGATCTGAAGCTCTCAATATCTCAAGCTTTCAGTTGCTTTATTCCCATCATTCTCCAAAATTATAAAGTTAATTTCTGCAGCTGATAATAATGATAAATGTGAATTACTCAAGTGCTACCATGTATGTATTATGTAATGTTTAGAGAACCAGTTTAAAATCATCATGACACATCTGCCAAGTTGCTTAACCGCTCAGTGTCTTCTCCACCAACAATGGCTTGCCCCCTAATACTCTCTCCTAATTTGACCAGAATCACATTTTGCCAGCTTCTTTAAATACATTTGCTTAAAATCATTACATTTCAAGACAATGACTATCATATGGTAAATGAAGAGGGATACATAATTTAGCTTGGTTAGAAACATAAAAACGGGGGAAAAGGGGTCTACAGTACAAGCTTTTTGGCTTGTATAGTGTTATTTTAATGGTTAAATGGGCAAAAGGCCAAGAGCTGAACACAAACAGATGGCCGGTGGGTTCTTCAATCTACAGGACAGCAAGTGCTTTCTCATTTTTAATAGCTATAAAATGGAAATGCACTTTGTGACTTAACAATCCAACAAATAAGCCACACAAGCTTGAATCTGTGTTTACTCCTCATTTGGGAGTACTTATGATAACAGGACATCCCATGAGTAGCATTAGAAATCAAATCTGCTATAAAGTGCAATCAGATGGCGTAAAAATCCCCAGAGATTTCAAATTAGCACGTTTATTCTCTGCTCCCTCACAGCTAAAAGTAGCCTTCAGTTTTTGATATAACAAAAACAGGAGTTTTTCATGACTTGCAAACTTAATTACCAAATATTAAGCCCAGATCAAAGACCAAAGGAAAAACAGGATTTGTGTAATTACAACCTTACACAGATGGAGGAGCACATGGATTTCAAATGGAGAAATGTAAATTAAAATTAATCTTTTTTTAACCCATGGTATTACCACACAAACAGGTTCTTAATCACTTATACATATCATAAAAATGATGGAATGCCAGCAAGCTGTAAGGTTGTGAAAGCTAAATCCTGTTTATGAAGGAACATTTCTAGATGTGTAAAAAGTTCCAAAGAATTAGGTAGAATTTGCGGGGGAAAAACCCCAAAAACCTTGTCATTTACAGGCTGAAAGATCTGTGTGTCAAAACTGACACATAAACTGAGCAATATGAAATGTAATCATTTAAGAGCAGTTCAATTTGCTCATAAATATTGGTCTTTAAAACAGGATTTGCCTTCCACAAAAGTATTATAAATTTCAACTCACCGTCTGCAAACATATAAGAAAGCGGTAAAAGAAAAAAGATAAAAAGAACATAGAAAAGACAAAAACAAAACAACAAAAAAAGTCAAAGCGATCATGGATGCTGGACAACAGAATAAAAAAATTTGCTATACTTAACATCTATGAGACAAATGTTCTGAAAAAACAAGCTGGCCGTGAAGATTTATTTCACAGCAGAAAACTAAAGTAGCTGGGTGTATGTAGACATGAAAAATGAAAATAATTTCAAATATCATTAACTACTGAATGCAAAATGTTGCTATATTGAACAAACATGTGAGAATTAAATGCTGCAAGCCCCTAACAGGTAGTTAGTTAAAATATTAAAGTAAAATTCATGTAGTCTTAAATCCTGTCCGTACACATTTCTCTCTAAATCAAATTGATGAAATACAATCTCTGTGATGCAAATAAACTGACATACCTTTAAGAGCAATGACCTTGCTGGCTGGATTCATGATGGCGCTGTCTGCTGAGATAGGCCTGCGGATAGGTGTATTGGGGTCAGCCAAGTCGATGATCACCACCTGAGTCTGCTCACCCACTTTCTCCCGGACACAGATGAACTTATCCGACTCCATGGTTAGAGTGCTGAAGCCTATGTTGGCTGGATTGATTCCCAGGTTTTGGAGCTAGGACAAACCAGGGGGGGGGAATGACACTGTTAGATTGAACAGACATGGGCTGCAAAAGGTTAGTTGAGATTGTGTCCAAAAAGAGTCTAGAACAATGCTGACATCACATTCTTCCAGCCAAAATTTCATCTCCATAGGAGAAGCTTTTTGTTAAAGCTATAAAGCAGTTACAACAATTAGGGAGCTGGGCTCTTCAGTGAGCTAATCCAGAGCCAGGTTGTAAAAGCATAAGAAAAGAGAAAACTACAACCACACAACAGAATACTGCACTGTAGTCTCGATGCAGCCCGACCTTTTGAACCTGCGTTTGATGAGAAGCAGTTTGTAAAGGTGATGAGGAACAATATAAAAGATGTGAAGACAAATTTGCCACGAGACATAGAACAATAAAGTGTGCTCTATTCATTCCATCTCCCTAAAAACATAAAGCCTGGGTGAACTGCAGATCATCTGCAGCACTTTTTGATCAGCTAGTTCTACAGACCAGCTTATTGCCTGTCATGGGAACGGGCCATCCTAATTGCTTCACATAAACACTAGCCTCTTTCACAGGTGCCTTCTTAAAGTTGAGACTGATGTGTCTTTGTGTCATGTGTGAAAGTACAGAGGCAGGAGTCAAGGTCTATCTGCCGCTGTTACACCTCTGTGTCAGCAAGGAAGGTAGCAACAGAGGCAAAACAATCCCACCTCCTGTGTGCTTTCACGAATCAAGCTGGCATCGCAGAAGGTGCCAGTAACTGACGTTAACGTCGTCACTCAGCTGATTCCGCAACATCAGTTTGATGTGTGAAAAGACACAGCGATGCGGGGCTGATCTGACTCAATTTGGCATGTGTAATAAGGTGCAAACTTATGTGTGAGGCTACTGACAGCAGCACCTATTGAGGGTAGCCACAACTGATGGCCGTTCTACAAGGGCTTTTTTTTTTTCTGTTTTTACAGTAGTTGGACAGGAAAGTGGGCAGAAAAAGTAACGGGACGAGGTGCAGCAGGGAACCTCAGGCCAGGATTTGTTGAGGAACTACAGCCTGTGAGTGCGGCGTCCGCTTAACCAGTTGCGCCATATGACATATTTCCCGCAAACTGGACCGGAGAGTCAAAATTCTAGTGAAAATACAAACCATGCACTAATAAACAATGATAAAACTAAGTATTACACAAAAAAAATTAATTCAATACACAAATTCCACTCTCTTCTAGCAAGCCAACTGCTAAAGGCAATGGTGTAATGATGTAATTCTGAAGGAAATGAAACTACCAAAAACACTTCCCAAAGGTCATGTTGTGCTGTTGCAACTTCCCCTACTTTTGCAACCTATTAATAATATACCACAGTTGTACTATTACAACCAAATGCAAGTTGAGCATCATCTCCTTCTAAAACCTGTAACAGTAGCTGCGCTGATAAACTGGGTTTAATGGGAAGGTAGTCGCACGTTTGTTCCGAAGCAACTTACATTTGCCATGAACCTAAAACGGATTACAGATAAAGTACAGATATTAGCAGACAGCAATTATAAAAAAAGTTAAATCAAAATTTACAGGAAACCAAAGACCAGCAGATATTGTTAAAAAAAACAAAACAAAAAAAAACACTAAATTATGCAAAAGTAAACATCTGGACAAGCTTCATATTTTAAGAACTTGCCAGGAAGCAAGTTCTCAAATTCTCCTAAGGGTCTTAAACAACTTGACAAATTGCACGTGTGTAAAATCTGCCTCGGCAAAATGAAACACTTTGGCAACAACAAATTTTACCTCGGTCTAATGTCTGATACCTACAGGAAAACAGTCCAACTAATCAGCCAACAATGAAGGAGGCACCTTCAATTCTGCCCTCCAGCTCTGAGAGAGGGAGAATTAAAAGATCTGTGAAGCTTTTAAAATGCTTCCTGGCTATACAATGCTGGCTGTAAATTTGAATCATGTCACATAGCATTACTTTTCTGGTTTTAGTGTCGGTAATGTTATGAATGCTTGGGCAATGCACTTTTCTGACCACTACAACCAAAAATAATTAATATCGATGCATAGGGCTGTCACAATTATTACACTTCTTTAGCCGTTATTTGGGATTCTCATAATTTAGATTAATGATTCGTCTTTGTCCATTTTTATGACACTTTTATGCTATAAGCCTTCTAAAAAATGAACCATTCACCCAAAACTTATGAAGTAAAAAAGCCATCTATTAGAAATTATGTAAAGAATAAAAATGTCTGTGAGGTCATTAAAAAGGTTAGTCAGTCAACTCTATTAATGGTGAAAAAAAGTTTAACCTTGTTATTTTCTAAATAGGTCAATTATGACAAAAAAAACATTATCATCACAAACAGGCCTATTGATGCATAAAGATTCATGCAACAAGGCATTTATTTCAAAAGCTCCTTTTCTTTATATAAATTCTACAACTCATTTGGATGTATATTCTCCTGACAAGGGTCAAAGCATTCAGAGCAGCCTTCTCTCTGGCCCTAAAATACATACATCAAGGGCTGTTTTGATAGCACAAGTTGGATGTCTGCCAAAGAGACTGCCGGGCCTGCCAGCAACAGCCACTATTTATCCATTATTACTGGCAAAAGGACATCTTACGGCCTGCTAACGATAAAAATTAGGCACCACTCAACAATTTGGGGCTAATCAGCAAACAGAAACCACAATTCTAAGAACTGCTCAACGAAATCTTGACACCTTTTTATCAATGACAGGACACACCCTCCCTGTAGCCGTGCCCCACCCACATTCTTTCACCAGAGTGTAACCTGGTTCTGCCTTCATGACATTACAGTGTTACTATCAGCTATGAGGAAAGAACTGAAAAATTATCTGAAACAGGAGTTCCCTCCACCCACTTCCATGAAGAGGTGACATCATACACTAAATTCATTACAGTGTTCTAGCCCCTTATTGTTGCCATTGTCAAGTATGGAAACTTTGTGTACTTAAAATTCCTTGAAATGGATGTGCTGAATATGGAGTATAGCTCAGAGATCACCCGTCATTCGTAATGGCAATCAGATCCAAGTCTGTGTGAATGAACCGTTGGACTTTTAATCATCTGTCTAATCTGAGCAAACCAGACTGAATATGTGCATGTGTTCAGCACATAAGGAGGGGATTCTTGACCTCTCTTATTACAAAATCACTTTTTAGACAAATTCATGTGCTCCGTCTCTCTCTCTCTCTCTCTCTCTCTCTCTACCATCTGTCACCTATTCTGGGAGGCAGGAAGCGGTTTAATTCAAAACAAAAAGCATTTGTATAACAAAATGTTCCCTCTGTGCCTTAGAATAAAGAATAGCAAACGCAGACAGATGTTGCAACAGCAGAATACTGACCATACTGTAGTTTGGTCCGGCAGACGGGTTTGCTATGGAAACTTTATGGTAAACTACTGCTGTGGGCAAAAACTGCCGTGACATCAATTAGCAGGAATTTGGGTGAAAACAGGTCAAACCTGTGGAGCTACAACCAATGTGGCAAATCATTTAATCAGCCAGTCTAGCCTGTCCTGGCCTCGATACTGGTGCTTTTAGTCTAGATACCGACACAAGCTCTGATGAAACCTCTCAATCCATTAACAGCTGATTAACAAAAGGGTTGCAAAACAAGAGCGTTGGATAGACTGGACACTTAGATGAGAGATGAGTGATGTTACACAACGCAGAACTACATTCTATATCTAGTACAAAAAAGAAATATAATAGTATTATACACCAATATGCCAAAACATCTAAACCCACTGCTTAATACTGCATTTGTCTCTCTCCCTCTGGGATGTCTTTTTGTTCCTGGAAAAGGAACTTAAAGCTGTCGCAGCAACTTTAAAATTGTAACAACACTTGTTGTTAAGCCAACAGCAAGGGACGCTGCACGACTGCACTCCCAGGAGCCTTCTCCAACTGACGTTGGGGTCGGTGTTCAGGACAGGTGTGCGTTGCCTTTTCTCTGACTCTTATTCCCAGCTCAACTGTCTTCCTCCTCTGGTGGAAGCACAGGGGGTTAAGGGTGTTTTCACACCAGGATAGTCCGGGGGACCCAGTTCAGTTAGGCGAGGAATGTCGAAAAATTACCCCTCTTTATTCGGTTAGGTTTACTTTCACACTGCACTTTTGAAGGCGGACCAAACCGCCTGAACAACGACATGCAGTTACAGCAGCGACCCTTTTGGGGCAGTATTGCCTGAAACGAGCACTGACAATAAAGGAAAAAAAACACGAGGAAGAAGAAAACCTGGCTCATCGATTGGTCGGGGCCAAAAACGGAAATCCATCCCCTTCAGCCAGCTTCTTCACAACAAAAACAAACAATGGATTAACAAAACCGTTATACAGTCTTGGGGTTTAAGAAACCTACTCTGGTCCATTTAAAGTGGACCAAACAGCTATGGTGTGAAAGCACCCAAGGAATAAGTGGCCCACAATGAAGCAATTTTCAATAATCATTAGACTCAAATGGAAGGTGAGCTTTACCGTTTAGGTACATTATCAATATTAGTAATGGAGAAAATTTGGTGTAAAAAAGACAAGCGGGAATTATTCCTTGGACTTTATAATGTCATCAAGAAAAAATCAAGTGGCCAAGTACACAAACCTCAGCGCTTCTTCTTAAATGTGAAAATATTTGAGAGGTTTAATACTAAATCAAACATATTTGTATTTTTATACAGCACAAGAAACCAGGGAAGCTCTCCTGAAACTTGTGTATGTATCATTGTATATATGTATATCTCTATCAGCCATTATTTGATATTGCTGTCAAAAATCACTATCGTTATTCTTCATGAAAAAATAACTGTTGCAAAAAAAACAAAAACCTGTCAAACTGGATCATTTCCATTAAATAACATTAAATGTCATTTTCAGTTCTGATTCATGTATAATTGAGTGTGTTTTGCATCACTTTTTACTTTTGTTTTTGAGAGTTGAAATGTAAATGGTCACTACCAACAATTTAGTCAAATGTTGCAAGCTAATCTTAGAGAAGCAGAATCTGCCACCACCTTTCAGCTCTTCACAATGACTTCATGCAAGTTCCTATTGGTTTATTTATTCAACCTAGCTCTTCTTTTAAAGGACATCAGAATTTTGCTCAGCAAAAAAAGAAGCCCCATTTATATCCTACACATGAAAAGTTCAAGGCAGGGCAGGGAAGGATGTGCTATGCAATGTGCTGAGGCTTGCAGCAGTTCACTGCAATGCTCCACAACAGGAAACCAGGGACCCATTGTGTTCCGGGACTGAAACAACAGGTCTGCCGAGAACTAACTCCTCCACTACCGTGGGCCACTCGTGGGGGACATGTGACCAGCCCAGGGGTGAAGAGCAAAAAGAGCTGCCTTCACTGTAAGATAAAGGGAAGGGGAAAGTAGGAAGGAAAGCATGTGTTTCTGCAGCTCATCCATCTCTACTCCAAACCAGTTCTTGCTGAGTTGGTGGTGAGCATGCAGTTTCCTTTTTCTCCATGTTATCTTACATTTAGACAGCGCTGCATAATGTCAAATGTTCAGCAGATCAGCATCCTCACCAGCCTGTCACGGGTTATCAGCTGGTCATTTACTAGCATAGTTCAAAGTGCAACATGAGATTTCAATAGCATAGCACTATAAACTACCAGCACTCTCTCAGAAGTAGAAGAAACAGGCTGGATATGTTATGAAACACCAACTGTAAATAAATATTCACTAAATGCATTTAATGGTGTGACTATGCATACAACTAATCTTGTTGTTCAGACCACAGCAGCTAATTTAAAGCAAGCCAAACATTTTATCTGCATGAATATGAAGACCAGTTACACTTTTTCTCCACTTACCTGCACCCTCTGGCAAAGTGTGGTTGCTTTACTTTAATACTGAAATGAGGGGGTTTCCATATCAGTAAAAATACCCCCCCCCCCCCCTTTCATAAATAAATTGGACTTTTGTAAACACAACAAATTACTGTATATAGTTAGAAACATCCATGCAAACACAAGAAGTAAATTGAGCCATCGTGTAATCATGGTTTTGTATGGGCGAGCAGTGTTGATGAACACACAATCAATGGTTTCCTTCCAGAAATCATCAACAGTGACCTTTTGCATCAGAAAGGAAACATGGCTTGTCAAAGTCTGTTTACTAAATATTAGTTACAGTTAGGCTTTTGTCAACATAGGAGGGCTACCATGTTAGCATTACATAAAGTGAATTTAAGGGCCGTTCTTAAAGATTATACACAGCCAACTCAAGTAAAGGACAGGTACTGAGAACTAGTTTTATGTTGACAGTGGTTTGCAGCAGAAGAGTTTCACTAATGAGCTCTTGTTCAGCTAACACTCAGTTGTTTCACACGAGATATTCTAATTTAATTTAATGTCCAACTGTTTTTTCCCATGTTTCGCTGTATCAAAAACAGTGTGTTCAGTGGTGTTTTGTGACCATAAAGCGCTGTTCACCGATGCTACAATATAAACAGCAATTAAATAAATCCTAACAATAATCACCCCGACCACCAACTGTACATATACTAATCCTTTTGAGCAAATTATGCGACGTGTTCAGATGCAGACATTTTAAATGACACCAGTCCAATTAAATTTATTTAACTGCAGTCAACACTACACTATATAAATGGATGATGTATAAAATTGCCAACCATGCAAGTTGAACGGATGACAGAGAGCACATAGTTGCAGAGGTTGAGGGAGAGTAAAAGAAAGGAGGAAACGGGAGATAGAGGAAAGAACAAGAATCACACTTTTTGCTGACCCTGCATTATTTCTTTACACTAGATTAAGAAATAAAATAACATCCAGCATACAGATGAGTGATCAGCGCAACAAAAAAAATCATTAATCACTCTCAACTTAATTTCAACACAATTAACACATTATTTGCTGTATTCAAGTTTATCTGAAACTACTTTGCTGAGCCAGCATGTGTTTAAAATCACAACGGAGCCAAAGCAGAACCTGTGAGCTGATATCAGTATGGCAGTATGCCTAAACTAAACAATCTTTAAAAGTTACATAAGGCAATTAAAGGCGTTAAGTTTATATTCTCCACTTCCATTTTCCTTCTGCTCAACTGATGTATGTTGTGAAACATCCATGAAGCAGCATATGCAAGTCGTGCATTAGTGATGGTCGTTTGAGATCTCTTGGGAGTTTATTAGTCACAAAATGACCTGATAATGTGAAATTGACACAATCAGGGAATGCAAACTCAAGTCACAGCCTGGCTGCAACAGCAATTTCTCAATATATTTGCAGTTGAACATGAAAATATATGTTTCTTTGATCTTAAACGGATGTTAAATTCAAGAGTTAAGCATGGAGTAATTTCCTAGCAAATATATAAATTCAGGGTATTGCACAAGTCTTTCCTTTAAAAGGGGGTTAAATAGTTCAATTTCAATGCATAATCACACTGTAATCCACCATCTTTGTGTTGTTCTTTGCTCACTCCCACTTCTGCAATAAAAGAGCCTTAACAAAGGAGTCCATAATAATTTTGTTGTAATTGTGAGCACAAATGGTCTTCGCTCAGCTTTGTAAATTTCAGCCTCTATACAATCTCTTGTGATAGGCCCACATATTAACTCATCAACTGCCGTCACCTTAACTTACATAATAATATGCACTCTAGTGTGACTGCGGTTATTTTCTGAGACAATGTTACACATCTGTTCAGTTTTATCATTAAAAGCAAACAAGACCTGGACAAAACTTGCAGTGTCCACTTGCTTTGAAATGGGACAATAAAGCACTGCACCTTAAAGTATGTGTAATTTAATCCTAATTTGTGGATCACAGGAATAAGATCAAGACCCTTTGGTTCAAACATCAAATCTGCAGCACTATCACAGAGCACCACTCTTAAATGACAAAAACTGTTGAAGTTTGTCTGACTTCAACAGTACCGACCCTGGCCTCTGCTAAATGCATTAATGTGTAGACTACATTCAACTATATTTGCTGAAGTGTAAGGCTGAGCCTATTGGAAACAAACAAACAAACTGGACAAACAAAAACAACAGCCTGGCTCACAAGTACATAGTTTAGAAAAAGGCCCCAGATTCAAAGTCTAACTAAAACATAAGTTATTCTGTGGGATTTGCTACATCTAGAAATCTAGCAGTTCAAACATAGGTATCTTGCGTCTTCAACCTGACCAACTGAAAAGCAGTTTAATGGGCTTATGGTGCAGGTGTGGTCATTTAAACTAAGAAAAAACCATCAAGGTGGTACATGTGGCCTCACAAGGAAGGCCAAAAGATTATATGTAAAATGTGATAGCAGCTTTATTGAGACAAGTCAAGATAATAATTAGACTCACTCATTAAAAACAAAATAATACAGCAAGATGTCATGTTCAGTGAGTGCTTGATCCTCAGCCAACTTAAGCAAAGTCTTTGAGCATGGGTTGATGGATAGTTATCTGACACACCACATGACCATTTCTACAACCAGCCAACGTGACGTGCTCCCAGGGTCGAAAAATCACTTCCAGAGAAGAAGGACGATGCATACATATTAATAAATTCAATATAATGGTGTTATGAATCTCACTTTATAAGTGGCTGTCAGCTTGTATGCATTGGTGGGTTTTGTAAAGAAGCTGGTACGAGTGATATATAATAGATTTACCATCTATAAACCTATAAGTTATGCTCAACACATCATTAAACGTGAAGATTAGTGACAACCTCAGCTGTATGCATTCAGAAAAGACCAACATTCTTTTTTTTTTTTTTTTTTTTTTTTTAAAGTCAAGGACGATCAAACTTTAGAAAATGTTAAATATTTTCTAATTGCAACGTCACTGCGTTGCTTAAATGAACTCTACTTTAAAATGTCAGAGTTTCTTTATTTAAGTGAGGAACGAGGGTGGCTAGTCAAAGTGTTAGCCAGCAGGCTAGATGCTAGCTAAGATAAACGTCATCCACCCTGTCAAGCTAGTTAGCATGGCTCGCAAAAGCTAACTTAGCTTGTTAGCAATCTCGTAGTTCTCTTAAGAAACTATCTATAGCAACAGCGTATGTTTAAATGATTGAGACTGGAAGACAAACTTTACCAAACAACTTAGCTATTCATTTATCCACATACCTGCAAGTGCTCCTGAAAGCGAATAGGTAGAATCTGAGCCATGGCGGTTCCTCTGTCACTCTCCTCCGGTTTCTTCCAATGCTAACAAACTACGGCTGCTTCTCTCAGGTCCTAGCCGGACAGCCAGGGAGCCTCTAGATTAAAGTCCAATTATGAATAAATTTTAAGCTGTGTTTTTAAAATGTTGTCGGCGTTATGGTACTTTTCAAATTGTTCCTTCACTGTTTACTTGAGTACTTCCCCAGGCTAATTACTGGCTGCCACTACACCGACTCCCTGGACCTGCAATGGCGATGGAGGTTGGTCACCAGAGAAAAATCCCGGAAATGGAAGTGCACTCAGTAAGGCGGATGAATACGCAGTTACACTTCTTAAAAAAGTACATCATATCTGATTACATTGTTATTTCTTTGGAATATACACAACGTTTGATATTTTGTTTAAATATCTAGCGCCAACGCTGAACTTAAATATAAAAATATATGAGAACCAATGCAGAAGTGGAACTACTTCTTTCTGTTCGCCCTTTGATTTTTGCCACATCATTCGTCTTTGTAAATTAACGTCATTCTTACGCATTATACAGAGGTTGTACACTTGTTCCTCACAGCCAATCAGATCACTTTGAACCCAAGCTAGAAATGAATTAATTGATTAATTCAATAAGCGTGTGTGCAGTATAAGTTATTGTAGCTTCATCATACTTTTTATGCGTATATACACACTACCAGTCAAAGTTTGGACACAATCTCTTATTCAAAATATATAGAAAAGTGTGTCCAAACTCTTGACTGGTACTGTCTCACACATTACTTGGACATGGGTTCATCATATATTCATGTACTACCAATCTAGTTCATACATTAATTCCCATGGCAATAGACAGCTTCTTAAACAGTCCGAACAAAAACAAATACAGCACATGATACTATTCATGCATTCATTTTCTTGCTACACCTATTTTAACCTTCCCAGGGTGATGGGGGCTGAAGCCTACTACAGCAACCACCTGTCGAGAGGCGGGGTATGCCCTGGACAGGTTGCCAGTCCATCCCAGGGCCAACACTGAGACAAAAGAAGCAAACAACAATGCACGCTAACACTCATACCTACGTTGAATTCAGAATTACCAATTGGATTGTGGAAGGCAGCCAGCGTACCCAGATAAAATACATAAAGTTGTCCTTATCAAAATCTGTAAGCAGAATTTGACTGTTTGGACAGAACCACGCAACATGTGTTTGGTTGGGGGTGCCTCCCAGTATTCATTTCCCTTTTTTACATCCACAATTTCTGGTGGCAGCGGATGTAACCTTATTGCTCAATGTAAAAATGAATACTGGGATGCTTTTGCAGAGATCTCATTTTGTTGAGCCAGCATTTATGGCATGTGATGAAAGTCAGGCTGCAGGAAGATGAGTAAATGGTATTTTGTCAACGACACACCAGAAAACTCGGGAAAAGCAATGTTTAAGTTCTTTAAACATTTCGATACAGAAAGACGATAAAATAGAAAACTTTAGATTATACATCCCTCATTGAATAGCATCTTTGTGCCAGAGAGGATTGTCTGATTATATATATATAACAGTTTCAGAGAGTGTCAGATAAGCGTCAACCAGAATACTAATTTTTACACAGTATTGTGATTAACAATGACAGGGACTCTAAGCCAGTTCTGTACATTAAAGAAACAGGTTCAGCTAAACCTGAAAAGAATTAATCGTGTTGTACCAGAAATTGTTCCAGGAAACAGTGCAGACAAGTGTTTTTGCATTGTTGGATAAACTATCTTGTGCATTTAGGGCATAAATAATCTATCAACAATAACTTTCACAACATCTGCTCCAAGATCACAACATCATTCACACAGGCTGGAAGTGTCCTGATGCACCCAGCCTATTGTTGATTTATTATCTATATAATTAAGATAATTTAAACATAGTGTCAAGAACATTGATCAAATATTGGCAAAATATTGGCCAGATGTTCTGGATTACAATCCTGGGGCCACACCTACTCAAAATCTAAACAATTTGCTATCAATGAATATATTGGGGTAGGGTATATAATTTACAAATATGTGTATATATATACACAACATACGCTATATATATATGTAGAGAGAGAGAGAAAGATATATGTGTAAATGTATGTTAACAAAGAATTCCGGCATCATGAGCATACATTTACAATGTTACCATGTTAAAGAGCCCATTTTATGTCTTTCATGGGTTCAAATTGAGTGTTTGCTTGATAGGATAGACAAGATTAGCATGTTTTAGAGTCACAAAAGAAGAAAAATTGTACTTTGCTGCCACTGCCTTTGTTACCTTTAATCTGGAGAGTTTAATGGTCTCAAACTGATCAGTGAAAGGGCCGGTGTGGCTGCAGGTTTTTAAACTAAAATAGACTATACATTATTTGAATATCTCTATCTTCTATGAATAAGCAGCCTTAAATGAAAAAAAAAAAAGAAAATCAATTTTTTGTTTTCTCAACACAAGCACTGCAACTGAATTTTAGAGCAGACTTAAATCATCCATCAAACCAAAGTGAGTTTTGTCTCACAAGATCCAGTTAAACAACTTCCGTATTTATTATGGATATGCAAATGATCTAGATTTTGAGAGGCAGAGGGCCATGAAGGCTACCCTCTATAGCCCATTTAAGCTGATGCTGCTATGGATTCACAGACTCAGGAAACACCAGAAACAGACACTCACAGAGAAGCAATGTGAACTTAAAAGAGTGGCCTTCCGACTGCCACACTGACCAGCTGTGGCTGGACTTAGCTTCAGCTTTCATGCAAAATGAGGGAGAATGCTGGTAGTTTTGCAGTCTATGCCCTCGTCTTTCTATTTAGACTCTAGAACAGCAGTAAACAGAGATGGGGATGTCCCATCTCTGTTTACTGCAGAGTCAGGTGAGATCAGCAGAATAGCAGCCATGCTTTGAATTCAAATATGTGAAACACATTGAGTGAATTTTACAACAAATTAACTGTGTCTTTTACTGATTTTTGACCGCTAGTACACTCTAGTGCTTTGGCAAGGATTTGAGGACAGATGGGAGCTATGTCTTCCTGTGGCAGGGAGGATCCCATCAGGGATGACTGACTGGGACTGACAGTGGGATTCAAAGCCAGGATTTAAAACCCCACTGGGTCCTTTGCTTTCTCTGTTTCCTTCCCTTTCCTTCTCCTCTTGATGTCTTTCTGCTGAAGTTCAGAGAAACATACTATATATGCGTACTCTTTCTGTTAAATTTTTGTTGATTATTTAGTCGGATGAAATTAATTTCCCCTCCTCAGTTATATGAAAATGGCAGTACTACATATCTAGGGGTTAGGAGCACACAAGCATTCGCAAATCATTTTGACTTGCTATGTTCTTTTTCCTTTTTACAGATACTCTTAGTCACATGTGGCATATAGCCTAACCTTTGAACACTTGTTCAAGTGAAGTTACTAATTGACTCTGTGTGGGCCTTTGCTCCTTTGAAGCAGACAGAAGGTAAGTTTGCCATTGAGTACAAAAGTTACCCTAAAGAAGGCAGGCAATTTCATATAATGCTGAATTTAAGATCTAAACAGTGAACTGCTCATAGTCTGCCACCAAAACCAGGATTCATGATCAACAACAGGGAGGTCATGCCTGTTTTTACAACGAATGATCCCAAACGTTCCGGGCTTATGATTGACTTGTCTTCTAATAGATACCGAAACACTGTTTTGGAATTAATAATTGAAATTACATGTAATTTAATCAAAAAGTACATCAGCTCTTTGACCGATGACAATATTCTTTTTGGAGTTTGTTGCCATCTAGTGGACTGATGCTTTAATGAGGCCTTGATGAACAACTGTCAATTTGGAATACCGTTTTAACTTGTTGAAGAGTCTTGAACATGGTCAAATAAAGTTTTAGGGCTATCTGTTCAATTATAGTGTAATTTAATGTGCAAGTCACTTCTATCTGGTCAGATAATTAAACACAATATTATTACCTAACAGTTAAAAACAAAGTGAGAAGGACATGAATATTGAAAACTTTTGTTAGAAAACAAGAAAAGCTCCCAAACAAAACATGACAATCTTTCATTATAATATCACGTGGAATACGTTGGCCAAGCTTCCACACAACAAGAGCTTTTAATTTGATGTCTACCACCAAGGCTCAAAATTTTTATTGCTTTGCAGGCAATCACATGCAAAAATAATTTACCGATAAAAGCAACTGAATACTTACTTTTGTTGTGCATCTGCTTCTGTAGAAGTACATCTATTTTGTCAAGGATTCAACCAAGCTTTTCTTTAAGTCTAAAACATCACATCCTGAGCAAGACAGTATTCTGAACTTGTGTGCATTTACCTACTCCAAATCATATGAACTAACAATCTGATGAGAGCTTGTTAATGCAACAGAGAGTGATTTACAGTGAGTGAAGGGAATGTACCTAACCATCTGAAAATGAAACAACTCAGGTTTCCTTTGTTAAACAATCAGGTATGAATATTGCCAAACTTTTCTATTGACTGAGAGCGCTTGTTCAACAATAAAATGAGTCCCCAGCTAAAAGGAACTTCACTGCGTTGATTGTATCTCCTTCACAAAGATGTTTTTATCAGTAACATGACCCCACAATGTTCCAGTTAATAGTTACATTTTCTTGCAAAGCTTCAACTGGAATGCTGTAACTGTATCAAAACATCTCTTCATTTTCTCTTCCCTTGGAAATTTGTTGACACATTTTGATGAGAGCGCAAGCAGTGTACATGTGTTTGGAAGAGAGAGTGCTGGTGTTCTGTGTTAATGTTTTGAAAACTCTTCATCTTTTTTCAATCTCCTTTCATCTGTATTTTCGGTCAAGCTGTCAGAGTTTAGATCACTACGTACAGGTCGGGCATTATGGTTATCAAATGGGAGTGGTCGACTACAATGTCCAGTGGTATTTACTTCCATCCTGTATCCTGTATATTTACCTTAAATCTGTTCTCATACTCTTGTTAAAGTCATCTCCCAGAAAACCCAGAAATCTGCAAAAGTCAAGTTTGGGATAACCACGAGAGAGCTACTTTTCACCTCCAAGCTTTTTAAAGGCCTACAGAAAGGTGATTTTTTTGCACAAAACTGAAATAGCAGATCGATTCCTTATATACCATGGAATTGTTTTATGATTTTAAAATAATTTTAGGCCCCTGGATAGTCCTGATTAGGCCCAATAAACTATCACCACATTCAACTCGAATTTGGCAAACTGGAACGACAGGTGCGTGACGTCGCGAGTGCCAGCTGCTGGAACAACCCCCAGTAGTTCTAGTAGCGAAGCCAGCAGTTTGCCAGACCTGGACAGCTTCTTCACGGCAAATTTCGATGTGTGCCGCGGGACGTCGCTTGGAAATATAAAACGTTGGGTTCAGTGCAGTTTTTATTGCGAGTAGATGTACGAAGTGCGTGTGTTGCCCTCAGCAGCAGCAGCTCACACCACCGGGGACAGAGGAAGCAGAGAGACCCGCGGTCGGAACTTGTGTCTGTGTTTCCTTGTCCGCCTGCCTCCTCTCTGGTGAAATCAGCCGGAGCCATCCCGCCGTGTTCAGCTCCCTGCGGTGCGGACAGGAATCCACCTGGCGGAGAGCGGACACACTCTCCGCCAGGTGGAGAGTGGAAAACTCGGCAGAGCGATCATCAAGAGCCCCGACGTGGGCTCTTGATGATCGCTCTGCCAGCTGATTTCAGGGCAACCATCCCACGGTGTGTCCGCTCTCCGCCAGGTGGATTCCCCCTGAGTGTCCGCACCGCAGGGAGCTGAACACGGCGGGATGGCTCCGGCTGATTTCACCAGAGAGGAGGCAGGCGGACAGGGAGACACAGACACAAGACCGCGGGTCTCTCTGCTTCCTCTGTCCCCGGTGGTGTGAGCTGCTGGTGCTGAGGGCAACACACGCACCCACAGCACTTCGTACATCTACTCGCAATAAAAACTGCACTGAACCCAACGTTTTATTGCCTTCACCACTCAACAAGCATACTAATAGCGGCAGCCAGGAAAACCCATGGCACCTGTGACATCACACGGAAGCCCCGCCCCCAGTCTGGAATTCCAGGAAGGATTTCCAAGCGGCAAATTCAAAATCGCAAATTTCATGCGTTTATGAAATGTTTTGGTGTAGAGTCCAATGATCATTATTGTTCCTCTGTGTATGTATTATCATTATGTATTGGGTGTAGTGTCAGCTTTCTGTAGGCCTTTAAAGGGCCTCACGATGGGACTTGAATCTGGGCCATCTGCAACGAAGAACAACTTGTACACGGGGCACCTGCTGCGCCAGATGAGCTATCTTGCAACCCTTTTTACCTCCTTGTGTTACCTTTAGTCACTCTCACTGTTTGGTTGAGTTATAGCATCACAGTTTCTTGGTTTGTTAGGCACTGAACTACTTAGTTAGGTTTATGAAAAAATGGTGGTCAGGTTTAAAAAACACACATAAACATTAATTAATGTCACTGTTACTCTATATTTCACTTGACGTGTTGAATGCAGTGTATACAGAGTCAAACCATTTACATTAATTTGTTTTTACACTCAGTTAACTGTGTTTTTCCATTAATTGGTCACTCGTCTGTGTGACCTGTCAAGGTTCGGCTTTGACCCTGATGGTAGGTACCAGTAGTCATATTGATTGCTCCTCTATACACAGGATGTCCTGTGATACACACACACACACGCACACACACACACACACACACACACACACACACACACACACACACACACACACACACACACACACACACACACACACACACACACACACACACAGAGACATATAGATGGTTGCAACCCTCATGGAAACACTATTTAAAAGTAAATTATATCACGACTTTAAAGGTGGGAACAATGTTGTTCAGTGTCACAGTCCACAGAGCAGTGCAACACAGAATCCCAGATAGATACGTGGGCTCACAATATTAGCCAAGAGATTAAACATTAACCCTGTTATCCCTCATGGGGAGGAGTCTCTGCGCATACAGCACTCCCACAATTCCATCCCGCCATGTGTTTCGCTGATCTGATGGGAAAGAAACAACATGAGCTCAAGCGAAGGTGAGACATTCAAGCCTTTTTGTAAGTTTGTAAGCTTCACCCATTTCTTTTAAGGGCTTATTTAATCATATTTTACAGCATTTAGAACTTTTTATGTATTTCTTGTGGTTTTGATGAAGAGTGGAAGCTGTACATTTTGCTAAATAATGACAATGAAAGCAGTGAATGAAACTAACAAAAATAATGAATTCAAATTGCTTGATTCTGAGAAGATTCAGTGACGTTAAAAAGATTAAGAATACTAAAACTGACCATAATTCAGCAGTCAAATGTGTATAGAGTACAAATAGTTAATCATAGCTTTACACAGAGTCAGAAAAGCTGTCTATAGCACTCTGTCCATACATGTAGCTGTGGCCAAAAGGATTAAAAAGAAGGTTTATGGGGGAAAAGCAAACAGTGACCCATTAGCTCCTCAGAGGTGCCCGCAGAGAGATACATTGTGCTGTGAGAGCTGTATATCTGCTGAGAGCAAGTGTTTTGAGCATTGACTTGTTCATTCATCATTTATCATAACAGTTTGTTTTTTCTATTTCTCCGTGCCAGAGAAGCAAGGACTTTGTGTCAATGACATGTTGGACTGCACTGATAAGAAGTGTTACAGATTAGTAGACAGCGAGGGCTAAGTGTGACCAATGAAAATATTTTCATATCTCCTAATGGCACCTGTGGGTAGATAGGGACACTCGGTCCTGCTATTTCACCACAGCGATAACTTAAAGGCAGCAAAAATGACTGAAAATATTCAGAAAAATGGGGTAAATGAGTAAAAACAGATTTTCTTTCAGGTGAGGAAGACCAACTAACTTTATGTTATGAAAAGGGTTTTGTGGTTATAAGCTAGTACAGTGATGAAACCTTGGCTAGATCAGGAAATGGAATCTTGAGAGCTCAGCAGTATGTCTATGATATGACATCTTGGGAAAAAAAAAAATACATATGGCTTCATCACACAGCTCATACGAAGGTTGTTTCTCTTGCTACACAAGATGCCACAACATTTGGTGTAATATCTGAAAGGTATAAAAAAGAACATCAACAAATGTATTTTAGTAATGTATACCTCTTGTTCTGAGGAATAGCATAGATATAGCTCTAATTTTATAGTGTTATTCTAAGTTGTCTGTTGGCAGAATTAGAAACATTGTGTAAAATAGCATCATCTACTGGGGTGTGGCGGTTGCCTAATGGCTGAGATGGATACCAGAGAATTGTTCCACTCACTGCCCAGAGACTTTTGCAACAGGTTATACACTCTCTGCCCACACATTTCCTGTCCACCTCTTTTCTGACTCTGCTGTATCAGCTCTTTGAGAACCTGTCATAAAATAGACAAATCCAAAGGGACAGCATTGCATAAACAGACAAAATGAGGAGCAGAATAAATAAATGATGTATTTTATTCAGTCATAATGATTAACACTCAGGTCCTTTTCATGTAATATGAATTTATTCACTCAAATTGTTGTGAAATAAAACAGAAAGAATGAAAAACAACAACAATTATACTATATACGAAAGGTGCCCTATGCCTCAGTTGTGCAACAGTGGGAAAAGTCCTGTGCATTACTCTCAGAGTTCAGGGTGTCCTGATGCAATAGTTTGATCTGATTTTGGGACTCAAAGTAGACTTAGAAACAGATGCTGATTCACATTAAAAAAATCCTGTTATACACACTTATAACTTTAACTTTAATGGTTCTTATGTTTTGTTATTCCTCTCCTGTTTAAAGGGGACAAAGACTAAAGATAATCAAATAAAGTCAAACCCTGTTTTATGGTGTCTCAGCTGATGGTTAAACTCAAGCAGATGTGTCATCCAAGGCTCTGATTGCACTCTGGCTGTTAAGCTGAGGCGTCACAGTTAAGTAGACAGGACAATAGCTGTAAGTTCCAGTTAATATACCATAATGTGAAAGTTAACAGTCATGTGTGTTCAGTGTTGGTATGAGATGAAAATTTTACAAACAGATGAAAATTACCATGGAAACTGTTTTACATAGAATTGTAAACATGGGCAGAGTTGTGTTGATAAGGACTTTCACAATGTGAATTATATGCTGCCAAAGTCATTCACCTCATGTGTTATCTGTTTTTCATGGTGGGCTGGAAGTCATCGGTTTAACAGAGTAAGTCAGCATTTTGCTGTTTGCATCAGCGCATACAGATTTTGAAATACTTTTATTGTTCTACTGATTTTTCAAATGGCTTCATTACAAAATGTGATTATCAGTCAGAGTCTGCAGCAGAGCAGGACTTTTAACGCAATCAAAGCATTCATGCCTCATTAAACATATCATATGAATGTATCCATCTTGATAGAGTTTAAAAAAACACTGTATTAAACTTTCCATTGCATGTTGACTTTTGGAACATAGTTCTTCGACTTTGAGCCAAAGATAAGGCCTACTGTACAAAGATACATACAACTATTTCAGGTGTTTATGAAATAAAAGAACACATAAAATTGTAATGTAATTATAACTAATGCATATAATGAATTCATTATGCAGTAATTCTATTTTCTAAACATTTAAAAATCAATATGGCAATGCTTGGAGTGTAATGTTTCATTTTTTGCTCAGTAGACAGGAAAATGTAGAATATTTCTTTAGAACTTGCTTTATTTCAGGACCTATGATTTGACTGAAGGAGAATGTTTGCAGCTAAAGTCAAATGTCTTTAATCTTTCTTCCTCAAGGAAATTTACATTTAATCCAAAAGAGGGAATAGACAACCCGGTGATGGTTATTACAGACAGTGCAGGTATCCAGCATGCATTTTTAAGCAGTTTATAATACAGCATGAGGAAAGCCCGCTCTATGTGACAGCACTTTCCTGCTTCTTCTGGTTCAGACTCCGTGTCGACACCCAGGCCACGCCTGTCTGTTCTGAAACGAGAGGAAGGGGAGTCTTACGGCTTTAACCTACGGGTGGAGAAGCATTGCCATGGACATGTGATCAGAAATGTGGTGTCTGGGGGGATAGCAGAGCGAAGCGGCCTTCAAGATGGAGACAGACTTTTGGAGGTCAACAACTGTTATATCGATGATGTTTCTCACATTGAGGTAAGATGAGTTCCCTCCAGATGTAACTCTTGACAACTTATGGAATTTTAACAGGATCTATTGTGTTTCCTTATGTGTGAATCAGGTGGCTAGGAAAATTAAGCAAAGCGGGCACCAGTTATGCTTGCTAGTACTGGATGGGGAGGAGTATGAGCGGGCTGTGTCCCAAGGAAAGGACCTTCGGGGTCTGGTTAGAGCCTACAATGAAGAAGGTTGTAAACCACCCAGACTGTGCCACATCATAAGAAACCCTGGCTCAGGTTTGGGCATCAACTTTACACCTTTGGAAGGTAACGCATCTCCTGACAATTGCATTAGATCCAAAGTTCAAGATTAGACGTTTGTTAGGTTGAAGTCAGTACAGTAGTACTCAGATGCTCCTTCTGTGTCTGCTCTGTAGGGGAGAAAGGTCGCTTCTCCGTGAGCCTGGTGTCCGGAGGTGCAGCCGAAAAGGCAGGAGTGTGTAAGGGAGATCGCCTGGTGTGGATGAACGGAGCAATGGTGTCCCATCTCACATACTCTGCACTCAGCAGAATGGTTTGTATGATCATGTTCAGATGGTGTGTAAATACTGTGGCAAATGATAGATGCAACGTAAATCAAATGTAAATAAAAATATTCTGGGATGAAATCTAAAAAGGGTATTGAAATTTTTGACTGATAATGTGTGGCAATGACGATTTCTGTTTTGTTGAAGATGAAAAAATGCGGCAATCACATCACCATCCTTGTGATGGACAGTGAGAGCGAGAACATATACGTGCAAAAGAGGATTCCCATCCTTCCCGCCATGGCTGTTCCGCACAAACTGCCTTATAGAGCCAGAAAACTCCACCTGATCTCTGGGCCTGAGGGCTACGGCTTTCTCCTTCGTCTAGAGAAGACACCATCAGGGCGCACAAGTGAGAAGACACAAAAGAGCACAAACTCAAATATAAACATTCATTGTTTTAGTTTGATTTGTACTTGGGACACTTTTGATTCATAGATCATGTCCTGCGTGAGGTGAACAGAGGCAGTCCAGCAGAACGGGCCGGTATGCAGGATGGAGAGATCCTTCTGGAGGTCAATGGCGAGTCAGTGGAGTCACTGAAGCATGAAGAAATTGTGGACAGAATGAGACTGAGTGGACAACAGTTCTCCCTCACCACCATCACTGCCTCAGGACTGGAGTTTTACACCCAGGTAGACGTCACTTACATTCTTTCTGACTTTTCCAAAACATTTTTTGAATACATGTAGATACCTGGAACGGAGCCCCCATTGTAAACATAATTCATTTTTCACATTTTCGTCCGCTTTTATGGTTTCTTTCCATTGTTTTCTGACTGCAGCTGGGTCTATCTCCCCTTCTCTTTTGTGACGATGATGCTGCCGAGAAAGAAAAGGAGCACAATGCGCCAGCCTCTACACAGGTTCAGTCACCACCAAAAGAAAAGAATGACTTGAGCAGTCCCAGACTTTGCGCTTTTCAAAAAGGCCCTGTGGGCTTTGGTTTTAACTTCGGCTGTGAGTCACAGAGTCCTGGGGCTTTCATTAGTAAGGTGGGGATGAAAAATAGTGTGTGCTCTCACAAAACACACACACACACAAAAAGAGAGGCACACATTTCACTTTTTGCCAGATGTGTTGGTATGTCTTGTGTGCTTATTTTGCTATTTTTCATCCCTGTAGGTGACTTTTGGTGGTCCTGCGCAGAATGCAGGGCTAGTTGTGGGGGAAGTAGTGATAGAAGTCAATGGACAAAATGTGGAGCAAAAATATCTGGAGGAAATACTTTTGCTTGTGAAGAAAGGGGGAGATTTTCTTTCTTTACTACTAATGGATCAGACAATCTACGACAAAATGAAAAAGACTGATACACCAACCACTGATGTCACACAAAGAGAGGTGAAATATATATTGGACATTATAAATATTATATGCAACTTACAGTATACTAAATAGCCCATTTTCTCAGTTGCTCAGAGTGGACCATATTTACCACATGTTCTTGTTTCTATCTCAGCAGGAGGAAGAAGATGACTATGAAATATCAATTTTGTGAGCAGCAGTGATTCTGAATCCCGAAGACCTTCCCTGGCAACATGTGACTACTGAGTAGACTCCAAACTGATCTGAACAAGCAAAAAAACATATCTAATGGTAACCAGGGGATGAGAGGGAATCCAGACAAGAAAACAGATAAAATAAGCTAAAAACTAATCTAATTTTAAGAATTGAAGCAATGTAGTATGTTTGTGATCGCCTGACAATGCCATTGTGTTCAGTATCATAGACTAAGAGTACTTTTACTCTTACCCATCAATTACAACACTTCAACCTCAATTGGATGAAATACAACAATTCCAATGCAGTAAATGTAAGAGGAGTTAAAAATGCTCTGCCAGTAAAACAGCCCTAATCACTACAAACTGAGTGGTTGAATGAAAGGAAAATAATGACTGTGTGAATGAAAAAACACATTCAGAACTTCCATCCTCCAATAAAGGGCTATTCGTGTAGGGGAAGTGCTGTAATATGTTGAGAATAATCCAAAGCACCTACGTACTAGTTCAGATACTAAAAAATGTTCATTGTGTTTCCTGTGGTATAAGTTGTATGAAGATGATGTATGAAATGTTTGATGCCGTTTGAAATTGTTTTTTTCATGTAATATATCAACTTTTAAGCCTAATCTTAAGAGTGTAATACATTAAATGGTATAAGAACAGATAAAATAACTGTGTACAAACTTTATAAGAGCCTGGGCTGATGATTTTAGATAATTCTGAAAGCAGCGATGAGCACAGTAATGTCAATGTTTTGTCAAAATGTATGAAACCACAGCCCAAAATGTTTATTTTTGTCTGACCAAACGTGTTATGATACTGATATGACATACATTCAATAAACAGCACTTTTATTGCCATTTCTCTAAGTAGGGTTCAAGTTTATTATCTATACACCATCTGAGGGATTTCATGATTAGACTGAGTGTTTGCAGCTTTTTTCTAACACCGTGCAGACAGAGATATCCAGCTCTGGCGCACTCTAGTGTTTCCACATAGACACAAGATCTCAAAGCAGAAGTATTTAGTTGCATATACTGCTCAGGTGCTCTGAGAATGAAAATGTTCAATAATTTGCTAATAATGTGTATTAATCACGTTATAATAACAGCTGCAGAGTTTTTTTTTATCAAAGTACGAAATGATGGCTCCAGATTGTTTGACCCTTTTCCCACTTTTTCACAAAAAAACTAAGAAATTCCTTTGAATAAACCTTTTTTATGTATTTAGTCCAATTTAAATTTATTACAGTCAGGATTATTTAGCTACCTTTGCTCATGAAGCAAGTTCTTTCGGATAACTTTCATGTGAACCCTCATTTGATTTCCTGGATGAAAAAAGCACACATTTATACAAGTATTACTAATAGTGCCTCCTGGAAGTTTTACAACATTGAATCCAAGCAGATTGTATTTGGATCTTGTATTGGGCGCCTAATTAGGTTGGGAGGAGACCTCTGTGTTTCCCTACCGGACCTGTTGCTCTTGACCTCGGATAAGCAGAAGAAATAAATGGATTATTTTGGCCAAATATCATGTTCATAACATGAAACTCCAGGAAAATAAATGATCATCTTTATCGTACATTCAAGCAAACTAATCTTTGTTTTTATTTTCAAACTTTGTTTAATCTAAAAAAATCCTAAAAAGAAATTGATTAAATGCTAAATTAATGTAAATGCTTCCTCTTGTGTGGGCATTTTTACAGTTCATTGTCTCTTGTTCACGGTTTTCCACTTTTTTTTTAATGAAATTTGAATGTTGCCACTAAATAATTTTATAAACTGCTGTTATCAAACAAAAATATTTTTTAAAATCTGAAGGGTTTTTTCATTGTCAGTTTCTGTCCATACTCCAAGTCAATAGATGGCGGTAATGGGTTTTTTAGTCGATTCACCAACCGCCGTAAAAGTGGAACAAGAAGTATAATGTTCTGGGTTTTTGTGCAGGCAGTTGTGTGGTTAGCTACAGTCGCTGGTCCTTCAACTGGAGGTGACATTCAGTCGGCTAGCAGAAACGGGGAACAGTTAGCATCGACAAACACTTCAACATGGCACAAGCAGTGCAGAAACTGGTTGCTAAAGTACCTACTCTGGTCGGCGGTAAGATATTTTGTTATTTGTACAGCATATATGCAGTAACCGGCGCTAATGTTCGTAAAATCTTCATTTAAAAGATTCCCATCGGCCCATGTTGCTAGTGTTACCGTGACCCAGCCGTCAGTGGAACAAAGTCAGGTTATTATTAGGTGATGCTCTTAGGTGTCTCTGCATTGACTTTTGCTGTTGTTTCCTTTCATTTGACTGTCTTTTTTGTATGGTTTTTTTTTCTCCAAATTTATATTTGTAATGTTCGTACTCGCTGAACAGTAAGCATATAGTTAGCGGCTAATGCAACCTAGCTGCGTGCAGCAGTTTAATAAAACCCTGACCTAAGATATGAACTTTTGAGACGTCTGTTAATTTAGTATTTTCTTCTATTTTCCTCAGCCGCTGTCACCTATTCCAAACCTCGGTTAGCAACTTTTTGGTACTATGCCCGTGTTGAACTTGTCCCGCCTTCCCCTGCCGAGATCCCTAAAGCCATTGAGGGGGCCACAAATCTCATCAAGGGTTTCCAGACAGGACGCCTCGGTCAAACCACTGTGAAGGTGCGTGTATGCCGCAGTTGTTGTTTTCACAAGTATTAATACATTTATGTCTTGGTGAACATGGTCTTTCAGACTTCATACCTTGTTCTGAAGAAGTTTGTCTCGGAGGTTAACTGACAGAATAATAAGTTACTGTAACTGCAGCTTAAAATCTGAACAACAACAAATAACTGGAATATTATTTCTAAAAAGTAGACACTGCTGAGTTTGAAACCGATGGCAAACTTGACCAAAGATTGATGCCATATTTAGCCAAATAGTAATTATTACAATGATGGATATAAAAAAAATATGGAGGTTTATACTAAACGTACTTTGTATTTGCTAAGAGATTATATCGGGTAATGAAATTTCTTCTTTTTTTTTTTTTTTTTGCAGTATCTCATGACTGACACTTTGTTCATTTAGCACATTAATCTGCGTTACTCGTCTTAACGCATTGAGACGAGATGAGTAACATATCCATACATTAAGTTGTTTCTTGTTTCCAAGAACGGTATTTGGTTGGTTTGCTCTTTGGTACATTGTGGGGGAAAATTATAACAACAAAAGGAACTCTACACCAAAGGACTTCTTACATTAAGTATTTAACAGACGTCACCATTATTAATAGGACCATTATAAGACTCCCTCGTGTGAGTGTTTTTCCATTTAAAGGTCCTATGGCATGAAAATAAATGGAGGCTTTTATATATTTTTATAGGCTTTAGTGGTCCCCTAATACTGTATCTGAGCTTTTTCCCCAAAATTCTGCCTTGGTGCAGAATTACAGCCAGTCCCAAAAATGAGCTTTCCTTATGATCCTCAGAATGAGCTGTTTAGTGGGGGTGTGGCCTTACTTACGCCCGTGGTACCTTGCGCACATGTTTTGTGAATCGCTATGGCACGGCTGACATTCTCATCTGATTGCTCCGGTTTGCAAAGATGCACGTAGCGCGAGTCATTTCAATCAGGGGAAAGGCAGATATCGTGCGCGCCGTAACACCAACAGCAGGACGGCTATCAAAACAACAAATAAGTACACAACACTCGCGTTACAGTAAATGAGGTGTCCACTTGCATACCTCATGCTATTTACCGTTACATTAGCGACAGTGACCGAGCTATAAGCTGCAGAGCTAACGACACAGACAGACTGACCGTTTTGACTCTGGAACCATGAATGAATCATTCTTGTGGTAACAAGCTATATAACTATAATGTACATACAGGAAAGCAACACAATAATAGAGCGTTAAATTACTTACTCTCGGGAATGAGATCCTTCCCCAAGTGAGACACGAATGGAGCAGGAGATTGACAGGCGGATCGGTGCGGTGTCTGCAGTGATGCGGGCTCTGCACCAGCTAGTTGTGGGGGAAAAGGAGCTGAGCCAGAAGGCAAAGCTCTCGATTTACCGGTCAATCTATGTTCCTACCCTCACCTATGGTCACGAGCTGTGAGTAGTGACCGAAAGAATGAGATCGCGAAGACAAGCGGCTGAAATGAGTTTCCTCCGCAGGGTGTCTGGTAGGGCTGGTAACATTCCCCAGAAATTAAATTTGAATGTGGGTCTTAAAAAATGGTCCGAATATAGTATATATTCGAATGTTATTATTATTATTTTATTTTATTTTTTTTCCCCGCGGAGAATATACTTGTTATTGTAACAGTACCCCATTATATCCAACAGAGAGCGTTGCACACTGCCAAATGTCAAGAAAAACGACCAGTGGTAGTCAAACGCTGATTTATTCAGACACAATCCAACACGTATCTAGTGCAACTTCAGAAGTCTGCAGTTCTCTGTAGAACATAAACGAACATAGGCCAGCAGCCAATTGTAAACAGACAATGAAAGTGCAACTTCAGTGCAATTTATGCAAAACGGTACACTCTGTAGAACATAAACGAACGAGCATTAATTTATGCAAATTGCAAAACAACTATTGCACTACTAGTGCACAACTACTAAATTAAGTAATATTTTGACCAATGTCATTTTTCACAAATTAAATAAAATCCACCACAGCTGAAAGAAACAAGCAGGCCACAAATTAACTCAAAACACGACTGGTGGGCTACAGATTGTTCGCCAAAAATACCAGACGGTCTACTTGTTCAGCGGCGAGTGCTGAGCGTTTTTTTTATTGACAATGTTGCCGGCTGAGGAAAAGACGTGCTCTGATCTTACAGATGTACCGGGTACCGTGAGGTATTTCTTCGCCACCTGTGCGATGTACGGGTACCTCGCACTGCCTGTAGTTTTCCACCACAGGAGAGGGTCTGCGTCGGGAGGCAGCTGTGGCTCTCTTTCGTACGTGACTAGCTCCCCATGCAGATCGTATTCAGCAGCTCTTGTCTGCGGCTGGTAGACTGCGCGCGCAGTCACTTATTATGTAAATACGACAATCCATCTATAAAATATATATTTTGTAAATTATTCGAATGTTCATTTTTACGTTCGAATGTACATATTTTTCCCACATTCGAGGAATATCCGAAATTCGAATATTAATTTACCAGCCCTAGTGTCTGGGCTCGGTATTGGCACAAGTTCTGAAAACATTCGTCGGTGAAATATTTGGCGCACACACAAATCTCTTCGGTTCTGTCGTCACTTTCCCAGAAAAAAACAAAATCTGTCTACTGGCTCTTTAGAGGTTCTGATGCAGGAGCTCTAAACAGATTTTTTTACATCCATGTACAGCGCAATGAGCTGGCCAAAGAGCTGTGGGCGGGGAAAGGCAGTTTATGGGCTCTGGGTGGAAACAACCTCCACGTCATAAGCGGCGGCTTTCCCGATCAGGCCATCTGCATGGTCACATTTCCAAAGGCAGCCGTGGCCTAGTGGTTAGGGAGGTGGACTTAAGATCAGAGGGTTGCAAGTTCAAATCCCGCCATTACCTCTCCCTACACCTCTATCCATGGCTGAAGTGCCCTTGAGCAAGGCACCTAACCCCACATTGCTCCAGGGACTGTAACCAATACCCTGTATCTAAATAGCTGTAAGTCGCTTTGGATAAAAAGCGTCAGCTAAGTGTAATGCAATGCAATGGGGGACCGCAGGCAGGCTAGAGGAACTCATTAATGTTAGACAACCTTAAAAAGTGAACATTTCATGCCATAGGACCTTTAAGGACTTGATCAAAATTGTATAATTATTGCATAGTATCAGCTTTTATCATCAGTTTGAGCTCTATGAAAGAAAAACACTGATAAACCTATCCACAAGTAAAACAACGACTGTCTTGTTGTCATGGATACCTTTCTAATGCAATAGTTATCTTTTTGTTTGTTTGTTTCAGGATGCTCTAAGAAACGGGCTGGTGGCGACTGAGGTGCTGATGTGGTTCTACATTGGAGAGTGCATCGGCAAAGGAGGCATAATTGGCTACGATGTCTGAAGTTTGGACTATGATGAATTCTTCTTTTTTGTTTCTGAGCGTTGTATGCTCAACTTCCTGTGAGAATCCTGGGAACCAATAAACAGATGTCTATTGTTTAATGTCTTTGACTTGCTGTTTCTTTAAGTTGTGACACTTTTGTGTTACTTGCAGATCTGTTAAGACATAGGTTTACCATAAAATTCATGTGTTCAACATAAGGGCATGCATTGGACCCCTTGCAAAAATGATGGACTCTCCACACCTTGAACATGTTGATTCAGCTTTTTTTTTTTTTTGGAAAACAAAAACATATGACTTGTGACAATTTTCTTTGATAGCTGAACATTCTGGTCTTATCAAACATGCCTCAAATTTGATGAAACTGTTGTAATGTTTGCAGTTAAAGGCGGGGTAGGGGATCTTTTTCTGGAACATTTTTTTACTTATTGCTTGAAATACTCTTCACACCCCCATTGCAACCAATTAATTAAAAGTTTTGACACAAATATGAAAAGTTTTAGTGGCCTCTAGAACGTACAATCTAGGAAAAACAGTATCCAATCATTGTGAACGGACCGTTCACAATGATTGGATACTGATGCCGTCTATCACACTGCAATCTGCTCCTCCCTCCCCCTCCTCCCTGTGCGCGTACCCTGCTCCGTGAACGTCCAGAAGCTTGGCAGGAAGCTAAACTAGAGCCAGCTTGGCTAGCACCTAGCATTATTAAACGTATAGTTAGCATAAACTAAATACTAAATACTAAATACGGCAACGATCGATGCTTGCTGTCAGAACAGCGCTCGTGCACCTTCGTGCTCTTGCACGTTCATGTACTCTAGAGGCGTGGCTTCGGGGGGAAAGTGAAGAAAAGGGTTGGGACTTTTTACCTGTGTATTTTCAAAATGCAGCTTCGCTGGACTCAAAATCCAGGATCTCCTACCCTACCTTTAAGAACAAAAAGACTCGCAATTAGTAATTTGTTGCAGTTCGTCTTGCTCTTCCAGTGGCTTGAATTCTTTAAGGACTTCACTATTTTAAAACGATATTCTTCATCAATGAGGTTTCAACTCTTCTACAGCTGACAGATTTGACAGATCATTTTTGCAGGATGGAGCCTTGTCGTGGACCTTGTCTGTTTCCACCATAAGTTTTCTATCAGATGGAGATCCAGACTGTTTTCTGGCCATTTCACTGACCTAATATGCAGTTCCTGAAAAAGGTTTGACTGCTCTGTGGTATGATGCATTATCATCCTGAGAAATGACCTCAACATCACCAAACCTCCTTTTGATTGATGGAATGTCAAAAGTGTTCAAATTTTCAATGTGCACATGCTCATTTACTGTCGAGATAAAGACTGCCCACTCCCCTGGTCCTTTACCTGATATCAACCCCATATCATCAATAATTGTAGGTAAATTAGTTTGTTTTCTTCAAGCAGTCGTCTTTATATGTTTCATTGCACCAAACTAAAGCTGCAGCATCGTCTTATTCTCTGCTGTCTTCAGGAAGGCCGTTCCACAGACGTGGACCATAGTAACGGAAAGCCGTCTCACTGGATTTTACTTCTGAGTTTAGGGACAATTTAAAAACTCTGGCCTGAAGACCCGAGGCCTCTAACAGGCTCATGATATAAAAGCATTTCTGATAAATGGGAGGAATACCATTAAGAGCCTTGAAAACTACTAAAGGAATCTTAAAATCTTTATTGACGCTGCCAGGAAGCTAATGCAGGCAATGTAAATTGTTATTATATGTGCTCTCCTTCTGGCCTTATTCAGAGCCCATGCAAATGAGCTCTGGAGTAGCTGTATGGGGGGCCACATAGCAGAGCATCACATCAATTCTAAAGGAAATAAAAGCATTCAATAGTGTCTCTGCATCGCCTTGAGACACTATCACGTATCTAATATAACATCTTAATGGTATTTAGGTTTAGGTTTTTAGCTAAAGTTTTGATTTTGAACAACCATTTTTCTTTTTGCCAAACTCTGTGGTGAATTACGATCTTAATACGTCTTACTACCATAATTCTTTTCCATTGTTTCCACTGACAGCGCTCTTGCCAAGTGCAACATCTCATTGATTTCTGCAAGCAAAAAAAATTTAATACAACATTTTTTGGGGGATGTTTTACATAATAAGAATGTTCAGCTATCAAATGAAATTGTTTTGTGTCATATCTGTCGTACTTATTTATTTTTCTTTTTTAAATTAATGGCACAATGTGCGATTTTTATGTCATTTTGAAGTGTATTACAAAAAAACACCTATACATACCATAAGAGTGTGCAGAAATAATCCTACTGGCATGTCCTAACCAAAGTTTATACGCAGCGTAGCTGAGTTTTACTGCAGAATTAGCAGGCTAAACTGATAGCGCCGGACCGGCATTTTTTCTGGCCAGGAGGTGGCGATATAGAGTAAAATCAACCTCCGTTCAACCCCAGGCAGTAGAAGAAATCGCTGGTCAAAGCGCATTTCCATGGTCTCCATTGGTTGCCTCCATCTGATGAAAGCATTCCCTATATTAACGCGGGCTTGCCCCCTTTTTTTGTCTGATATTCTTTTAGACAAACTTCTTTCGGATTTTCCGCTAGCATCTGCCATCTCGTTAGCCTCTCTGAGCCACTAGCACCTGCTCTGAGGAGGAGTGAGTGGGGTGGGCGGCGGGGGCGGGACCAGCGCCAGACCAGCGATTTCTTCTACTGCCTGGGGTTGAACGGAGGTTGATTTTACTCTATATCGCCACCTCATGACATAAAAATCGCACATTAAGTGTGGTGATCGCATAGGGGTTACATACAGCTAAAGAGATGCAGCTGGAAATGGAATGCATCTTCCATCCTGTAAGTATATGTCTATATTCAATGTAATACACCTCATGTGCAGAGGATGTTTTGATGTGTCAAGTCAGACGTCAATAATGAATAATATGGACATATTTAAATGCTTTATTTTCAGACCTTTGTGTTGTCCTTGCTGCACAAAGGTCTGAAACTGCAAGCCAACAGTAATGTTTCAGTTACGACTTTAACAACTTATGAAGCCATTGTCAGCAAGAAAGCTGAGTTAATGACAAGCAGTCGCTTTATACAGCTTTTATTATACATACCACAATATCAAAAATACCAATTTGTTGTAGACAAGCAGACAATATGTGAGCATTGATCACAACACTATCTTTTCCCTTCAAAAATGTTTTTCAGTCAAAACAATGTAAGTTCAAGATATTAAAAACACATTTTCATCAAAAGCTGTTTTGTATATCTGTTTAGACATAAAGTATTCTGTGATTGTACATTTTGTTTAAATGTCAGCATTTGTTGACATTTGACTTACTTGTGAAGATACAGGCAGATCACTCGAGTGTTGATTTATTGGTGATATCGATCTTATTTTACTTCAGTTCCTGGAGTCAGTCAGCAGAGGGAGCTCCAAGTATTGTTGGTTTTAATTTGTCAAGTCTTGCTATGTTTATATTTTTGGGGTAAACGATTTGCTTATTGGGATATGAATGAAGTGATTTGCACTTGAGTTTAGTGCTCGGTTAAACTAAAAGTTCAACTTCTACTACCCAAAATTCGTACAAGGACTGCTAACATCAGACATATCTTTAGTTTCTATTCCACTTAAAGCGATACAATGTAACTTCTCAAAAAGCCCACTATGGAGCTCCCCCTACAGGCTTGGAGGTAATGTACGGTTACACAGTCGTAAATACAACACCCTTTCGCTTTCACATTTCACGTTTGTTGACGAACCGGCGAGGGGTCAGAAGGTGCAAGCTATGTCGACCGAGAAGGTAAGAGTAATCAAATGTACCTGGGAGCGTGAGAGGGGTCTATTTGTTTTTGCGGTAGGTGTGCCAGAAAGCAAGTCGAAGTACTTCCGCTCAGCTCCCGGGCCGCTCTCGGGCCGGTCCAGCAAAGTTACATAGCGCAGTTTTTCCAACTCAGATCCCCGAAGGGCATAGGAGACAGGCCAATCGTAATATTAAAACTCATTCTAGCACAATTTTTTTCAAGCTGTTATTTTAAGGTAGAAATGTTACATAGTATTGCTTTAAGGAGTTTATTGTAGGAGTATAACACAAAACTCATTTAGTTCTTTATCTAAAACCGTCAGTGAAAAACTTTGTCACAAAACAACTGTTTTTGTATAAGAATTATACTCTGGCTGTCCATTATATTGGTGAACATACACAAAATTAAATAAGAGTTAGTTCAAGTGACAAAAATAGGAGAAAAAAACTGTGAGGACTTACAGCAACTGATATGAATATCAAAAATATAGCATGGTGAGATGACATTGAAATACTCTCCTGAATCTATCAAAATAGTAACAATAATACCTTTTAATAAAACGCATATCCTTCAAAAGAGTGAAATATATTCTAAATAATTCTGTAAAAATATCAGCCAACACTGAAACAGCACATCATGACAAAATTACAATAGTTACATCATTATTTAGAATGTGCCAAACTGGTTTTGATGAAATAGTTGTTGGTAACATTGATCATATGTGGATGGACATTACACCGATACGTCAAATTATCAAGCAAATATTAGCTTCTATTATGTTGTGCTTGTGCGATTATTCAGTAATGTATTTCAATCATTTTTTTAGATTAAAAAGTAATTGGACAGCACAGTGCAAAACATAATAAAGTATGTGATATGTAGAGTAAATACAAAAGTAATTACATGCAAAACATTTTCCTTCATAAATAAACAGTAAAACTCCATTAGTCTGGTTTGCTATGGTTTTAAGATGGTTACAAAAATATATATTCCAGAAGCATTACTGTATTTTATAAGAATGAAAAACATCAAATATTTAAATCGATGTTCACTTGATGTTGCAGATTTTGACAGAGGTTCCAACTCCGAATCCTGGATAGAGGGGCTCAACAAATGTGGTCTGAAAGCGGTGCAAGAGGGTCATGGTGTTGCTTATGCTATAAAATGCTAGCACACCTGCACTGTGGTCCAGGTACACACCTATCCTGGGGGAGTGGGGTCCATTGACCGCTTTGTCCACCCGGTTGTGCCAGGCAGAGTAACCTGTGTCAGAGCAGAGGAGACTCCAGGACTTGTCGTTGTAGCCCAGCAGACACAACGAGCCTTTGCCCTTTCGACTGATGCCCCTGTAGGCCACCCCAATGGAGAACTCCCCACTCCACTCGATCTCCCAGTAGAAGCGACCTCCGGACAAGCCCTCTCGGCACAGCACCTGGGCAAAGCTGTCAAATCTCTCTGTGTTGTCTCCGTAGGGCTGCAGGTCCCTGGTGCGGATGACTTTTCTGTTGTTTTCAGAGATGTATAGCTCCTTGTATGCTGTGCTATGGTCAAGTTTAAGCTGGCAGAAGTCTGAAACGAGGAGAATTGATGATTTTTTTCAGTGTTCTGATCTTAATAACAGTGGTGTTGGAAATAGAGGCAGTCAGATGAGAAACCAGTGAAACACTGTAGAAGTTTATGCATTCTTATTGCATAAGTAAGTTACTTTCCACAATTGAACTGTAAAGACACATTTCAGGCAACTATACAAGTTACTTACGTTTCACAAAATCAGCTCTGGTCTTTGGCTCTGGAGGAGGAGGAGTGTTGTCCACTGTCATTTCTTTGCCTGTGTATGAAGAAACACTGTCAGGTTGAGTTGAACTGCATACACCCACACAAATGCCTGTAATTCCTTTGTTGCTGTGGTTTGGCAGTGTTTTAACTGAAGCGTATATGATGCAATCAGTTTGTGGTTTGTCTCTTTCTATTTGCAGTGACTATATCATCAACCTAAACAATAATTAACTTCTACTGACCTCTGCTCCTTCTGTCTAGTGTTCGACTCTCTGTGGTGTAGACTGGGACTTCGTTCACTGTAAAGCAGAACATATTCATATTTAGTGAACTGGTGTTTTAAGCCTCATCATGAAAAGGTGTTGTTTCTGCTACCAAGGTTGAACCTGTCTTGGAGATCTTGAGCAGCTCCTCCCTGCCAAACTCCTCGAGGCGATCCTTAATCTCACCCACGGCTTTCCTGACAGACGCGAAGGAGAAGTCCGGGTTTACCGTCACTTTAGGTATGAAGCCGTCGTCAGTGGGTGTGCAGAGGTAGTTGAAGTTCTGAAAGGAGATGGAAGTTAATATTAACACATAGCACAGACCAAATTTGCTTCGGCACAGAAAGTCTGAGCAAGACTCAAAAGGAGATGGTGCCATCTTATATAATATATTGTTTTTTGGCCCAAATCAAAATAAGACGAATCTGTGGGAGCAGCCCCCAAAACTGGCAGAATTACTGGGATAGTGAACAACCTTGTGTGTTTGGATGATGCCACCAATTAGAATGCCAGATTTGTCGTAAAGCTGTATCTTACCTGCAAAAAGTGGATGTGGTCCTCAGTGCTGTACAGCTGCTTGAGGCCCGCCTCTTTTTTCTTCAGTTCATCAATCTCTTGCTCCAGTCGCTCGATCAAAGCCTCGGCCTGGTTGAAAGCGGCCTTCTCGTTGATACCAATCAGCTTTGTCACCTCCGACCTCATTCTCTCAATGGAGCGTATCATGTCCTCGAACATCTTCTGGCTCTCCACCATGGCTCTTTGGGCCGAGTTCTGCACAGAACAGTCAAGATATTCAGTGATTTACAGAAGGGACCTAAGTGTTTTGATGTTCAACTTAATAATCTATGCAAGCACTGTCTTTTATTTTGTGCAAAACTCAGCATGTTGGCGGAAAGATAATATAACATAAACACAGAGGCCTTACTTTCAGTGAATCCACAGCAGTCTTCAGTTCCTCAAGCTCCTTCACCCTTTCCTGGCATTTTTGTTTAATCTCAGCTTGGGAGACTCCCAAGAGTTTCTGCAGAGAAAAGATTTATGCCAGAGTCACCTACTTGACTGTTTTTCTTAACACACACTCCAAAACTGACAACTCTATAACCATCCTTGAAATATGAAGTGTTACAACAACTGACAACATAATTGGCTTTTAGTCAGATTTACAAGATGCTGCTGAATGTTATGCCATTTTATAGCACAACACGTAAAGCCTCATATTTGTTGGATCAGGACAGACATTCTTTCTCATCAAGGAATATCTGGGGAGGCCCTCTGGCATGCTTAATAAACCCCACTCAAAGAAGCTTCTTAATGCGGCCTGCTTTTATCCCAGAGGGAGACGGGAAAAAAGAAATCTTTAGAGGAATTCTGTTCATGTCAGGAATGTGAAACTACTGCTGCCTGACTTTGAGATGCTTCAAGGTGCACACAGCGCTGACATGCAGAATAGAAGGCTTCTAATTCAGCTTTTACTCAAGCCCACCAATCTATTCTTCAAGATAAGCTTGAGGAATGTGGGGAATCCAGGGAGGGGGGAAATGGACATGAGAGGGGGGGAGGGGAGAAAGAGCGGGAGATGGAGTGAGATGTGTTACACTCAGGTTGTAAATCTTTGAATGAGAGAAACCAGACTCCCTATGTTGTAAATGTTCCATTACTTTAGTATGTCTTTAAAACACTTCATCACATATCCCTGGCAGCCATAAAAAAAAAACTCCTGATTTACTCTCATGGTGTAACAACTGGAATAGCTCACACATTAACATCACAGTATCTACTGACATTCTTATCTACTCCACATTTTTTTACAGGAAGAGTCATTTATGAGTCATTTAAATGTGCATTGCCGTGGTAACAACGTTGGGATTGAACCGAGGTGCCGAATGCCTTCACTCCCTGACATTCCAGTATTACTGCAGACCCACTCCCACAGGTGGGAACCAATGTAGCAAAATGGAAGTGTGCAGTTTCTGTGTATTTATCCCACAGCTGGAACACCACATTCTTTTCACCACATTCAGGGGGTGATAAGTATGAGACACGCCCACCTGCTTCCATGCAGCTAATCAGAGAGCTGGATTTGTTTTGGCGGTGGTGAGTGCCTGCCCGGGTAGCTGATAGCGCTGGTGAAACGGGTCAAAGTACAACCAACAATCCTAGTGCACAGGCAGGAGTTGGAAAAAAAACACCCTATTTGCTTTTATTCAAAATCTCTCTCAGACAATGTAAATGGCATTTTCAGCTTGTGGTTTCTGTCATGCAGTGATTTACATTTAGACATGACAGATATGTAGTTCAGTCCCTGAGCAGCTGAAAAACAGTGGCTTTTCTGGCAAGTCAGCAATCCTGCAATTGTGTCTTTAAGTAGGTAAGCGAAGAAAGGACTTCTATGAAAGGAATATATATCTTACCTGTTTCTCACCCCTCTCTGCCTCAGCAGACACAATATCATGGCCTCTGTGTTCACTGACAGTGCAGATAGCACAGATACACATCTGGTCTGTTCGACAGAAAAGCTCCAAGGACTTCTGGTGCTGTGGGCAGATCTTCCTGTCCAGGTTTCCCAACTCATCCACTAGCTTGTGCCTTTTGAAAGTGGCTGATTCATAATGAGGCCTCAAGTGCTTCTCGCAGTAAGATGCCAGACAGTTCAGACAGGACTTCACAGCTTTAAATTTCTTCCCAGAACAGAAGTCACACGGCACGTCGCTTGGTCCAGCGTAGATGTTCCCCAGGGATGTGCTTAGGTTGAGGTTCAGACCGCTCTTCTTGATCTTCTCGGCCACCATGCTCAGGGTGGCATTAGGTCTCAGCACAGGCCTCTGGGTGAATGTGATCTTACACTGGGGACATATGTAAATCCCTGTGTAGTCTGCCTCATTCCAATAGCCACTGATGCAGTCCATGCAGAAACTGTGGCCACAGGGGATAGCCACAGGGTCCCTCAGAAGGCTCTGACATAGGGAGCAGCTGAAGTAATCAGGAGACATCTGATCAGCCATTGTGATGGACCTAAAACCCAGTCAGACCTGCGGAAACAAGCAGAGAAAATGCCAGATGCGGATAGAGAATTCGTTGAGTGTGTTTTGGAGCCCGCCCTCAAGAGTGTGGTACAGCCTGCCAGGGACAGGACCTACTTGTATTTCTAAATTCCAGAGGTTATTGATTGAAAGCAGACAAGGCCCTCCCCCTATGCCGTGAGTATATCGAGCCCTGCCCAGTTCAGATAAGCAGGTTGAGCAAGAGGCAAGACGGAGAGAGAGGAAAAAGAGGGAAGGAGAGAAGGCGGGCAGACAGTAGAGGGGAGAGAAGAGTGTGTGAAAAAGAGAATGAATGAAATCTAAAGAGTAAAAGTAGTGACATTTAACGTGCAAAAGAAAACGTTTCCTTTTCCCCTGCTGTTTCCTTTCCTTCTCAAATTTCTCATGAGGCTCATCTGCGGGTGAACAGCGCACACACTTCTCGGCAGCTGTGTTTCCACCTATTGTTGTCAGACAGAATCGCCATTGTCTTAAACCGGTTATAGTCCGACAAACATTAAAGTAGCCGAGTACTGTAGAGTTCTGTAGGAATTTAAGGGACCACCCAATAAACAAACAGAGAGAGACACTCTGAGCATAAGCTGAGCACAACTTCTTTTCTCACAGTCATTTTTCTTTTTTAGAAATGTAACAGAGTTGTATTATTTGCACTGTGACCAGCCAAACCAGTTTGCTCACTTTTTACAACCCGATTTATAACTGTAGATATGTGGATAGTATCTGTTTGGGCAGCAGAAAGACAAATGTTCATAGTTGAGACAGCAAATGGAAACCCAGAGGCATGCATACACTCACAAAAACAACATTCCTGTAAGGCTCAGGTGTGTTGCAAAGGCTGGTTTACATATTTGTGTAAATTCTTTCAAGTTATGTTGCAATTTTTTAACTTTTTTACACCAAAAAAATGCTCTTCTCATAGTGATCTGACATGTTAGTGTTTTTTTTTTTTAAAAGTCAGTGGTAAAAACTCCCTAAGAAGACTCCAACTCTGAGCATTAAGTGTCCACTGACATCATTGTCTCTCATTAGCATTTCAATTAGGCCTAATCTATTGGTTTTCCCCAATACTAATCTGCCATTCACAGTGTTTACTTCAAAAGTTCTTAATTTAAAATAAACCTTCAGTTTGAAATAAGTTTTGAATAAGTTTGATCATGTGCTTAGCATTTTCTGGTTGATCTTGAATCATACGGGGAAGAAATGTTAACGTTTTGAAAGACACTTGCCACACCTTCAACCATATCTTGCATTACTTCATACATTTGGTAGTTTCACCTCTCCATATTTGGTTAGGTTTCTGATAAGCCAGTTTTTCCTTCCTTCCTCCGGAGTAAAGGGAGCGCTCTGTGTGTACAGATGGTAAAAGCTCTCAATCTGCCATGGATTTATACCACAGTGTTCGATATGTCACAACTTTGAACGAATGTGTCAGTTTCTGTGAGAAAGTTAATGTGAAGCATGATAATGTTCAATATGCAGGACTCTGATAAGATTCAATTACATGCCTCTTTTGGGCGTCACATGGTTATGTAATTCTATTTTCTTTGATGTAGCACACAGAAACTCCCCAGTCATCTGCAGCCCAGTCCAAGATCATTGTGAGGGGTCAGCCTTCATTAAGGTGCGCATTGCGCTCCCTGCAGTAAGAGTGCAAAAGAGTACAAATGGCTGTTTGATCAAAAGAAACAAGGATTCACTTCACTGAGGATGAGTAAAAGATAAAAGAGAAAGACATTGTATTTAAACTTTTCATCAGGATACAATATACACACTTGTTAAGTTTAGATTAAAAAAAAAGGGTGTGTAAGTAGCATTGCCTGTATGAGCAGTGTGCTAAAAATTAATCTTACATGAGTAAGTTGTAAAAAAATTGGACCAAACCTGCAATAGTAGTTCTTTTTTTATAAGTCACCATGACAATTTATTGTCAAATTCAAGTTTTTAGCAATGTTCATGAGCCATTTTCCCCCATTCATTATCACTTTATCAGATCTCAGTTAATATTAGGTGCCTTGCACTAAGGAGCATGACTCCCTCAGTGGAATTTTCTGTCACATAAGATGCTACATTTAGTCTTGCATGTCAACTGTGGTTACTGTTGTTGATACACAGCAGACCCTATATAATGCTTGGCACTCTGGTTTGGCTCTGCTGGCTCTAACACAATGGAATCTTTCAAGCAAGCCTTCCTGGCCCTCCTGTTATCTGGACTATCAAGTGTAGTTGCATTCCTCCCTCCACCTCAACAGCACTGAAACTCTGTCTTGGCTTGAAGGTGTATTCAGTGTGAGAGGAAGTTTTTAGCTCAGAGAGTTTTTGTGTTTAAAATGTAAACTTTCCCGTTTAAAATACCTTTACAATTACTCTAAATGTAGAGAAACGCCATCCAACTGTTTGGCAGCATCCTGTCAGTGAAAAGCAGTGGCAATGAAGTACAAAGTAAAGAGAGTTGATAATTAACTGGTCTCAGGTGAGGTGAAGGTCAGCATCTCAATGGCTTAAAAACTGAATTTAGCTAAAGCCAACAAAGTGGTTAATTCGGTACTTTCATTCAGAACTAAACAGGAAGAGTCACTGATTCAGTGTGACTGATGAGACAGTATAAATTATCTCTAGAATGTGACCTGGAATATCATTAAAGTTAAGAAAATAATCGCTTTTGCATGAGGTCAGTTTGCACTATGGGCTGAGTAGATATCACCGCATGCTGATAGGGAGCCATCTGTTTCAAGGCAACCTGAAACACTCAGCAATTAGAGTGCACTAAACTGGGGAGGGTGAGGCACCTGTTTTTTCTTCACTCTCCTATTTCTCAGTTATTTTGCTGATCTTTTACTGTGTTGCGTATTTGAATTAAAATTAATCCAAATCTCACTTTTTATCCTCTTATTGTACCCATGTCTTTCTCAAAAACATGAAAAGCCCCAGATAGTTTGCCTTGTTTGATTAGACAGTGATGTCAATGAACAAAAGTAAAACCGAGAGTTCATTTTTGCTACCAACACTCAATGCCAAAACTTGAATCTTCAGATAATACATTTCATTCATTCTCTGTGCATTCTGTAACTAATGGAAGCAGTCACTGTGTCCGTTTTTTACCCCGCCCTTGTTTTACTGGTTTCGGTTTAACCAGTTTAGCCTCCCTCTGTTTACCCTATTTAACTCACGCCCTCACTACCTGTAGGATTACTTTGCCACTGTGCTGACACAAGTCAGCATCTTTCTTCACTACATCTTCTCTGCATTGGAAGGAACAGCACTAAGTTTTCTCCATGTCCTCTGATCAGGACACTTGCTACCTCTGTAAGGAGTATCTCAGGGACCCGGTGTCTATCCCATGTGGCCATGTCTTCTGCTCCATCTGCCTGAAGACATACTGGGACCATGCAGAGTCCACGGGCTCGTACCTCTGCCCACAATGCAGGGTCACTTACAACAAGAGGCCCACGCCCAGACGTATGGGCAGCTCCCGGCACTCTACCCTCCAACGCAGCTCGGACTCCTTTCCACCTCCACCTCCATCACCTGACTACAACTACGCTGGACCCCAGGATGTGGGCTGTGACATGTGCATTGGCCGAAAGCATAAAGCCATCAAGACCTGCCTGATGTGTCTGGCTTCATACTGCGAGAAGCACCTCAAGCCTCATTATGAGTCTGCCACTTTTAAAAGGCACAAACTGGTGGACGAAATCGGCCACCTGGATAGGCAGATCTGCCCACAGCATCAGAAAGGTCTGGAGCTGTTCTGTCGCACTGATCAGATGTGTATCTGTGTGCTGTGTACGGTGAAAGAGCATAAGGGTCACGACATGGTGTCGGCCGAGCAGGAGAGAGCTGATGAACAGGTAGGTAACACTCTTCTCTGTTTCTACTGTCTACAAGTTGTGGGTGTCAGGTCGCCGCTAACTTAGTCAGAGACATACTGATAATGCTTTGCCCAAAGTACTAAGAATTTGAATCTTTTGTCTTTTATCAATCTAGGCTGTTACATTTTATGGTTGTCAGCAGCAACGAAGCATTGAGTAAGGCACGTAAAAGCAGCTGATAGTTGATTAAACTAAAATCCAAACCCTGAAGCTGTTAGGCCTCAAACAGCTTCACACGCAAATAGAAAAAAGACTGTTGGCCACACAGCTTCTATTGTCAACTCTAAGATGTACCATGTAATAATATCAGTGTAATGAAAGAAACTTTAGTTGATAATTTGTGGAATCGTCTTAATGATCATCAACGTTTCCTGTTTTTCAATTTATAGCAACGGCTGGGTGCCACCCAGGCTGAGATCCAAGAAAAGATTCATGACCGCCTCAAGCAGATGGAGGAACTAAAACAAGCAGCAGACTCGCTCAAGGTTTGTGCTCCCATCTTCCTTCTGGAAGAAAACACCAGACTAACCACTACAGACTGCACTGAAATCTAAATCAACCAGCCCTGACAACATTCCTTCTTGTTTGAGTAATGACGCTGGTAAAACACCCATCTGATTTACAATAAACCCCCATGTCTCATGTACAGCACTCAGCCCAGAGAGCACTGCAGGAATGTGAGAAGCTGTTTGGCGACATGATGCGCTCCATTGAGAGGATGCAGCAAGAGATGACCAAGCTGATATCCTCCAATAAGAGGGCAGCACTCAACAACGCAGAGGGACATATGGAGCGTTTGAACCATGAGATCGCTGATCTGAAGAGGAGAGACAGTGAGATCACCCAGCTGTCCCGCACTGAAGACCACATTCACTTCATCCAGGTAACAGTCAAACTGAAACATGAAGGCCGCCATAAAATCATCTCTTCATGAAATCCCCAAACTTCTAACCAAAAACAAATATAAATCCCAACATGATATTAAAAGTGATGCTGTTTTTTGTCATTAGAGTTACCACATGCTGATAGCCCAGACAGATGCTGAGGAGCTGCCTTCTGTTACCGTCAATCCCTACTTCACCTTCGGCTCAGTGACTAAAGCTGTGTCTGAGATGAAACAGCACCTGAGTGAATTCAGCAACGATGAACTGGTGAAGGTAGCCAAGACCGGTAAGTGCTTAGATTAATTTGACATTTCTGTGATCCTGTTGTGAACATTTTCTAAAGATATTAACACGGCAATCAGGTTAACTCTTTTTATTTTATTTACAGTTAACAAAATGACCTTCTGTGAACTGGATGATACCAAAAAGAAGCGGTCGATTAAAAGTGAGTCAAGACAGATTTTCTAGCCTACTGCATGTTGCCACAGACATGTGGAGTAATAATATTAATAAAGATTACTTTCAGTCAGTTCATAAAGCCAGAAGTTGTGCTCTATATGAAATTATACCGACACAATTTGAAAGGTAGAGCTTTATGCTCAGTAGGACTCAGTCCTGTTTGATGGTGGCCATGATGGCCATGATTTTCATTAGAAGTATTCTGAGGCCCTTCAGTTGTCACATTGCAAAATGTTTATTCTGATAAGGAGTGTCAACTTGTAAGTGAGTATGGGTTATCACACTCAAGGTTCGTTGAGTACATACAGTTCCAATCAACTTTGTTGTTTTGGAAAAGAAAGAATTTTCTTATATCTACAAAATTGAAAAAGCAGCTACAATTTTTTTTCTTATCAGTTTTCTACATGTACTCCCACAGGCGATGAGGCTGCCATGTACAAATCTCCACCAGTCCAGGAACCTCAGCACAGAGACGACTTCCTGAGATGTGAGTCTCTGCTTCTGTGATCCTGTTTTCCACAGTGACACAGTTCCCTGCTCTCTCTGCTCATTTCAGTGCACGAGGCAAATTAGATGCTGATGAAGTTCTCTGTCAGACCCTGTGGCTGACCACAAAATCCAGTTTTTAGAAACAACTACATGTCCCACAGTGTTGACAGAGACTGGGACAGATTACTTAGTAATATTTAAACTTCTTGGCACTTGCGCAGGTTTGTGACTTTTACTAAAGTTGCAGTTTAAGTGCCTCCTCCTCGTTTCCCATGTGCAATAAAACAATGAGAATATCCTCTATTATTAGGAGCCAGATTTTACCTGTAACTAATTTGGGGGCTCAGAATCTAAAGTTTGTGAAAACAAAGTGCTTTAAGTTGCTTGAGAATGGGACTCACAGGTTGTAGGTCTAATCGTACAGCTGAAGATATTTGGTGAATGTCTGTTTGTGGTCAAACTCACAAACAGTGTTGATACTTCTGGCATTCCAGATAATAGGCCGGACAGAACTAGCCGCGGCCACCGGCGGTCCCACCAACTATGACCTGCAGAGGTAAAAGTACACAGCAGGCAGGTGACATCTTACCCCTGTGACTATTCTGATGTGTGTTCAGCCAGAGGGTCTCACATTTTTTTCCTGCAGAGCATGCTATTGCAGAAGGTAGTTAAACATCTAACAAGGCTAGAAATGTTTATGACCTTCTGCTAACTTCTGGGACCTTTGAGTGGGTGGTGCAATGGTGAAAGGTTCTTAAGCTGCTGTACAACAAAGCCTTCGGTCTTCCTGGGTTTCTTATTTACTATTTAACTTAAATGTTTCCTCTTTTTAAGTAAATGTTTAATTTATCTTCTAGATGCGTGCCAGCTCACTCTGGATTCAAACACCGCCTATAGACAGCTCTACTTGTCTCGAGGGAACAGAAAAGCTACCCTCAAGAGAGACCCCCAGTCTTACAGTGACAGCCCTGCCAGGTTCGACTCTCTGCCTCAGGTTCTGTGTAAGGAGCCCCTTTCTGGAGGAGCTTACTACTGGGAGGTAGACTGGAGTGGGGAAGGGGCTTCCATTGGAGTCGCCTACAAAGGCATCAAGAGGATGGGCTACGGTGACAGTTGCCGTATCGGCTACAACCGTAAGTCATGGAGCCTCTTCTGCTCTGATTCCAGCTACTCAGCCCGCCACAACAAGGATCAGATAGAGATCAATGCACCCTACTCCTCCCGCATCGGGGTTTTCCTGGACCACGCTGGGGGCACTCTGTCTTTCTACTCCGTAGGGGAGACCATGTCTCTCATCCACCGCTTTAAGGCCTCCTTCAGTGAAGCTGTGTATCCAGGCTTCTGGGTTTGGTATGAGTCAGCCATCACCATCCTCCAGCTGTGATTAAATGATGTCCACTGACCTTTGTACAGCAATTTACAGATAATATTACAGCTCTGTGATGACAGTTTATATCTATATTTTTTTTGTACACCATAAAGTATGTGTTTATTAGGGGCCCTGTTTGTGGTGAATGTGAATATTCTTTAAATAAACATGTGAAATGTAAAAGGGGTGTAGAAAGAAGATAAGCATTTAGATCATATTTCCAAACAATGTAAGCTATGCTTTAATGGTGTATTATATGATAATTTGATGTTGTACTTATTTGTATCAATAAACATTTGATAGCATATATAAAACTGTGATAATATTGTTTCATTTTACTCCATCCTTTTATCATGACAACTACGTACTCCCCGGGCTATCATTCCTGCTATAGTCTACTTCCCTGATCTGCTGGACCACAAACCACAGAGCTGTTAATATCAAGCATTTGATCACAATACCAGCTAACATTTCAAACAGAAATAAAAACAAAAAAGATAGACTGACGATTCAGACTGAAAGAGACAGACACAATGTCTGTGTGGAATACTTAAGCTTTTTGTTTGAACAACAGTGTTGGTTTTGTGGCCGTCTGAGAGGTTTGGGAAGAACTGTGCAGCAACGGGTGATGAGGAACTGAGAGGCTTTGGAAATAACGCATGGGTGAGACTCGTGACTTACCCTAAAGAAATTCATCATCAACTTCTTTATGGAAATCTGGATTCCAGCTCTTTTAGTTTTAGTCCTGCATTGCCTTCAATCGTTCAGTATCTTCCTGCTGTGATGTTATATTGAATTAATCTTACTTTGAAGAATCATAAACCTAAGCCTCAAGGGGAAACTTTGAAGAACATATTAGAGGGGATATGAAATCATGCTGTGGTATGAAATAAAAGTTAATATTACAGCCAGCATGTGGAGTTTGCTGTGAAATTGTGCCCTCGATTTATATGTTTTCTAAAATGACATTTTTCCACAATTTATCTGAGGGCAGAAAGCTTTGGACTTGAATGAAAACATAAGCAACTCTGTCCTTTTTCTGTATATGGCAGGAAAAATAAACGTGCTCATGTAATTTTAGTCAGTCACAAAAATGCTTTGAGAAAAAAGGAATCCACTGTCATTTGGAAATATCTGACATTTACACACAGTAACTTTGTGACAAAAAACATGGAGAAAAGGGGAGGTGACTGCTGGAAAAATTTGCTTATTTTTGTGCAAGCTTGCTGACACACAAATCCTTAAATCCTTGCTACCCCTGGTGGTGAAATCTGTGCAGTGCTGCTTACCAAGACCTGCATCAAGGGTCTCACAATTCTCTCAAAGCCTCTGTATGTCACCATACCTTACCCACAGATTAGAACTACAGTATTGGCTATGTCAAACAGACTACCTCCCTGAACAAATTCTCTTTCAGCAGTCCTCATACAATGTTTGTTTTGGAATATCCAGGATTGGGCAGTACAGAAACACATGTAATTGAGATTACATCATTTGCAAGCACACTAATTTCTAAATTAATAGATTACAACAACAACAACAGCAATAACAACAACAACAACAATAACAATAATAGTAAATCCAGATTACGTTTTAAAAAAGTAAGAACAAGTGACATCTTAAATCTAGAATGGCAAGGGGAGGAATGACGATCTAATAACATGCACAACAGTTTATGAGGTAAAGCAGGCAAATTTAAACATATAAAAGAGTCATCTGTTTCAGAATCTAGGTTTATACCAACCCCATTAAGGCCTTAAAACGCATGTTGTATTTCACGAGGTTTCGATGTCAAATTATATGTTATTTACTACCGAGTCTGTAGATGGCAGTCACCCTTGGAAACATAGACATAATATGTCTATGCTTGGAAAGACCCTGTAGGGGGAAAAAAAGCAGAACTTGTTTCTTCTCGGACACATTTACCCGGCGCACTTTCAGAAAGAAGCGCCGCATTCTCACATTTCATGAAGTGTGGTTGTATAGGTGAGTGTATACACTTCTAATAAACATGATGGATAGCTCAGATGTTTAACTTTTACACCAGGTTGTTGCATCATGCGTAGTATGATTTAAAACATTGTTATTCAGAAGCGCAGGACGTCCTTAAATAGTAATGTTGCGGTACTGAATGAAGACAGCTATGAATGGAGCTAGCTAACTGGCTAGCATAACGCTAGCTTGCGTTAACGTTAAATGCCGTCCTTCTCTCCGTGTTTTGAAGGTAGTAGAGTTGGTGTGTAGTTTGGTTATACAATTGTACTAAAATATCCCTGGCAACCCACGAGCTCTTCGTGGCTTATGCATCGAAATTACAAAAATGATGGATGAACAGTGGTAGTACGTTGGCTAACATACTGTTATCGCTGTGCTGCTCGTATGTTGTGGCATGCGTTAAAGCTGTAACTATGACAACCAACTGGACTGGACAGACTCTTCTAACGTGTCATTAGCAAAATAACCAGCTTCTTATTTTTGATCGTATGTCCCGTAGATAATAAATGTTAGTATATCTGTTATGTGTTGGGTTCTGAACGACTGATGAACGTCATTCTATCGGCCCCACAGAGACCAGAGAGCTAGCAAATTAAAGCTAACTTTGATATGGATATGTAAACATTTGGAACAATCTCTGTTTTTTTTTCTAACTGTCATTCTAGGATGAATAACGAATACGGATACCTTTTTTGTGTTCAGTATTTTTTTGATTAATTGTGTTTTTCTCATGACAAATATCTCTGCTCTTTGTTTATAACTTTATACAGATGGCGACGACAAAGGTTCCCGAGGTTCGTGACATCACACGGATTGAGAGAATTGGTAAGAATCTGTATTTACTGAATCCCTTAACTTGTTTAAATAATGATTGTAATGAGTTAACCATGGAGTGTGTTGCTGCAAGTAGTGCCTGATCTTTACATTCTCCTCCAAATGTGACTGATCTTCTCTTCTTATTGCCTTCTGTTTAGGGGCCCACTCTCATATTCGTGGCCTTGGTTTGGATGATGCTTTGGAGCCAAGACAGGTAACATTAAGCCTTCGATTTTTCATTAATCAACCATAATATTATGACTACTCAATGCGGTTTTTGCGTTGCCCACTGCTGTCCCTAGGTAGGTGGTAAGTGTCAAAATGACATCCATGTGAATGCTAGGAAGCAGGTTTCACAGCAGAGCAATGTATTGTAAGAAGAAGAGCAGTGTTAAGGGCTAATCATAGATCTCCATAGGCACAGTTCATGCCTTGCAAATGCACATCTACACGTCATAGCGATTAGCTGCCACTTGGAGGCACTTGAAGATTGTCCAGTGTAGCTGTTGTCACCTGTTTCATCTGTGCTGCTTAGCTATTTGTGGTTTTTGGTGCTTCGTCTTCCTTGTTGTGAAATCAGTTGTTGTCGGTTCCCTCCCACCTTTAGGTAGCTTAAGTTAACTTTCAACCAATCAGCATTTGTTCAATGAGTAGTTAGCTTTTTTGAGGACTGCACCTCTGTCCATCTACACTGAAAAAATGTCTGCCTTCAAGATTGTATAAAACAGCTCTTACTCACTTTATTCATCAGTGATTTTAATGTTGTGGCTGATTGATTTATAGTTTTGGGATATTCCCTTTACCCCCCAAGTGTCAGTGGACTCAAGTAGTGCTGTGTTTTCACAGTCTGTTCTGGAGCATTTTGTGTAATATTTTGTGCCGTTCAACATTGTTTCTCTGAAAAGAATTGCTTATATCAAGCCAACTTAAAGCCAGGACTGGTGGTGGTCTAGGTTCTTACAATTGTGGATTTTGTGTTTTGGAAAAGCTTTGCACACTATGTGGACAGCATTCTGCCCAATCTATACATTGCACTGTGCTCTACCTTCCTCAATATGATATGATGCACCCATAGATTAGGGGGAAATAAACATCTTCATTCCTTTCAGCCTAAAAAGGAAGGGAAAAGTCTTTCTTTCTTAAATTGTTGTAATTTTATATAGCAGAAATTGTTTTGATTGTTGTTGCTGTGGCAGCACACATTCCTCTCAGTTGCTCTTCGGAACTAACTCATAATAAAAGACGTTACATGTGACCACGTTTCTATTGATAGATAAGTTCACTATAGAAAATACTAGGAAATGTAGATTTAAACAGCATAATGAGCAGCTTCTCCGTATGCCAGCGGAACAGGTGTGTATTAGTATGTGATGAGATTGGGCTGAAGGAGACCTGTTCCTGTTCACCTGTAGGTGTCTCAGGGGATGGTTGGCCAGCTGGCCTCCCGTCGAGCTGCAGGGGTCATTCTGGAGATGATCAAAGATGGCCACATTGCTGGCAGGGCAGTACTGATCGCTGGCCAACCTGGCACAGGAAAGACTGCCATTGCTATGGGTAAGAACTATGTTGGAGGTTTTTCAAAACACATCTTCGTTAACTGGAACTGATATTGTCCCTTGGAGTTGATTCAATTGGTTTAAGTTATATTTTTGTTAAAACAAAGAGTTCCTGCTCCCTGTTCCTAATTAACTGAGTTTGTTTTTCATGCAGGCATAGCTCAGTCTCTTGGCCCTGATACACCCTTTACAGCACTGGCTGGTAGTGAGATCTTCTCCCTGGAAATGAGCAAGACTGAGGCACTGAGCCAAGCTTTTAGAAAAGCCATCGGTGTGAGGATCAAGTGAGTTAACAGACACAATAATTGTGTTTTCTAATTATTTTTGCTTGACATGAATTGCTATTGACTGTGTTGTTTCTTTGTATACAGAGAGGAGACGGAGATTATTGAAGGAGAGGTGGTGGAAATCCAGATTGACAGACCGGCCACTGGAACGGTGGGCTGCTTTCACTGTTTTTAGCTTCAAATATGCTCATCATTTACGATCTTGTACACTGTTGAGGCATTGAGGAATGCAGTATTGGTGATTGTAGGAGATAGTCATTACAATCTGAAGGATAGTAAAGCAGCATTTTAAATACTTAAATTCATGCAATGATGACGATTCGAGGTATAAATTTACTGAAATTGGCATGCTTTTGACCAGGGTGCAAAAGTGGGAAAGCTGACCTTAAAGACTACAGAAATGGAGACAATATATGACTTAGGCAACAAGATGATTGACAGTCTGAGTAAAGAGAAGGTTCAAGCTGGGTAAGTTATTCTCTTTCTCATTGATCTTTACATGAGATGACTGTTTTACTGTCTCATCTCGCTTTGGTGTAGATAAACAAATAACCTGAGCTAAGTTGATATTTTTTCTCTGTTCTTAGAGATGTTATTACCATTGACAAAGCCACTGGGAAAATCAGCAAGTTGGGACGGTCCTTCACCAGAGCCAGAGACTATGATGCCATGGGAGCTCAGGTATGATATCACTTTCCTAAAGTCCCATTGTTGTGGCTGAGTCACAAGCCACGGAAGATTTTCACATGAGTTCACAGTACTGGCAGGTTTTTGAACAGGCTGATACCACGTATATGTTTATAGCTCGTTATACACAAAACCAACACCAAGCATCAGGTGCTAGGGCCTCCCTTTGTTTCTCCTCACATCACAAGTGTCTGCGCAAAAAAAGAAAAGAAAAATAGCACTTGAACACACTGCAACAAGTTAGGTAGTATGGTGTATGCATGCCATGGGGACATATCTCCACCACATATAGTGTTGTATATATGTAATTAAATAAGGGAAACTTAAAAGAAAAAGGGCTTAGTTTTTAAAATGTCATACAGAGCTGTTCTCACCTTTTATTGTGATTATTACTTGGTCTTTAGTTTATTCACTAAACTTTTCATATTGTGCTGAAAAGGGTTTGGGGAGATGATCTTGACAAACAATGAATGACATTGATTTAGTCGTTTGGTTTCCATAATCAAAGTCATCTCTTTTTTTCATGTACTCAGTCACTCAATCAGAGTAATATCTCACTAACAGAACAGATGAACAGGGGCTGACAGTGAGGACTGTTTGTTACACAACTACTGACATTGCCAAAGGCCGATTGTTGGTGTGTTAGGGTTTTGCTATCCATGCTACTTTCAGTCAGTGGTTATTTTCCTCTGGTCTTGGGTGCACACAAAATCCATTGCCTAAAGCTTCTCTTTCAAATGGGCCTTTTCTCTCTTTTTGTAGACCCAGTTTGTACAATGTCCTGAGGGAGAGCTGCAGAAGAGGAAGGAGGTTGTACATACAGTGTCCCTCCATGAGATCGACGTCATCAACAGCCGCACACAAGGCTTCCTGGCTCTCTTCTCTGGGGACACCGGTGAGATCAAGTCTGAAGTCCGCGAGCAGATTAATGCCAAAGTGTGTGAGTGGAGGGAAGAAGGCAAGGCAGAGATTATTCCCGGGGTAGGTTTAATTGACTGTTTGTCTCTTTGAGATGGCTCTCACTATGCGTGCACTTAACAAACTTTCCATGTCTGTCGTTCCAGGTGTTATTTATTGATGAGGTCCATATGCTAGACATGGAGTGCTTTTCCTTCCTGAACCGCGCCCTGGAGAGTGACCTATCCCCAGTTCTCATCATGGCGACCAACAGAGGCATCACTCGGTACTGTTTATGCACATCCAGTGAGAAAATAACCTGTGCGGATTAATTAGTTTGTTCCGATCAGCTGATTTTGAGTGTGTCTTTTAAGGTGGTGTGTGTCTTCTGTCTGTGCATTTGACACCATTTCTAAGGGGGATTGTTCATAATATGAACCCATTCACCTCTTATCTGCTGTTATTAAACAACTTTTCCCTGCAGAATCCGTGGCACAAACTATCAGAGCCCTCATGGCATCCCCATCGACCTGCTGGACCGCCTGCTCATAATCGCCACCTCTCCTTACACTGAAAAAGAGACGAGGCAGATCCTCAAGATCAGGTGAAAATCTGCGTTCACAGTCTGCCGGCAAACTTTGATTCACTGTCCCCAGCATCACAGATGGGAAGTAAACCTGCATATTTTTGTTTTAGGTGCGAGGAGGAGGATGTGGATTTGAGTGAGGAAGCTCACACGGTCCTCACGCGCATTGGCATGGAGACGTCGCTGCGCTACGCCATCCAGCTGATCAGCACTGCAGGACTGGTGTGTCGTAAACGCAAGGTAAGATCAGAATGAGGACGCAGACTTCATCAGCAACACGATTGAATTTTTTGGGGATAAACTGAGCAACTAAATTTTAGTAGTTTGGTTGTGATTGTCTTTGGTCTCCATTTAATTTGTCTTTCGGCCTCTTCAGGGGACAGAAGTTCAGGTGGAAGACATTAAAAGGGTTTACTCTCTGTTCCTGGATGAGGCCAGATCATCTCAGTACATGAAGGAGTACCAGGATTCCTTCCTCTTTAATGAAACAAGTGAGTTTGCTGCTTCCCCTGTGTGTGTGTGTGTGTGTGTGTGTGTGTGTGTGCAGTTCACACCAGCATGTTCACACAAGCGTGAATCAAAGGCAAAAATCCCATCAAAATGCCAAAACAGACTCTTAACCAGGGCAGGAACCTGCTGTAATCTGCCAAAGACATTTGGAAAAATGTAACTTTTAATATGCTTCCTAAAACTCACTGGTTTATAGGTTCACATCAAAGCAGAAGAGTAAAAAATTGTAAGAAAGTGAATAGAGAGTGTAAAAATAATCTGCCGGAGCTGAGCTTGAGTACCCTGTTCTCCTATTTTGACACTGGAAGAAGGTCTCGTAGGAAAAGGGGTATTTCTAAATGTGAAACTACATTGGTGAATAAGTAATAAATGTCTTTTTTATGTTTCAGAAGCAGCTGCAATGGACACCTCATAATGAAGAAGACTGCTTTTTTTTCCTTTATTCTGTGAAGTGTTATGTTTGTTCTCATCAGCTGAGTTTGGAGTCTGTTCAGAACTGGATTATATTCAAGTTTGAATTCCAGCATTGGACTGCATTGAAGACAAAACACACATGTATTCAATTCTTCAGTTTTCTCCTTTAATTTTAACATTGAAGTCCAACTTTTGAACTGAAATTTGAATGAATTCTGAATTGACAGATCTGTTCATCACTGAGGCCTTGTGGCAGGAGCTCCCATCCTTAAAGTGTTTCTCTCTCTTTTTTTTCTTGCTTTGACTACATGGTTTATGCCTCGAAAAAATAATTAAACAGCCTTTTTACAATCCTCCTCAGATGTTCTTTCCTTTTTGTATCAGTCTTCAAAAGCAAACTTTAACACAGGGAAAATATTTGTTTCTCCATCACAACACAGATTTAGTTTAATTTTAGATGAGTTAACATTAGTGAGCTGCAGCTCATTGTTTTTACAACACAGGTGTTGGTTCAGGGTTTCCCACAGCATGTGTGATGCACACCTGTCTTTGAATAATTAATGAAAACTTCAGCTGGCTAATTATCATTATTTTATCTAATCATCTCGTTAAATTAAACAAAAATCCCTCAAGGCTTTGTTAAACAATATAAAGATTATTATTTTGCTACCACAAGGTGGAGCTCTAAGATCTTTGTTGTATACATCTTCGAACTTGACAGCATCCTACCAAGGGCGCTGTTAGTGTTTTTCTATTAACCACTCAAACAGCATTGCAGACATCCTTGAAATGTCTTTTTGTTTAATCATTCTACCTTTTGTTGATAAATAGGTCCAGCCTTAATGACTGCAACTTAATTCTTTACACCTGTAGGTCCTACCCATCATTGACTCACATGCACTTACAAATTCTAACATATTTAGATAATCGGATGATCTCATCATCTACCTCCTTTTGTCTGTGTGAAACTGGGTTTGTGATTCAGCAGAAAGTTTCCATTGAAGTCACACCGAGATATTCATTAGATGGTTGGTCTCATCGGTTTCAACTCTAAAATCAGTATAACGTGTATTCCTTCTATTTGACAAGATAAAGGATTCATTTGCTAAGCTCAAAGTGACACATGCGCACCCACCACCCCAACTGTACACCTGAATGTAAATACAACCCTCTATCAAGAATCAATATTTATCATACAACCAGTTATGGCAGATAAAATACCTTTACCTGCATATGATACAAAATCAGTGCAACCTATCTTTCATGCGATAATGAATGTGATGTTTCGAAGGTGACCCTGCTGCTTGTATTCTGTAAGCCTCCATCCTTTGTCCTACCAGCCTGCTGTTGGCTGCTGCCGACTACTTCGTCTGTTGGATTCCCTGCTCGGACTTTGGCTGCCATAAACCTCATTACGCCTCACCTCTTTATGTTTTTGGTATGTACAGGGGCAGTTTTCAAACTGGTACACCCATATGTAATGTGCCCGATGCTTCGTTGAAACATGGACGTCGGAGGAGGATGCAATGAATCGCCTTCCACTGAGTGGAATTACAGTGGTCTCAATGCAAATTAACATGAACTGAATACGCTTGACTGAAGGAAATTTGTTTTTCGGTGTGTGAGTGTGAAACCCAAAATCACTGTTTACAGATCACATTCAGCTCAGCCCCTGTGGGTGTGAGCAGATTTTTTTGGACTGGCTCCCATTCTTTGTCAACACGGTGTCCACAGGATACAAAGCTGCACAGCATACTAACATGTTGTGCCATTTTGCTGCTGTACAGATCTTGTGACCTTTTATTTATTTTTTTCATTACGGAGCAGCTATGCTAACATTCAGCAAACATCTCATTCTCATTTGTGAGCAGAAACTAACGTTTTTAAATAATTTGATAAAGGACACAGGCTGCAAATTTTCATCTGGGTCACGATAATAGAAAAGGTTTCTGCACCATTGACCATGTCAAGGGTCAGTGGACATTCTCCCTGCTCATATGAATGTCATTAGCTAAATGTGGTCATACCAAGTCAAATACCATCACTCAGGAAATAAATTGACGTGTTGATCAATTCAGCTGATTGGAAGTGTGGTCAGGAAAAGCTAATAGCTGACTGATTCACCAAACATTCTGGATTTGAACATGATGAGATCACCCTTTAAAACTGCAACTGAAGCAGCCCCACAAAGAAAAATCAGGATTTAATTATTTTACGTCAATATAATCAGAATGTTAAAGAAAAGATGACAGTAAGGTAATTGAAGTAGCAATGTATTGAAAGTAGGCTTTTGCATTACGCTATCTAAAGCTCAGTTTTTAAAGCAGCTGGAAATCTGTTTATAATGCAAATAAAAACAGAAAGAAATTACTCTTTGATTATTTGTTTTTTTCCAACACATGTAAACAAAGTTTAAACAGGTACAACAAAAGATATTTAATGCTTAAAACAAAAACACATATTCACTCAGGAAATTGGATTAACTGGCAGTGGGGTATGAAAGGTATAAGAAAAACTCCTTTTCCCAGAGAGGCTCAGTCTTTTAAAGGTAGGAAATGTTTACCACTCTGAGAGAACAGTGTTCCTTCAAGTAAATTGCAAAGAAGTTGGGGGTTAAAGTTGGAGATTTCATCATATACAATGCATAATGTTGTTTAAGGGTTCTGAAAAGGTTCTGAAGAATGTGAAACAAGGCTGAAAACCAACTTTGAGAGCCTTTGGGCCCTCAGAATTATGTTTAAAAAGACACAATTATTTTGCAGAAATGACTGCATGTGCACCAAAACACTTCTGAGACTAGTGTCGTTGCACGCAGTTCAACTCTGTATTGACTAGTTCCTGTTTAAACTTGCTCAACGCTTATGGGTTGAGCAAGTTTAAACTTATTAGCATCAGTTCAAAAGCTGCCATCAGTGATGATAATGCAGGTGAATTAATGCTGAACGATATCTCCAACAATGAATGCTCCCATTCAAACATCTTCTTCAGGGATGGTTTTGCTTATTTAGCAACGGCAAACCGCATTTGTCACATATTAAAACAGCATGGCTCTGTACTAACAGAGCGCCAAACTGCTCCTGTCCCAACTTGAACAAAAGGTTGTTAAACGACAGTTCTGTGGTCAGAAATACTCCTTCTGCCACAGACTCTTGTTTAATTTAATTGTTGCAGCTTGTAGAGACAAATAAGTCCCACTCAGGTTATAGGACCTCTTTAAGTGTCTCTGGGACAGTAAAGTGATGATGCCTCCTTCTTTAAGCCATTTCAACACTGATTCACACTTGTAATGTTTCTGTTTCTTTATCTTTTGACTACACTGGACTCAAGCACTTCTGAAACATGTTGACCTCTCAAAGCAGATACGACCTGTGTCAATAAGAGGACCAGAAAGTCAAATTCTGCAAACAGCAATGGAAACTGAAAAATAATGCTATGAATTCCTGCTTTTGCATGTCCCAACCACCCATTCTATGTTTATTTTAGTGTCTGTCTTGCCAACTTTTCCTTCTGATGTCATGTTCTTTAAATAAGAACGGGGGATTTAAGCCCCGTTTGGAATGTGGCGCTTCTGAATGTATAAAATCTGAGTCAATTTCCTGAGGTTTCCAAGAAAAAATAAATCTTCATCCCTCTTTCTCTTGCTGCCATATGTGCAAAGACGGAGCATGTGGTTCCTGTGGTAAAATTAGAGAAAGAGGTCACTGCAAGTGCATCTGGCAGTATATGCTTAAACACATGATAATGAATGTGTATTTTCTTTTATTATAGATAATCAAGGCTAAGTGGCAAAATCATACAAAGAAAAATCATGGACAATTTAAAAAGAAAATAGTGCATAAAATCAAATTATGTCACATGAATAATATCATGTGACTTTGGAATTAATGTAGAAAATCTAAGTGAGCACTTTTAGTAGAGGCCTTTATGTTATTTCTAACTAACTGTGGGCTGTAGCACATTAACCCAAACCTTCAAATAATGTAAAAGATGACGTGCCTGCCTGCCATGAGTGTTGAAACTTTGCTGCAAATAATAAAAAAAAAACACATATTTTCTTTGTGGACTGATCTCTGCTTCTCTGACATCTAGAATAATTCTATTCCAGTCTTGCCTCAGTGACATCTAATAATTTGTGTTTGATAACTCTCTTGTTCTTCTGGTGGTGGGAGAGGTGAGGAAAGTGAGAGCAGAAGATGAAAACAGCCTGAGGGAGTTCTTCGTTTAGTTAAACATTAAGGCATGATTCATGTTTGGATGTCATCCTATTTGAACAGATAATAATCCTATAATAGCAATGCCACAATCATTAGGTAGACCACGACTGAGACATTGACAATAGGGCCTATTTTGCTCTTGTTTTGTTCTTCTATGGGGTTAAAACCACAGTATGAAACACACAGCCACCAGTTTATTCACCTGACTGGTCCTGTGGCTTCCACACAGACCAGGTTCAGATTCATGTCCAAAAGAAAAGCTCACATTACTGGTTGTTTTTGGCACTTTTAAACATTATGAAAGAATTGGATTGCCATGTAGACCTGTGGAAGAAAGTGGTTTTGGAAATGAAGGAGGAATTGACTTGCATGCAGAGATCTGCCAGCAGTGGAAAACTTTGGAAAAATCATACTCATTGCTTCATCTGAACCAGAATTTTAGGGGAAAATATATTTTGAATGTTAACAACGTAGTAGAAATACCGTATTTTTTCTAAATTCAGCTCAGGTTTCCACTGTCAGTCAGCAATTACACACCTCAGATCACACTTAGCAAAAAATTGTTTTGTCCTCAAACATGACATGGCAGCAGCTTTGTCAAGTAAATCAACCATGTTTACCATCTTAATTTAGCATGTTACATTGTAAATATTTGTTAAGTAGCAGATGATGCTGATGGAAAAGACATTAGATTTGCACATATTTTAACATGATGGAAATATTTGAGAAAAAGAACATTTTGGCTTTTTGCAGCACCAAACTATTGCAGTACATTCACCGTAGTGCCTGAATGTTCGCACAAAATTTTAGGCACGTTCATAATATACAAAGTGATTACTTTGACCCTCTGGTGACACATGATGTACCATCCCAAAAGCACATATACATCTCAGAATTCACAGATGTTGCATAGTTGTTGCAATAGCTTCTAAAATTTTGCTAGAAACCCTGTTTATTCCAAAACCCTACTCTAAAATCATTGTGTTTCATCTCTGGGGGACCACAAATTTGATCAAATCTCATAGCAATTTCTGCAGCTAAGATATTTTACTATAGATTGAAGAATTCCACTGGCCAAAAATGTAACTCTGACATCTCAGGAGTCCCGCTGCTTGTGTTTAAAAACTCTGTGTACAGGCTTTGATGTTATAATTTAATAATAATATAATTTGCTTTGAATGTTGTAGTTGTGGTATCAGAGTGCACCTGATTCAGAACATATGCTTTCCCAGGGAAGAGCAAGTTAAGCTTTCTTCTTAATTTGGTGCATTAAAACCTGTCATTTTGTGGTTATACTTGTGTATCTTATATCCTGGAACTACACAAAACAATCCAAAATCCAAGCTACACAAAACAATCCAAAAACCCTGAAAAACAGTCAGTGAATATGTACTCACCTCCTTTTGCTATGAAGCCCTAAATTAAGAGCTGGTGCTCCCAGTTACATACAGAAGTATCATAATTGGTTTGGTTTATTCAACCTATGTACAATCAAAGGCCAGAAAAACACTTGCTTTCTAACATTGTGCTCGCACAGATAATCTGCTCAGTTGTCTATTTTGTGTACTGTGCCTGTTCCCTAATAGGGAACACCAAGAACTCTGACCTCATAAAACGTCTGGGTTTCCAAGACGTAAATATTGAAAATGGGGACAATATTGAGGATTGTGCAGTATTGTGAATGGTATTCAAGGTCAATGAATCAGACATCTAATAACTCATTCCCCAACAATGCCCCTACCATCCAATTGCATATTGCAAGTTGCAAAAACCTAGCACTAACTTCTGATAATGTGCACAACTGATGCTTCAGATAAAAGCAGGGGATACTCCCAAAACATTTAACACTGGGTCATTAAATGTTTTGTAATGGCTTATTCTGAGTGCAAACCTAAATTTGATTAAGAATTGTGGTTTGAGTTAAAGATTGTTGTTCACCAGCAAAACCAGTCCAGTTTGCAGAAGTTTGGGGCAGTTTTGACTTGAGAAATGGGCCAAAATATCAATGCCTTGAAGTGCCAAATTTACAGAGAAATAAGCCAAGGCTTGCTGCAAAAAAGGGGGCTGTACACAGTATTGACTTCAGCTGGTAAATGCTCAAGGATATATATATATATATATACACACACACACACACATATATATATATATATATATATATATATATATACATATACATATACACACATATATATATATATTTTCTCACTTGCTTAATTTTGCCCCTTCAAAAATATTTACCTATGATGATTAAGTAATATAGCCCCACCCCCCTCTAAAAAGAAAAAAACTTTTGGATTTCAAAAATGCCAAACTAGTTTGGAAGGCCCTGTACGCAGCACAAACACAATATCTTGAAATAATTTATTGATAAAAATCTAACCTTAAATAATAATTAATGCTGATTAAATCAACCAGATCTCCTGAAAACCAGCTGCACATACATATTTACTGCTGTGTTTTTTTTTGGGTGTGGGTTGTTTGATCAGGCTTTTTGAAAGAGACTTTTATTTGTCATGTGTATACACACTGTATAGTGTAACTTGCCCTTCTGCTTTCATTCATAGAGCTATTGCCATTCACTACCTTAGCCTGTGTTCTACAATACACTCAATCATTCATAAAGCTGCTTCCGTGCCTCTTCTTCATGTGTGCAACACATGACTGCAAATGTGATCATGCACACATGGGCACATGCATAACTAGTCTTCGGATGTTTCTCTGTATCAGCTTCTGCCGCAGTGGAAACATCAGTTCTAAATATGGAAGCATTTGAGCCAAAAATAGCAACTTAAATCAACCAGCATCATTCAGTCTTTGCCAACTCAGGCATAAGCTCATGTTTAATTCAGAAAACTCCGTATTCATAACTCACACTTGCTTCACCCGGACACTGAACCCACTGCGGCACATAACAAGCACATTGCGGTAACACTGTGCTACTGTCAATTTACATTACATCCTCATTAGTAAGCATGCAAATCAAATTAATACTTCATCACACTGAGGACCACACTGGTTCAGTTTTAAATGAGGCCAGTGACTTGAAGCCCGATGAGGAGTGATTATCAAAACTGGCTAAATGATCTCAACAGCCTCTCATACTGTGGCTTCAATGACATCAGCCCTGATCATTACCTGCCGTTCACATCTTCTTGAATCGTTAAAGTTTGCCCCCTTCATTGACATTGCTCAGCCCAGCATGAAGCACATCTCGTATTCATTCCACATGGACAGACAGCAAAGAGGCGGAGGGCATCTCATGCTTCCTATGGTACGTGTGTCAGCTTCTTTAATGGTATCGTAGCACATGCATTTATGCAGTCTGACAACTGGGGGTTAGTTGACTCTTCTTGCTTGAATGTCCATTCCTATATAATAGCAACGATTCGCAAAGAAGGGATTCTCAACAACAGGAGAGGAGGGAGTGAAGGAACATTTCTCAGCTGTTAAATGTGGGCAACAACTCATATGTACTATAAATAGGCTTTTATTGTAACCTTATTGTGTTGACTTTTTAATATCTTCTGAGTCACTTTAGTTTCCTGCCTGGAATATAAATCCAATAGTGATTACTATCAGTCTCTTCTGCAACCCAAAATAAGAAAAAGTTGGGAGAAAATTGTGGTGACTCTTGCATTTACTTTGCCTTCTATTTTCATTGCAGACAGAATGAACCTCAGCTATTTCATGTTTTATCTCTTCAACTTAATTACTTAATTAAATGTGTTAATATACTGTACTAAACATGTACTAGGGTCAGACAATTAAGTATTAAAGATCTTCTTTAGAAGAAACACTGTACTCGGACTTAAGATGACAAGAACCATTCAGACTGAAGTCCAAAAAACAGGATCTGTTCTAGTATGTAATTTGTTAGTGCTTGTGACAAAGGTCATTTACACTTCTGCGATGGCATCATTTTGAACATTTTTGAGCAATTTTTGCTGGATTCAGCATCACATCTTTTCCAAGGATGTCCATCCAGTTTTCGACAGTGCAAAAACGCGTTCTGCAAACATATACTTCAATTTAAACTCAGTAAGCAGCTCATGCAAAATAACAAAAATGTGGAATTTAAAAAGTATTTGGGTCCCAATGATTATTGCCCAATACAGTTAGAAAAAGACTAATTTTAGTTTGTCAAAATACCTGTGAAAACACCTGATGCTACTAAAATAGTGCATATGGTAAATATAAGCTGTATTCTATTCCACATGAACAGTAGGCCTACTCCCGCTGCCTAAGGCCTGCACAACAAGATAATTATATTGGGAACACCTTGCAACATCATTTTCACAGACAGCACACCCCCTCATGTTTAACCTGTTCATCCAATCACTTGAGATCATCTGTTACTGCTGTTACACCAACAGCTAACATTACGGTTCCATAGCTAAGCTAGCCGTTGTTAGCTTAGCTTGCTAATAGGCTTGTTTTAAAGTCTGAAATAGCTTGTTGCCTTGAAACTACTTTTTGTTAAAATTTTTATGGTTTTAAATATTGTTGTATTGACTCCAGTAATGCATTAAGGACAACAATTTCTTTCATAGAATACATTCACCTTTAAGCAAGCTTAGTTTTGTTTATTCAAAGTTTGAAACACAAGAGATTCATTTACTAACGGATAATTTGACAATTCAACTTAAGAAGAGACCACAAAGCAAAACAAACAAAGAGAAAATCACTTGGGACAATAAAATTATTGAATTGAATGAAGTTAACAATGCTTCTGCATAATGAGGTGGGTTGGAAAGGTGTTGGTTGCCAACACGGAAAGGTGAGAGATTCACAGTAGAAGTGGGATGGTGAAAATTGTGTTTCATGTCTTCGTCTAATAACTCTAAAAATAAAGTCTACAATCCATTCTTTAACTCTAGCCTTCATTTGCGCTGTGCTTGTGATATAGCATTCATAAATCTAATCGTTGCCATCTTCATCTGTCTGAAATTATTGCTTCAAGCTCAACCGTGCAATTGTTTTGCAAAGATAAAAGATAAAAATCAAATGGATTACACCCAATTTTAGATTTAGATATTCCCTGAGGGACAGTGTGAGCCATGGTTGTTGACACTGTTATTTTAAAGCCTTGTCATAAAAAGTCAATGAATGTGATCTATTGTGCTCTAATTTTGTAACAAAATGCTGTCATCATGTCATTAGATTTGATTTATGCTACAAACCCCTTCAGGCTTTTAAGTCTAGACTTCATATGTTTCTCCTTAGTTAACACTATGCTTTATAAAAACTGGGCTATTGTTACACTATCTATAGGACTGCTTTAATGGTTAAAAAAAACTCACAGTCAGTGCTCTTTGTGAAAATGATTGAATGAAAGAGCTTCATCTATAGATACATAATGTAACCTGTAAGTTTTCTTTTAAACAAAACTTCTGTGTGTCTGTTTTCTATTTTTAAAACATTGAACGCATTCATAGACAGAAAAATGCTTTAAGAGTAAAATTATTTTCCACTGTGATACTTTGATCTAAATAGATGTCTTATTCTTTCTCAGCTGAATACATTTCTAGACAACGGGGCATTGTGCCCTGAAATAGCACTCTCACATTAAAAAGAGGATGGCCCTCAACAATACTGCTTTGAAAGTCAGAACAAGCTGACATTTTGATGCTTCACATCCTCCAGTGACTGTTTTTCAACATAATTGACCCTGCATGTTGTATAAAGTTTGTCCTCTGTGAGTTTAAGTGGCAAAGAGCAAATGGAAATTCCATTGCTTGCGAGAATGGCTCCCCTTTTCCTGTCTACGCCCCAGTGTTTTCCTGCCTGCTGCATGACTAGGTGTGTTAACTTTCAGATTGGAGCATCTGACATTAGGGGTACATATTTGTCTGACTGTGGGAAAGGGTGTTGGTCTCTCTGGGTCGTTCACCAACCAAACACTAATACTTCACTTTGAGCTTCCTCTGGCTCCTACATAATCTTCCTCTCTTCAATCTGAAGTCATGTCAGATAAAGTGGGGTTTGTTTAAGTGCAGCTCTGCCTAATGAAAGGCCTCCCTTACATGTCATGTCTTCTTTTGTCACAAATACAGAGCATACTTACTCTTTGTTCTTGTGTAGCCTTCTCATAGACATGTCCATTTGTGCTGTTAGCTGCTACAGCTGCTAACTGCTCTTTCAAATGAAAGTCAGCGCAAAGGGGCCTTTAGGTCAGGACTTCCTGCGAAGGTGAATATTATGTTATTTCTTGAGACCGCATCCACAGCATGGATAGAGCCCTGTGTCTGTGATGTGTCACTGCATCTGCTAACCATTCAGAGGACTACAAGATTACTTTACAAACCGAGCCTCTCATACGCCTGCCTGACTGAACCTGAACAATACAGTAGTTCATTCATGGATCAACTCCAGGCTTCTTCAACTGCGATAAAAATCAAGTCTTTGTAAGCCCCTCCAATGACGAGCACAGGAGGCACTTAATGGGATCTAGTTCCTAAAAGTGGTGTTTATTTCAAAATAGAATAGTTGGAATACCTTGCAGAAGAGGTGCATCAACTGAAACTCTACTGTAAGGTGAACAGAATACTGGTAAATTATTTGGAATCATGGATTTGAATGAATTACCATACTCGTAATGTTCACGGAAAGAGCAATATTTTGTATGCGGAACTGACAAGTACACAGATAATAACCATTTTACAAGGACACATAGTAGAATTGAATATCTACCAAGATCATAGCGTGTCCCATGTCCATAAAATAGGTATGATCATCCAGAACTTTAACAACTGCATGGACACAAATTGCGAAGGTTAGTGGGGCTAGTGATAAGCAGACTTGGAGGCAGTGATTCCTTCAAAAGCGAGAATCTAGAAAAGAAAAAATCCATACTGAAGGGCAAGAAAAGATGCATAAAACTGATGCTTGTTTCTGAAACATTTGATCTTAAAACAGCAAAAGTGTACCGTCTCACAATGTTTTCAAAATTGCTCTCTTACAGAGGCTCATTATCTAGGAAACTGTGTGCAACTGCCACTGGATCAAAGAAAAGCCCATGAAATACTATGTCAATGACAGATTAGTAGTTCTTTCCTAATTGATTCTTCACATTACACACGCATTACATACACTAAGTTAAAAGAATGATATCCATCTAATAATTAGCTATGGAGTTTTTTCTCAAGATGTCTTTTTAATCGTCATATTCAGGATGCAGATATATTCATAGTCAGTTCCACATGTCAATCACTGTTACACTAGATCCAACAGCTACCTTGTTGTCAGATGATATTATAATTCACACTGAAGTTTCTTTTACAAACTTAATTTCAATGAGTTTGAGCTATCTAACACTAAAATAAACTGAGGTTGAATTAACAGTAGATTAAATCAGTTTCTTGTGTAATATTTCTAAAGCAGGCGAAACTTAGAAATGAATCTGTACCTGTTAAAACAATCACCAGCATCACTAATGCTGCAGAATATGACATCCTGACCTTATCGCTGTCTCTTCTGAGACTGATTAATTTTTGTCCTCTGTGGGGGGCATGTTTCTTAGACCTTTTGATCCAGGACCATTAATGCAAAGGTTTATTTTGTGCAATGAATATGACATCCTAGGCCTTGTAGTGTCACAGTTGTGGTGGTGGACCAAATCAAAGTGGCAGGCTCTGCATATTCAACACTTTATGGGTTGAAGACACAGTTGATGCATTTTAATGTGGAGCAATGAAAAGAAATACAGACTACACAGTAGTATGAAGTGATTAAATAGGTTTATTTGATTTACAGACATGTACATTTTCTATCAACTCCCCCAGCGGGAGCATCACAGTTGAGTTCTATGATAACATCCTTTGATTTCTCTGACATTTCTTTTAACTGACTTGCTCTAAAAATAAAAATAACCTCTGTTTTCTGCTCAAAATCAGAAATAGGTCTCTTTATACAGAATTCTTGTATGACAAGAAATAGCACATTCTCAATACATCACTTCAGTGATTATTAACATAGAACAAATTGATACAACAGGCTAAAGGACTGGTGCTAAATCAGCTCAATTTTGGCAAAGTGAAACTCAATTCATGACCCATCTGACCAGAGCCAACCTCCATACTGACAACTGTGTTTGTCAGCACTTACTGTGAGCATGAAGTGACAAACCTCTGTGACAGAGGTTGTGAAGTTGATACTAGGCTGTGGTTCAAAGAAGTCCCTGAACTTTAAGTGTGCAAAATGGTTTGATAAATTGTTCTAAAGTGAAAAAAAAGGAAATAAAAGCATACAAGAGCTACAAAAATGACTGCAAAAAGTATTGCATCCTTAAGATGACACCAGTAGGTTGTGTTAAAATCATCACATTGCATTGTGTGAGATGTCCAATTCATGATCACAGTAAACAGGATGAATCTTAGTGATGTAAAAAGGTATTGTGTTGTTTCATTGTGATACAAAAAGATGTGAAACAACTAGGTATTTTAAAACCCAATGGTACAATAAAATGTAGTATATTCAAACCTTAAACTTCCCTTTATAGATTATTCTTCATTACAAACAAATAAATACATTGCATCCAAGCCATCATTTACAATATATTAAAGTTACTGCGTGATATAGCTATATATATATCTCTACTGTAGTTAATAAAAAACTCATTTGGTAACATTAAAAAAGACGATAAACGGAAGGTAAGAAGCTTAGTTCATTAAGAAGATGAAGGTGTGTAAACACGTCAGGTTGGACACAATCACATTCAGAGAGCTCCACGCAGCTGGAAAGAAGCTAAAGCTAATGATCTGGCAGCAAAGACACAGCCCACACGGCACCCCACACACAGCCGGTGAGTCATGCTCACACATCGCTGCTACGAGATCCACAATGTCTCCTTGCACTCTTCTGCTAAGGTCAGTCCATCCTCCTCCTCCTGTTTTCTGAGGGGTCTGCAAAGTGCTTTCTTTCCCTTTATGCACAAGTTTTAAAAAACCTTTGAGGCAAGTGGCTGCATCAAGGTTTTGATTCAATTGTATTCACACGGTAATATTTTACAAGAAGAATCTTTCACAACAGCCTCTACTCTCTACTCTACTAAGCATTTGAGCCCAATTTTGTATATATACAAACAGCTGTTTTATCCTCCAATATATTTCATTACAGTGATGAAATTAAATATTGTTTTAAATTTACATTTCTATATCATTCTCTGGTGCAGGTAAGGGGGGACTGTCTTTTGCTCGTGCAGAGGTGGATTCCTCGCTTACTGTTGATAAAAGCTCGCCATCAGTCTTATCGTAAGGCTGTAGGATTTCCTGTTCCTGTCTCAGACTTTGATTCTAATCAGTAATAAACTGATGACTGTGGCTCAGGCTCTTTTCAAAGGTCCATTCTACAAAGCATGGAATTAGATATCGACAATTGCATGGGGGAAAGGTCTCTCTTCACAATGCCTGTTATTGTAACCAACGAGGACTGGACTGGAATCCATCATTAAAAGTGACTCCGTCTCTGTGTGGGTGTTGTGTCCAGAAATTCAAAACCAACCATCAGGGAGCTACCCCTCTAAAGGGGAACTCAGCTCACCGATAAGGCAGTGTGGATAAGAAATGGTTGGTTTTCTCAATGTCTTTCTTTTTTCCTTTGTATTGCTTCGCATGTGCACAAAACACAGGTGCCACTTTTTTCAAGTGAAAAAGAGTGGCATACCATTTTCTTTTGGGAAAAGCACATAAACAATAAATTACAGAACATAAAATCCAGTGTTTGCTTTAAATCACCCGAATTGCATCACCATCTTTCTGAAACAATCATAGGCAGCAACCTCCAGTTTCAAATCAATATTACACACAAAAAAAAGAAAGAAGAAAAGTTCAAACTCACAAGAATCCTTGTGAAAATTAATGTGCAGAAATCTCTCTGTTGTGTTGTCTGGCACCGTCTGCACTGATTTAAGTGCTAAGAGCTAAAATGAAAACATGTAGGGGGTCAAAGAAAACATCTGCAGATGTGAAAGCTCCTGTTTTTAAGGCTGATTCACTGACCTTTAAACAGTAACACTCTTTTGGCTCTTGGCTGACTGCCATATTTACATGCACAGCAGAATGAAACATGAAAATTCTGCATTCATCCTGTACACCGCGTTTTCGTTGCTAATATCGTGATCAAGATGGTCAGATTTATCTGATATTAGTCATGTTATTGGAGGTATGCTTGACCAGATAAACACAATTTGGAGAATTCCCTCCCTGCAGCACACTCTGCTGTTTTTTTAGCTTGTTCCACTTAAATGGAATCTGTTTACTGGCTTTAAGCACTAGAAACCAGGGCAGAATGAATTGTGTAAAATTTGCAGTGGAGCAATAGAGACACCAATGGTTCTTTATGGCTGAAGTTAGAAGAATTGAGAGATGCAAATACACAGCTTAATGAAACGCTGAACTGTACTGTGCATGTAAACATTGGCGGTAATGAATCATGAGGGTTGTTGGTGGTCAGTGCAAAGTCTGAAGGAATGTAATGAGGCTATGGCACTTGGTGCAGGTTGACAGCCGATGAAAGAGATGGACAGACACACAAGAGACATACTGTTGGACAGGCAGGCAGACAGACAGGGCAGGTTCATGGTCAGCATTCAGTAGTATGGCATCAGGAGTTGGAGGGGCCAAAAGGGACTATTCCACCCCACCTGCTCCCTGGAAGGTTCAGTGGCTCCTCGCAGACAAAGTTAAGGAAAGCACTAGCGGTCAGAGGGCTGAGTTCAGCACACAGCTGAGCAGCTTTTCACCGATCTGCGATTTAGAAGTGGATGAAGGAGGGGCAAGACGCTCCCTCGTTACAGTTGTCAGGAACCTCCATGAGAGTGTAAAAAAGGAAGAGTAGCAGGAGCCAAGAGGAAGCAGATGATTATGGTGGTGACGAAAAGAAGAGGAGCATGAGCGTGGTTCGAGAGAAGCTGCTCGTGCTTTTTTACACCATGTTGTCATCTTGCTAAGTTTGCTGGCGCCTTCAGATGGCTCCTCATTGGCTAGTCACCTGAGGAAGAGACAAAAAGGGGAAGAGATCGTGCTGTTAGAGTCTGGCCTCACCACAGGACATTTTCGTGTAATTAATGGTGAGGGAGAAGCTTTTGGGCCATCTGGTAGGACCTTCCTGATAACGCCTGCACACCAGGACCAGCCTGTGACCTAAATATCTTCTTTCACACGGCATACCAACACTGCTTGTTTAATGTAAATGCTCCAAATATGTACTACACAAGCCATAAGCCACAAATTACAGTTGATGTTAATAATACTGTTTCTGCCTCAGTTTAATTGTCAAATAATAATTTTAAGCTTAAATGTTAAGATGAATGAATCTCTGTTAACATCAAACAAGCTCTCACAGGAAGATAGAATGCATCGTCTTTTTTTGTGAACAGGGCTATTACAAAGAAGTGAACATGAACTAAATAAACAAACAGACTGATGTTATTTGACTTATCAAATCTCTTCCGGCTGTTTAACTGCACATGAACAAAGCTCACATGTGGTGAAAGTGTGGCGCCAGAGGGAAAACTAAACTCCAGCTGGAGATTAGACTATTAAGCGCTCACGGTGCCACACTTGTGATCTCTTTAGACTGGACGTGAGAGACAATCGGTGCGTCCCGCTGTCTGTTGTAGTCTATCATTATGTTGTCCTGGATGTTCCAGTACACAGGCTACTGATGCTGCTACAACAGGATTAGTGCTTCTGGCTCAGCAGTGATTTTCTGAGCAAGTGTCTCAACACAGAGACACACAGATGTGGTTCACAGAAATATCCCAACAGATCTAATTAGCTTAAATAGAAGGATTAGGGGATTTTTGGAAACAAAATGTTTTTGTTCAGCGTCTCCAGATCCACTTCACTCTGAGATTAACCATTTTCCTCAATAATCAGACTCGGTAATTGCTATAACTGTGCAAATTGTTTGTGAGCCAAACTTGAAATGACATTGCTAAAATGCCAGTGTGATACAGAGATAATTAGAGCTGTGAATGCTTTGATATGGGCGAGAGTGGCCAGTCTCCTCGCAGCTTCACTATTACTGCACTGGAGACTGTTGGCTTCTCGAGCAGAGGGGAGGGCTGATTGGTTTGGCAACGAAAGAAGGTTTAATCAAACCAACTTGTAGTGCTTTTTGGCCAGGATGCAATTCATGACCAAGCATGCCTGGGCTGACAAAGCTATAGATCTGAATGGCTTTTTATGAAAGAATGGATGGAGGAAAAAAAAGTAAATGGTCTGGCAAACAGATTTGGATGTTCATGACATTATGAAACAGGAATATCTAAATTTTACAAGCCTTTCTGAATGCATTGTAAGCTATGTAGGTCACATAGGAGCCAAGCTTTACACTTTTCCGTGTGTATACATGAGTGTGTGTGGTCTGTGGTAACTGCCCTAACCGGCACCATGAACCCACTCAGCAACGCTGACTGGGGACTTGGCGTTTTGTTAAATGATAAGAGTGCAAAGCAGGAAAGTATGTGCCTGCAGCTGTATAAACATTTTTAACAGTTTGGACGGATTTTTGCCTTGATATGTGAATTTCCCTTCTGAATAACAGAGGTTTGTGGTTCTTGAATAAATGAGTGTGAAGCCCAGAGTCAGGTCTCCTGCTGATGTTTTAACAGCCCCCAGCGCGGGGATGTCCTCACGTTATCGTGCAGTGTTGGGGTTGAGCTTGGTCAGAGGAGGCTGCAGAGGAATTTAATTGGATCTCAGTGTATCTGATCGCCATCTGGGATTGCTTCGCTGGAGATTAATAGCCTGTAATGTATAACAGCTTAAGCGATTACTGCTTTGCTTCATCCTCATTTATTCAGCAGTAGTATCTTCACTCTCCTCTGCTAAACTTCTCTCATTCACTTCCACCTCTTGACAGAGTCAAACCCCTTTTCTAATCTAAACAGTCTCCATTCACTTTCTACTGCTACAGTCTCACCAGCCTCTCTTCCTAAATTGTTTCACAAGACAGCTGGTTTGTAGCTTGAATGGTTAATGTGTGTGGAATGGGAAGTGCACAGTTGTCACCAGAAAGCAGGTGACCTGAGAACTCTATTGATCTGTAAGTCAGACTCATGGGAAAACATATTCCATGGTGCTGATTGGATTATATTCGTAGACAAACAAGTTGAAAATCAATTGTCTCGGAGTGCCTCTGTGGGTCTTCTGCGGGGTGGAATGAACAGTTTACAGTCACATTCAACTCTGACCTCATGTAGCTGTAATCACTGTTCTCTATAATTAGCCCCCTTTGACAGTGGGGCCTGAATGCTTTAGCTGCTGTGAGTGACAGAGAACTGATGAAACCCTCAGGCTGTTGTTGAAACATGATCTGTGTGGCAGCAAGGCGGGAACCTTTCGTGTCACCTGTCATTAGCTGTTCATGCTAATATCTCTCTGTCAGTGGTAATGTCACCACTTGCAGTGAAAGACAAAGCTGATGGTTTCACATTTTTCAGCAAAGTAGATCTATAACAGTCTGTGGTTTCTGGGTTAGATTTTGTTGTTTATGTCAGTTTTATGGTTCTTTACTTTTGTTTCCACATTCTTGTTTTATTTCCAGAGTTGGCTCCTTGTTTTTCTCAGTTAGTCCAGCTTTCTGCTCTCCTCACACACCTGACCCTAGTTTCTAATTATCACACCTGCATCACCTTAGTCGTCACTCCCCTATGTATCTACCACTCTAAGTGTCCTCTGCCAGAATTTAGCTTAGTTTTGAAGCCAGGGTTAGTTTTGTTTCTGTCATATTTTGTTTTGGACTTTGGATTTATGTTTCTGTACTCCCTACCACTGCAGAACTTTTTGTTTCATAAATACAAGTTTATTTTCCTCCAAAACCTGTCCCTGAGTTTATTTCTGCCTTCAGGTGCTCTTCCTGACACACTGTGAAACGCAGTCTCACACCAGAATGTGTAAAAGCCACATTGGTCAACAGCACATGTTGTAGTAGTTTCTAAAGAAGTACTCTAAAATAGCTTCATTCCTACACTTTCTTGGATACAATTACAAGCTGGAATTATATGTTTACTTCTGCCTTAAACATTTTACACTACATATAACTCTCATAAATGTGACATTTCACAATTATCCCATATTAAAAAGTGCTAATAAGAAGGTTTAGTGGGTAGACAGTAGTGTTACACTGCAGGCTGTCAAGCAAGATAACCAACAACTTTACACCTTTCAACTTCACTGTCATTCCCAGTTGGTTAAGATAAGTCAAATAAATTACAAGGCTAGGTTTAGGTATTGAAGGGATTTAAAAAACACACCATTAGTCTTAAATAATAATAATAAACAGTTGGAGGTTTGCATCATGTAGCCTAAACACCTCCTTATACAAAACATGTCAAGAAATGCACCTATTAGGTGTTTTCTTGTGTGACTGGGATGAATTGTGCTTCCTTATTTTTTTTGCATGTAAATTTCAAAAGCACACTACAACATTTCTATATTTCCAGCAGGCCTTGAAGATCTTTTGCCTCTTTTTCATCAGTGCATCGAGTAATTCAACCTGCAGAGCTCTGAAAGTTGCTTCTAATAACCAACACATCGAAGTGGACATTTTGTTGTCCTCTGCTGTTATTTGGTGGTGAAGCAGAGAGCAGCAAATGTTTGCACTCTGACACATTCAGAGACATTGTGCACAAGATCTGAAATTGGAGTATTATGGAATAACTAAGGAGTAGATGTTCATCTTTGTTTTTGTTCTTGTTAATTTGTGTTCAATTTAATAACTCAGCGGGGCAGCGACAGAGGCAGATATCTGTATCCAAAGGGAGGCTTTCTGGTTAATATTCTACAGATTGTGTGTCCACAAAGTCTGAAGGAGGATCTATTAATGAATTGTTTTTATGACCTATTTATTCCATGACAACATTAATTCTTCATGATAGTTTTTGTACATTAATTTCTTTTTATCAAGTTTCATTTCATTGTATTGCCCATATTCACATGTGCAGTATATGTCCATAGTCGTGTAAAATGCCTCAAATATCCATAATTAACATTAGTTTTGTGAAGCAACTGGGACAAAAGTGTGTAATTGTCTGGGCTTTTTACATGTCACTTTTTTCAGCCGTTTATTTACAAGTTTTTTATCTTTTTTGTAAATAAACCCTTGATTTGGATGCTTTTTTGCCAACAGTGGTTCACATTTCTGTGAATGAAATGAAATAATTTTCTTTAGTCTTTTTTGTTTCCCCCTTTTTTGATGTTGTGTAGAAATGTTTTATAACATCTTTTTCTGCCTTTCTACAATGATTTATGTTTGGCTTCCTGTCTCTGACAGTCACATCTCTTTATCTGGAGGTTACTAGTTTTTACACACAGGTGGATCCTTTAAAATAATCATATGTTCTCTTTGCTGATTCGTGTTTTGACCTCACTGGCTCTGTTATACTGTCAAACTTGTTGTGTTGAGTTACGATGATGATGGCTTGTAGCTAAGACACGTTCATGGTGTCCACAATAAACGTGATGACCCCTCATCAGTGCTGGTATTCTACAAGTTTCATTCTTTGAAATGACTGTGCACCAAGATTAGGATTTCATTAATGTAGTTGAGTTGTCAGCACTCTTTTCCTCTTCTATATTTAATGCCTAAAGTGTGCTGTATGTGGAAAAGGAAAATGGATAGATTAACAGAAAAGATAGGACCCAAATTAAAATGAATGAAAACTAATAGCTGTCTACAGGCGAACGTATATTTTAAAATCTAAGGCACTCTTGTCAGCAGAATCTTGAGGTCATTCTCACCTCTGCTTGCATGACTTTGCACCTCCACACAATTTTTCCACTGAATCGGCCATTGCTCTCAAATACTACAGGGAGTTGCAATTTTGGCAAATGATCACACTGCTTCCTGTGCTGAACTCTGTCCATCCTGTCACTATTTCTACACGCTTCAGTTTCCTGGTTTTCATAAGTTGGTGCAGTTTTATCATGTACCGTCAGATCAGTACATTTGTCAGGGGGATTATGACTACGCCTTATTGAGGTATTTCATTTTGTGCAAATTAGGTATTAAAAAAAGCCACTGTTCTCATTTGTCTCTCATTCCTCCCTCTTCATTTAACATGAAACACAAACAGAACATTACCGTAAGGTGGTGAAACAAACCCTGAAGCATATCCATGAACAAACTATTTTTTCACTTCAGCGCACAAAAGTATTTTGTCGAATAAACAGGGCTGTTAAGAAAGGCATACAACCTTGACCTCCGGGTAAGGTATGATAACCTTTACAAATGAGTCACAACAGATTCCTTGTCCTTCTTATCAGAAGTCAAAGTTTATCCTTGTAATTCTTTAGGGGCAACTACAGTAGCTCCCCATTGTCCTACTATGTAGAGTTGGCTGGTGACCTGCCAGTTATTGTGTTTTCTCATCTGAGTTAATAATTACAAAAGTTGTGCGTGAGTCTGAAAAAGGCAGGAAGTAGGATAGGCCCTTAAGGTCTTGATAAGATGCCAGATTGTTGGCCAACTCCAAGAATGCCTTGAACCTGCCTGAGTTCAATTGGATGGGAAATGGTTTACAGACCAATCATTTGTCTATCATCATGTTTATCACCACCACTGTCATAGCGCTCTTTGTGGCCTCAGGTCAAAGCGCATTTTAAATCCTGTGTGCCTTCAAATGAAAGGAGCCTCAACACGATGCTTGTCTTGTAATGAGAAGAGTGCTCTCTAAATGCTAATGCCTCTTTGTTATCATCCACTCAAACTGCCTGTGGAAGTGCTGATATGAAAAGCTCTAGTGTTTTAAGTGTTTTTAGCAGAAAAGGCAATTTACCTGGTCATACCTTGACTGAGGAGGGAGGTCGTGCCAGCTGGTTCAACCTGAAAAGAGAAGAGTTATTTTAGGAATTAGGGAGGCACAAATCTTTTAAAGACCACAAGCAGTCTTACTCCACCAATTTTACACACATCACATTTAGACTGTCCTCCTAAGTCTTTCAATCACACTTCTTTGCTCTCTGTTTCTCTAATCCTCCAGGCTGCAGTCTTCAGCCTGTCTTGACCTACGCTGGATCTGTACCGTCAAAGCTCACTGACGTGGCAGACGAGACAGTCCTGCTCTCATAAATCACCAAGTGTAAATGCGGACTGTGTGAATGCGTGGGGGGTGGGCAAGCACTGAACCAGAGCTATAAATGGCAACCCTGCAGCCAAAAAAAGCGAAGAACCCAGGAATAATAAAGCAGTCTTGATGGCTGGAAATGGCCACATGAGCCTCAGTGAGCTACTCGTTCGGCTCCTTGTGTTTTATAAATAGCACTGAGTTTCTGGGGGCGCACTGAAAAGAAGGATAAAAAGATGAGTAGCTCCCTGTAAAGTCAAGGGAAATTTATTATTTGGGGAGATTTATGGGGTGAATGGAATATATAAACATGACAGTTATGGAACAACCCATAACTGTAAAACGTTATGCATGTTGTCACCCTTCTTGCTCCCTTAAGTGTTTTTTTTTTTTAGCTTGTTACAAAAGAGCTGCTGCTGTTTAAGGTTTTTTGTCTTTATTGGAATGTTTAGTACAAATTTATGAAGGAAGCAACAGTATGTTTGCTGTGTATTTATATACACAGCATAACCATTTATCAGGGGATCATATGAGCACAGTGAATGACTCTCTTGTTTAAGGACAAGTTGAACTATTCTGACGGGACAATATTTGGTCAAAAAATGGTCTTTTTGCTTTGGAAGGTTGAAAACTGAATAAAATGTCCCGGATGTATCTGAATAGCAGTCTCGATAGGAGCTCCATTGAATTCTTCAGATTCCAAGGAAAGGAGTTTCAATTGTTTCTTTATCATCTCATTTAACAGAGGAAACACTGAACCATGATTTATAAAAGGAAATTTGATAATTCTGTCACACAATTCCTTGCCGTCACACTAACTGGGATTCATGTAAACAGATATGATCCCAGGGAGGTGAGTGTGAATAGCATAGACGAGCAGCTCGTAACAGCAAATTGAAATTTTGTGGCTTTTCCTTTACGCTTTTTTAATTACAACCCTGATACTAAAGTAATATCTAATACAATACCTTATTCTAAAATGATATATATCATGAAGACTCCATGAAAATAAAAGATAAGAACAAATTAAACAAAGTAATTTAAAAGTAAAAAGAGGCATTTTTTCCTCATGATTTGAGCATACCAACACTTTTTATCTGTCTGGTTTCCAACATGCTCTAGAAACAAACTTCCTACCAATCTCTTGTGTTTCTTCTGTGAAGTGGATCACTGAACAAATTTGTGAACGATTCTTCTGAACATCACCAGTGAATGTGAAACTACTAATAGTTAAAGTAACATCGCAGAATTTAGCATATTTGTTTGCTCTTTGGCTCCCCCTACAGTTGTGGGATTTAACACCACAGTCATAAAAACAAATCTCTCTCTGAACCCTGCATATGTACAGCCATACACATGAATTTGTTGTCACATTAAAGAGGCCACAAAGATGCCATTAAAAGCCCACAAAAATGTCAAGTGACTGTAAAGCAAACGGTGCAGTGTGGGGCTGGAAACTACAGTCATGAACTGCAGTATCTCAGCCTTAGGGCTCTCTTGGGCAGTTTCAGGGCCGGGAATGTTCATAATAAAAGTCGGTGTACTTCAAAACAAGTTACAAGCACATAATTTTCACAAACTTTTCTAGTGGTGCTTTATAAATAATTTAATTACAATCATTATGGCTGATTTGGAGTTAACGTGGAAACAATATAAGCTCTAAATCATAATTAACGTGAAGCCGTCATCCACACTTTTACATTAAGCATGTGTGAAAAAGGACACAGAATGACCACCCAGTCAATTTAGTCTGCTTTTTGTCTTTAAATTCTAGGATTTGAAATTACATCTGCAGCAACATTAGCTTTGCCAAGAGTGTTGTGTGAAAGTCAAGGGGTTGTGGTTAGCTGTAGTTCGACTGAACATGTGCCATCTGCCCACAACATGCAATAGTGTGGTTAAATAGTTTGACCAGCTTTTGGACCGCAGGCTAATATCTGTTCCTGGCACTATTTCAAGTGTGTGGCTTCTCTTTCATTGTCATTGTTTTGCATCTCCTTCCCTTTTTCTTCCTGGAGTAGGCCCAACTGAAACCACAGCATGGCTCAGAAGTGGCAACTATGGATGTGTGTCTTTGCAACGACACCTTTATGTATTAATTCTGTGTAGCATTAACATATCCCTTTGTATAATACACAGAGGATATATCACCAGCTTGACCATAAGAATATAAAATGCAGCATAGTCCCTGAAATAAAATATGAGCAGTTTCCACAGTTTTTTTGGGATAGACTTCAACACTTTATAAAGATGTGAAAAAGACTTTAGAATTACGTTGTTTAAAATGATTTCTGAAGGTGTGGGAAAAATGAACCAACTCCACAGGGTGAAGATATGGCCGACAGACATCACACTGACATCCTGTCTAGAGTTGTTCCTCATCTCTAGCAGGAAGGAAATCATTTCTTTGAGCGCTAGCACCAGGGGAGTAAGTTAATGTGATGAAAAAAATAGTCCGAAAAAAAACAAGAAGTTGTGCCTAACAAACTAGAAGCTTGTTTGAGTGTGTTTGTTTTGGCCTTTTAAGGCCATGACCAGCTACTGTTCCTGCTGGTTCAAGTCTGGTGGTTGAAAAAGGAAATTAATCAATATGAAAATCAGAGGTTTTTGAGCACTTTTAGCTTACTGGGACTTTCTGTTGGCTCTGGGGCCTTTCTGGGTCTTGCAGGGTTGGCATCTTTTTGGGTATCACTATAGGCAATTTGTGCCTGTGACTCAAGTCAAACTCCCACATCAGAGTAAAAAAGCACAGCATTGTCCAGAAATCTAAATATCTAAATAAATATTATAACACCATTTTAATGCCGCACTGTGGTCAATTTTAATTTTTAAGCTTTTTACTCTGAAAGTCATAGCATGGACAACTCAAGCGTGTATTTGATTTAAAAGGAATGAATGAATCAATAATGAATGAAATAATGATGAGTTATTCAAGCAATGTCTGAGTCACTTACTGTTTCTCTGCCTTCTCCCTGTCATCCAGGAAAAACAGCGCCGTGGCCAGGAAAAACATTCCCCCCAGGACGATGATAAAGGGACACAACATGAGGGCATAACCCAAACTGAGGAACCGCCACAGTGCTGATGTAGCGTAGCTCTTCTGAAGGCCGTCCGAGATCTGCACCCAGGCCAGCACAAATACACACACGCCCACATCACCCAGAAGCACCACACACAGGCACGCACGCAACCACAAAAACAAAGAAGAGAAGAGAAATTTTATTGAAACCAACCACTCACCAATAAGTTCTTAAAATATCACCTCCTGCTCTGACACACTACATGATTCTGGCTGAACACTTCTGCATGTATCATCATAGCAACAGATAAAACTGCCACACAGAATGACGCCCCTGTTTTTCTTTCAGCAGGGCAGGGTTTCACAGCTAATAGCTCATCTTGCTGCTGAAGGCCTCAGTAACGCTAGCATTCTGTGTGTCATGTGTGGGGCTGAGGAAAACAACAGCTGGAGAGTGCTGGGTGTGAAGTGACCATTTCTCCCTCCCAGTATCACTCATAAGGCAGCTCTCAAACCGGATTAGATCACTGCAGTGACAAACGTAAAGGAGGCTGCTGATGGTTACTTTTAGCAGATTGTGCATTGGTATGGACAGCAGGAACAAGCGGGAGCTTCTCAGCTTTGTGTGAACGAGAGTCTGAGCAGCCATACGTCACACTGGCTCGAGCACATTAATCTCATGTTAGCGTCAGCAGAACAAGATTCTCTATGGAGGGAGCTGGAGAATCGCTGACAAGAGGATGTTGGAGGAGTGAACCTGTGTATGCAGTGTCTGCCCATATGGGCATGAACTGCAAGGAGTGATTACAGATGAAGACAGCATTGGGGAATAAATTAAATAAAAGTACACATACATGTATGTGGCAAAATCAGCTGAACATTTCAGCAGCTCTGTGTGTGAGTGGTCAGTGCAGAATCCGTTTCATCAGGTACAGTAAATTCTCTGCAAATTGCACAGAGCAGCTTTGCTAAAAATACGCACAGAATTGCTGCTTGTCTAATTATTGAGCCAGAAGACATTTCTTGGATGATGGTTGAGAGATTGTCCCTGATGTTCCCCTGCTACCCACTATTGTGGTCATGTCCTACACATATAATACAGGAAGAGCCCATTAAGTGTTTCACAGGGGACTCTTAAGTGACAACCGCCTGTGTCTACGTGCTGATGGAAACCAATCTTGGCTCACCCTCAAGAGAATTTCAAATATACGAAAGCAGTTCTTGACACAACAGGAGGTGCTGGTTGTGTGGCCTGTAGCCATAAAAAAGAACTGGAGCTGCCACACTGGTTTGTTATGTTGAATATATCATCTTAAGGTCTGATTGAAAAACCCAGTTTTGAACCAAAAGGAGTGACTGACTCCTCCTTCTCTTTCTCCTGTGGTTGCTTAGCAATAACCACTAGCCTATTTTTCTTGAGATTCCCTCCTTTGCGAATTCACAGTATTTGTGTCAGCCTGCATGGGCGACCGCATATTTGCCCGCGATCTGCCTGTGCGTCACAACAAGTTCCTCACACTCGTGTGCTAAACCTCCGTTTAGGAACTGAGGCACTGAGTTCTGACGCACTCAGAGCATTCTGCACCTCGTCGGTCGAGGTTTGTGGGGGACTGAGAAACTCCCAGACACTCAATGTTTCACTCAGAGGAGAGTCATGACCCCAGAAGCTGGAGCAGATCAGGGTAACTGAGTAACTCTCAGGCCATGTAGGAATTATTCAGGTTGGCAGAATCTGTGTGTGCATGTTTCAAGGTTGCATTATTCTGACAGAAGGAGCCTTTGCTTTGACAGCAGTATGAGTAAAGCAACTGTACTGTACAGTGCTTTCTGCTTTTCATAAATACTGTCAGGGTGAAATCAGCGCCACAGGCATTAGTTACCTTAATTACTAGTCAAACTGTTCGCATTTTGATTAGCTAATCTTATTTTCTTTAGGTGAAATGTCAAGAAATTGAGAGAAACTTTGAGAGCCCAAGGTCTTGTCTCCCACTTTATTATGTTTTAATTTGATCTAAACCAGAGAAAACCTTCAAGCCATTTTTCATTGAGGGAGTAGAACCAGTAGACATGTGGGATTGTTGCTCAATAAATGACTGCAACGATTAATAGGTTATCAAAATTGTTGCCGATTCATTTTCTGTAGTTTAATGGTGGTTTGTTACGGCACCGACGAAACGTTTACAACAGTAGAATTTAAGTAATTCAGATTTCAGCCAAACATAGGAGGTTTGTGCAGAAACAATAAACTGTGAGCTTTTGAGTCCGATTCCCAATATTTGAGTAATTATTTTCAAATTTCAAGGCCATATTTTATCTGATCAGTCCGTTGTAACAGTTTTTACTTTGGCTTGAAGGAAACTTTCTCCTTCTTTCATCTGCCGCTGACAATAGTTTAACATTTCCATTTCAAGAAAGAAATGAAAAAAAAGGTACATTTCAACGCAGCTCAGCAGACAGCTGTGTCTGCTGACAGCCTGTCAGACCCTGACAGAGGATCTCGAGGATCAGTTTGATTCACTAATCAAAGCCATACGCTGCTTTTGTTAACGTAACTCAGGCTTTGAGCCAGAGGTGTAATGATAAAACACACTGTAAACACATAGCGATAGGACAGCCTATTGTATCTCAGCAATTTACAGCCACTAAAATGCATCATAAATAAAATGTTTAACATGGGGATATATTGCGACACACGGTCTGGTGTGCAGAAGAACACCCTATTTCCTGCTTCTTTTAACAGTCCACTAAAGCACACACAATGTGTGCCTCCATTGAGTTACTATTTAACTTCAGAAATGCTCATTCTCAGTTTAAAATGAGAAGAATGTGCCTTGACAGTCTGAGGTGAATCCTGTTTCACACTCCATTGAACAGCGAAAAACATTTTCATTCTGGCCTCCTGGATGCTATTCTTTGGGTGTATGTGGCCGGTTGAAAGGTGGGGTGGGGCGGGACCACTAGCTATGTGCGACCTTGAGAGGCCCAGCGTTTCAGCAAAGACCCCTCTCATCTCCTGACCAATCAAAAACACTAACACTGGCGCCTCTTGGGAACTATGAGATTTACTAGAGAATACCACTGACAGCCTAGAGAAGCGGTGAAATCGCAGCTCTGTTCACCAGCTCTCCTGAGACGTGTGCTAAAAGCTCCTCTTGTGCCTCACTTTGCGATGGCCCACTTAAAGTGAGAGCCAAACTGCTATATGACTGTATTGTAAGCGTTTGAATGAGGCACTGATGCAGTACACTCCAGATTTATAACCTGGAGTACATCTTAAATATATTATCCTTCACATCAAGATAACCAGCACAGAGGTGGTGCTGGAGAGAGTCTTACCAGGCCTATCAGGTATGGACTTCCTGCGTCACCCAGGAGATGAGAGGTGAAGCTCTGAAAGGCAACCGCCGTTGCTCTCCGCGTGGGAATAACGACAAACTGCACAAAGATAGACAGAGATGGAGGGTAAAAATACATGCGATTGTGTAAGGTGATTGAAAAAAAAAAACAGAGGATTCACTTGGTCAAAATGAATCATCAGTTACAAACACAGAGCCCACCTGGTTGGGTCTAGACACCACAGGCAGACCTGTCAGTTACATTGCAAATATGAGCAATGGCCTGTCTGTGTCTCAAAAGTAATCGTAAAATAAGAAGCTGCTTAGATTTGGTTAAATGGATCTTCTGTTTTCAATTTTAGGTAATCAAACACAATAGAGAAAAGGCTTCCCTCCTTGAATCAGTGCCAAACTAGGTAATATCAGCCAAAATGTAGCCTTCAAGTTCCACTAATACATTACCCAACTAAAAAACTGCTTCTATTTTGATTACCGGCATTTGGTATAGTTCATTGCAGGAATTTCCAGTAACCCAGAGGATAAGTACAGGTTTTCTGTTCTTACCATTAAAATGTCTGCTGTTATGGCCCAGTTTAGGAAAAGCAGCGTCTCTCCAATGAAGATGCAAACCTGAAAAATAAAGCAGAGGAGATCTCACATTAAAATGGGCTGACAACGCGCAGCCAATTCCCACCGACATGACATAAAGCCAGAGGAGGAGGCTGAAGATATTTCTATCCTGCGAGAGTCCTCTGCTGAAAAAAAGTACTTTGGTTGTGGTGGTTCAAAAACATGTTATTATGTCATGGCTCAATTATATGTGGATGTGTAGGCATTCATTTTGGTCGAAGTGAGCTGAGTATGCACCCCACAAGCTGAAAACCAAAACGGGATGACAACAATTGTTTATTCTTGTCGAAGCCATTTAATGTGGAAAACAACAAGTTACAAGATATGAATTTATATCCTCCTTCAGAAAGGGTGGAGTAGGAAATATACTCCATGCAATATACTACATGTACTTGTAGGCTACTGCACTGGTAGCAGCTGCTGTTGATATTTGGCTACTTTCTTAAAAGCAGACCCGGAGGGATTCAGTTGCGATGGAATCTCATGTATCTGTACCGGCTGGTTTCATCTAAAACACTTTAACACGGGCGATTGATGTGTTTCCTGCTGGGGAATAACCCCCACCTCCCCCTCCACATACTGCCAGGATGCCAGACCTACAGTAAAGTGCAGAGAGCTACAGTAGGGGTCTGACAGCAGAGATGTAGACGGGTCTGTTCTGAGATCTGCGAACCAGACACCGTGACCGACATGTTGCCTCTTAGAAGAGAGAAGCGCTGCCTTTCCTCATATTAGCTATGTGTTGACAAGACAACAGCTGCGAGGGGTCGATTGGCCTCGACAGCAGTGCAGCATCGACTGTTACAACCATGTCACGCCTTATAATATGACACATCTGTCAGCTCTTTGCAATGAAACTTGAGCTGCTCACTTACCAGTGCTGCTGTACTGTAAGATAATTTAATATGGTACAGTAGAGGAATGATAGAAGAAGTAAAGTCTTGTGTTATTGACTGCTTTTGTTTGTTGCATGCAACACAAAGGCTTCACTTCTTGGAGCAAGTTTCACCTGTATCGTTTCTCCTTCTGTGATCTATGCAGAGATAGAATTCAGGTGTCACATTAGTCCATTAGTAAAAGGTAAAGCCTATTTCTGTGACATGGCAACTGTAAAAAATTGAGTTGGACAGATGTGTAATCATGTAATTAATATGGATACTTCCACACCCCGGGGTTAATTGGCTGAGACATGCTGCTGCCTAACACCTGATAAATGTGTGCCGTTGACCTAATGGGAGTTCATATAAATCTTACTTCATTAAATCCAAATCATTATTTGTATCAGCAATTACTTAACAATCAGGAACTATTTTATCTAGCAGTTGTTTAATGACTAGTCTTCTTTTTTCTCATAGATCATTTCATGATATGAACCCTTGAATCAGTACATACAGTCTATTTTTTTATTTAAATTGTAGGTTGTCTTGCTTTCATGAAAGCACTCACAGTCATTTCCATTGACTAAACATCCCCAACTTATACTGAAAACATCATTAGATGATTAAATGCACCTCGCATGGGATGTAAAAAAAAACTGTGCATGGATCCAGCTGTAAAAGATATCAGACTTGTGAAGGCCAGCTATGGTCACATATTAAGAATATGGAAGCCTGTTTGTTATGTTCTTTCACACGCATGGGAAAACATTTCCCAGATTTGCCTGAATATTACCAGCCAACTTGTTGAGGGTCAGTTCCTATTCCTTTGTCACTGATAAGGGCAAGAGATTTGTACTTGGTAAGTCCAAAAGCCCAAAGTGCATTGTTTCAAAGGAGTAATTGTGAAGTTGCACCCTTTCCTGCTTCACAAGGCAATTAGACTCACAAATACCATGCTCATTCAGTCATTTCATTCTTACCTTTTGGCAAAAGGAGGTATGAGCCTAAGCTACCGGCCACAGCCTTTGAAGTCATTTCAATCTAACCTGCAATTAAAGCTATTCATTATGATTATCACACCGACGCAATGCCACAGAGCATGAAAGGAAATGGCAACAGGCATGGCGTCCTCTTACTTCTTTATCAAAACATAAACCCCATCTCGATTAGCCTTAAGGCATTTGGCTTGGCTGGTCACAAAAGTTTCTCTTTCAAAGTTCAGCCTCTTAGACCAAAAGCCATCATCCAAATACTACTTGTAGTATCACTCAGAGATATGCTTTTTACTGGGTACCGCTAAAGTGAAATGACTAAATCATAATCATAACGTCTTGTTCTGCAGACACAATACGTAAGAAAAGTTAACAGAAAGTGAACCTTACATAAGCTCCAACAATGCTCTTCTTGGCCACCACAAAGATGAGGCAGATGAAGATGGCTGAGCCCAGCATGCTGACAGCGCACACCAGCGGGTCAGCTCGCTCTGTCTTCTGGCGACACAGGCGCGTGGTGGCCGCCCCTATGACCACGCCCAACAGCCCCGTCACACAGGTAATTGCCCCGAAGATGAGGCTGCATGAAAAACCCATTTTTTCATTAAAACATAAAGCAAGCTTTTAAGCATATAACCAACCAGAGGACGCTGATCATCTATAAAGTTAAAGGCGGGGTAGGGGATCTTTTTCTGGAACATTTTTTTACATATTGCTTCAAATACTCTTCACACCCCCATTGCAACCAATTAATTAAAAGTTTTGACACAAATATGAAATTTTTTAGTGGCCTCTAGAACGTACAATCTAGGAAAAACACTATCCAATCATACTGAACGGACCGTTCACAATGATTGGATACTGATGCCGTCTATCAAACTGCAATCTGCTTCTCCCTCCCTCCCCCTCCTTCCCCCTGTGCGCGTACCCTGCTCAGTGAACGAATTACGCGTCCAGAAGCTTGGCAGGAAGCTAAACTAGAGCAGGCTTGGCTAGCACCTAGCATTATTAAACGTATAGTTGGCATATACTAAATACTAAATACGGCAGCGATCGATGCTTGCTGTCTGAACAGCGCTCGTGCACCTTCGTGCTCGTGCGCGGTCATGTACTCTAGAGGCGTGCCTTCGGGGGGAAAGTGAAGAAAAGGGTTGGGACTTTTTACCTGTGTATTTTCAAAATGCAGCTTTGCTGGACTCAAAATCCAGGATCTCCTACCCTACCTTTAAAAGAGCTAAAACAAATACCAGCTCTAATCAATCAAATATGTTCTACCGCCCAAGCCAAGCAGAAGCTCTCACCTGTCTGTGCTCCGGCACACTTCTTTTGTACAATCTTCTGCTGTCTTCTGCACCACCTGGGCTCTGGCCAGGTATATAGGAATCCACATACCAAACGCACCTGTGGCAAAAGAGACTGCTGACGACGCCAGGGAGGAGAAAACATAGCTCCGACTAGCCAAAAAAGAAACACAAAATCACAAAGGTGATTATCCTGGCAAAAGAAAAAAGAAACAAGCTACTGTTATCTCTAAGACAATCTCAATCATCTCATTTTCTCTGATAACAACTGCAAACAAATGATAAAATCATTCTGAGAAAAAAAAACTGTTTGCACAAGTTGAGTATTAACTAAAAGCAGCTTTAATGGCTTTTTTTTTATAGCCTTTTATCCAAAACCCATATAATTATTCAAATGATGTACAGTGCTGCACAAAAATCTTGAGCCACCCTTCATTTCTTTATATATATATATATATATATATATATATATATATATATATATATATATATATATATATTTTAGGCTTTTCATAGAATAACAATGCAATAACCCTGTTTACTGTATAAAGCTGAGAACAGGTCTTACTTCTTGGCAAGTGCTTTCATGTCACAAACCCAGGAGGTGCGGGTCTTGATGCGTCCTCCCAACTGGTCTGCGCTGCCTCTCTTTGGCTCAGGTACAAAGAGCAGGATCAGAGCTCCTGCAGTGATACCCAAGAGTGGGGACACCTAGCAGGACAAGAAATCAATCAATCACTACAGCTCAGAGAGAGCTATGAGGGCTCCGATGACGTTAACATATCCCAGTGGGAACAGTTTGGGGGAACAAGGGTTAAAGCACAAGGTGCAGGACAAAGAATTATGTTTACAGACTGAATGTGAGACCACTGTTTGCTGACACACCTGACATCCCTATACAAGCCCTCCAAAACTAAGAGCATTCCCTTTGCTCACTCTACTATACCTGTGTGTGTGTGTGTGTGTGTGTGGGTGTGGGCTTGCCTGTGTGTATAAGCATACAAGAGACTAAAGGAGCTTTCAGGCTTCAAGCTGCTTTGTGAACAGGTGAAAACCTCAAAGCTGCTATTATGTGCATTATCATCTTTTATGGCTTATGTGGCTGCAAGTTTTGCACCTGTGAGTATACGCGTGGGCGATCCAAAGACAAAGACCGGATGGGATCTGTTCGAGAGCATTTGTTCGAGTAATACAAATTATGCACAAAAGCAAAATAAATGTGATATGTCAGGGGAAACTAATCATATTATTGTGTTTTGTTGTGCATAAAAGCCCATTTATAAGCAAAAGCACTAGTAATGTAAAATATGAACATGTGAGGCTATGTATATGGATTTTTGTGAGTGTGTCCTTTGTGTTATTCATTGTGGGAGTAATTCTGAGTCTGATGTGGCTCATAATGTGGCTCAATACCGTGGTTCTGGTCTCACAAGTGTGAGGATTACACCAACGTTCACTGCTCTCTTTCCTACATTGTGTAATTTGCAGTCTTCTGCTTGTTCTTAAAGGATAAGATCGTTTTTTTGACATTGGGCCCTTGATTTCACAATATAACATGATGTTCTACTCACCCCTGCTTGTTGTTGGTCATTTGGAGCTGTTCCGAAGATATTCGCGAGGCGTCTGGCTGCTCTCTTGAGATATTCGGCCATGAAACGGTTTCCTATGGGCAAGCTTATACAGGCACAAACTATGCTGTTTATAATTTATTAATTACTCTACACTAGCACTGATAACGTGGAGGTGCGTCGCTTACTTAAAAAAATCCGGGTTATTGTAATTTTGATTTTTTTTGTCGTAAAGTGGGTGTTACTGACGTCCTCATCGTGCTACTGCCACAGACAGCCCACAGACCTGCTGCCTATTTATTCATTCGGCTAAAATTCAAAATTAGTAACCCGGATTTTTTTAAGTAAGCGACGTACCTCCACGTTATCAGTGCTAGTGTAGAGTAATTAATAAATTATAAACAGCATAGTTTGTGCCTGTATAAGCTTGCCCATAGGAAACCGTTTCATGGCCGAATATCTCAAGAGAGCAGCCAGACGCCTCGCGAATATCTTCGGAACAGCTCCAAATGACCAACAACAAGCAGGGGTGAGTAGAACATCATGTTATAATGTGAAATCAAGGGCCCAATGTCAAAAAACCGGTCTTATCCTTTAACTGAACCAACATCAGAATCATGCAATAATGTTTTAATGCAAGGGAACGCAATGGAAGCTCATCTCATCTCACTGAAGTGGAAATAAATATGAGCTGTTTTTGCATTCACAGGAGTCTGTGACCTCTGACCTCAAACTCCCACTAGGCCCATTAGACACTTCCTGTGGAGATGGTAGGCAATCAAACAAATTAGCTAATGTCCTTTCCTGCTACTCAATTCTTTGGATGTCCCTTGTTACCTTACTCCATTGACATTTTCAGGAAGCTAGCTGGAACATGACGGGCAAAAACAAGCGGAAACAGTGCAGTGTTTTTTTTTTTATTATTTTCGTTAAAACAGGATACTGTCATGCAGAACCCGTTTCATGTCTTGGTATTTGTTTTCCTCTGCATGCCACACCGGTGATTAATTGGCTTTGAAATTGTTTTATCGGAATGTCATTGTGGCTGGTTTGAAGCAAACTGCCCCCCTGTTGTTTGTGTTTTTTAACGCTCTTCCTGTTCAGCAAGCACTCACGTCCAAGATTCTTTTCCATCGAGACACGCTCAGAGAATGTTTAATGCCTTCCTTTAAATGTCAGTCGGTTCGTAAGAGGCACAGGGTCATAATTTGTTTTAAGGATTTTAAAAGCCAAAGCTGAAGCCAACAGCTCCTGGGGTGTCCTGTAAGGCCTTTCATTGCTCTTTCCCATCATGGCTGGTATGCCTTATAGAGCAGTACACTTGCAAAAATTTTTTCTCGAGTTCTCAGTGGATTTCCAGTAAAAAAACGAGGTACAACAACTAGGATTTATGCTGCTAATTTAACAGCAGTTTCCTCCCAAGTATGCAGTAAGTGTGCTAGCACAAAAAAGAATGCTACTAATGGTTGTTGTTTTTTTCCAACAATTTAAACATATGGATTTCTTTTGAGAATTGAAATTAGCCTTTAATTGAAAGGGACCTAGCTTAATGCTCTATGAGCACCTTTGATAAACCAACATGTCTTTGTACCAGGACAAATGGAAACCTTGCTCCTGCCTTAATCACTGTCCTACAGTGAGGCTTTGCACATTATTTATTAAGTTTACTTGCAGTGGTGTCTTAGTTTAGCTTCTCCCCAAATACTCAATGCCTGGAAAATACATTTAATATTTCTTCAAGATCAACTAAAATAACAGCAAAAACAATGACCCCATTTTGTGTGCATGCTTGGAGGCTGCTTCTGATGATAATCTTACCCTTAATGCCCAGTGCCAGTCTTCTGCAGCGTCCTTGGCACTGGAGCCGAGGATGTAACCCAAACCACTGCAGACAGACACAAAAATTGCATGTAAGTAACACAAAACTGCTGCACTAAAGTTTATAAGGGTGCATTATATATAGATGGTTGGTGAGTCTGTCCTTTCCATCACTTAAGCACCACCCACATCCTGTTTGTGGTCTGATCAAAGCTGTGTTGAGTGTTTGGGTATTTGTGATATAAAACTTATGACATGTTAGTGATCAAAGCACCAGTAGCAGCCTGACTAGTTTGTTTGTTTGTAGATAAGCGGTCTGTGCACGCAATCACAAATTACAAAGTCTGTACCGCCTGAGACAAGAGAACACTGCACAGTGCGAAAAGGGTTGTCGTGCAACAGGCTGTGCTGTCACAATATAATTTTTTTTTAATGCATATTAATGCATATTACTGAGCTATTTCCTAAAAAAGAAATAGCAGTGAAATGTTGATAGATCAGAGCAGATAAAAGACAGTCATACGCTCTGATACAATCATAAGACTTTACTTTGTTCTCATGAAAACCTGACTCATTGCTTCCTGTAAGTCTCGGGGAAAGATGACTACCTGCATTGGTTTAAAATAAGCCACACGTCATCAAACTGTCTTTCTGCATTCAAATAATCCCGAAGTAAGATTGGCCTAACACCACAGTCTAGTCTAAGATGTGTTTGTGTCTTTAAAAGATGTACAATTTGCATCCAAATCCAGTGTTGTTGTTTTTTTTTTTTTACCATCATTTCAGCTTCTTTTCAATCTCTTCACTGGAATTGTTCAGTAAAAGCCAATGAGACTTCCTGATTTCTGAGATTTCTTTAAACCTGTTTGTCTTTACATGCAGAGCCTCTGGCCAGAGAACATTGTTTTCCATTAGAATAAAAGTGCAAGATGGATTACTGATCAAATGTAAACTTTACAGTCAATTCTTATCTGTACTGGCTGCTGAACATGCTCAACTGGTTTTGCACACAGTCACAGCAAAAAGGAGAACAGTGCCTCTATGGTTAGCTCTCCAAAAATAATAATGCAGTATAAACATATCCTGTCAGCTTGATATTTCCAGTGAGTGACGAACAGCTAATCTTATCAGAGTTTATCCAGAGTGGGTTTGGAAAGTTCAACACTGGCAATAAAACTCGTTCTTTAAAAATACACACACACCCAGCACCAGCATGCCTCACAAACACGTCTGTGGAGCCAAATTTGAAAAAAAAGGGAAAAATTGTAAGATTGTAAAATTGTAAAATTGACAGTAGGCCCAATTTGCTGTGAACCTGCTCTAATTTCCGAGGGCACTTCCTGGAAAATGGTCATAACAACCTCAGTAAAGACAAACAAGTGGGAGACTGGATAGGATGTTTGACTGCACTTTACTGAGGCCCACTCTTTCACCTTCTATTGTCTGTGTCGCTGGGCAGTTTATAGTGACCCAAACATTTTGGCAAGTCACAACACCACCTCTCAAAGGTCAACATTGTGTTTCCAACCCTCATTAACTGTCTCCGATCTGACGTAAAAAAAACTGATATGATTAGAGGACCAAACTGCTTATATAACAACTTATCACTGCATTTTCCTTTGAAACAATATAAAGTGACAGGTTATATAATTACAGACATTTAATGTGACGTTAGTTTTTACAGTGTTGGACAGTATAAAGCTCCTCAGTGAGTTCATGTGCATGCAGAAAATGGAAAACAGGCAGCATGCAGCAGCTCAGGCACATGCTATTGAGCACCGTATAAAACGATAAACCTCAAGTGACTCCTACAATGCATCCACAGCTACATTCATCTTTCATTATTTGTCTTTGTTTTTTTTCTCCCCGTGGCCTTTTTTCTGATTGAATGAACTGAAAAGGCTGGGGATTTGAGCTCGATAATACCTCCTGCTCCCACACCCCCATACCACAGCTCAGAAAAAGCCTCCCACCCAGTTCTGCTTTCCTGTCTGAGAGTACCATAGTGAGGTTGCTTTAAAAAAACGGAGGCAGACCCTTTGATCTGTGAGGAAATTTCTAATGGTCTATGTTTAAATTCCTATTTTCTTTTAATTATAGATCGAAGTAACAGTTACAATAGATCAAATGTTGAAATAATTTATGATAACCACCGAGATAAAGTGCAATAAACAAACAATTTATATCTTGTTGTCTGCCAACAAGATCTGTCTGCCTTTTACCTTCCAAGGGGGATGGCCAGGTAGAAGACAGAGAGCATCATGGTGCGGCTGTTATTGGTGAACAGGTCTCCGATGATGGTGGGAGAGATGGAGGAGTAGCTGGACTCTCCGATGCCCACCAGTCCTCTGGAGAGCACAAATAGCCAATAGTACTGCAGAGAAAAGCGAGAAACAAAGAGAAAGGAAAACAGACATTAAGATCAAAAGCTCTGCAGGTAAACTTGTTCTCAGAACACAGTGTCAACCCAGCTATCTTTCACATTGTTGAGAAGTCTTTTTGTTCATCTGCCTTTTTTTCATATATCATTTTCAGTTTGGGAAACTAAAACCATCTAAGCTCTCCCTTTGTTCCTTAGGATTTTTGCACACAAAACTAAATATATTTACAATTTAAAATGTGAATGAAAATAGAATGCATTGATTTTGAATCTGATATCAAATGATATTTTATTTGCAGAAGAAGATAGATAACATTAAATGTTAAAAGTGAGACATTTTACTATTTTGTGAAAAATATTATTTCATCTTCAATAAACTGAGGAAAACTCTTCTGTGATCAGATGGATGAAAATTTTGAATACTTTTTGGATATCCTGGACACGGCATCCTCTGGACTAAAGAGGAGAGTAACCATCCAGCTTGTTATCAGCCCTTGATTCAAAAGCCTGCTTATGGGGCTGAATTACTGCGTTGCCAATCTGGAGGTTGTACAATCACAACGTGTAATCTATTAAAGTGCTGACTAAACAACAATGTGTGCTGAAGTGGATGAAAATGTACAAAGTACTCGTAGACACACGTTTTCTGATATCTTCATCTACCACACACTGGATACGCAAATAAATGTATGGCTTGAACAATAAATGGCAGATAAATTAGAATAAATTACTTTCACATATCATATCCCTCTGATATTGTTGCTTGGGCAGAAAAAGTATCAACACTAGATTTGTTTTGATCCAAAATATTGCTGGGGGTCATCCTGATCAGCTTAAAAGAAAATGAACAAATCATATTTGTGAAATATATGCATTCAAATCTGCTAAAAAATAATTTAGTTTGAACAATTGTTACTAATATAGATTTAACAAATTACCATGGCATGTTATCCTCAGATAATAACAGATATTCATTTCGTGATTACAGAAAAAGTGAATCGCTTAAAGGCTTTCTGGTCAAGGCAGCCCGGATTGTTAACTGTTTCCATGGCAACCACTACTCACTAGATATGGGCTTGCGTGACTGCTTGTGAACCTGCAAAGAAATCTAGTTCCCCCACACAATGCAATGATGCAAATTGCAAATGCTGACTATGAAACTGCATTCTGTCTGTTAGCCCAGTGAGAAAACTTGCCGGTGTGGCAATAAAGTCTCACAGCTTTTCATATGTTCAAAAATCTTTACACATTGATATATATTAATATTATCTTCTTAGTCCCCCCCCGTAAGACATGAAGGATCATTGTGAGAATGTGATAATATCACCATGTACAAAAAGGAATTCATGAAGGGGTCGGAGAAGCAGAGCTAACATATAAACCCCAGGACTGACCTGACCTCTCTGCAGTCACCTCAGGTTCTGTGTCAGTAGATTGGACAATATGTCATGAGGTCATTCACACACAGACTACACCATACACACCTCTCTGTAAGATGACACTCAAGGGATTCAACCCCCACACCCCAAAACGCCTGTGATGTGGTGCTCACCCGTATATTTTTCAACGATAAATGCCCACAGGTTTCCTGCACTCTTTTTTCAGCATTTAGTTTAGTATGAGAATGTTTGAACTTTTGTGTTTATGACTGATCCCCAACAGAGCTTTCACTGCTGTAGCTGCATGTTTGTCACACAGCTTAAAATGATTCACACACAGTCTATTTTCTTCCTCCGGTGGCCTGCCGTTTAGTGGGAGCATGATGGTAGCTTTTTTTGTTTGAGTGGTCACCACCAGGCTATCATCACCGTTAGGAACAGAAACGACAGTAGGGCTGAAAAGGCCAAAAAAGATCCAAGCAGCAACACCAAAAAAACACCACAAACTTATGGTTTAGAAATTTTAAGAGCAGATTGAAGACTACAAAGAGATAAAAGAGAGGTTCAGGAAAAGCAACAGCATTGCAACAGTTTTTTTCCTCTATTTGTAGGCAAACTGAGCTAAATTCAAATATTAGTATGCTATTCAGGGAGAGGTTAAGCAGACAGGCTACCAGATTACATATGTTACGCTTTTCACCTAGCAGCTTAAAAACAAAAAGTTAAATCCTGTCAATAATCATCACATTTATAAAATAGAAAAGACGTTTTCGTCTCAGCACACGGAGAGCACTGATATTTATTCAGCAGGACATTAATTGGTGTATAAATTGTCTGTTATTTCTATTTTTAGTCTGCTTTTTGTTCACTTCCTGTTATTTTTAAATTATTTCTCCCATATGCATTTTATTTAGCTTGCTTCCTGCATTTGCTTCACACCTGTTGTTGTTGATTGCTTTTGGATATTTGATCCTTATTTTGTTCCTGGGCTCTTGACATGCTGACTAGCAGGTTTTGACCCTTGCTCTCCCAATAAATGTACCTTTTTGCTTTCATCCTTCCTGTTTCCTACTTCTGAGTCCTACATCCCTCAGCTATAACAGGGTGATCACTGATTAGGGATTTTTTGACCAGAGGGTGAAATCTGACGCTTCACACATTTCTTCAGATATACTTTGAATTAACATTTGTCATCAAATGACACTTCTTCACTTCTTTTTTTCACGAGTCAAGAATCAAGGATGCAGCAGCACTGGCTGTTTTGAAATCAATAAAAAAAAGCAGTTGTTTATTGTTAATAGATAATTCATTTTATTTTAGTCTAATAGGTTTTACTATGTGTTCCAATCTCCATTAAATGAAACATCTGGAAGAGTAGAGATGAACCTGCACCCATCGACTGTGTGCAGACACAGTTTGTCAGTTTTTTCTCTTTTCTGCCTGTTTCCCCGCGTCCCACTGCTAGGCACCCCCACCTGCCTGCTTTACTGCCAGTTGCATCATTTGATCTTCTCTGCCCTCCTGCTCACTTGCATCGTGCTCAGTGTGGACACTTTGACTGAGCTTTGTGCTTGATCCCTTTTGTTTTGTCTGAATGCCCTCCAAGTGAACTTGTTTCTGTTTGCTAAACACGGACTTCTACCTTCCTGTCACTGATGGTAGCTATCAAAAATATGAATTGCCCTTGAAAAAATAAAAGATCAACAATCTATCTGCCCAAGCCTTATTACAACAGTTCTCATTGTCCTTCTTTTTTATATTTATGAGATGAGACGAAATTAAATGAGTCATGCTTTTAACTCCATGAGAAGATGACATTGGAGGGTAAAAGGTAAATATTGTAATTAATTTACGGTAACTGACAGGTGCAGTTTTTTGCACTACAAGGCAGAAGTACTAAGCCAAATACAGCCACTGATGTCTTTTTAAATGACTGAAAAATGATCACTTTATGAAGATGATCTTTTGTGGTCCTGCAGAAAAAAATCATGCAGCTCCACACTGTGACAGAGGTGGATTCTGTTACATAAGATCTGCTGCAAATCCAAATCCAAAACGCTCCACAGAGTGTTAAATGTGTAATGATCGGAGTCAGTTGTAAATGGTCATTAACATTTCATTACATTGCATGTCTTTCATCTCTCATGGCGACAGTGCCGTAGTGCTATTACATAACAACCAAATACTTTTATCTTATTTGACTGGCACAATCACGAGCATGTCTTAAGGGTGGAAGTGTGGAGCAAAGCTGCTCCTGAGGAGCATTCCTCTTGCCCTCATTAACAATCAGTATCCTTTGTGACATTTGTCAGAGGGAGGCCTTTAACTACAGCTTATCCATAAGCAGCTGGAATGTATTGCTTGCTTTGGCAAGTTGCTGCAATCTTGAACTCCCAGCAGATGGGTCTGTAGAGGATTTAAGTCAAATGATGCCCTCCTGAGACCATTGACATCTCTGAGCTGTCACTCCTTTACACAGCTCTAAAGAGTCATGGCCTGCTGACTAGAAACATGGCTCCATGATACTGCTTTGCATATACATCCTGTAATGCATAAATTTAACAAACAGCTTTTAATGCCACATATTCTTTCCATGTGACCCAATTTCTTAGTCTGCTGAATCTTGACTTGAAATGCCCATCAGGTCTGTATAACAGGGTTCCCCTGACATGCCTATAAACATGCACATGTCCATGAACACAGCCATTTACTGGAATATGATGTCTGCTCTCAGCAGGCTATCCCTTCCCCCACATCATCACCACCAGGAATAATCTGACTCTTTCAACTCCAAACACATCGAGGCTTTTAGAGATATCAAGTCTAAATCCACATGCTTGGGGGCAGTGAAACGACAGTCTTATTCTGTTAAGTATTGTAATTGAGACAAGTGTGAGGCATGGGTCTTCATTAGTTGATTGGCTGGTAGCCAGAGAGGGAGAAAAATGAGGGGAGGGTAGGAGACATAAAGAATGTCTACAAAGGCAAAGCGGGTGTCTGACTTAACGAGCGTGTCATTTCATTTCACTTGCCTTAACACCAAGCATATCCAGATCATAACTGACTAATTAGCTTGTCAGTGTAAGGGAGGGAACCTAATGGAATACCACTGGAGCTCCAGTGCTGCCACTGTCCGACAGTATCCGTGAGAGCAAGAGCTATGCCGTACCTCTTTACTGATGAACGAGCTTGACAGAGTAACAATGGACCAGAAGAAAATGCCAAAGCTCAGGATGACCTTTCTGTTGAAGCGGTCGCCCAGGTAACCAAAGATGGGAGCTGCCACCATGAAGCTACAGATGAAGACTGTGGAAGGAAAAAAATGAGAAAGCGTTACATTGGTTAAAGTATATGGACAGAAAATTACATGTAATAGTTTGCTTTGAAAGTGTTTTTTAGCAGGGCTGAGCCAACTATTTCAGCTCCCTGGATCACTCATTAAGTCATGACCTGTCCTGATCAACTGTGAGCTAGCAGTTTGCCAGAGACACAGAGAAGGTCTGCCAGAGGACGGCCGCACTCAACTCTGACTGCTAAGGAGAATATCGTATCTCAATTACAGCACTGATGATAAAGCACTGATAAGAAAATTTGCACATGGTTCTGTTTGTGAGGAAAACTGTTGAAGAGGGAGATGCAAATTTATAACTCCAGAGCAGGAAAATCTACCTGTTGAACTACAGCCCCATACAGTCATACAGTAGCCCTTCAGAGAGTCAGATGGAGAGAAAAAGAGACAACCTAAAAAAAGAGTCGGTGAGGAAGATAAATATACCGACGTGTCAGGGTTTAATGTATCACAGCTGGAAATATAATTAAACTAACCAGTTCCAAAACAATTTAAAGCGATACATCCCACACCAGTGCTAATTCTTCCAGAAAGTTTACCTCAGTGGCCTTATGGCCATAAATAATTCTTGATTCTTACAAGTGAACTTATGTCTCAGTAAAACTAACACAAGTGCTTTAAAATATGTATCCCTAATTGCTCCACTGCTGACTGGACAACAAGGCCTCTTTCTTGGGGCTTTTAGTCAATGTCAGGCATGCAAACTGGTCAGGGGTGAAAAAGGTGACAAGGGTACACGGACACACGGCACGCGCGGAAAAGCGGAAACATGAGACGCATTAAGTTGTAAATTATACAAAATATATATTATAAAATATACAATATGTCCCATTTGCATTAAGTAGAGAACAGCTGTGCAGCATAAAGATGAATTTATAGGTACAGTAGGCCTATCAATTGCATTTACTGTACTATTATGTGTTTGATATATAACATCACAGGTCTTCAAAAGCATTTAACTGTAGTATCATACATTTAATTACATTAAATTTAACGAAAAAGTTAGTCCCATGGTCCTTAAATGGATACTACAAGTATGTAGGATTAAAAGTTTAATTAATTACTGCCCCAAGACAGCCTATGCTTAGTACTAGCCTGAACGATAACTCTCCCGACCACTTTCGCGGTCCGCTGTCATTAAACCATGAAAGTGAACGTTTGGCATGCCGAGCCAAACGAGCTCCACGGGAAAAACTTATATCAGCAATTCACTTGACGTACCGCCAGAGACAAATTTGTATCGACAGCTGGCACTCTAACATGAAAAACATTCTCGCGGCAAGCTTAGTTAAACGGCATTTTTTCATGACACTGTAAATTTTGAGACATGCATGCCACGAGCACTACGTAATCCTACATTGTGCCCCTTTTAACTTCGATTGATGGTGCATCATACTGGATGAACACGAGTGCACCTGTAGGCTGTCATCATCAACGGGGGTGTGGGCAAACAGCGAGGGGATGGGGGTCGCACTCTCAAATACGACCTGTGGCAGAGCTCTCCGGACTCTGCATTGATAAACTCACGACGAATGAAACGACCTCCTCAAATGGGCAAAATGTTCCCTTTCCGTGATTATCGGAGGGTATTATGAAGGGGCATACCTCGTTAAAAAGCCAAGTCCGGCGACAATTAAGGTCTCCATTGACATTGGCTAAAAGTATTAGCAAAGCCCTGAACTTGTGTTGGAGGCGCTAGTTAGCCACTCTACAGTTACCTCGAGTAGCACTAACACAAACAGCGTTCTGTGAGGCGGTGAAATATCGAGGAATTGTAGACTATTTCAAGTCTGTTATCAAGACATTTAGCTGACACTTGTATTAAAGACACTATTAAAAGCACATTAATTGATCTAACGACACAATTCGTTATGAAGACTATTTCAGGACATCAGTCAAATTGTAGCATTTTAGCTTCAGAAGTTAACTGTGAACATTAATCCCTACCTGTCCTTGTCGCAATTTCCACCGTGTGGGGTCCGGGGGAATTGGGGGGGGGGGAATTGGGGTCCGGGGGGGGGGGGGGGAAATAGGGGTTCGCCCTCCTCACTTCTGATTGGTGATAGTGCTTCTCTCACACGCCACTCTTGTCAGTCATTTGTTGTCACGAGAAGAGAGCGGCGGTGATAGGTCTAGTGTAGTTTTGAGGTTCACAGTTCCACTCGCTAGTTGACATGCTCACCCCCCCCCCACCCCCCCCCCCCCCCCATTTTTTTTTCTCCTCGGATCTACGCGATTCAGAAGAATGACCCATTTTGATTTCAAAACGGCGAATTTCGCCGAAAGGTGGCAAGTTTGCATGCCTGCAATGTGCATAAGGAGGGCCAGCCTAAACAGACCTGAATATTTTATGCTCTCAAGCGGAGTTTTGTGCCTTTGCAGAGGAGAAAGGGCAGAAATGTTACCCTCGACAGCAGTGAGGGAAGTCGGGGAGGAAGGCTCGAGTGTTTTGACACATCATCGGCATAAACATACAGAGGACAGACTTTTCTCTTCCTCCTCTAGAGATGAGAGGGAGTAAACGAGGTGGGGGGTGTTATATAAGATACAACATCACTGCCCCACAGCTGCTGAGGCCAACTCACAGGATAAGGGACAATAATCAGATTATAGCATAACTGTAGTTTTGAACATGCGATATTCTGGAATGATAAAAGGAAAAAAAATAAACAATGCTTTTTAGAACCCCCCCCCCTCTTTTTTTTTTTAGCAATTGTTATTTAATATAATAGTAAAATCTTTTTATATCACTTTGTTGAAGGTATTCAATTAAATAACTTTAAGCATGCAGCTGGGCACTTGTGCACTGTGCTATATTTATCATTAGTAAACCATGATAATGTGCATTTAGGACTATGTATAACAATAGACCAATGCTGTGAGAGTCTAAAGTTTTGTTATATTTCTTTATAGATCTGAAAAAAAAGACAAAAAGATACTGTAAAAGATGTTTACATTAAAAAAAAGGTAAGGCTAAAAAAGGAGCAGCAAAAGGGACATAAGAACACATCCAACAGCACTTTTGTTTCAGATGAATAGATGAATATTGATTAGTGTTTTTATTCTTCCAATAAAAAGATTAAACAATATATATTCAGCACTGCATAATTAATAGTGTGCATGATAAGGAAATACAATATGACCATCGTGACTGTAATTCTTATTTATACATTTCAAAACAAGCTGTAGACACCAAAACATGTAAAGCAAATGTTTGATTTTTACCATCAACAGCACTTTGAGTGTCTCCAAGTTTCTCTTTAATTACTTCTATAAGAAACACCCATCCTGGTAAAATCCAGTGTGACCTCTTTGTGTCATTTTCGGGAAGGCAAAATCTCATTTAAAAAAAATGTAACCTAAAACCTAATTTAAATCTAATTTGCTTTATTATTCATGAAGTTTGGGTTGTCAGTGGCGCTCAGATTACATTGCGCCAAATGAGTATGTCACATCTCTACTTCTACAACTCCCTGCTCTCCCTCTAGTTGCATGCATTGCTCTTCTTCTCACCCTCTCTGCAGCCTCCATCATGAGCATTTATTTAGCTGCAGTAAGTGCTGCAGGTTTACTGTGTAACGCTAAATGACTCTGATGACTGCTCCCTGCAGATCCAGTTCTCCAGATCTTTACTAGCTCAGCCTGCAGCTACAGCACTGCTCAAGATATCCGTGCTCACACGCACAAGCACACATAAAGGGGGATGCTGTGTACACTGGAGATAAGATGAGGGAGAAGTCCACAATCATCCGCCACCAGCTGTCAGTCACTGTTTAGCAGCTTGAAAAAAGCACATGTCCTAGTATGTTTAAGTGGCCAATTTTAAGTCATTGCCTAAATCCCACGGAACCATCCCTATGTCAATGGGTCTTATCAATAATAACTTGTTGATTACATGGACCATCTTCTTAAGGCACATTATCACATCTTAGCAATATCAGCACATTCAACTGAAGTGAAGTCTCGACGGCCCACTTAAACTCATTAAAAAAAAACTAATGTATCAGTTTTCCACGTGATTTATCTTCAGTGTAAGGAAAGATGATGATACTAAAGAGAAAACACCACTCTTTGGTACCAGGCTGCAGAACTTGGCAAATATACAGCAAAACAAATATCAAAAACATCTAAAGTGAAAATGTACAGGGATGGATTCAACTTCCAAATAAGCATTTTTAAAGAACCTGCTTTGAACTGCAACAGAGAGACATGATGGTGATTTCATTACTTGGCAACAGGGAAGAGGGATGTTGTCAGTTTGTTTATTTTAAGCTGATAGAAGATACATCCTTCCAGAGAATTAGTTAGTTTCAATCTAAACAAATTCTTTGTAGATGAAATCAACAAATAGACTGAGATCAGGTGAGGCTGTCTAGTTCTCACCTCAGTAAAACATGTATGAGAAAAAATATGACAAGACACAGTAAATACAGCATTTCTCCATTGCACTTTACTTTGTTGCTTTCCTGTAAGTAATCTTAGTGATCCAAAACACCTGCTGTCACTGAGACCGGATGCACACTGTTATGATGTACAACCTTTAAGGAAGTTCATCTGCTATCAGGAATTATCCTGTCAAGGCAAATACTGCCTATAAAGTGTTACTCCTCTACTGAGGGCTGCAAACCCACAAGGGTCAAAACAATGACATCTATCATACTTAAAACAATTACTTCCTTCATGACTCATTTTGAGAGACCAGATAGTTTAAAATAAATGCTACTGCTGTGGTTATTTATGGGATTATACTAAGATAAATAATAAAACAACAACAGCTTAACATAGACTGTTATGGCTGCATTAGAGTGTTTAAGATGTGTTTGGCAAGCTGGTTCCATACAAACCTTGACTAACAATAAGCTGTCACAGGCAGCAAGTCACACCCAAAACTCACACCAGACCAACCAAATTTCAAGTCTTAATAGGAAAACCTTAAATATGCATGTAATTTTTTTGATGTTGCAACTCATTTTGAGATCTTAAATGTCTAATTTACCCTGAAAAAAGGGTAACTCTTCCATTTTGATGTGGCATACAGATGTGGCACACAATAAATATCTCTTGAATATGAATACGGTTAGCTATCACTTCAGAACCATCAGAGCAAAACTACTTATCCCATCAATATTGACCATTTATCATACATTTTTTACTTTATGGAAAACAAAACATCACAATGAATGATAATGTTTTTTGTTGTTTTCCAGGAAATGTTATTCCAAAAATTTCGCTCGGATCTTGTGTTATTATGAGACAATGACGGCACAGCATAGCCATGCACCTCTGAGGAAAGTGACTCAACTGTAGACTGGAACTTAACAAAGCTCTACAGTATCAGCTCTGCCTGACATCCTGCCTTTATCATTAGGCTTACGTAACATATTCCCTGCTATTAGCTTGACAAACACACATTCCACCCTTTTAAAACCACTGTTTACTTCCTCTCAGGACGTGGGTAATTGAAAATTCCACACAAGCAACGTAAGTTAAGAAATCTGTTGTGTCGTTAATTAATGTCAAAGACGTGCGAGTGTAAATGCTATAGTAGAATCCGAAGAATTCAGGAAGGATTTACTGTGACCATACAAAGTTGTCTGAACTATTCAGCGTAATGTCACCTCTCTGACTACAGGGAACTCTTTGAGAACATTCTTACAGAACTGATTTTGTATTTTAAAGCTTCTTTAGAGCACTAATAACTTAATCATTGTTTCTTCTTTTCAGGTATATTCTCTCTTTGCACCAAGATTTTGACTCGAGCACCTCTCCTGAATTCTGTACTTCTGACAAACAAAGAATACTGTAAGATGTATTTTCAGTTTCAATCATATCTCATGTAGGAGTGCTAAACCTGTTCTGATGACCTTCAAATTACAAATGAGATGCTGCATTCCATAGTCTTAGGACATTCCCGTAAGAGGACTGTGTGAATCGGTGAGAATTCTGAAAGCAGACTCAATTTACAGGTATAATGGAGACAATGAAGTCTGGTATCTGGTACAAGCATAACAGTACTGTATTTTACAGTGACGTTAGTCACAGGTTAATGTTGACGTGTACCTGTTTACTCATTCAGGAGGGGCAGCAAGAAGTAAAAGGAGAAGACATACGATCGGGGAGCTTCACAGCTGAAAGAAATTAGATTCAAATAAAATCTATAAATGGTATTGTGTATGTCTTGACATCATTATCATCACCCGTCATAATGTATTATTTCTCAGCTTTAGCCGCACCTTATGAACCTGTTAATAAATAATAAAGCAAGATTCACAGCAGTCCTCTTTAAATTGAAGTGTATTCTAAGAGTACTTTTCAGTTTGTCTAATTATGCATCATCTTCATCACTGGATAAAACTCAGCTCAGAAACTGGAGAGAAAAAAAAACAGAAAAAGCTGCACGTAGAACCCGTGAACCTACACTCCTCTCCACCACATGCCACACTGAGGGAGACTAGAAACACCGGACATCCAGCCCTCGCTTTGATTGACCAGCAGAACAATACCTCTTGGGATGACTCACTCTCCACGATTCAATGCCAGTGTGGATCGTGCATTAGGAGGAGATGAAGACACACAGACGTTGTGTGCGTGTGTGTTTGTGTGTGATTGATATTCAATGAGAATGAGAAATGAGACATTTCCCAATAAAACACAGGATTCCCCTGAACAGAGCACCTGTGAGGCTCCACATCCGGCTGTGGGATGCCAAATGCTCAGCAGCCTTTTTGATCCCCTACTTTAGTCAAGAAAAAAAAAGTGCCATTCAGCCGCTTATCTTGCTGGATGTGCGATAATCCGCATTTCTTTTGATGTTGATTTGCTCTGATTAAGTCTGAGCAAGTTAAGATAAAGGTGCTGTAAATACAGTCAGGCTTAATCCCTCAGCGGTGCAGGTGTTCACAGAAAGTGCTTCTTGGAGGATCTCTAAGCCTCAGATTCAACTTTTAAAATAAATGCAATTTGTCAGTGATCCTGCTTGGAAAATAAATCAGCTCTTTATTCAACATAGAAATGAAACAAGATAGACTTTCGTCATGCTGCTGCGACAGAATGCAAAATAGATTCACATGCATTGCAGGTAGAAGCTGAACAAAGGGCAAAACAAATCCAGTCCAACAGCACTTGTTACCCATATATCATTTCATTCACTGCCCCAAGTTTGTTTGAGATCTGAACATTTCCCACAGTGTCTGAAGGTACCGTCTCTCTTGCAGCTGTGAAACCTGACATTCAGGACAGGCCGTCTTACTACGGGACACCAGTTTGACTAATCTGCATGTCCGTCAGCTGCCAGAGACCAAATTAGAAGAACCAGAGAGGCAGATTCTCTCTGCAGGTTTGTACATGTCTGCAGCAAAAGGCGTTGTCATTTGGTCACATAAAAAGCGCCGCTGAGTGTTACTTTGACCTGTCCACTGTGGATGAGATGTGTGTCTGGGTGTCAGCACTTAACGCCGCACAAACACTCAGCTTCTATAAATACAACTGCCGTCCTCCGTGTGTGTTGACTCGCCTCCACCTTTGTGCCTCTGCCCTTTTCATCATTGCACTTGCTGTGACTAGAGGTATTTGAGTTGTCTGTTCGGAATAATATTACTTCTTTTGTCATACTGATAATGCTAAGTAGCTAGTTTTATAAAGACGGGAAGGATAGACTGTTACTGAAGTTATGTAAGAGGTGGTGCCTCACAAGGCTATATGCATATTTGGAAAAAAAAACAAATAAATCCAATAATCTAGGCGATTATGTTGTTGCTATTTTTGGTTGACAGCTCTGTGTGTCACCATAGAGAGCTAGTGACTCACCTAACTCATGCTAAATATTTTTGTCATTCAAATATAAGGTGAGAACCACAGTGATATACCTTTAAGATTACTAGTTCACACACTGTGTGGAGAGCACTGCCTTTGCTGGAGAATAACAACAGGTAGCCCAGCCCTGCATGCCAAAGATGTCATCACACACAGAATAGAGCAGGCACTCCAGCCATATTTAACTTTCTCAGAGGTCTGTTGCACAGATGTTTTAATTTAAACTGGCCAAAGCAATGTGCGCTTAAAACTACTGAAACAAGATCAAAAGAAGGTAAAATGAAGGAATCTTTCCATAATATTGGACGTCCACTTCTGTGTACTTTGCCAGAGAAGCTAACCTGCAGTCTGTAAAAGGGTCCTGATTAAAGCCAGCCATGCACATTCATGTACACAATAAAGTACTTGAAGTTTTGTGACATATCAGGGAACAGCTGATATATTCCCAAGTAAATGTACGATATAAATAATTATGGAAGGAAAAGGAAGAGTATCAGTTTAACAACAGCTTCAGCAAACTATTTAATTTGAGCTAATGATAGAATCTTTCTTCTCAGTGTACAAGTATCTTGTTTAAAATTCATCCTCTTAATTAAACAATGCTTCATGTGCAATTACAGTGACAGAAAGCTTCGAATAACAAGATTAATCTATACTGTACTGTAGTCTTGACACTTACCAAGTTGTTTGACCAATAACTGTTTGCACTATCTCTACTATATAACACGAACTCTAATCCTGTTTACGAGAGTTACTGGCCTCATAAAAAGCTACTGTATATTCATATGGAGGAGGGTTTACATTGTCTGCTTGGCTTGAGCTTTAGTAAAAAAATTGGAAAAAAAATTGAAAAAAAGAGTGTTCTATTGATGTTCTGCTGAATAAAACCAAGTGGATTAAAGGCTGCATTTAAACCAAAGCGCTTATCATTTCCGTATGGACTATTTACTGGCATGCTCACTCAGAGATGATTGGCTAATGCTGTTTGGACGGCAAATGGATACCTGAAATACTTCAGTGATGAAATGTTGTACTTTTCCTACTGATCACATGCTGATGTCTGTTTATAGATTGATAATAACCCAAGTGTTTCCCAATTTTCTGATCTTGAGAAATCCTGCCGGCATTAGCTGAGCTAAGGGTGTCCAGCGGGGCCCCATGAGGGTAGTTTTTTTCGTTCAGGTGTGCAGCAGGAGCGGCAGTTTTCTTTTATCCACTAATGATTTATAGGATTGCCTTTGGAGGGTGTAGCACATAACTTTGGTGTGACTATGACACCAGAGCCGACCAGTGTGTCACACTGAAACTCAGACATTCTCATGCATCACGTTTCTGCCTCCTGGATTGCCCTTTCGTGTAGAGCCCCAAATATTTCTGCATTCCTCACATTTCTGGTCACCGCTAATTCTCTAAACAACCCCTCAGTTCGGATTTCACATATCTGCAATACCAGCACGGCTGTTTGTTCAATAATTGGCATATGCAGCCTGGGAAATACCCGTGCACTGTGTGTCAAACTCAGCATCTAATTCCTGTCACTGAGCTCTTCTTGCTTTAATGCTACTTTAATTCCCTTCTTATTTCATTGAGTCTTTCAGCCTCTCTGAGCGCTGATAGCTTGTCACTGCAGCCACAGCAAACCTTTCTACTACCTGCTCAATGTGAGAGCTGCAGCTGGGGAGAATTACACGCTGCTACAAATACCAGCCCGCTTGGCAAGACTGCATTGGAACCTCATCTTTTGCAGATTACCAGCACATATCACATGCAAACACACCTGGTCAGAATGAAGAAAGGAGCTTGCTTCTCCTGATAAACAAAAGGGGTACCTAGATGGGAATTCTGTTAAGTTCCAAACTGCCATCCAGACTGCAGCATTAAGAAAAATATTCAGATATTTTCTTTACTGGTTTCCTTTCCTGTGGCTGGTGAGATGGCACCGAGCTGAAATCCACAGCACTTGAGACACAGTGAGGAGTTTTTCTTTCCTACCATTTCCTGCAGTAACTACAGGAGCAGCCGACTTAATGACAAGGTCCAAACTGAAATGACAGAGTGCTCTGCTTGTCTGTGTTTGCGTTCTTGCATGCTACCCTTGTATTGGGACTAATGGAACATGAAAACTGGAGCTGTCACATACAAACGTGCACATATATCTTACACAAATTCATGGTCTTTTTAAAGCGAACGAAAACAGAGCAAGCGGCAGCTTTATCTCTGACCTTGACAGGACGAAGTACAAATGAATGGAGCACATGTGTAGCACTAGGAGGGGTGGGGAATGTGTGTTCTTAATTGATCTGTTGGTGTCACTCAGAGCCGCAGGAGAGGAGCAACCTGCTGTAGCAACAATCGATCAGTTCTCATCTTTGTTGGAGAATCAGGAAAAAAGAAACTGAGACAGACTCTTGTTGCAATAAATGCTTGATCGCAATCTCTTTTTCCAGATTTGTGTGTTTGTGACACAAAACTCCCACCTCTCATTTGTTCTCATTCTCAATCCCACCTCTCATTTGTTCTCATTGTTAATCATACCTTCAATTTGTTTGGGCAGCTTCTGTCATGCTTAAAAATAAGAAGCAATTAAAGGTCTGATACAACATTTACAGGTAAAATATTTGACAACATCCTCGCGAAATTGGCCTGAAAGGCCTGCTTGGATTTAGAGCCCTATTAGTCAGTCAAGAGGAAGTGAAGGGGACAGAGATGGGGTACAGGATGCCAATCATCACCCAACAGCTGCCTCCCTGGAAGACATGGCCTATAAAAACAACCTGAGATGGAGGAATAGATGCACAGCACTGCAACAGCAATGCATCAACGGGTCATCGTTCTATTCTCGTCGCAGCAGGAGAGGGGGCTGCTGAACACCATTGCAATGTAATAACTCAGCTTTGAGAATCAGTTTTGGAGAATATTAAACCACGCTACCATGCAAGAGCAAAGGGAAGAAGTCACAGGTGGCTCTTTCTTCTCCCCTCATGTCTCCTTTGGCCTCTAGCTCCTATAAGGTGTGAGCAGGAGCGACAACAAGGCAAGAACAGCTGCCAAACTGCTGAAAGAGAGGGGAGAGGTACCAAAGGATACCATCGAGGGCAAGAGACAAAATAAGAGCAGCTGTGACAGGCCAAAACAGCTGATCAAGCACTGATAGCTCAACTTCCCACTGTGCGAAAGGAAATCAGAGAGGCATACATTAGAGATGTTGACTGACACTGACCATAAACTTATACCATACTCTTGGTCACATCTCACAGTCCGAGTGCAGCATGATGCAGACTTCCTGTGGTTGAAGCTCAGAGCTTCAATGTGTTCATTATAAGTCTAATGTGTTAGCAGAGCTGAAGCCATTAGTCTCACAGAGAAACTATGGCCTCATTCCTTACAGCTCAGCATGCTAGCAGGCAGACTGACACCCTGTCAGTTGGAGTGTGTATGTGTGTGCGAGCTGGTTTCGTGTTTCAGACAAGGTGGGCAGCCACACACAGAACAGACATAGGCAGTTTGCGAGCTGTTTTGACCAGAAGCTCCAGATTAAGCCACCAGTCCACTGTACATCCAGACTGACCCCAACAACTCTGCTTCCATGCTTAACCACCTATGGATGATTATTATGCCAGCCTCCATTATGAGAGATAATTCAACCCATTTTGACTTTTAAAAAAATTTGCCTTGAAGCACTTGAACACAATGACGATAGTATGTTACCAGGAGGAAAAAAAGTGTTCTCTCAGATTTCTCAGTCTAGTTAACAAAAGGGCTAAAAACTCCCTCCCGAACTAAAAGGTAATACCATCCAGGTGAGCCTTTCTCCCCCTTCCTCTCTTCCATTAACCTTCCATTGCCCTCCGTATCCTCAGGCCTCTTCACAGCCGTGTGAACGCCACTCACTTCATATAGCCACTACCTGAGGGCCATTCACACACGGGACCTGTCATTTCCAGTCGGAGAGTCAAGTTAAAGCTGTCCTGGTGTTCTGACGGGTCTGCTGAGCTCAGGTAAGAACACCTCAGCCTGTCAAAGGAAAAGGCCGGAGAACTCCAATCTCAAACAGCCTGCCTCTAAGCTGACCTGACTGAAAGCTATGAACACTTCAACCCATTAGAGGGATGAGACGTCAGAGCCTCAGGCAGTAATGACACATGTGCACAAACGCACACATGTACAACAGGAATGAGCACATACCTCTAGTCAATTTGAGTTGTGTAAGCTGCTTTTGAAATCATCAGTGTTGCCACATAACAGAAATAACTGGTGCAGCGGAGGCTGAGCTCACCACAGGGTATTTTCCTTGTGTTGTTCCTCAGTGAGTAAACCCCAGTTAACACCAGCACGTGCCTAAAGTTGAATTAAAAACATAAATGTTGATGCTGTTGTGGAGAGAAAATCGTACAAAGAACTTGAGCCACCCCTTATGGAGGGATGAATCCTCCCCAGAGGATCTCAACCTCAACATTATTGAAGCAGTGTGGGATCATGTTGACAAGAGAACGAACAAAAGGCAGCCGACATCCAAAGAAGAGCTTTGGGATGTCCTTCAAGAAGCCTGGAGAACTATTCCTGAAGACTACTTAAAGAAATCGCAATAATAAAACGGTTCAGGCTGCGTTAAAGAGTTTCACTAAATTGCTGCACCTGTTTCCTATTTTTCTGGAATTATATGAAAAATTATGGGTGGCTCAAGACTTTTGCATAGTACTGTAGGAGCAAAAAATAAAATGCTGTAGGTCTAAGAGTTTCTCCAGAGCTTGGTAAGGATAGTATTTCCTAAAAGCAAACAATTTGTCAGTAGCCTCTGGATATGGGAAATTTCTCATTCCTATAGGTCACATCAACAGCCAAGGAAAAGAGTTGACACTATTCCTTTCTAAATTTCATGAAGTGGTAATAAATCAGTCCTGTGTTTATTCTATCACTTGGATCTTGCAGTGTGTGGTCAGTTTGACCTGGCAGCAGAGAATGAGCAAAAACCTCCACACATACAACGCCCACTGCCTGTAAAACACCTACGTTGGCAGTTTGTGTTCCCAGGTGGATGAGAGCTGCCAGGGCAGAGGAAGGAGAAAAGGCAGAATAAGCGTGGTCCACAGGTGATCACAGAGGCAGGGACTGTTCCCCCCAGAGAAGGAAGTTGGGGGTGAGGGACACCGGATGTCCAAACTGTAAACATATTCAGGAGCACACTGAGCTGTGACTCTCCCGTCCAGTACTCAGATTACGTCATCCTCCTCACCTCTTCTTCACACCTAAACTCCCAGTCTGCACCCACCCGCCCTCGCAGCTCAAAGCCCCGACACCAGCATTCCTCAGATCAGTGTGAGAAATAGATCGCCTGGGTATCAGGGGCCAAGTGGAGTCCAGACCATGACAGAGCCAGGAAACCAAACACACAGAAACTCTTTTAGTCTGGCCTCTTCGCTGCCTGCAAATGCAAACGTGCAGAGGATAAATCAGGTGTATATGCAAGTCGACTACACTCTGTGTGTTGTTAAGTGTGCATGAACCTGTGGCAAAGTGGCTGCGCGCATAACCGAAGTAATGAGCCAGTGCAAACAGAATTAACAGTCAAACACCGTTAACAGTTTCCTGTTTCTTGTTAAAGGTTCAGACACACGTGCAGGTCGAAGCAGACATCACCTGCACATGATGAGTGAGTACTGAGTTATGCAGGCTTCACGCTGACTGAAAAAAAAGGCCCCACTTACTAGAGTCAAATAAAATCTATGAGAAAAAGTATGAAAAAGAGATATGAAATATATGTTTTTCACCATAAAATCAGATTAGTGTTGGTAGAAATTAGATTTGGAGGTGAACAAACATCTTCCCTGAAACCACATCAGAAATGGCAACACCTATTTCTTTTTCCAGCTGGATATTTTTGCCCTTAACCCACCACTCAACCAAAGCAAGCTTAGGAAAACCAAGTGAAATAGAGGAAAACACTGGGCTGTATTCTTCCCCCCACAAACCCAAACCTGCCTGCTTACCCTCAATGGTACTTTGTGTGCAAGTTTGTTGGTGTTTAAATGAGTCTGAGCGCAAACGGTCCTGTCCTCCAATAACAGGGCTTTGCAAGGTATTCTCCCTAAAAGGTGAATTCATTTAGGGTACTGAATGCTGCAGGAAACCCTGCCCCAAACCAAAGTCGTCAGACTCTCTGGATTCATACATACAGGGGCTGTGTTTTCCTCTGTGTTGACCGGCCCGCTGACGCTGCTGTGAGGAAATGCTGCTCCCTAACATGAGCCAGCCTGTGATACAGTGGTGTTGAGTGAAACTCAAGAGGCTTCATTTTCAATATTTGTTAGATCAACAAGACTTTTTTATGTTTTGGTTTAACAGGTTTATAGAAATTAGAGGCAAGACAGCAGAGACTACTTAATGTGTTCATATGAGAAATCTTCACATAGTTTCTGTTTTAATCCTAAAATTAAGGGAATCCTCATGTCAGGGAGGAGTAAGATTAAAGGTATAAGTCGAACCAGTAGCAGGTTTATCATTTTAATGAACATCATAATACATACCATCTGTAAATTGAGCTCTTAATGAATTTGTCAGAAACCCCTTTTTTGTTTGCGTGTAGAAACTGAAAAACCTGGCAGCCATGTGTGTTTTTAACAGCTTTTACAAAGGCTGAGATCAGAAGGCAGCTGGGGTAACAACCTCTGCTTTTTCACTGCACCATTCATTTATATTCCGAGTTAAATAGAAATTACTGTCAGCACACAGAGAATATGCTCAGGTGTCGAGCTCGCCTGTGTAATTATGGGATTAAAGGCTATTTACCTGTTTGCAACAAGCCGATTCCACTGTCAGATACGTTGAAATGCCGCTGGATGTCAAGCAGAACACCTGCAAACAGGAAAAGCACAGGGAAAACATAAATGTGGATTCACACAGGCTCTGGCACACTGAGGTTTATCTGACTTACACCTTAATTAATTTGGCTCTATGAAAGTCTTCTGTGGCTTGTGATAGCTGGGCATAATAGAAAGACGGTACTCTGAGGCTGTCATTCCCTGAAGAGCGAGTAAGTGCGCTGTTGGCTGCCATACAGCGTTAAACTAAAGTAAAGGCTGCACAGATTCCACCTCTGGGTGTTATGTATGAACAATTCTTGGAATGAAATCGCTAAACACATTTTCTGTGACAAAATCACTTCATAACACACACACTTTCTCCATCATTAAATTCTCACTGGCTCTTTCAAGCAGCTGGGGGCTGGTAGCGGAGACACAGTAAGTTTCCTTTTTTACCCTTTTCTTTTTAACAGATGACACTACAACCGACTGCGTGTAGTCAATATATCAGCCGGCTCTCGCCACTCACGCAGACATGCTCTTCTAACATCTCACCGCAGTGAGAAACCAGAAGGTTCTTTGAAGATGTTTCAGGCATGTTACTGTAACCCAAGCGTTGCAGGGCAGGAATGAGATAAATCCACAAACAGATACCTTTAATGAATAGCACCGCATGTCTGGCCAGGCCATGTGAACCACTGAATATCTCCCCATCACAACATTATAATTTCTGTTCACTACAAGAAGAAATTTCATAAACTTTTTAACACATCATAAACGTAAGAAGATCAAGATGAAGAAGATCAGAGTAAACAACAACCCTTTATGGGTCTCTTGCAATATAAAGTATCAGTAAACAAGTTGCAGCAAGTCTCATGAAAGTCTCATGAAATCCTCTTGAGGAGCTTAAAAGTTTTATTTTCAAGTTGAAAAGAAGAGAAGGAAGGAATTATATTTATAAATAAACCCCTGCAATACAAACAAGAAGTGCTGTGCTTGGTAGTGCAACTGAGGCTGGGTCCAGCTCATAAAAATTAAACAGAAACTTGACTAACATGCTGAGAGGCTACCTGCCTCTGGTCTGTCTGCTTAACTCCTGTTCCCAGCAGACCACCTTCACCACCATAACCCGGCCATGAGACTAGTGTATCTGAGTCCCTGTAACTTCCGAATGTCCTGGTAGAGTCAGGGATAGTGACAAGAAAGATTACAGCCAAGTTGCATTACTGTACAAAATGACTGTCATTTTTCGTGTGGTTTTCAACAGATAGAGGCGGCGTGCTTCAAAGTTGGTGCGATGCAGAGACAGGTACGTCAGATTCCTGTAAGCTGAGTCAAACCACCTGCTCACATTCCCGCATTACAGTCAGCATATTTGTTCAACTATTACACTAACGGCGCTTCTTCCTCTTAACTAATGACCTAACCTAAATGTGCATGCATGCAACTCATCACTTGGTTTCAGTTGAACCATAAACAGTTTCACTTAAGGAGGAAAATCGGACAAAGTGTGGTTAGTGTATTGCGAAGACATGACATAATCCAAAGCCAGTCGAAGTTAAATCAGAATCAGAACATCATCTTTATAAGTTTAGTTAACTTCTGTGTCCAAATGAAAACTACAATAAAAGGAGGGCTTAGGTTATATGGCATCCAGCAATCAGAAACAAATGAAGAAAAAACATGTCAGGTTGTCAGCCCTGCATGCACTTGGCAGACACAATGGCTATGACAGTGATTCTGCCCCCCTGTCGAGTCTGTCAAATGCAGCAAAAGTGTTCACAGGAGCACAGTACAGTTACTCTGCAGCTGTACTTGAATTAGCCTCGACTACACACACACACCCACACACAAATACACCTACACACACACCACACACCATGCTGTGAGGGGGATTCCTAGACCAGATGGTGGAGCGTCCCTCCTGGACAGAGTGTGCATGTCTGAGCCACACCCGTCTACACTTACTGCCCATTTATCAGACAATTAATGAAGGTAGAGTTAGCAGAATATTCTAAACACAGAGCTGAAAATATTACACGAACAAGAGTTACGGCTGCTGATAAAAATGCTATGAGGACAAGATAAGATATTCAAAACATGGAGGTAGTTGTCATGCTGTCACGGCATGCAGACAACATCCCGTGTTCCAGCGCTTACATTTGAATAGGAGATGGAAGTCAGATTAAAGCAGAAGTGTGGTGTGTTCTATGAGATTTGAGTGCAATGAGCTGTGTAATGAACTGTGCTAATCTGTAGGGGATTATAGAGAACCAGCAATGTGTTTGTGTAGCAGCCCAAAGCAGCTATCACCTCTACTCTTATTGTGGCCTTTAAATACCTTGAATTCAAACTTGAAACTTTCCTCTTTCCTGATGATCAGCAGTTCTCCCCTACATTTTCCCTTCCTAAATCTTTCAGCGATTGAGGAGCGCCTGGTTTAGTTGCTATGGCAATGCTGTATGTGTGCTCAAAGAGATAAAGGTCAAGAGACCACAAAGGAGGTGAGTTTTTCAAAGGTTCAAACTAATCTAATCTTTCTATCCAAAAGGGTTGGATCTTTTTAATCTAAAGAATCTTCAGACTGAATATGAACACAGACATTTGAGAGTTTTCTCACAACCTGCCTGAGACACTCCTAAATTCTCACTGTAACATAACAGCAGCAGCTGTGAAATGAGCGATATTTCACCTTATGGCAACATAAACGAGCACCACCCCCAAACATTACACAAATAGCCCCACTGATACTTTAAACTGAGCAACATTAATGAGTTTCACAAGTCTCGGGCCTCAAGGGTGTCTGTGAGCCTCGGTGCATGATGCCAAAGAAGGAAACATCGCAGGAATGTGGATCTTCCAGACAGTACACAATAATACCTGCTGCTTCCATCTCATTATCAAGGTAGTCAAGGTAGTTCAGAGTAGCAAGCCACTCCCTCCCTAACATACTGTATACTCCTCTGATACAATGAAAATGCATTTTAAAGAAGTGGGTTGACATTGAATTAACATTACGCTCGCTTAGTTCGCTCTTTGCTACTGACATATTTTGTGATGTCACATTTATGTGTCCTTGACACTTAAAGGCTTCTTTCATGAATTTATTGTGATGCTAAACTGACTGAAGATATCACTGTATTTAGCTGTAGTTGGGCCGTGCAGTTAAAAATACAGAGCTGACACAGCGTCGGGGGCAGTGCGGAGCTGACACTTATTCCACCCGCTCATAAAGTCTGCCTTTATGACCAGTGTAGCTTTAGAAGAAATGACTCAAATTGGTGAACGTTAACATGCCACAAATGGAGCATTCAGAGTCATGAATGGTGAATGATCATTCTTAGATATGAATAGTACTTTTTGTAGGCTGCCACTAGACTGTTGACTCACTGTGCAAACTAAATAAATCTAAATTAAAACAGCTCCAGTAACACGAGACAAACATTTTCTGTAGCATTGTGTATGTATGCATAACTCCATGCAACACATTGATAGCACATATATATCAGAGGTGAGTCCGCATAATGGGGCGATCCAGACAAAATACAGCATGATGTTTTTGCAAGGCCAGGCATTAGTCCTCTGAGACAACCACAGGTTCACAAATATACTATACGTGAACACAAGCATGCAGCCACACCCAACAGAGCCATACACAGATATGAACACGCAGAGCTCCATCAGCTTGTAGAGGACAGATTTCATATCAAATCCCCAACAGAGACTTGTGGATCTGCAGTCCTCCTGATTCTATTTCTGCTCAGAGAAACTAGGCTAAGAGGAAGAAGAGAGTCACAGTCCAGTTTAATAGTGAAGAGTGATGGTGAGACACAGAAACACAGGAGAGGAGTCATGGCTGGGTTTGTTTTTTTGGAGCGTATGTTTCCATTGTTTGGTATATTTATATATATATGTATATATATGTGTGTGTGTGTGTGTGTGTGTCTTTGTTCCCCTTTCCCCTGGTTTCACTGTGCGTATGTGTATGTCTGAGAAAGAGAGAGCCAATGGGTGGAAGTCATTCATCCTGGCCCGAGTGTGTCGGGTAGCGGTGAACCACTCTGCTGATGTGGCCAGATTCTTCCCCTCTATTCCTGCATATGAGGTGATCTCTTTTCATAAGTCACTCCAATCAGTATGAGATATGAGAACGGTATGCCTCAGTGTGAGAGGGAAGACGGCAGGAGAACATAATGAGTGAGGAGAAAGAGCGTCTTTTCTGATTGTACTTAAGACCAATTTTTGGATTTGAGGGTGTGAGAGGGAGAGTGCAGAGGCAGGTCGAGCTGCAGAGCGGCTCAGACTGCAGCAGAGGAGAAAGCAGACCACAAATATGCCCGACTGTGGCCGGCGGGCTCCTGACCGACTGCTCTCCTCCCTTGCCATGTGGCCACAGTGGGCGGGGGAGCAGTTTTTCCATTCCACTTCCTTTGCCTGCCACACAGAAAGGAAACGTGCTGCAGATGTCTGGGAAACATTGTAGAGAGCTGTCGGCATTGGGAGGGATTCTGAGCTCATACAATAGGTGGATTCCCCCATAAAATCTGGGAAAGATGAGGCCTGTACGAGTGCATGGTAGAAAGGTAATGTGGAGGTCAGGAATAAAATATCAAACATCTAGAAAACAAGAGTTTCCATTAAAGGCACCCCATGGTGTAGTTGATCACTAGCTGCAGAGCAATGTGGAACCCCCACTTTTTGTTTTTAGGCACTTTTGAGCAAACAACTTCAGTGTGAAAATACGGTGCACGAGCGGTGCAGTTTAAATGCTGCTGCTGGTTTCTACTGATTGTTGATTGGTTGCAGAAATAAGCCAAGTAATGCATCAGTGAACAGTTTGTTAAACCTGAAAGATACACACAACAACAGTGTTTACAAGCACAACAATTTTCCAACTAATAGACAATATATCTATGAGTTACAAGCATAGGATATTCCATTCATATTCCCATGTTACAGAGCAATATCAAATTAAGGACTAATGTCTGTATTACATCCCTCTACGCTTATCCAATCCTCAGGTTTACCTTAAGTTTATCTTCTGTTGCTTTCCACAGCCACAATATTTTCACTGGCTGGAACTTTTTAACTTTGTGTTTCGACAAACTACTTTGCTGAATGTCTTATTGGTAAAAACCTTTTCCCAAGTTCCAGGCTACCGCTTTTAGCTTTTAACAAATATGATCTTGTTTGGGTTAAGATGTCCAGAAACAGCTGTTTACTTGGCAGCATCTTACTCAGAGTAAGGTCTTAATCAGTTCATAATGGAATACCGCTGCGCATGTAAATAGAAACCCAGAGTGTTATGAGTGGGTTATTGTTTGATACGAAGAAAAATGAGCATGCAAATAAATGCAGCTAATGACACCACTGATTTAGAGGACAGAGAAGCAGAAATACATTTCTAAACTGCTGAATAAATGTTGATTAATACTTTAATTATCACATAAAGAAACTAATTTTCAGTGTGATACAAGATACAGTGTGTAAAACTGAAATGATAATAGAGAAGTATAATAAATCTGTTTTATGATAACCTTTAGGAGTTATAAAGCAACAGCTACACATGATATTTGAAGTTATTATACACTGGTATCCATCTGAAAGTTGTCATAGATGTCTTATTGAAATTGTGCAACCTGGATAACAGAATATCCTTAGCACATAACTATCTTCACAAAGTTGAATTTATTCAGATTTTAAGTCCTTGAAGTGTGTGAGGATGAATTTGCTGTTATTTCAGCTATGAAACCACTTTCACATTTGAGACAGCTTTCATTCTAATTGTCTAAATTTATGACAACCAATCTGAGGCCAAATCAAATTAAAGGTCTGCAGGGTTGCCAGCATGACCACTTTGATTAATAAGGCTTTTCCATTGTTCACAAATTCTCTGTCACTAATGAAAAGTTTGAATTCAGTTCAGGGGCTGTAATGCATTAGTCCCAGCCAATACGTGCTAAATATTTGATAACAGTGTAGAAGATGCATAGTGAAGCATCAGGGGACCAGACAAAACCTATAGGTCATCAATAATATATCCAGGGGCTAGTCCACTTGTTCGTATGAGATCATGCATTAAATGTCTTGAAAAGAGATGCAGTGAAGCAAAGCCAAGGTATTTGAGATGTGATGAGACTGTCTGATTGCTAAGAGTTATCCATGAGCTGCACTCGTTCACACCAGCGTCTCTCAGGAATACTGAGCAGCAGTTGAACTCATCCTTAAATGTGGATCTGAGGAAGTGTTATTTTGGTGGTATTTTGAGAGGGGGACACATTAACCAGAATAAATCAATAAGAGAGGCCCAAATGCTGTGCAGTTTGACTAAATAGAGAGGCAACGTGGACGTTGTTCTTTTCAGCAGCCCGAAGGAGAGGATGTTTACATTCAGTTTTGGGGAAAACAACCTGATCCTTATCTCAATAACAAGATTTTACAGGGCTTTAAACAACAAATCCTTGCACACAGACATTTTTAAAATAAATTTGATTCTGTGGTAGAGCGAAAATAACCCCCACAAAAATACCGTGATTCATCTCCTGGAAAACATGAGTCACTGCAAGAACTTTGATAGTAATCCATCAACTTGTTATTTCTAGATTTCAATTGGGAAAAAAAGTCGTTGATAACCTGGCTAAAAAATTGACAAAAAAGTCATCGTGTGTGTCTTTAGCCTGTCTGGTAAACAGAAAATCCCGTTATCCCACACATTTGTGTGCCTGAGTATGCACACGCTGAAAGCAACCACGCAGGCACTGTCGGCACATGCGTATCTATCGGTGATCCCAGCACCTTTTTTACATAACAGCGTGAAGGATTAAAGAGATTGTTTTTTATTTGGATTTCATTTATCATCTTTTACTTTCTCTGCTCTCTCCCTGGTTTTACGAGTGTTTCTGTTTGGAGTGCTCCCTTTGTTAAACGAGCTGACTTAATGCTATCCATTTGCTCTAAGCAATTTTTAATTATTGAAAGATAACACTCTCGCTTCTAAATAAAGCAGATACACTCAGGTAAATATATAATTAGCTTTAAGAAAAAAATCATAGTTGCGACAGGTGCAATATTTGAAAAACTACTATTTTGTATTTTAAGATCGATTCATTTCTAAACAGGTAGAGCATTGCTACTTTCTCTGGATAACTGATCTGCTGCTCCCAAATGGGTTTTATTAGTTGAACCTTGGGGTTTTTTTTCAAGAAAAGAATTCCAAGTGTATTCACTTTTGTTTTGTTTTTTTAATGAAATTTGTGAAAATCAATAATAAATGTATTCTGACTGATCTGTAATTTAAGGAAATACTGGTTTTCTCTTAAAGAAAGACTTGGAAATAAAATGAGAGAAAATAAATCAGGAGTTAATTGTTTTCTGGGCTTTAGAGCTGTGATGTCACCAATTTGTGCAAATTTTATATGTATTGTTTGTTTCAGCAAAGTTCCAGTGGATCCTTCCAGAGGTAGGTTGGATTGACGACACAAGAAACTAATTTTGGTCTTTTTGCATATTAGGAAAAAAAAAAGACCTCTGAGGTCATTTTTTGCACATCTGTGTCTGAAATAATTATAATATACAATAAGAGTTATTTGACAAAAAACAAAAGAATGTGACACAACTTTTCAAAACGAAAGCATCTGTCTCATTGGTCAAACAAAGGATGTGAGAATGAGGTGAGGTGAGTTTTCTTCTTGGCGTGGGAAAACACCCCAAGGAAATTTTTGTTTTGTTCCTCTCAAACATCCTCCACATACCAGGTTAGAATCAAAGCAAACCACAAATACCTACTGCACAGTGGCCTCAGGTAACACACAGTTATCTGTCAGTCAATAAACTATACGAAGAAATCTGCTCAAAAAGCTTTACAGACTAGATGCCTCCATCAACAAACTTGAATGACGACATGAGTCCTGCTGTAGTCTCCTAAAAACATCTCTAAATATCTAAAGAATCATTCATGTGCTCAGGTGCGTTTTACGCAACTATACAAAAATCCAAATCAAAGTGACAAGAAAGCTGCCTGAAGTGTTATGCACTCAAACATAAAACACTAAACATTGATGGTGCCAAAAGAACCAAAAGAATGCTGTAATAGTCCGGGTGTAACCAGTCATTCTGATGCACAATTGCACTGCAGAACACCTAAACACTGCCTGTCAAAAGCAAATTTCCACACAGTGATTAAAATTTAAAAACTAAGCTATGAATCACAAAATCAGCCAAAAATTTAAAGGTTTTTATGTCAGATTGTGGCCCAGCAGCAAATATAATATGTATATGCTGTATGTGAATGAATGTCACTCCCGTAACAACACTACTATCTATATAAATGTGAACTTTTTACAGCAGAACAAACACTTCAAGTACCGTTTGTGAGTGCATGTGTGTGTGTTTTTCTGTGTGTGCTCACCTCTGACCCGGATCATTAACAGAAAGATCTAAGACTCTGACAGAGGTCACTGCCCTCATTCAGCTTTGGGTCTTCCCACCAACAAAGTAACACACACAGCAAATGCAGTAATGAAATCCCCCAGCAATCTCATCTAACTCTGACAGCATGATAGATACACACACATCAACTCAAATGAATAGCTGATGGTGAAATATGTCAGGCAACGCACAAACAAACACAAACAAATCCATTCCTTGATTGATGGATTTATTGGTGGAAACACAATTATTAGGCTTGGCTCCAGTATTTCCTCTAATTGAGGAAAAGATTATATATATTTTTTTCCTTAAGGCGGAAGGCTTTTCAGACATAGACGCTGCTGTAAATATGCACATAAAAATATTATCCTAGCAGCTGTGGGAGCCTCCAGGAGCTGAGAGCTAATATTACTGCAAGCTGTGGGTCTGCCCTCACAACTTCTGGGTGTAACTTACGCTGCAAGCAGGTCAACATTAGAGACCAGCCCCCCCCACCCCCTTGTGTCCAAGAAATATTCAAATTCCAGCGAGTCTCAGGACAGGATGGTTTCATCTCTTGCAATAAATCCCAAGCTAATTTTCTGTTGATCAATAGTCAGTGTGTGTTACCATGGATACAAAAGGGATTGCAAAGTCTTATATTTCCATTCCTACATTGCATGTATCAGCAGTCTAAGCTAAAACATTCAGGTCTCAGGAGAACAACTAAATCTGACCTTTCCACCACAGAAATTTCACTTGTTTGCGCTTCTTTATTTTTTCTCACTTCTTTGTTATTTCTCTTGGTGTGTGTTGAAATGGATGTGAATGTCAAAGAGTCTTTGGGGTAGCTGGAAAAAAGAGAAACTCTCTGGGCTGAGATAAAGTTTTTGACATTTCTTTGTTCAAATAAAACTGCTGCTCTTCTCTACTTATTATTTATTACAAAGGTTTAAGTTTAAAAAAATTCCTGAGGTGATTATATTCGACCGTGTGTGTGCTTTTTAATAGCATTAGAGCGCAAACGTTTCCAGGTTAAAGTTTGCTATGATAATCGTACAAAAGGGAATGCAGGGAGTGAGGAAACCAAATTTTTTCCTATCTTGTTTTTTAGGTAGGGATGAGTTGCTATTTGACAGTATGTCAAACACAGCAAAGATCTCAACACATCTCTTATCTGTCCTCCTTCCTTCCTGTGAACTCTCCATCTGCAAGAAGAGACCAATTTGAGCGTTTTCTTCAGGCAAACAGACCAATCTTTTTAGATAATAGCCCAGGAAGGGAGGGGTACAGTTTAAACTTGGAGGACCAGCAGTGGGAGAGGGCTGGATGGAGTTCTGGAGAATCCCACTGCCTCTGCTAGTGATGACTCATTTTTCCATTCACTCGAAGAAGAAAAAAACTTAAAAAATAAAAATTCCCGGACTGAACTAAGCAGAGTCCATGTTTATCTCAGGTGCTGTAATCCTTAAGCAGACTCTTTACACTAAAGAAACATCCCCTCCTTCTCCTTATGTCCACACACACTCCTGTGATGACAAAGGGGAGGTCAGTGATTATCAACTACCACTTACCATACATGTATAAGATCAATGGGCGACTTGAGCGAGTACTGTTGGCTTTTACAAGCTGGCTTGTCACACAAAGGCAAACCTAAAGATAAGCTTATTCAAAATTTTACAGGATAAGAAGAGTTAACTATTTGTAGTAGAAACAGCCTCATAAATTCTGGCCAGACAATAAACTTTGTTAAAATCATCACGTGACTAAATGGATCTTCAGTGGCAGGGTTGAGGGCTACTTTAGTCGTAGGTGTTTCTGGACACAAGAGGCCTTTTCTTGGCTCTTGTGAGTATTGGAGAGAAAAGAGAGAAAGAATAGAGCAACAGGGAAGCTGTCTGCAACGGAAGAATTCCTACATGATTTTGATTTTGATTTCTGATTTCGTCTACAAGCTCCCAGTCCTCCATAACCCTCAGAGAGCTCCTTGAACTGTTCAGCACAATTTCAATGTCACAAACTGGGAATGTTGGTTCAAATGTTAATTGGCACATTTTATTTTTCCACAGTCTTTTCACTGTTCTCCCATTGTATTCCCATAAACACACAGTTTAGGTTATAAAGCTATACATTGTCACAGACTACAAAGCTTAATACTTATTGGTTGTGGCTCCCATCACATGATGCACAAATTAACTGCCTATAAATATATTCTAAGCCTGGATTGTGAAACTGCTACGTACTGGACATGTGGACAAACCTTCCTATTACACAATTTCTGCTAAGAAGAACTGTTTGGTCCGAATGCGCCTCATGTTTTAGCTTAGCTCAAATGATGCAGGATTTTGGGGCACATACCAATATCAATATATATTTGAGGAGCAAATATCGATAATAATCAATATTCCTAATATATATTTGAAGCGCTAAGAGCACTGCAAACACCAGAGGTGGAGCTGCTCTGTTATTATGTGGTAACATTATCACACGCACTGTGATCTGGAAAAGTTAGAGAGACAACCAGTATTTCAGACTGGCCATACTTTTTTTTTTTAAAGCTTATAAAAATAAGATCTTGGGAAAGAGGTCTCATTAAATGTATCCCAAATTATGGCATGTACCCATAAACGTACAAACAGCTGTCATAGTATTACTCTATCACTGTGTAAAATGTGAAACATGATGATTCTTTCTGTCTTTTCTCTGTTATTTCTAAGCAAATTTGTGATATATAACTTTAAAAAAAACTATTTCAAGCTAAATTCTGAAATGTGTATCTTGTACATGAGCTCAGACTCCAAAGTACAATGATGTGCTGCAAACTGCATCAACCACTCTGGTTTCTAAGTCCTCTGTCTCCCTGAGTTGTGTGGCACAACTTCTGTTGCAGCTCCTGCAGATGACCATTTTATTGAGTACTTCAATAAAATAGTAAAACAACTTGCTATTCTTAGGGATTGAAAAAAAAAACACCTGTCTCTTTCACCACAAGACCCATTTTTTCTCACATGCCCTCCTTCAATCTCCCTTAAAAATATTCTCTCCAGAGTCTGACATGTGTGATGGCCTCATAGCATGAGTGATGTAGGATGCAAGGTTGGGTTGATGCCAAAACAGCTGTATGGGTCTTAATGCCGAAAGAGTCGCCCCTAAAGCGACCGTCAGCAAAGCTGAGAAACGGTGCCTTCATCCCAGTTGGGGTCACAGGGTGAAAGCTGCTGCGATGGAAATATGTCTGCTTCACAGCAAAACGCTGGAGTAGCCACATGAAAGGGCCTCCACTGGCACAGGAAGAAGTTCTGTCTAATTCCATGGGTTACTATTACAGACGCTTGCTAAATCAGAGCCTAAAGAACACACAGACTGTTTTCTCACAGCAGCGGCACGCTAGGATATAGACATAAAGAGATTAGTAGGATATCTGCGGGAAACCAGTCTGGAAAAGTCCACTTGGTCGGAAGTCGTGTAATTGTTAAAGCCTCCACCTTAACATCTGTTGAACAATATCAATATTTTGCTGTCAACAGTGACATAAAAGATGTTGAAAAACAGTCAAAGAAAAATGTGCTGAAGTGATGAAACCTCTTTTCAAAGAGATGTGGATTCGAAACCGCTCGACATCAGATGGAAACAGCGCAACAAAAAAGGGGGTAGCAACCCTATAAAGTAAATTATAAGAGGCCCTTGCAACCTTTTAATGTCTCCGCTGTTGTTCGGGGACCTTAAATGTGAGCGCTATAAAACGAGGGTGAAATAGGGAAAAGAGTGAAGGGTGAAACAACCAGCAGCTAAACCCCAAATGTGGGCTCCAGTGTGGCCAACACAACCTCTTGCACAGTTTAATGGTGAAAAGACACTTCCTTATCCAGACATATTCCACTGCAGCGCTTCATGTTAGTCAGCGGGTCTGTTGGGTCTCATTACTTTACAGTTGGGTTATTGCTCAGAAACATTATCAACTACACATCAACACAAATTTTGATTTATTTGCAAATCTCCAAAACACACACCTACGCTCTATTCACTTCTCTTTTTCAGTGGTCTCTGCAGAACTGAAAGCGGAGCGCTTCCTTTCATTTGCAGCACTAAACCCAAGAAAGACAACAGTCAGGATACACATAGAAGAAAGAAGAAAAGCTATTTGCCCTCTATGTGCTTTAAGTAGAAATGGTAATGCAGAAGGCAGCCTCGGGCGTCTTTGGACAGTGATTATGAGTAGGCTCAAAGTAAACTGGACGAAGCTAACCAGAATTAATCTGCCTGGCCAGTCAGACGGGATGGATGGCTACATCTTTTTTTTTTTGTAACAAAAGAGCTTGCCTTAAGAGGATTATTACTGCGGACTCATCTGCATCTAAACTCAAGATGCCAAATGTTTACATGCAAGGGCCCTGCATCTGTCCAATTGGGTGCAACCATGCTCTGAGATATTGGTTGACTGACACAACTTCGTTTAAGGTGCCTACAGAGGCGTAATTCTACTGCTCCCCAACAATTCTGTTCAGTGCAGATAAGGCAGCAGTCTGTACCCCACAAATTGTCCCTCTGCTTTTGGACAAAGGGGAGTGGCTGGATTTAACATACACACCAGGGCTTACTTACTTAGGAAGCAAATAACTTTAAGTGCTGCATGTCTGCCTCACATATCCTCATATTCTCTGAAAAAAAACCTTAATCCCCTCTTTATGATAAGCTGTCGAGGAGTTTGGACTGTCTACTGAGGACCAACACCAGGATTTAGGGTTTCAAAGCCATCTCAAATTAAATTAATCACAGTGGCCCTGTAAATCTCAGAGCCCTGATGCACTGTATTAGACAACAGAATATAAGTGGCTGTGGGTTAGATAGCTGCTTCGAAAGGCCACACATGAGTGACCCAGGCAGAGCATCGTAACTCATCCGGCTGTATTGGCCTCCTCCACTTAAATTCTGTCCGGTCGGCTCTCCGTCTCATCCCTCCTCTACACAGGCATTCTGAAACGCAGTGAGAATTGAGTGATTGACCTCAAACGTACCAGATACTGCCCATTTCTGCTTTGTCTGCATCACAGACAGCCGTTAAAACAAGCGCAGGCTTGTGAGGCAGCACTCCAGGTCAGGTCTGACCCACCGGCTGAACAGCTGGGCCTGCAGTCCAATTCAGAGCGCAGTTTGTAACTCACTGTATTCATCCCCACTCTCCTTCACTTCGACACCCCTGAAACCCAACAGTGGTCTCTTCTGCGCCTGTTGACACGTTGGATTTGGCCTATAAGTGTGTCTGACCAAAACCAGGTTGCTGTTTGTTTGCCAGCTCCACAACATAAAAATGGCAACTCCAGAAATGTGAAGCCTTTGATGAGTCTTGTTAAACACAGCACACTGCAATAGTAAAGCTGATATTGAAAATCCACTTTATGAGGGGTGGGAAGAGCAGTTCAAGGGAGGGAAAGTTGAGAAATGTGTGCATAATTTGCTCATTTAAAGGTTGAAAAAATAATTGACTTTAAAGAAATCTGCAATTTAGCTTGTTTTTCCCATGACTAGTTTCATGCTGAGATCTAAAACATTATTTCCAATATGCAACAAATTATGTCTCATATATTTACTTTGTTTTGAAGCTGTCCCCCCTACCCACACACAAAGTGGTGGTGTTAAATACTATACTCTTGTAAAAAAAAAGCAAAAAGCACATATTGGCAGTAAATCTATCGATTCCAGAACAAAGCAACCTCCTTTGGAAAAAGACCAGTGTTTCCCACACATAGACTAATTTGTGGCGGTGCGCCACAGATTAAACACCGGCCGCCACATATTGCGTTTCGTTATTATTATTATTTTTTTTAACGCTATTTAAAAAATACTCGTATTCGTTAAGCTGCATTTCCTTTCCCTGCTCTCCCTCCGTCTCTCTGTCCCTCGCGTCTCTCTCGCATAGCCTACTCACACACACACAGCCCCTCCCCTCCGTGCTTCCCTGGAAGCGTGGAAGCTAGGGCTGTGCGATACTGCAAAATTTCGTATCGATCAAATACTAAGTAAATACAGGGCCAGTATTGCCGATACCAATACCGATACTTTTTACTACTACCATCTACTTTTGTGTAGGGGAGATCAATGTATCATAATTTATTAAGTGAATGCATTATCATTATGCAAATTTGAATGAAAACTTGAATTTTTATGATTATTTAATTAAATATGTAAGTTTTCCTTTAATTAATCATGTTTATGATGATAATTAACACAGGACAAAGTTTCCAGGCTAATAAAAATACTTTTATTAAGGAACTCAGAAATGTTACTAGAAAACTTCAAACTTAAATTTCCCTTTTGGGGTGGCAATCTGCTGCATATCTTCCCCATCTCTCTGCCCCTGCTTCCTGTCTCTCTCTCCAACTGTCTGTCTATTAAAGGCATAAAAAGCCCCCCCCCCCAAAAAAAAAAAAAAGAATTGATCTCATCACACAAGTATCGATCAATACCCAATACCAACGTTAGTATCGATACTATCGATATTTTAAATCGATCCGCCCACCCCTAGTGGAAGCTTGCTAGCTTCAGCGTCGCGTTAGATTAGCTCAACCGAAAGAATTCACGAAAGGTTGGTATCACGTGCACCTTTATAAAATCACACATTAAAAAGTCCTATAAAAATATTTTATATTTTGAATACAATGTTGTCCCGTCCCGACCCATAGCAAACAAGCGATTACGCCTTCTTTTATAAAGTTAACTAGTCGCAAGTTTGCCGTAAAAAAAAAAAAAAGTAGTTGGGTTGTCGAGGTCTAAACACTAGCAGCTGTGAATCAAATAAAGTAGTTTTTTTAAACTCTTACACTGAATGTTTGCTGCTTCAATCCAGATGAGTATTGAAAAATATTTTCCGCGATTGAAAAAGAGACGTGCGTGTTGAGGATGAGGACCAGCCTGAACCGGAGGTATCAGTCAAACAGCTGAACAGTCCGACCAGTGTAATTAGCTATGTTATTCATTTGTTTACAATGAAGATGTGAAAATCTGCAGATAAGCATAATTTTCCTTGATGGAGAAATTATCCAGGTTCTTAACTCCCAATGTGACATATATGTCACATTACAGATCTCTGACAGTGGGGGGGTGGTATTTTGGAAAAAAATTCTGAAATGGGTTCTATGTGGTCTATTTAGTCTGTGTTATAACCCCTTTAATTTTCATTTAAGTAGAAATGGGTCTGGGTTCTTAAGGGTTAATACAATAAAGTTTTGTGTGACCAATTATTAACGGAGGAATTATTTTGAAGAATTTTTATTTTTTACCCCCCCCCCGCCCCCCCGCCCACCACCACACATTGCCTTCACATCTGTGGGAAACACTGAAGACATTGTGACTTCTTCCTTCTTTTGTGGTTCTAACCATCCTTTTGGATGAGTCATGTATTGGAATCATAAACTGGAGTTTGTGGGTTCTGTTTTTTTCTACTTGATTGTGTCTGTTTGTGTGTGTGTGGCTTCACCTCTGACACGAGGGATTAACAGAAAGATCCAAGTCTTTGACGCTGCTGCTGTGCATTGGTGAGTGCAATTTTCCCATCATTGTTGTGGATCAGAATAGCCCTGGTGCCTAGAATGGTCACCCTGTGTCTCTGTGACAATGCTTTAGTGATCCACACACACTACAGTAATGGCTGTTGGTACAAAGACCTTTTGACGTTGAGGGTTTGGGGGGGGGGGGGGGGGGGCACAGCATCGCTGTGGCTCAGCACTGCCAACATTCTGCGTCCACTTGCTTGCCTCTGCAGTGACCGGCCCCTCCCTTCACAACATTCAGCCCCTCTTGAAATGGTCGGGAGAGTCTTTTCTCACGTGTGTGTGCGCCCGGGCTTACTTAATTGACATTAAGATCTATGACTTGGGGATGCGCTTTACCTGTAGCTGTACCTCCTACTGAAAGCAGGAGAAGTAAGAGGGAGAGCGGAGAGACACAAAGACAGAAAGCGGCGCTTCTCACACAGAGTCGAAGGAAGCACTGTGCTACCAACAGATGCACTGCTTCTACCGGCTAATTACTACCGCAATGTGGCTGATACTGCAGGAGAGGAGATAGGCTTGAAGAAGTGACAGATAAGCTGATGCTGTGTGTGTATTAGCTGTGTCGGCTGCTGGTCTGTTTGAGGGTCTGATGTACATGCTGCCCATACATAATGCAAACCGTCCAGCAGCGTTTGGGTGGCAGCAGCGATGGGAGGAGACCCCCCTGTGCACTGAGCACAGCCTCTCCCTCCTCATCAGGGTTAGTCCAAGATACTGCATCCATCACCACCCCCGCCCTTTCCATCCCCATCATGCCCCTTCCTCCTCCCTGCTTCCACATTTTCCTCATCTGTTTTCACATTCTTGTCACAGCACAGCAAACACTCTGAAGTCCAGCTAAGTTTACAGCTTTGTAGATCCGATATTGTAATGGGCAGAAGTTGAATTAGGATGGAAATGACAGAGAGAAACGGAGTTGTTTTTGAGCAGCTTAATGAGGGCTTTCCTCTGATCAAAGCAGGAGGAGGCGCAAGGAGACGGGAGGACAAATCGCCACTTTAGAGTGGGACTGAGTCATCCATGACTGAGGAGGAGTTATCCACTGTGACTGAGTGGTGCTTGAAGATGCTAAGATTAGATATGCCACTGTACATCCACACATTCTTGGCGTGGCTGTATAGATTGAGCAGCTAAAGCCATCCCACTGTAATCAGGCGCCCAAGGCTTTGCTTAACCCTCTGCAGTTGACAGACTGGACCTGATGCCTTCAGCATGATGGGCTGTTGGCATGTGGCTACTTAAGTGCACACTGCTTTGTCTGAATGAGCCCCTCCTTCTTTTTGCCAGAGGCTACAGGAGTATTAACTAAGAAGATTGTAAGATAAAAGTCTGCTGTCCGGCAAATGATAAGTTATTTTGATGCATACGGCTAATACGTGACCACATCAATTCAGTAAGAGCAGCTTTGTACTTTAACTGGGAAAGCATGTCTTAGTGCAGAAGAACAACGCTTTCCCTATGAGCACATTTGCCTCCATACTCATGCTGCAGCAATATCCTTAACCCATTCAGCACCAGTTTAGTGTCCAAACCTTAATGAGCCTAAATACTAAATCCAGTGTCCTGAATTGTTTACACATAAGTCTAAAGTGAGGATAAATGCTGATTCTGTTTTTTATTTCTGGTGAGTAACCTTGACAATGGATTACCATCGATTTTGATCACGCAAAATCAAGTAGTATAAGATTTAGTTGGGTGATTACATTGTTCTCACAATAGATTAACAGAAAATGATCAAACTGCGCCCTTGATTTTTGTTACATTTAATCTAGTCAGTTTATAGGCGATGTTATCTGACCAGTCTCTGCTCCATTTAGTGTCCAGCATCAGTGATGTGGGTCTGACTGAAGACGGGAAATATGAGGAAGATTAAACAGCACTTGGTCTCATAGCAGCATCACACTAAGATGCACCCAAGCAGAGTCCCTGAAACAACCAGGAGCTCATGACTGATTCTCATTTTACTGAGGAGGAAACATCTCTGGCAGATGAGCCCACAGCAGCATCACCCATACGCTACCTACTCACGGTGTGAAAGCATGCAGTCAGGCTCGTGGGTGGAAAGAGGGTTGATCGCCTTAATTGATCGATCTACAATCTTCCAGCAGTCAAAAATCATTACGGTCCAGGATTTGACGAGTGATAACAGAAGGTGTGTGTCTGTTTGATTCAATCAGCACTCAGAACAAGATCTAAAGCGATGGAAACACCAAACAGACGTGTGTTTCCTAAGCAAATAGTCCACTGCGCTTGCTTAAGCAAACCCATTGTTCCGCCAGCCTGAGCTGAGGTGAGCTGGTTGCGCTCACACTCAATTAGTGCACAATCACACCAGCAAATAGGCTAAATAAAGCTGTTTTACTGCCTCTACAGAGGCCCCTCGCGGGAATAAAAAACAATCTGATAAAAGCCATGTCTAATAAAAAGTGTGAAGTCAGGTTTCTTACCAACCACAGTGAATCTATCCATGTAATTGAGGATGTTCCCAAAACTGAGGATCCCGGCGGCAGCAGCCGGTGAGCGGCATCTGAGCAGCGCGGCGCGGAATTTCTGGCCCGGTTTGCAGGGGTGAAGGTCCGGGCTGGATTTCAGTCCGGGACTCATGCTGCCCGACAGCGTGCGCACCTCATCCGAACTGCTGCAGCCTTCAATCTCACATCCATCGCTCTCCACGCACATTTTCTGGCACGAAAGATCCAGCGCAAAGGGAGAGAGATTGGAGAGGGAAATTGTTGAACAAGGACCGCACTCAACGATGATGACTGATTTGAACTGAAATTAGTAGCAGTGAATATGTTGTCTTTGTTGAAGCGCAGAAGTCGCTCTTCTCGGGATCATATTTTTCTAGCAGTGAGCGGTGACTGACGGCTGTGCGCTCCTTAGTCTCTCTGTCTCTCTCGCTCTCTGGTGTAGGGGTGTGACCTGGCTTTAACTCCTCCCCTGTAACCCTGCAGAAAACGATGGAGCCGCACCTGATCCAGTGAAAGCGGGTCTGTGTGGTGAGGAGGGGGAAAAAAACACTACTTGCTGGGAAGCTCAGAGTAGTAGAACATCGGTATGAGTGGTTTTATTTCTCTCTTAATGCGAAATCTGTCACTTCTGTTATGGAGCAAATAGTGTTTCCTTAACAATTACTGCAATTATTACTACTGAATAACCAGGATAATAGATGTAGGTTAATAAAGTATGTTACACAGAAGCATTCAGATATCAGAGAAAGTCACGATAGTCCTTAAATACTTAAATAATAATTACTTAATATTTAAAAAATTATATGTTCTTCTCTAATACTCCGCTTTTTTTCTTTTCTTTGTCTCTGTATACATTTACAGTGTCCAACTTTCATGGATCTCATACTGAACATAACTTTCTTTCTAAGAGTTTATCACTTCTTTTTTTTTTTTAGTAAAGAACTCACTCTTTTCCTTTTGATGAAGAAAACAAACACATGTGATGACAAAACTTGAGATGAGGTCTGTCCTGTCATCAATGCTGAGCATCTGAATGTTAATACTTCGACTATTTGTTGTGCCTTTGCCAGAAGTTCTTTGCTTACAGTTTAAAAAAATGCTACAGGTGAAGAATATTTCAACACTACAAAAGAGATAAAACATCTTTTATTTTGTTTTTATAGCTGTGAAGCACATAGTAAGATGTGTTCTTGAAAAGTGCTATATAAATTAATTCCACTTCACCTAGTTACATTTTGCTGTCCATGAAAGCATTATACAATTGTGGTATAAGTATTTGCACAGAATTAATATTATTACTTGTGGAATATCTAAAGTCTTGCAAATAAATACAGGTGCACAGTGATTCAACTGTTTTGGTCAACTGTTATGGAAGAGCTGTCCAGGTTCGTCAACTTAAGCATCCCCACACCCCCCTCTGTGGTGCTTCCCGGTTAATTCTCCACAAAGACAACACCCAAACTTGACCAAATCAATAGTATAAACTGTTTCCATGAAAACAGTATTACTAAACTGAAGATACAAAACAAAGCTACTAATAAATCAGTGGCCTGATATCTTTCCAAGCCATGCAAATTAAGAAATGCACAGCAACCCTAAAAGATCATTTAATACAATTTCATAGAATCATCACCTTTCCAGTCCTTCAAGAACTGATTCCACTAAATCCTGCTTTGCCACTTGTGAAACTTTTAACCAGATAATTGTTACCAACCGTTCCTTTTTCCAGTAAATGAAAAATAAACAAAACAAGGGCCACTCCTTCATGGGTGCCTGTCAAATATGAAGAAATGATAAATGATATAAAGGTAACCAGAGGTGAATGGCTGCTGTGTGGGGAGAGTTTGTTGGCTTGGTTGTTGCTGGTTAAGTCCCCACCTGTAAAAAAAAGAACCAGAGGAAAGAAGAAGAAGAAGAAGAGGGAAGGAAGGTGGAGCATGAAAAACTGAAATTAAGCAGGTGTGCAGGGAAGGTATGCATTTCTAGAGATATGACAGTAAGGAAGTCTTCTGATTTAAGGAAATAGCTACATTGCTTTTCATAATAAACCAGTTGGTTATGTGTACAGGAGCACTGTCATGGTGTGTGGAACTCAAATGTGAAATGTCAGTTTAAAGCCCACAGCCAGTGGTTAGTGGGCTCTCCCTCTACAAACAATGGGTTGTGACAGAAGTGCAACTAACACAACAGCTACACTCCAACTTTCTCATTCGATTTCTTTTAATTGTTATTAATAGGAACTGTGAGTAGTTACCAAGTTCCATTGTTAAACCAGAGAGCAAGGATTAGAGTTTCATTTGTGGGTTTGTCTACACTTTAAATCCTGTTGAGCTTCCCATGTGAGATCAGCATCATCAGCCATGTTTCTAAAAAAAAAAAACATCCTGCGTGACACTTTCAAACACTACAGTAATAATGATAGGAATGTGAGTGATACATGAACAATACATCCTACGTAACTGTGTTGAAATTTATAGAAGAGGGAGAACACAATAACCAAAAATATCCTTTTGTTTTCAGCATCCACAGTGACGTGTTGAACCAGAACTACGACTCTGCCTGTGAGACAAAAGCAATAGCTGAAATCATCATTCAAGACAAACCAACCCAACACTATACCTCAAGATAAATTATCCGCTGGAATCCGAGCAACTTATTAGCCAAGATATCCAGGTTGTCTGCAGGACTACCTGTTCTGCACACACTGCGGAGCTGTTTTCACAAAAGATCAGAACAGCGCCTCAGACAATTCGTAGATGACACCATAAAAAAAATGGTTGTTGTAATTGCAGTGCTAAATTTCAATGAGCCATTTTTCACTCACAAGCACAGCAGAGCCATTAGGCCAGAGATTTTTCACTCTGACCCAAATGTCACGTAATCAGCGCAGTTCTGACTGATTCAAATTATTCATACTGAAAAATTATTTGAAGCTAAAAAATAATCATATATATTTGCTGATATGAGTGACCAAGTTTGCTATGTGCAAGATACTTTAAATTAAACTCCGCAAGGCACAGCGTGTTATTAAAGATGGATGAATATCTTATTGGAAGTTTATCTTTGTGGCCTTCCAAATGGTTATTTATTAAACCCGAGGGGAAAAAAATGATCTACTTTGGTTAATAAAAGATCACCATACACCCTCCTTGAGTCTTACAGTTTCAGCAGTTTCTGTACTTGTCTGATGTCCACCACTGTCTCCAGCTGTCTGAACTTAAATGACTGCAGGGACTTTGCTCTCCACAGGTCACACACAAAATCTGCATAGATCTCCTTGTATTCATGCTGCTCTTAGACAGCTGGGCTCATTATCCACTGCAATACTTGGTGGATTAACTTATTATGTAAAATATCACAACACATTCACACTTCTTTGAAATTGTCAGTGGGATGGATCCTTATACGACTTGATAGATGATAATAAAGGCATCGCAGCTGTTTAAGTATCAGTCTCTAAATGGCTCCGCTCCTGCATGCAGACGAGGGTTTCTGTGCTCTCTATGGTCTGTCAGAGAGGGGGCAAAACATCTCCAGTTAATTGCTATCACTTTTCTGGTATGTGCAAAGGCTTACTTTGATTTTGCCGAGATGAGAATATCAAATTGTCCCAAGCATGTCTGACTAATTTATCATAGAAAACAACGTCTTGGAAATGCATTGCACTCACTGTATCCAAATTGCATCGAAGAGATTTCGTGACACAGAGCAGGAACACAAGATGTTGTTGATTTAGCGTGAGTATAGAGTTTTTTGTATGAGTGAAAGATGGGCGTGCTGAGGGGGGATTCCTGACAAGCCTTGTTTGATTTTGCGGAAAGCCAGAGGGGACATTGGCCAAAGTGGGTCACCTAGAGATGACTTTGTAACAGGCATCATGGAGAAGTTTTTCTCCTATATTTCACATACTATTAACCAGAAATGGAATAAAATCAGAGCTTTTGTCTAGATCTTTAGTGAAAAGAGATCAAAATCCAGGAAGGAGATATATAGAAGATGAGTTAATTTGAATTCTGGCAAAGTAAAGATGTGGGCTGGGTGCTTTCTAGGCTGTGCTCTGCAGGTTTTTGGCATTGAGAGGATATAAGTTTTTAAATCTGAATGCATTCACAGGCACTGAGCGGACCTGTATTGTTGAATTAAGACTGAAATTAGAAAGTTATTTCAACAAAACCAAAAGCCCATCATGTTCACAGAACTACTTCCAGAGCAATCATCCACTTACTTCCCAATAACTTTGATGTCTTAAAACCTTTGGTTTAAGTCCTGAGAGTATGATGCAAATAGAACAGCCTGGCAGGCTCAGCAGAAGATGATCAAGTGATACTGACAAGAATTGCTTTTGTTATGCTGCAGACTGATTCCAGCATAAGAGAGGTTGCAGGAAAAGAGAAGAGGGCTAAAACAGCCAGTGGCCTCATGCAAAGGGTTCAAGGGGGAGCCCCAGTAAACAGTTGTTCTGTCTCTCTGCCCGGAGCCCCCAGGCCCCTCCTCTGTTTCTTTGGCATGTGTTTGATATGCTGGTCGTGTCGCTGGGATGTGTGTGGGATCTGTGTGTTTTTCTATCGGTGGGCCTAGACCTATCTCTCTAGTTATTCTTCTATGTGGCTCGGAGCCACTGAGTCACTGCGGCAGCCTTCCTTCCTGTGTCTGCGCAGGGCCGAGCAACCAGTGCAGGATGGAAGATAACCTACTAATCGCTGAGCCCAGCGCCTGCAGGATGATAAGGCTGTCTCTTTTTAAATTGTAAAACTTGGTTGCCAATAAAATTTAAATGTCCCTCTGACATGTGTGTCCGTCAGCTGTGTGCCTATCAGCTGCTTCTCTGATGAACATGTCTTCACCACTTCCAACCAACAAGGACCTACAGACTCTTTTCAGGGCAATAATAAGGGTTAGACAATGCATGGTATATTCCTGTTCTTGTTGAAGTTATAAATGGAATACTGCCAGGGACTTGAATTCATTTAAAAAACTGTATAATATTTTTTTATGCTCTATCCTGGGAGAAAAATAATCTCCTCAGGTACAGTAATCACATACATGTGATTCTCCTGGTGTCTCTATCATCCATGTTTATTTTCAGTGCAGCAAGCACATTTTTCCTTCCTGTACCAAGAAACAGGGTTCTCCTGAACACTATGTTCATAACAGATCAAGAAAAAGAGATCGAACAGGCCCGTATCCTCCCCCAACTAGTGTTTGGTTCTCCTGATAAGAAAAAAGTGCCAGTTGTACAACCACCATTACCTGCAGAGTACATTTTAACATTTAACATCTCTGTCGGTTTAATTTCCAAACATGGTGTCTTTAAGTCACTTTCTGATTGTATTTCTTCAAGGAGTGGCTGTGGTGGTGCCTTTGTCATATGCTATGGTCATGTTCAATAAGTCCAAAAGATTTAACCATCCCTTCTGTTGGATGTCTTTGAGAATAAGAATATAGGTTTCAGTTCATTGTTATGCTGAAGTTTTCATTTTCTATTAGATTTCTTTCAATTCCATCTCAATCTGGCACATTATCTCAGTACTGGTAGCTCAGTGGTCAGGTGCCATCTAAATAGCATTGTTCCACAAAGGCAAAAGGGCAAATGGGGCTTTGGAAGAACTCACTCTATTCCTATAGTTGGCGCTGGATTAATCAGATGTCTACGATCTATATCAAGGTCTTTCAATTATTTTGTTTTACATATGAGAACATAATAAAAAAGATCATTGCATTGTTTACCAGGTCTTCCCAGGAGTGGACATCCCAACAGGTTCACCCCACGGTCAGAATGTGCGATGCTTAGAGAAATTCCTCCACAATGATGTGAGACACTGATAACGTCTTTCAGAAAATGATTACTTCAAGCTAGTGCTGAAGGTTGTTCTACAATTTTTGGAGTCATGGGCTGTATTTGGTTTGATTGCAACACTGCTTGTGCATTTTGGCCTAGTTTAGCTAATAACATGGTGTAATAAGTTGTGTGTTGCTGCTCATCTGAAGTTGTTTTTACCTGATTTTACGACCTGGTAAAGACAACATTATTTTTCTATTATGTCCTGATATGTAAAAACCTTCAAATCAAAATAATTTCTACTTTCTTTTTCACGTGACTATATGTGTTGAAGTTCCAAAGATATGAAAAAACACAATTCTTCATGACAGCCGCTTGGTGGTGAGCTGAGACTTTTCACAGGGAGAACAGGCATTGGGCCACCTTACGTCTGTTCTAGTAACCGACATTTGTTTTTGGAGCTGGAGCCGTCTTGAAGTGCAGGCCAAACATTTCTGACCATTACTTAATTCATTGCAACCTCCTGACCTATAGACTGTCTGTACTTGTGCTTGCCTGCAGCTTGCAGGAGCCTGAGGACCCCTTTACCCTCTCTGTTCCATTAACTCCTAGACAGACTGAGGCAACAACAAGAATGTCTGGCAGCTGAGCAGCTGATGATTTGAAAAGATCTGGACTGATGTCTCCACTCCTTAGAAGTGTGATTAGGGGGATATTTTGCACAATGAAGCAGCATGAGGCAAAGAGTTAGTAAATATAGTGTCCAGGGTCAGGGCATCTTTTATCTGTTCATTTAATTATTTATTTGACATTTACATCCAAGTTAGATTCCTTGGTTCTGGGTCATCAGACTCTGTTGATCTGTCTTGGAGGTAAAACTAGTCCAGGCTGACCTAAAAATCATCCCGGTGCTCTCCTTTTTCTGAATAGTTTTTACCTCCAACTGCATTCTTCACCCGTGCCTAATTGGAGGAGTTGGAGTTGCTCTGTAGCTGAGACTGCCTTACAACAAGACCATATCTGAGTGATGCTCCGGCTCATATTTATAGTTTGCATAGGTCTGTGTAATTACCCAACTGCCATGCCTGCTGCTGGTCTGTGAAACAGTTCTCTGTACCCCAGTGGTCAGCAAACCTCTGAAGCAGGAATGCTAAATACATAGGTCCAGACACTGCATATGCCATTACTGGGTAAACCTCAGATTTGGCTGCATTCATGTTGCAGTCTATATTTGTGCGCCTTGCTCCTGACAAAAGCATTTCATGTCAGCTTGACTTGATCTATGACCATCATTCACATTCTTGAAGTCTGGCAGGACCTAAAAATAGCAAATACATATTTCAAATCAAGGTGAAAATCCCACTGATGTCCACACTGTGTTTCCTCACTGTGATGCTTCGATCACTTACTGACTTGTATTAAGATTGATCCAATCAACAAGAATTTCCACATGTGTGCATGCCTGTGTGTAATATAACAACCCCCCCCAAAAACAGTCCAATCAACACATTTCTTTTGTTCTTTTGTCACCCAGCAACTACACACAGAGTTGTGTTGACACCAACAAATAAATGATGATAACTGAAATTAATGTATCCAGCTCTTTTTTTCTTTTCCTGACACAGGACATGCATTTTTGTCATTTATAAACACAGGAAAGTCAAAATGATGTAATTGTCCAGATAAGTGACAGCACAGAGGGTGGAGAGAGCTCTTCCTACATGTGACGTCATGTCACTGCAGCACTTTGCTGGCGATAAGGAAAAAGTGCAACTTCACATCCACAAATGTGGTTTGACTCCTCTTATCACAGCTCTGCGGCCGATCTGTGGAAGGGTGAGAGTAGCACAAACATGTGGTAGATAAGCTTTCTCTTCTCTTACAGTAAATATGTATAATGCTCCCTGGCCATTTCTGGTTATTAATGATACCATAACAGCATTCTGATTGAGGATTACTGCTACGCCGGTCTTTTGTGTGACTACGTCTGAGGCCTGACTGGTTTCAAGACCAAAATGCCCCCCTCCTTAAGTAAACACTAACAGTATCCGCTCCCTAGGTTGATCGGCCCGTGCAATTTATTAGCCATTGTGACAGTTTCCTGCGCAGCCAGGGTCGACAGGGGAAATGGAGAGGTATGCAGATAAAGTGCTCAGAAACATGGCGCACAATACCTATTGTGTTTTAATTACAGGTCAAACTGTAGCCTCTAGAATGTTTTTCACATATCTTTTGGCACACGTGTGTGTGTGAGAGATCTGGCTTGTTATTCAGAGTATACAGCATGTCACCCTGCCTGGTCTATTCCCTCGGTGTACCGAGTAAACACATACCTTCTGGAAAATTACAAGCTGAAAACTGAAAAGTTGAAAAACAAAAGGAAATACCAGTAAATTCCACAATAACACGACCAAACCTTTAACAATGGCTCAGCATCCTTTTGTAAACTCTTTAATAAGAAGTGTTTATTAGAACATTCTGATTCTGGTACCAAATTTCACTCGAGTGGAGCAATTTTTAAAACCGATAACAAAATGAATGTGTGGACCCATTAATCAATGAACATGTTCCCCAGAATGACAGGAGCCATGACCTTTGACCCCCAAACATTGTCGACTCCAGAGCTCAACAATAGAGACCTATTAGGTAGATGTTTAACACCTCTGCAGCAGCTCCCTGAGCAGTTTAGAAACTGACTGACAAGGAGCTGTCTCACCACAGTGGGTAAATTTGCCCTTATTGTCTGATCTGTGCAAGCCTTTGACAGGAACAGCCAAGCTTAAAATGATGGATGTCAGCACCGACCATAAACTCAGCAGAGGTCACATATTCACAGTCACAATTTAGGATTCAGCATATATAAAAAGTCAAATGGTTGGTTTAACATGATAACAAGGGAGTTTGTTTCACTTTCATCAGCGATGAGGTTGTGTGACATCTGACAGAAATGGTTGGAGCTCATGTTTGGGGAAAAGTTGAACACTGCTGGATTTCAGTCTGCACTGTGCTTGCGTCTCTTATGTTGCACATGCCTTTACCATGAAAAATGGAAACTGACAATACATGAATGGAAAAAAATAAAAGCCTGATTCCAGAAAACACAAACTAACATCAAAAGTTTGCATGCTGAAAAAATACACACGATGACAGATATAGATTCACTGTCAGTGACCACGACTTCTTATTACATTGTGCACTTAATTCATTGTAACTATGCCTCTAACAATGGACAGGGTACTGACAAACACTGTAGAGGTGTTTGCCTAGTGACGCACTGAGATCAATGTCCACACAATGATAGTATAGATTATTTACATTCAATATGAGAGACACACACACACACCATAAAAAGTGCTATCATGCATATTGACATGTGCATAGGTATAGTTAAATTCAAAACTCTTTATTGAAGTTACAGTAAGCAACAAATATAGGCTAAATCTACAGACAGACTTGCAGCTTCAGTTTGAGCTTTCACATCCAGAAGGTTCAGGAATTACAGTTCTTTAACATGTTGAACCCTCTTTTCAGGTATTTAGATATAATTGGGCAAATTAACATATGATTATATTTTATTTTTTTCAGTAAAAAGGATTTGCAGGAAATTCCTGAAGTCATGAAGGCATAAACATAACCAAAGGGTGGGTCTCCTCCTCTGAGATGATTTCCCAGGCCTTTACTGAGTGGGTTGAGATCAGCTGTCAACTCAGTCTTTTTAGAAATTTTCCACTTCCTCAGCTTAAAAAAACTCCTGGGTCGTTTTTGCAGTATATTTTGGTTCATAGTCAGTCTGTGCTATTCAATACTGCCTAATTACACACTTTATAGTTTTGCCTCTTTACAGTTCCGAATTTATCCGGCTGTTTCTTTGCTCTGTCACATCATCGATGAATATCTGTTAGTCAGTGTTTTAGGAAGCCAAGCATGCCTTCAAAATTACACTGATCCACATAATACTTTTATTCTTGAGCCTTATGAAGATTTTACACCTTATGCTGAACCTCCTGTATTTGCCCACCTGAAATATTCTCTTTCTGGTCATGATATGTATATCTACTGAAGCGTTTTCTTTGCTTGGCTGGATGTTGTGAGGTACTTTTGCTTCACGATAGACTGGGTCCTGTAACCATCCTCCATTTGTGTCTTTCATGGACTTTTTCATGCTGCTTACCAGTGTGTTGTTTTTTTCCTCAGAATATACCAAATTGTTGATTTGTCTTATCTCATTGGTTCCCCCATCCACAGCCAAAGTTTAATTCACACTGAGAGCTTATTTGTTGTAAATGATCTAAATGCAAATGACACACCGTGAGTCAATTCAAGACCTTTCACCTGCTTAAGTGTAAGAAATGAAAGAAAAGTCAACAGCTGTCTATGGAACAGGTTTTGAGTCACTTGTCCAATTGCAATTGTTCCATTGAAAAAAAGGATGCTTCATATTAAAGGGCTTAATACCTAAATCCTACTTTCAATTTGGATGTGAATACCTTCAAATTCAACCTGGGGCTCTGTATTTTAATGATATATTCATTAACTTTAAAATGAATAAATACATACCTAACTGAAAATATATATACTTTATCATGAATTCCCCACTTCGCTCACTTCATTGTTTTTCATCAGAGCTTCATTTGTGTTCTTGAATTTGATTGTGTTTAAAATATTAAATAGTTATCTGCCAGGCTAGGTATAACAGTGTGTTGCAGTTCTTTTTAAAGCAGTCCAAATTACTCACATACATTATCACCACAGGAATGTCATTATATGTAACTGTTCTGCTCCATCTGTGGGGATATAAAAGAAAATGACTGCAATTCTGTATAGTCTGTGCGTGGAAACATGAACATCCCTTATGTCAGGTCTACAGGAGGTCTCAATGAACATCTGGTAAATACACTGTGCTTCATTAATGGGGATGAACACAATGGGGATCTTTATGAAAGTATTTTCTCTACAGTGATGCAGCTGCGCCACCCAGTGGACAAAGTTCCCGGAATAAAAAGATCACTTCACATCTTTGTGTTAAACTAAGCAGCTCCTCAAATTTTCTTGCTGCATCATTAGAGTTTCCCAAAAGAATGAATTAGATTATTTCCAGCAGCTGTTCAAGGAAATGCACAGAATTAAGAGCCTCTGTCCTTAAATCCATTGTGTGCAAATGTTCTGGTCCAGCCCGAAGCCCCTCTGGTCCTCATTAAGATGCAGCAGCTGTATGCTGGCACGGATGCTCATGAATGGAAAGGTTAATTTAATTATCCTCAGGATACTTCAGCAAATTCAGCATTTTAGCTGAGGGTTATAGGCTGACGATGTGTGGGACGGGGCACAAAGAATGTGAAGCAAATTGTAAAGTACGACTGGAAGATGGTCGAGAAATAACCAAACCATCATTTTTCAACTTCTGGTGAAACCAAAGGAGCTATTAAAAAGTATTTGGTCAATTACATTTCAGAGGAAGATATTGCACCTTTGACTTCACTGAAGTGGTGAAGTTGTGAATGCTTATACAGTGTTAACGAAGGATTAAACTAATCTTTATTTACACTTTCACTGTCGAGGCTTGTCAAACTGTTTTAGTTAAATAATAGCCAGATGGTCCCTTCTTCTTTTTAGCCCTCCAAAACATATTCATATTTCCAAAGATAATTTCTAAATGATTGATCAGATTAGAAAGAGCTTTTCATTTCACATCAGTCTATCATAAATGAGCTTATGGCCAGAAAATATCTCTCTTTCTCTTCTGTCTATACGATTTCTTGGCATTAACGTTTCAATCTACGATTGCGGATGCAGCAATGATAGATCCATCTAAATAGATAGTATATGTACAGTATATAAACATACAGCACATGCACAATATAAATATACATACATAGATGGAAAAAAGAACCAAGCTCTTCAAGGGTTGAAAGAACATTTTACTTGCAAGTTTATTTAAAGATAAAAACTATATTTACAGACAAATAGAATTACATTTACTTTTCAAGTATACTAAACAGTGCCGCTGAAAAGAAAAGTAATACTGTGATCATTTCAAAAAGGACCACTTGCACTGTGAAAATACTCTGAGGTAATATCATGGGAGGGGGAGAGGCAAACAAATTCTAGTTGGAATCTAAATAAATAAAAATAGCTGCGTTTAAGTTATTTCAAATTTCCAGAGTTGAAAAATACCTCTGTGACAAATGTGTGATCCAAATAAATTAAACAACTAAAACAGGATGCAAAACAGTTCAAGGCTGAGAGAACAAGTTAGCATTCGATGGTGTGGAGTTTTCTCTGCATCTATAGATGGTGTGTTGGTGAAAAGTGACAAAAAGGGATTTTGTTCAAGTAAGCTCAACCACCAGATCTCTAAGCCAGTGATATACTTAACATCAGCTATACTTTACATTAAAATAATTACTGCTTTTGCCCATATTTACTCAGTTCTCTTGTCGCTCAGTTCCAAGGAGGGTTCAGGTATGGGACCCTGCTGTAGCGGGGGATCTTCTGGTAACACACACACAAAGACATATATAAAACATTCTGAACTAAAACAGGGAGCAAGCACAAACACACTACTGTAGTTGGTGCAATGAAAGGTCCAAAAGAATGGCAAGAATGAAGTCAGTTTAGATCCAAACAAGAAAGACAATATTGTCTTTATAAGCTTGAGCCTGTTTCTGCCTGCCAGCTGCCAGGAAACTAGACTTTCACAGTGTTATTGGGGTATGTGTGCAGATAAGGGGAATTTCTGCTTAACAGCATAAGGAGGAGAGCTATCTTGTATTGAGTTAGTTAAATAAAGGACTATTGTTCTGAAATGGATGGACTCTCCAGCAAGTGTATGACGCAGACATTAACAAGTGAATGGTGATCCAGTACACTCTGGGTGTTGGTGTGTTTGGTGCTATATTACCTTCAAACAATTGAGTAACTGCTTTCCGGTCTTCAGAAATGTAGAGGGTAGTAATCAGGAAAAACACTCCGCCTATGATCCCAACAAATGGGCAGAGCAGGAGGCTGAATTTCAGACTGTGGAAGTTCCAGTAATGGGTCTGTGGGTTCGATGCACGGATCGCATCAGATATCTGGAGACGCAGGTGCAAAAACAACATTAAAGATGAAAATAGTGTGGTTTCCAAGAGCTGTGTGTTCATAGAGGTGTGAAACTGTGAGAGGTTAAAAGACTGAGAGACAGTGTAAAAGTGGAGCTGTTTCTCACCACTCCTAACAGGTAAGGACTCCCAGCGTCACCAAGAAGATGACCGACTGTGATCTGTAGAGCCTCAGCTGTGGCCCTTTTGGTTGGTACAACAACGTACTGAAGTAAAAAGTAGAAGCAAAACAACATGTTGGAACCAAGTTTCATCAGACAGTTTCAACAATTTTATTCCAAGAAACACAATTTAAGCTCACCAGTAGTATATCAGCCAGGACAGCCCAGTTCAATGAAAGCAATAATTCACCAAAGAAAATGAACACCTGAAATTAATAATTCAAAACACAAATTTTGGCCTAAAGTCAACCCACATTTATCTTCTATAGAGTGAAGAATGAAGATGATATCAAACAAAAGCTTGAGCCTTACATAAGTGGCTGGAATGCTTGAAGATGCCACAAAGATGATGATAAAAAGGAAAGGGACCGATCCAAGCATCCCCACTGCGCAGATGAGTGGGTCTGCATAAGGCACTTTATCTCTGAACCGTTTGGATAAGCTGGTGCCCAGAACCCCTCCCAGAATGCCTGTTGCCACCGTCACAGCACCAAAGACATAACTGTAGGGTGCAGAAGCAGATGGCATTGTTTTGAATCTGCAGAAATTTCAAAGAACGATTCAAATGCAAGTCAAAGGTCATGCTGCACCTGTCTGTGGAATTGCAGGCTTCTCCGTTGCAAGCCGGTCTGAGTCCCTGAATAACGTGAGCCCTGGATAGGAAGGTGGGCAACCAGAAGGCCAAGGCTCCGGTGAGGAAGGCCAGAGCCGTCACTCCCAGTGATGACCACACATAACTTTTACTAAAATCAGAGTCCACAAACAAGAGGAGCAAAAACTCAAATCAGATAACAGCTTGTTGCAGAAATATCATATAACGAAATATTTTGTTTAGAAAATCTCACAACACTGAAACAATAGTTATATCTGAGATTATTTGATTATAGATCTTAAATGTGATGTCAGCGATGTTAATGATGTCATTGTATAGTTGGTTCACTGGAGAACAGAGGCACGTTTAATTTTTCAGCTGTAAAAATAGCCTTTTTACCTCTTTAACAATCAGATTGAGGAGATCCATTGTCTAAAATGCTGCTTTTTGTTACATGTCTATATATAAAATAAATAATAATATTCAGCTGATAAGTTTGATGTGACTAATTCTATTCTATTGGTTACAGGAGAAATCCAGCCTTTGTTTGTACATCCTACTTTTTCAGAAGGTACTTTACATCCTCCAGGTATGAGCTCGGCTCTGTTACTCCATCTCTATTTGTTTCTGCTGCACCTCTCGGTGGGTCAGGGCAAAAGAAGATCATCAAGATGAGCCCCACTGCACCCATGATGGGAGTGATCTGATAACATCAACAAAAAAAATTCTGTCAATTTATACTGATCAATGCTTTTGGATTGATGATAGTAAACGTGATCTCACCCTGAGAGCCCAGTGCCAGTCTCCTGTTAGAGAAGCACTCCCTGCCCCTGTTATGTATCCAAGGCCACTGAAAACATACAACGAGGTCACAACACAGCTTTTATTAATAGCTGAATGACAAAGCAATTTACAAATCTGGCACAAATTTGCTTCAGTCAAAGCCACAACAGATGACATCTGATATGACAGTTTCCCATCTAGAGTGAAAACGCCATTCAAAAGTCATATCTGAACAGCGTTGGCGTACTGCAGTAGATTAGTGTGACTGAACATTCGAACAGAAAAATCAAAGCGGTAGACTAAGAGTGAGTTTGTTGCTAACCTTCCAACAGGGATAAAGATGTAGAAGACACAGATCATGATGCTCCGCTGACCCCCAGTGAAGAGGTCTGCTATGATGGTGGGAGCAATGGTGGAGTAACTGGCCTCTCCTACACCGACCAGAGCTCGCAGCAGAACAAGAAGCCAGAAGTACTAGATAGATACGAGAAAGAAAATGAAACAGTTCAATGTTGTTTCCCGTTCCATTTGCCACAAAAATGAGTCATTCGCACAGTTTAGATCTAGGTTAGCAATCGTCAACTTATCCTTATCTTCAAAATAATCAGAATATAGTGAAATCTCTCTCGCTCTTCAAACACCGAACTCATTCATGTTGTGTTCTTCACCATCTATGGTGGCAGGAAAAAGTATGTGGGGTTAAACTGCTAAAATGTCAGGTTGGCTTCTGTCAACTGCAGAGAAATAAAGCTAAACATTAAGGAATATCTGCTACTAAATTACTTCCTGTATATAACACCCTTCTTTTGATGAACCAATCAGATCTCTGAGGAAATGCTGTGGTGCTAACTTAAGAGTTCTGTTGATGCCCAAAAACCCTACAGGAAGAATATAGACGATATAGTTGAAAGGGTTCTATAAGCAAGAGAGGCCCAAAATGTGTGCAGTTTGGATCTGATCCAAAGCTTCTGGATGCACTTTTTTTTGGTTGTTAAAGGCAGCTGAATACTTTTTACACCAGCAATGAAACTATTTCATGTGTGCATACGATAAAAAAAAACATATTTGATTTGTCTTATCAACAAATTACAGTTGTCTGCTTTACTTGTGCTTGCTACTGTAGCTTTGCTTTGTGTGCTCGTAGCTCCATAAACTCCAGATCTAACACTCACGATGAACTCGAATGTCAGAGGAAGAATAGCTAACCAGTAGCCATAGGAAGTGCCACATTGCAATGTTTCCTTTTTTCTCTTTTCTTGGTCTGTTTCTCACTTACCGACTTTGTGACAAAAGAGCTGCCGGCTGCAGTCAGAAGCCACACACTCAAGCCACCAATCATGATGTATTTGCGATTATAGCGGTCCCCGAGGTAACCAAAAAGAGGCGCCAAAAGTAAGAAGCTGCAGATGAAAACTGTACATGCAATGACAGAAAATTAGTGATTCACTTACAATTAAAGTTAAAAAAAAAACACTCTCGGTAGACATAACAGGAAAATTAAAACTGCTGAGTTGGGAACAATAGGTGCCATTCACTTGTATGCACGTGTATGCATGGGTGTCAATGTCATAGTCTATGTATCTGTAAAAACCAACAATGCTTTTCAGTTCTCTTGCAACACATGCTGCTGAACTTCATTTCAAATAGTTCAAGGTAAAATAAGGACCAATTGTGTGTTTTTTTTTGATGAGATGCATCCTCATACCTGTTTGCAGAAGTCCAGCTGTACTATCACTTATTTCAAAAAAAGCCTGGATGTTGGAGAGGACGCCTGCATGACAGTAAATATAAAATTCCCTGTAAGTGTCACCAAATCTGAGGCTATAGCAACGTGCAATGCAAGAGGATCATCCAACCTGCTATTGTGTATCGCTCCATGTAGTTGAGCAAGTTGACATAGCACAGCACAGCTATAGCTATATAAGCCCTCTTAGTTGGTATGGCTGGTTTCTCTGCTGCAATTGGTGCAAGTGATGAAACGCTGTTTACAAGAGTGCCATAATGAAGCCCCGAGCTGGAGCTCACGCTCCATCGAGGTACTGGGTCGTCCTGGGGGGATGTCTCAGATGTCTTGGGCTCCATAGTGGGCAGCTCTTTCCTCATCTAAAGACACAGAGCGTGTCACATATTCAAAATGCTGCAGCATGTGCACAGTGGTTCAGAAACAGGCCCTCTTTTAACATCTCATGAGAGTGAGAGAATGAATACTGTAAATGAAATCTAAAACTACACCTCCACAAAGTTTTAGCACAACCAATTATTTGCTTAAAGTAGAAACAGGAAAACCTACCAGTCCACTGAGCTGTGGTGAAAGAAGTGATGAAGCACTTATAGCATGAAAAAAAAGAAAGATTTTTACTGAAGGGTAATTCTATTTGATATTGCAGCCTTTAATAGATTACGAACCCATGACTGTTATTTGGTGAGACAGTTTTTCATGGTGATAAATCTTCCTTTCTTTTTTCAAATACTTTTGTTTTTGTGTTAGATTTGATTTGTTCGGTAAATGTGCAAAAATATATAGATAATTATATCTACATGACTACACAGCTAACAACAAGCAGCAATTTAGAAACAAACAATGAATAGAATTATATTATTGGCAGACAACGAGTGACTGTGAATGTCATACTGGACATTAATCTACTAATAACACACAATGAGAACATTATACATTCTTCTCTTCATGTATGGCTTTTCAAGTCTTTTGGTCCACAAGTAATGTTGTTTGCGAGAAATAAGCTAACATAATTTGTGGGGGGAAAAATTTACACAAAAGGAAATTACACAAGTGTATAAGAACAACTCTTTCAAAATAACAGAAAGGAGGAAGCTCTTTTGTCAGATATTTCACAGTTCTTACAAACGAGAAAAAAAACATGGTCACAGTGCTAATGATTACTGATGAGTAAAATACTTTATTGCTTGTTATATATAAAATAGCAGACAGGATTAAACAGTAGTGTACAATAGATGTACACATTAAGTAAGAAGACAATAACATCATACAAAAAGCATCTTGGTTTCAACTTTGTACTCACAGAGAAGCTCAGAAACTTTGTGCCCAGGTTACAGAGTTCTTGCAGTGAAAACAGTGAGATCATTGTGCATGAAATCTTTTCTCTTAACACCACACAGCAGTGCCTGTACTGTTAAAGCTTCAGCTGCCTTTCATCAAATTCGCCATCACAGCTTTTGGTGTAATTATATCATTGACGTAATCAAATCGTACAGGTATTGTACCTTTAGGTTTTTCATGCTGTCTTAAATCTAAATAAGAGAAAGCAACTCACCTACTTGCTGATGGTGCCTTTGTAGAGATTCTTAATCTTCTCAGTTCATTTTATTTTTGTACACATGAGACTGTCAGTTAGCAGCGTGGCCCTCAGTGTGACTCTGTGGCTTGAGGAAGCTAACAGAAGCCTCACTTCTAACTTGACTCAAGATATATTAAGTTAGCGACAGGACCAGCCCACTCAGGGTTGGTCATATGCTTCTAGATTTGGTTTAATGCAATGCAATATCTTTGTCACTTTTCTTCTGCCTTGTCGTTCAGTTATTCATACTGTCTTTTTGAAGCAGAAAACAAAAAAACAATAGGACGATATTATTTACTGTCAGCCCAATTGATACTTACTTTTTAGAAGCTTTATTTACACAGAGAACAGAATGGCAAAACAGACTTTGCATGTGGGGTTTCAGTTACTAAGCTTTATCTGAATGTCTTTTGACTTTGATCAGCTGTATGCCTCTGATACTTTATCTTTGTGTGTATAATAAGAGAACAGAGGTGGTACTGCTCTATCTTAAGGAATTGGTCCTCAAAGTCTAGGAATTATCTGCCACATCAAAGCCAAAAGACAAATGTATCCAACATACCAGGGTTCATTAGAAACACACTGAAGAGGCCCAAAGTACTCTCAGAACAGGGGAAGCCAGCTCTAAGTACTATTTAAATACAGAGACACCAGGTAATACAAACTGGGGTGGATGTTAAGTTAATAAATACAGTCTCATTTGTGTATGAAGTCACAAAAAGATAAACATAAAAGTTTTTTTTTCCCCCACAACATTCAAACACATGGGTCATGTTAGTGTTATGTTTACACGCAAGAGGTTTCCTAACTAAAAGTCAGTTTATTATGCAAGAGAAACTGAAAGTTTTTATTGACCCACACTCCATAAAAAACAATCACCTCTGTCCACATGGCATAGCCCCATTTTGAAATGCATCAGCTTGTTTATAGATTTTCCACCTTTACTGGATCAAGTATTAACGGACTCGGTGACGAAAAAGCAGAGACAGAGAACCGCCTACCACCACAGCTGCAGGTGTGGTTACTGCTGCCAGGAACGAGTGATTCTAATCTGTCAATCAGCTTCCTCCCCCTCACTCACAACTCAAGAGAGTGTGACATAATTTCTCGCTTTAGGTTTTGAATAAGAACAGAGCAGTCACTGCTATAATGAAACAAGAGAAATGCCAAAGTATATTTATTTATTTTGTCTGTTATTTTTGCTTTTTAACACTCTTTTTCAGATAGTACTTTCATATCTTCATACCCTTTTTTTTCCCAACAGATTAGAATTTCTCAATGTGTGAAAATAAGTACGTTTTTACATGTACGCTTTGTTTGGACATTGTCTGCAATTTGCTCCAATATTCACTTACATGTGGTTTGCTGATGGAAAAGATGAGCTGAATCTCAGTGAAATTTGCATAATATTCACAGCTTCTAGTCATCTAAACCATCAAAAATGATAAGAACTTTACTTTACTAGACATACATCTATAGTTCCTAAATAACTATTTCATGGAGTGTTGTGAATCTGTCAATGTTGCAAACTATCTCCCAGGTATCAAAGTTTGAAAATGTGTGGTGAGGACAACAAGATGGACAGAATATGCACAAAGAAGATGAAAACATGTGCTGTTACATACTGTAAGGAGGTACAAGTTGATTTGATTTTGATTTCTACTGAACTACTGCACATTTGCAGTAAGTACTTGGCTGTCAAAAACAGTCTGTTCACTGTTTACAGGACATGCACTACTTTGCTATTTACTTTACTTATTTACTTTACTTTTTTTTTTAAGATTTCATCAAGCATCCTTGATGACAGTGGAGCTGAATGGGTTTGTTGGAGAAGGAGTTTTGCTTTATCAGTGGTAAGTTAATAAAGGAGTGGGATGAATTCTCTGTGAAAAAGAGTATTTTGTTCTGTGACCCTCGATGGGGTTTTACCCTTGATGTTTTCAACGAAGTTACTTGATCCTGCTGAGGACACCCAAAAAGCTGTAGTGCTTAACAACTCCATTCTCCTCATCTATGATATTAAACGGCTTCCCACAGTTCCTGACCTCCTAAAGTGGGCTGCCATCTCCTTTGTCATGGTGACATTTTGGAGCAGCTGATTCTTCCTTCACCTCTCTAAATTTATTGACATTTAAAGAAATTTATAAATGAAACGCAAATAAATACACTGAAGCAAATAAAAATCATTACACTTTGAAGCAACACAACATTAGTACATAGTCAAATGACATGATAAGATGACATGGTCAAACGACACATCAAGTCCAGGATAAACAATGATAGGGACAAGTCTGACAACAGAGTCCAACAAGACTACAGAAGTATAGACTAAATTTGAATTTAGTCAAATCTTTCGTCAGGCTAGGAATCTACAAAGGCTACGTAGTTTTGCCACAGCTGAAGTACTGTTAAAAGTTACATGAACATGGACAAATGTTTTGTCATATGTTGAGTGGACATAAGCACTACACATGTGAACGTATTTATGGAACAAAGGAGCCTTTTACTTGTTTTTTTGTGTGTTTTTTTCTGTTGTTGTTGTTTTTCCAGTTTGGTTTGTCAATAAAACACATCTAAACATTTGAACCAGTACAGCTTGTAGACTGACAGAACATTGTGGTGACTTTAGGCTCAGAATTTTAGTGACATGTAGCCTATACCAACATGGGCGTTTTAAAAACATGAATGAAATGTTTTCAGCTCGTTATAATAGAAATGCAACACTGTCAACATGTCACATGAAACAGTTTTAACAATCATACTTACAGATTAAAATATATGAGGATTCGAAACTGACGGAGTTGGTCTGTTCAGAAGATGGCAGTAATGCCTCAATGGCAGTGCCGGCTGCTGTAAAATTTCAACGAGGAAGAAAAAAAAACAGCAGTGGCAGGAGAAAGCGACGAAGAAGAATGACGAGAATGCTAAACGGAAAATAGAAGGGACGGATTCTGTTAAGTGAACGTTAAATTAACGCTGTTACCTCGAAATATCACCTCTGAACATAGCTGCGTTATATTTACTAAACTATGACAGAGCCTCAGTCAGTGTTGTTACTCAGGAGACAGCTTGCAGGTAATTAAACCTTGATGTTAACTGATGCTGGATACCCAGCTACCGAAGGCATTACAGGCAGCGATGTAGCTGTGATTGAAACGATGGTGCTGGCGCAAACTGTTTTTGTTTAACCTTTTACGTTAACGTTAATGTTCCATGACAAATAAACTACCTCTTGGTTATTGTAGTGATAATTGACAAACGTCCTAAAACACTGAACAAACCATTATAGTTGATGTGTAGGGAGACTAACTTGTGTAAATTTGTGTGTCGATGTTGCGGACTGGTTTCAGTTGAAAGCCGCTGTCAGAAGTCCCAGCGACTTTCTGGAATCAGGCTAGCTAAAAGTGAGCACATCGTTAGCCTCTAGCTGTTTACATGTATTTTAACCAACACGTCAAGTGGTGTTTTGCATTTTTAAACAAACCGTTTACCAGTAATGCTCTTAACGTGCTGTTAGTTACAATTCTTAGACGTAAATGAAAGTAAGGTATCAATAGTTGCCGCGTTTTCCGTTATTAACCACTCTGACCTGTTAACATATTTAGCCACCTCACTTCATCTATTGGCTAACGTTAGCTCGCGTAACCGTTGTTAGCTTCAACACGCTAAGCTAACAGGCTAATGTTAATCTCGCATTACCTCAATTCGCTATTTTAGCAGTGTCAGCTGTGAATTAAATTTAGATATTCTAAAAATAGCCATCTTCCAAAAGCAGCAGAGTTCAACCCACATCGTTTAACGTATTAGTTTGTTGCACTAATGTTTCAATTAATTAACTAATTAAGGCTAAAGATTGGTTATGCAAACTGTCAGGGACACAGTATGGTCCATTCAGTTCATTTGTTGTTCTTCAAATTGTACTTTGCTGCAGCTTATTTATTGCTTTTTTTTTTTTTTTTTACACAGACCCCAGTCCTTCTAGAAGCTGCTGAAAACTGAAATAAGCATTTTTCCACGGACAGAAAAATGTCCTTTATTGTTTGAATGTGCACAGAGAATATAAAATTGGTTGAAACCCCATTAATCCTTCTCATGTGGCAGTGGTCCCTTACAGCCATCAAATAATTATTTCTAGGCATCAGACTTCACTTGTGACTGGTGCAGTTGGCTTACCGTTCACAACATTTGTGCACCAGTCAGTTGCTGAGGAATGATACATTATTGAAAGGGACTCCAAGAGGATATTTCCTATCTGCCTAGCTGGCTGATGAACACATAACTGTGCTTGAAGATTATGCTCTGTGTTTTCATCAAGTGCCAGCATCTGGTGTAATCCCACTATAGCTAAAAAAACTAAAGAAACTGTAGTATATTGACATGTATTTGGGATCTGTACTTGATGTACAACGTTTCTAAGAAATTTTATTTTGTCATTCAAACACATTACATTCTGTAATGATGATTAAATGGAAGTTGCAAGAGAGGCAACAAAAGTGTTTTTTAACTGGCAAAAAACAGAAGTTGTTTGGGCCTATGATATGTGTTGTTTGTTTTTTCTTTCATTTCCCTCCAGATATATTCAAAAAATTAATTGGTTTTGAAAGCAAGACTATTTTGTACAGCCCCTGAATAGGTACATCAAAAGCCCACACAACAAATTTGACCAGTAACATCATTACATCAACATTCTCTATCGAAG